>NW_023276783.1:1260788-1891182 GCF_013357705.1 Chelonus insularis | reverse complement strand
TTTACATCGCGCTTACTATTTAAGCATACATGAGCTGCTGTGAAATTTACTATTTTCCACCGAATATCTAAATCGAATATGCTTTTAATATCCAGGAATATATATATATATATATATATATATTAAAAATGGTATATTAAAGATAAATATTTATATATATTATATTAATAATAATGATAATAATAAATAAATTTGATGTTTTTTAAGCGCGACAAATAATTTTTTGGCAAAATAACGGTATACATTTTTAAAAAAGAGTGGCTTAATATTTAGTAATTTAAAGCATTTAAAATTAATACATGTGAATATTATTGTGACAGATTATAAAAATCTAATTTATATGTATACATGATGTACAAGTGAAAAAAAACAAATATTGAAATAATTAAGTAAGTAACAGAGTGTATAATTATTGATAATTTAATATAATTTTTATTATTAGAACTAATAATAATAATAATCGTAATAATGAAATCATGCAACTAGTTTTATTGAAATATATATTTAATTGATAAATCAATTATTCAGTTTGTGACATACTAAAACTGTTTAGTTTTTATCATTTTCAACGAGAACAATACAATAAATCCTATATTTAAATATTCTTACAATTTTATGATTAGCATTATTATTATTATTATTATTATTTTATTCTTATATTTATATTTGTGCGAAGTTTATTTATTTTGATTTAATTGTATATTTCTCGTTGAATTCAAAATCTATCATATATAATTATATTTCACTAGCTAATCAATGCACTAGGCAATGGTCGTTGACGACAAGTTGCATTATTGACCAAAAATATATGCGAGTATCACAAAGTTCTATCGTCATCAAACTCTGTTAGCTCGAGAAGACTTTCTTTCATAAATTATCCATTATTTTGACATATAAACATCGAACTTTTACATTAATCACTTTCACTCTTATTTGACAAAACTCTCAATTCTTGTAACAGATTCTCACATATATCTTTTTATATATATATATAAAATACAATTGTGACTATAATCATAGATTAAATAATTTATGATTTCTTATCAAGAATAATATCTGTAGAACCATTGAATTGATTATCAATTACATTCACTATCTGTCAGAATAACTATTTTTCCTTTCACAAATGCTATGTATTAAGAGAGCTGATTTGTCTTCAAGTTAATCATTCAAATTCATTCGCACAATACCATTGCAATGTTACTAAATACCATTTGTTAAAATTATTTTATAAATATCGTCATTTTCTTGAAGGTCAATCATTATTCATGCTTTGAAGTTCAGTATAAGCAATGTGTTTTCTAGGAACATTATTTTTTGTTAAACTGATGGATCTTCGTTTATTATTTGGAGCCGTTGATGTTCCAGGTGTGTAATAATATCGTCTTTTGTACATTACCATTCTGAAATGAAAAATAAATTATTTGTGAATTAACGATCATCATCATACCTACATAATTTTTTATATGAATATATCGTTAAAGTATTTATAGTGAAAAGAGATAAATTTGAAGATAATTATAGTAATCAAATATGTCAGAGCAAAGGCTCTCTGTCTAGAGTAATTGAGTCCTTGGAATTTGAATAATAATAAGCTGTGATGGAATATGAGTTGAAAATTCTTTTGTTTTACATTGTCACCAGCAATTTTAAGTAGTATTCTTGTGTTTCGATCATTACAGTGACGCAAAGCAATTAACGAATACGAAGTTTTGAAGATTGGATTGTTCCATTGTATCAAGATTGAAAATCAGAAGAATTACTAGTTGTTTTTTTTACAATAACATACACACATAAAACAAACACAATTAACCACATGAAAAGATAGCAAATAAATTTTATCGCTATTTACAGTTGCATACAACAGTAAGAGCTAAGAGAATTCTATGTACATAGAATTTTATCATACAAACTTCTCAGACGAGTGGATTATTTCTATCAGGGAAAATGGAATCATCTTATCACAGGAATTGTATATAATTCAAGTACTTTATTGAAGCATTTTGGAGGAACACAGGAATGTAGGAATATCTACAATAAAATGATAAAAAAATAAAATATTCATGCCAAATTTTATAATAATTAAATAAAATAATAAATATATATTAATAGCTATGTATATTAATAAAAAATATAATAGCTTATAATGACAATCACAACAATAAAAATAATTAGGATTTCTAAAGAAAAAAAGTGACAGCGGCAATAATTTGAATAATGCAAGGATAACAAACATTTAATCAAAAAAAAGCTTCAATCAAACAATTACTGCTGAAGTAATGGATGTAAGGAAGTGGTAAGATTTGAAAGTAGCTAGTAGATAGAGCACAAAGACCTAAATTGTCAAAGTGAACGTCGAGAAGTAGTTGGCTGGCAAGCCTTGCACACTTGACTAGAAAAAAAACCTATCAAACTAGCCTTTCATTGTTACAAATATCTAGGCTCTAAATGTTTATGTTTTTTTGTACAATATTTACATTAAATAATCACTGATGCAGTTCATGCAAATTGATTAATTTTAAAACCACATCAAATAGAGAATTGCATTAAATTAATTCACTGCTTAATAAAATAAAATATCATTGATCAAAAAATCATTTCCATATCACCACACCATTGTAAGACTATGCTACCCTGAGAGTCTTGCTCTAACATTATTTACGTTAAGATTTTAAAAAAATGTATATTATGTAATAAATAGCTGAGATTGTAGCGGGTCTCAAGTCTATTGATATCTGAAACAGAAAAAAAAAAGATCGCTTTGAATAATTTGAATTCTTGAAATGTATCTGTATCATTAGAGAACTATTTGAAGAATGCCGTTTCCTTTACATACCTCACCCTATAAATCCTGCAGCGATTGATATGATGAGGGCAAGAAGACCAGTCATCATTTGACCAGCAGGTGACACACTTCCACCGCTCGTTCTTGGTAAGGATTGAACTTTATAAAATTCTTCCGAGTAATTCGATTTAAAATGATTTTCGGCAGTCAAACTTTTACTATACTTATTTATTAAGTCCAGAATAAGGCCATTGGACCAGCCAAAACCTAACTGGACTGAATATTCTCCACCACCTCCTCCACTACCCGAAACAGTAGCATCATACTATTTACAAAAAAAAATCAATTGTTTAGTCGTTATTGAAATATTCAATTAACGGATATTTAGTATTATTATTTACGCACCTTTTCATACATACAGTGATTTATTTTAAATGCCTTATAATTACTTTGAACCCATATTTCACTCAGTTCGTAAGCTAATCTCTGAGCATGTTTATCCTGACTGTTGTCCAAAGACATGATCACAAAATACTGTAACGGTGGCCAAGCATTTGGATAATCCCATTGCTCACCCGAATGCTCCAAAGTCGCTGGTATACCACCAAGATTAATCATTATTTGACTTTTATCAAGATACTTGACAACTTTGTCAACATAGTATTCCCGATGAGCAGTATCATAACAATTAGTCCATAGAGGTAGAATATTTGTTGGATAAAAGTAATCACGTTTTAAACCATTGAAGATATCATAATCTAACCAAGCACCCACTTCCTCATGCCATAAAACAGCATTGACAGCTTCTTTCCATTGCTCAGCTTTTTTTCGATACTCTTCTGATTTACTAGCATTTCCTACCAAATCATTGAATTCTGCTAATAATACAGCATTGCGATATAATATCGCGTTGAGATCAACCGGAATTATAGATCTCGTCTTGAGATCACTTAGATTTCCTAATATGTTTAAAAGCAAATAGTGAGTTTATGTGAGTTCTAATGACTTATTTGAGTAAAACGAATATTAAATGTTCTTTATTATACCTTTATTAGTTGCTTCAGATATGAACCAACGACTCGAAAAGTCCCAGCCTGATTCGGCCGCACTTTTTAATTCTTTATAATAATTGTCTCTCTCTTCATCTGTTCGCATTCCACGACCAATTGACTCGTCCTCTCTGTGCATTAAAATAAATTACTATTTATAAATGATATTTAATGACAGTGATGAATAATCATTTAGAATTTAATTATTAAAAAAAAAAAACTCTTGTTAAAAAATAATAAAAGATATTATATAATATTTTATTTCGGAATAACGAAAAATTTTAAAAAAGAAAATACAATCATAAAAAAGTTTTTAACGCAAAGTTATGCAATTTTCATTTAATCACTTCACAAATAAAGTAAACGTAAAAATCACGTTTAAAAGCATTTTAGACTTAATAATTACTATTAAATGATCGAAAGCAAGCAAATGACAAAAAAAGAGGATAAAATTTATAAAAAATTGCGAAATGATAGAAATTTTTTTACATGAAGTTAATGGTTTAAGTTTTAATAAAACATAAAAAAGTTTTTATTTTGAAAATATTTACCTGTAAGATTCAGGTCTAGGCCCACTAGAATTTTCATTGTATATTGCTAAAGTATAAATACGGTCATTTTTCTGCACTTCAACAGTTCTATTTACCATCCAAAAATTAAATTCCTTTTCTAGTAGCCAAAGGTTTTCTCTGAGCCATTCAATGTCGTTAGTAGCATCTAGATAGACTTTAACCATTGGCATCAACATTGGTGGTTGTGATCTCATTGTGTAATAAATTCTTCCACCATTGGGTATGAATCCATACTGTTCAACGATTGATACAAAATTTGTCAACATTCCTCTAACCGTATTAGTCATTTCTGATAATAAAAGCCCTTTTATTATCCAATAAGAGTCCCAGTAATAAAATTCCCGAAATCTTCCTCCCGGTATGATCACCGGATTAGGAACATAAATTATTGAATATAGATCAGAATTAATTTTAACATCTTCTTTAATTTTCCTACCCAATTGCTTCCATATATCATTTAGATCTGAAGCGAATTTTTTTAACTTTGGATCACGAATTCCTTCAAGAAACTTTGGCTTTGGTGTCCAGTCTTCTGGATCCCACTCTTCAAATTCTGAACCTTCTGGATCAAAATTCTCTTCTACAAACTTTTTAACCATGTCTCTTGGTGGTGGCCTTTCTGTTGTTCGATTCATCATCTCATTGAAAACCTTCAATGTCTCAGCTGGACTTTTTTTGAGTTTCATATCAACAAATGTTTTAGAATCTGGATAAAGTTGGGCTAATTGTACTGTATGTAATAATTCTCCATGACAATAAATTTCACTGAAATATTAATTATTGCGTTTTTATTTCAAATTTTATTAACTCTTTGTACTATAAAAATTTTATCTTATCAATTGATGAACAAATTTTTCTCTCTTTTTTTTCTCTCTCTCTCCTTCTTTTTTCTTATCATTTTTTATTATTTTATTTCCTCATTAACTTTTTTATATTACATAGCAGCAACTAGTTTTAGTTTTTATCGATTTATTCAAAGATTGTCTAGCTAACATAGAAAATAGCGGAAACGAGCAAATTAGCACGAGAAATATCCTTGAGAATATCTCAATGATGATGATATGCACGCAAAGACAAAATAAAAAAAGTGAATAATGAAATAATTAAATTCAATACAATAAGTATGTACAATTATGATGGGATTTTGGTAAGCTAGCCTTGAGTATTGTATTGAGATCATATTCTTCCAAATGATAAAGATTTTGCAATAATTCATTTATAAAAATAACAACGACAATAATAATAACAATAGTACAGATGAGTTATTTAAAAGTTTGGACTGAATGAAAGAGAGAGATGAATAGATTCATTAAGATAGAAAATAACCTAAAGTGAGAGAGAGAGAGGAAGAAAGATGTCACACGGTCGGTGACTTGACCATCAAGACTCTGTGACGGACGAGGGCTCGTCCTTGGTCCAATTCCCGTGACACACCCGCGCGCAACAAGTTATTCTTTGCACGTTGATTAAATTCAATGCGGAAACGCATTAAGTGTCATTCAAACATTGCGAATTTTCAGATTGGAGGATTAATAACAGAGAGATAAAAAAAGAGAGAGTGGAGAAAAAGCTTAATTTGTTTCAATTGTTTTTGATAACTTACCTTGAACATGGTGGTAGAGTTATTGGATTTTTTGGAGTCTCCATTGTTGATACTATTACAATTGTTTGCTGTAGGATCATCAAGATGCACCACGTTGTTGGCAACAGATTAGAAATATTTCTCATTTTGTGCGGCATTGCGTTTCTCTTTCTCTCTCTTTAAACTACTCTTTATTGACTAATCCTTCTTATGATTGTTATTGTTTTTATACAATTAATTTGTTTATCTCACGACTATTTTGTTGTTTATTTTTTTCCACTTATGTTTTACATAAATAAATATCACTGACTATTATAATAATGTTATTGTTAATATATGTCCACAATTTAATTATTATGCCAGTTTTTAGCTGGTATTTGGTTCACCAAAATTTTGCATTCAACGTCACGCAGAGGTAGTTGTGTTGAGTATATCGGGAAAATAGAGAGAAGAGAGAGAGTGAGAGAGACAGAGGAAATACACGCACGTTAATTATGTGTATTGGTAAAAATAAAATAAAAATAGATGAGAGAAATGAGTCGGTGAATGGGCAACTACTACGAGCACCTTACTTTCTTGTAATAGGGTGAAAATGAGGCCCTGAAGATTTGCGCAATTTGCGCAATGGTCTCAGCTCCAACAGTGCCACATTTTCCCTGGAAACAAAAGAATAAATATTTCATTATTTTATTGCTGTTTTGCAAAAGTATTTATTTACTTAATTTAATGGTGTGATTATCAAGATAATACGAAGTAAGTTAAGAGTTTTAATTTTTCATTAAAATTTCTTTAAAAATAACTCAATCAATTTGTTTATATTGACAATAGATTCACATTTTTCACTAATATTTTATGAAAATTATGAATAAATTAAAATTTTATCTATTTATAATTAAAATAAATCCAAATTGTAGTTTAATTAGATAATCTGTCTGTCATTGGCCTTTAATAAAGCAACCTACACTATTCATTGGCTAATTAAGACGAATATTGGCACATTTAAATATAAAATACTTTTATTTACAGTAAATGGTAGACCACAAGTGAACTATACCGATTGAACAAAGTGGCAGCGTTACACGAACGTTCTATTCACAGCATTCAATGAGAGCTTTATTAGCTATATAACTCCTGACGCAATCCTTACTTGAAAATAGACACTATCCTCAAGAATATGATTTCACCAATTTTTTGCCGATAGTTATGATGGATCTGTACCCAGAACATTCAATGAAAAGACACCAAACAAAGTTGATACTTCTAAAGTTAACTCAACTGAACAAAATAATGCAAGAGAATGGAATTAATAATACCTGATAATGAATTCAAGTATTATTTATTGATGATGAGTGAATATGTAAGTAGTCGGCTGGTATCACTTCTTCTTATCGTGGGTAGCGTTGACTTACGACTGACGCGGACAGGTCGCAACTTTTATTTGTGCCGAGTCTGAGACGAAATTACCGTCATCATCGTCACGGTCCCCAGATCGTTCAAGTCATTGGAAAAAGGAGGTGGTACACAAGAATATGAGTTAGGAGAAGGGGATTGGAAGTTTGGCTCAAAGGTGTTGATACAAAGAATCGCGTAATGGAATAGAAATATGCAAATAAATATAAAATACATCAATACCCATAAGTTATCAAACCTTTTTTTTAAAAAAAGCACCTTGAATTTAATCAACATATGGTGAACAATTGAATTAGAATGAATTTTTTCTCAAAAGGTATTCCATTATTCTAGCTATCGTTTCTCTTCTATTTTATATACACGTGGTGATCTAGCCAGTCCTCGTGGCTCTAGTGCTTCACATGTGCTCACGTGACTTAGCTCACGACACGAGATTGGAATGATCGATCGACCGGTTGCACCAGCCGATGAAAGAGAAAGCAATATGGAATCGAAAGGAGTGAGTAAGTGAGATGAGATGAGAGATCGAGCCCCCAAGAAATAACTTCTGTGATTGGTCAATTGGTTTGAAACGTTGATTTGCTTTTGCTGACGTTTCAAACAAATTAGTATACTTTCCCAATATCAGAACCGGTCTGGTAAGCATGTCAAAACAAGTATCTACGTCACGTATCTTAAGTTTACTTAACCGATATAAAGATTTATTCTATATTGAATTAATATTAGAGGTGTGACCACATTCTTACTTTTTAACCAATCATCTGTTCCAATCTTATCCATACCCTAAAATTGACCTTCATTGTCATTCTTAATCCAACTGATAATTCAGTACAATAACCATCTTGAACTAGATAAATCATCAAATATTGGTACATGTTTGCTTATAGCTTATGTTATCAGTTTAAATTTACTGATTTGAAGATGTAGGTTCATTTTAAATCCCTTTCTGTCGTAATCAATTGAACTGACGTAAGTAAAAGTTTATAAGCAGATTTCATGATTTTTTGGAAAGTATAAAGGATCAAGAAAAATGGTATATTTATTGATCAACAAGAATAGATGATTCTTGTAGGGTACCAATAAAATAAATGTTGAAATAATATTTTCATTCTCTAATCTTAAACCACAAGTCACATGTATGAATGGCTAAATAAAAAGAAGCATCGTTGTCAACACCTTATAAAGCTCAATTATGTTATTTGCTATTTTTAGTACGAAAATAGGTCGTGTAATCGGTGGGACAGGAATATGACACGACAAATGAAAGCACTCTTACTTGTCACTTGTTCCCTAGATTGCATGTGCGGTCAACACACCCGGGTAACGTGCAAATTCAATTTTATTTTATTCCCTGTGATTGTTGAAGAACGCGGATATGATCAATTATGGGTTCAGTAAGCGAAGCTTGATGAAACATTAATTAGTTTTATGATTATTCAGAAGATTCAATCAAACGCTTCGAGACGGATGCTACATAAATCGCGAATAATTAAACAAACATTGGATATCAAATAACTATTGTACACGAGTTGATCCACGTGATATTATATCGTGTACAATAAACTAAAAAAACTTATGTGATTCTATGTCATATTAATTTTCACATTATACTCATCCGGAAATTGTTATTAAAAGTGCTTACCGACAAATTATGGAAACTAAATGCAATAAAACTTGTCTTATGTCCTCGAACATTGTTCGAAAACAGGATTTCTTGAACAATATTCTCAATTAATTGCAACATTTTTATTTAATTTATTCTTATCTAGATAAATTACAAAGAAAGAAAAATTTCGAAAGAATACAAAAGAAAAAATTTTGGAGCACAAAAATGCAGTGTAACAGTAAGTTAAGATTTCGTCAGATTTTAGTTGTTTGGGTAGGAGGTAAAAATTTTTTCTCAGGTTCATCAACAAATATAGGAGGAGCTTCAAGTCCATTGCACTCTATACTGCTCAATCTATTAAAGAAATAAAGGTTAAAGTAGCTTTACGAGAGTTTGTATACGTGATTTAGGGAAGTCCAGTGTTGGACTATATAACCGACAGTTGATGACAATCTTACACATTTGTATTGCTATTGGTTAAGTGACTGTGTCAATTTTCATTGATAAAATCGTTTCCTTTCATTCGATCCTGTATCTCTTAGAGTTCCAATTAAATCAATGACTTTGCAGTGTCAATTGTCAATAATGAGTTGCTTATAAATTCCCAGTAAGGTCTATGTATCATGAGATAAAAAAAAGGAGTCGTCAATCAAGTAAATGTACTGTTAATGGTATGTTTTTCTAATTGCAAGTAGTTTAATTAGGACGTCATCAAGTTATTAATTGTAACCTTCGTATTGATAGTTTATTACACTAGTTATCAAACCAATGCACAGTTGCACGTGTTGACAGTCAAGGTCTTACATTTTATCAGTTTATTAATCAATGAGGTGGATAAGAATAAACATGAAAAATTACCTAATAGTTAACAATTATTGATTCTTGATGTAAATTACATTTCATTATCTTCAGACACTATAAACTTCATTCTTTCATTTTTGCACTTTTGTTTCAACACTCACGTTTTCTATCGATAGATAATTCAATAATTTTTTATTATTATTTTTGTTACGCCACTTGTTCCGATAATTGCTAATACACCAGGTGGAAATAATTAACTCTAAATGTTTTATACTTGAATAAAATAATAAATAAAACACATACCACAGACGAGCACGTTACTTAATAAAAATAACTCCAATATAACAATGACAAGTAACAACTGACTAATGTAAAATGTTGAGATCAGACAGATAACTCTGATCAGGCCAATGAACAACAACTAACGACTCAGATGAGCATAGACACCGGTATAGACCGGTAATGAGATCAACAACTGACCCCTATACTTCTAGTTTGATGATTATTTACCAACCATGATTTGTTCGTCTTTTATACATAGTCTGCACTTTTAGAAAAAGCACAAAACAGCGTACGTATAACTAACCACGAACTTACTTTCTTATTTTTTCTTGTCTGCATAATGAAAATCTGTGAAAATCATTTTTATCATCCTGCGTCAATGTCGAAACTGGTTGACTAATATTGCATTGAATTTCCACAATCGAGTCTGTTGTATAACCATGTTAAATAAGATTTTTGAACAATTTAAATATATTATTGCAATAATACCACTTTCACTTCTCAACATGTTAATTTATAAAAAGAAAAATTAATAATTGGCTAGTTAAAGTTAACGCTTAATCATTTTGGAGCAAACTCTCTTTAGAGGTTATGCGACACCAGACGTCATTGTTCGATACTACTAATCATATGATAGAGGGTGAGAAAAAACCCTCTGGTATTTTGAATACTCACCGGTTTTCAGTAAGACGATATCTTAGAATTTTTTCGTCAATTTTTCCGTGAATTTTTGAATGATAATGAAAGAAGGCATTTTTCAAAAATCTAAAATATCCTGTTTGACAATGCAATTCACATATGTTATTATTAGAAGTTATTAAGCAACAAATACAATGACGATTCATTGGATTTGGTGATGATGCACGTCGAATCCGTCGTGCAATCAGCATGACGTTTTAAAACAAATAATTCAATTACTATTTTATTAGAATATCAGTCATGATTCAATTGATAACACTTTAATTCCACTTATTCGGATGAATTTGATCATAAAAGAACACTATCAAGAAAATAAACCCTTATTTATCAGGTGAATAAATAACTGTTTACTTTGTTAAGCTCAAATAATTTAGTGTTAATGATTTATCATAAAGCAATAATTATCATAAAGTTTATGATCGTCAAATGGATAATGAAGTTTTAGGATTTCTCGAATACAAACACGAATCACTATCCGCGTATCTATGTAAACTAACGGCTTGACGTTCACAAATCCAATGTCGTGATACATATATACATATATCTCGAATTCTCGAATCGACATTTCGAGAACTCTCGGCAAGCCCAAATTAAATTATAGTGTATATTAATATTAATATTTATTCTCTCAAATAAATATTTGATCGTTTATGTATGCGAATGATTTATTTTTATTTAAAATGTCCATCTAACTATAATTAAAAATAGCAACTAATCGATTTTATGTTTTTTTTAATATTTTATATGCATATCTTATCGATTTTCTATTTAGAAAAAATTACGTCAATGATTATAATAAATCAATGGATTATTTACATATTTCTTAGAAATAAATATCAATTTACGAAACTAGTTTAGCAAAAAAACTTTAATCACCGTAAATGAGGTGATACAGGAATTATAATACTTATCTTGTTGACTACATAGTTATAAAATAGATAAAGAAATACTGATAACAAAAGACAATTTACAATGATAAAACAATGCTGATTAATACTGAACGGTCAATGTGATCAAAACTGTTATGCTAATAGAAAAAAAAAACGATTTAAGAATGATCTATTTTTTGTCAATTTTTCAAAAATATTGTTGTCTTAAAGTATACATAAATGTGAAATTCATCTTATTAATTCAAATAAATAAAAAAAATATCTTTGATTGCATTAAGGATGGATCTAAATATCTTATATCTAAAAATTATACGATACGACACGATTCATAACTAACGAGTAGTGTATACAATATTTACACTAAAATTAAAAACTACTGTCATTATTTTGTACAATTCCATATTTTTTCAGTTCATTGCAATAATTTTAGTGCATCATTTTATGAAGTTTCAAAATTTTTCCTAAACGTTGCTTAGCCGTTTTCATTCCTTTTTTTGGCTTACGTTCTGGAAAAAGTATTCAATGTTAATTAATTTCCATCAAAAATAAAAATAAAAATAGCATCGATTAATGAGAATGAACCTACCAACAGGAACAGGTGCTGCAAGTTTAGCTTTTACATCCTTCAGTCTATTTGGACTTGTTAAGATAGAACTGAATCCACCAGACAATTGGAGACCTTCATTGTCACTGTGTTTCTCTGAACTTGTTGGATTCACTCCATTAGTTGTGACCTTCTTTTTTTGTTTATTATATACTCGTTTTGCATTAGCCTAATTGCAAATAAAAATTATACATTATTATCATATCGAAGAAATAATTCATTGTTATTCATAAGAGAATAAATTAAAATATTATGATAGATCTTACTGGATGTTTCGCACGTTTCGCAGCTGCAGCTTCAAGACCTTTTTCAACAGAAGTTTTTCTCACTCCTTCACGAGCAGGTCGATTGGTTTTCGGTAAAAGAGGACCAACTCGTGCTTTAGGATTCCAGGCCTCATCTACTCGTCTCTTTCCACGAGGTTTAAAAATATATTCTTCGTCATCAGATGCATCTAAGGCTGGATAAACTAAAATTTTAAAGATTAAATTATTATTAGAATTATTGATTAAATTTGTTGTTTTAAAAAATATTTTTAAAATAAACATACTGAAATCATCGTCTTGATGAACTTTATCAATATTCTCTATTGATAAATCATCATCATCGTCATCGTATTGAACTCTTCGCGAAGATTTCGAAGGTTTTTTCGAACTTTGAGATTCAGTTGAATAACATTGTTCACTGAACGATAACATCCCAGCAATTGCTTCTCTTGTTGATGGTGATGCCCTGTCAGAACTAATCGTTTTCAATTTATAAATACAAGGACATCAAAAAATAAAATAAAACCATGAAAATTTTCTCAGCAACATTTACACTTGACATTAAAAATAACTAGAATTAATGAAGAAAAAAATATGGAAAATAAATACAACAATTCTTACCCTATGGGGGGTGGATTCATTAATTGATTGTGTGAGGCTATCGTAGGAGTCCTAAAAAAATACAATCATTAAAAATTCATTCGAGAAATCTTATATCTTCTATTCGGAAATATTATTACTTTAACACAAGGTAACATACCCAGCGTCTAATTGATTTCCAGTTGATGATAATGCATATGCAGAAGCTTTCAAAAGTTCTTCTATACCGTTTTTCGGAGCATTATTCAGAATATCAATCTCAGAAGTCATCTCTTGGTTTACTGATTTTTTGGATTTTTTATGAGAACTATTTTTAGATGATTTTTTCCTTTTCGGACTTTCATCAATAGTAAATCCACCTGTAAAATCACTTTCATTGCTGCCATCGTGAAAATCATAAATAGAATCTTGTTTCCATGTAAATTCTTTTTGTGTTTCGACTGATGAATCCATGGCAAAATTTCCGTAAATATTAACTTTATCATTCGTGCTTCGAACAACTTCATTATCACCAAGTTTAAATCTTATTACTGTTGGACTTTGTTTCCCTGGTTTACTAACTGGATTTTTTGGATTTCCCGAATCAATTGCTTTTCCATCCATGATGTCTGCACAAATTGTTTTATTGAAAGGATATGACACTGGTTTTGGTAGTGTAAGCTTTATGGCTTTAATTGGTGATACATTTTTCGTTGTTTGATTTTCCGATTTATTACTATTTAAAATTGCTTTGAACGCATTTTCGGACATTTTTTCTGATTCATAATTTATGAAGTCTTTATTTAAAGGCTTCTTCTTTTTTCTTTTACTTTCACGCTCCGGTTTCGGCGGATTAAGAGCCATTAAAAATCTTTCAGCGTGTCTTATTTCTTTACTAAATTCTTTTAGTAATTTTTGACTATTTACAGAATTCGGTATTTGACTGCGACTGATTGTGTTGTACTAAAAAAAATTTTCATAAGTATTTTCAAAAATTACGTAGTAACAAAAAAAAAACTCTCAATTATCAACTCACATCTTTATCAGTATTCCATTGTTTCAATATACTGAGAAGAGCTTTCACACCTTGTAAAAAATAGGCTGGACATTTTTTCCCTTCATGATTAAGTTCTTTTAGTTCTTTAAGCAGTCTTTTAGCTGCGAACCAGTTAATTGTTTCAAAGCAAGGGTATTGAAATTTTTTAGGTGTTTTCATCTTACGTTCTAATTCATAAATTCTGAAAAATTGTTATATAAATAAAAATCAAATCGTTATTTTTTTAAATTAAATTTTTTTGCTTAAACGTAACAAATTAATAAAATAAAGACAAAAAACTGACTGTATCTGCATAGGAATGTTAAGACTATGGACAAAATTTCCTCCAAATACGAGAGAATCAACAGGAGTTAAAACGGCATGAATCCATCCAGTTGGAATCATCATTGTTTGACCTTCTTTAATTACACATTTATAACACGTATCAGCTTGATCTCCGAAAAATGTCTCACTTTGAGTGGAACTACTCATCCATTGTTGATATAATAGTAAATTTGCTGGAGTGGGCTTGATAAGATAAAACACTTTTTCACCACGTAAAACATGATACCAAACAGAAGTACCGCCAAAATCAATATGAAAGTCTGTAAAGCTGTCTTTAACGCCCATTAAACAATATTTTTGAACTTCAGGACGCTTCAATTCACTATTTTCAGGTAATTCTCGGGGCCAAACGGAATTTACCCAATCAAGTTTACGTGCTATGTAAGGAGCTTCTACCAATGGTGATAGACTATAAAGAAGAAATAAAAAAGGTTTTTATAGTTAACGTAATTAATGATAATGTATTTTAAGAACTCTATACACTTTTGATTATACCCTGTATCAGTAAATTCGAGACTTATGACATTTAATACTCTTGTTCGATCAGCATCATTGTAATATTCAACAAAATCACGTAGTTTCATCCTCACATTACTCTGTCTTGTAACATCGATAACATCCATTTCGCGGTCACCGCCTGAAAAGAATATTAACGATTGAAGTCCATAAATGTAGTAATCATTGTTTATAAAATAGAAATTATCAATTTAATATTACCGATATAATTTTCAACATCATAAACACTGAACGTTGAAGGTGGTAAGGTCATGTCTAGGCCGTCTTTATTTTCAATAATAATTGGAGTTTCAAAACCATTAGTTTGTAAATATTGCAATGTTAATTGTTGTCCTTTCACACGTTTTACGATTTCATCAGCTTTTGAAAAATGCCTTAGCTCCAATTCTCGAATAAAGACCGGTGTACCTGTTTGTACTGGTTTCGTATCAGCATTTGTTTCAGTATATTCATGACGATGCCAATTCATTCGTACTTTAGCTGAAAATTAAGAAAGAAGAGTTAATTAATTACAAAAACATTCAAGTATTATTGTTCCAAAATAATTTAAAAACTTACGAAGTGATGGTCCATGAATTTCTGCACATTGTGGACAATGATATTTATCCAAGTCAATTGACATGTATTCTTTAACATTCACACACCTAGTTTAATTGGAAAAAAAACAATTGTAATGTTTAGATGTGAAGTATAACATTAAAGTTAGGTTATGTGACTCACAACAAACTTGTATTGCTAAAGCATTTAAGATTATTTAACAATTATTGATGTTAATAAAATTATTTACACGTCAGATAATTATGATATTTAAATATTCTCTACAGAACAGAGTAATTTCTGCACAAAAAACCTCTACAATTAACATTTCTATGAGCATTAAATTGAGAGAAAAAAATCAAACTTACTCTCCGTGATACCATATCTTACACACATCACATTCTATCATAAATTGATCCGGATTATAAGTTTGGCCACACAAACAATATGTTGCTGTTTCATCCATTATTACAACGGTTTGTTTTAATAATATTACACAAAAAATATAAAACAATGTTTGTCTCACGTTCTGTTAGCTTATAATTTTTCATAAACTGTATAGGATGAGTCAGTCCGGACAGCACCTATATTTTCAGCCAAACTCCATGAATAAATAAACAACGTAGAAGCACAAACGTTGAAATATCAAACCATCTCAAAAGTTTAATTTATAAATTAAACACGTGAAGCGCCATTGTACATAACGATAAATCCGGGAAAAACAACAACGTGTGAGAAAAATATGGAACTGATCCTATCCGTTAACCTCACATAAGTGAAAAATTGAGAGAAATTTAAAATATTATTGTAAATTATATTATTTATTCTTGTTTGTTGTGCAAATAATATTCTAAAATGGCAGTTATCAAGCTTCTTGATTCAGTTGAGCGGCTAAATGACATATCCGATGATGCTAATAAATTGAATGAAGAATGTGATATTATTGCTAAAGGTTAACAATAATACTTGTGCATATTTCTCTAAAATAAGAAATTTATTTAGTAAATCATTGATTATATAATATTATTCTTAATAAAAATATTGATATTAATTTATTAATAACTTGCAGATATTGCATCAAAAAAGATAAAATTATTTCAAATTATTGAAAAACTAGAAAATCTTCTTACTAATCAAGATATAAACTTAAGACAAAATGGGTTAAATGTGCTGTCATCAATTCTGGCTAAAATTGACAAAACATTTCTAAATGAGCAAGAAACTAAAGTACTAACATCATTTTATTCTATTCGTCTTAAGGATCATCATTCATTGATTCCTAATGTTATTCTCGGATATTTATCAATTGTAAGTTAATTAAATCTTTTTCAATAACGTAGAATCATTGTTCAATACTAATTTTCAGATACAAATGACAGCATTATCGATGGAATCAGTAATTCAAATATTTCATAGTCTTTTTAATGAAGTTCGATGTCAGTCAGAATTACAAGAGATCAGACATAATATCTATCTTATTATAAAAATAGGACTGACGAACCATTCAAGTAGTTTAAAATTAATGGGTCCTGATTTTGTTTATGGTGTTATATCTTCTATGGATGGCGAAAGTGATCCACGAAATTTAATGTTGTTATTTGAGTTCTTACCTCAGTTTATAAGTGAATTTTCTTTGGGTCATTTAACTGAAGAAATGTTTCAAGTTTTAGCGTGTTATTTTCCTGTGGATTTTAATTCTGTAAGTTAACTTCAATTAAGATCTATACACAAAAAAATACAATTATCTTTTTTTTTAGGCGGGTTTAGAAAATAAAGAAATAACTCGTGAAAGATTAGCCCAGGGATTAGAAAAATGTTTAATATCTGCAGCTGCATTTGGAGAATTTTGTTTACCATTGATTGTTGAAAAATTAGATTCTGAGATAAAAAAGGCAAAACTTGATTCTCTTAATTTATTAATACGAGGTTCACTCGTTTATGGTGCTAAAATTCTTCAACAACATATGGATGAGATATGGCCATTGCTAAGACGTGATTTATTAACTGGAAATGATCAAGAAATCAAAAGTAAAGCTCATGAAGCCGTTGATCAAATTATTTTAACGATCGGCGATGATATAACTATTTTAGAAGAATACATAAAACGAATTTTTATTGACCTGAAATCTAGTTTAACTGATGTACAATTGAGTTTATACTGGCCATCAATTAAAGTATTAGAAACTATGGCAAAAGCTCACAAAAATGCATGTGCCCATGTACTGAAAATTACAATACCATTATGCTTAGGACAATACACCACTTCTATATCAGATTCTGTGAAAATCCACATAATTACGAGTTTTAACAATTTTCTCGATGTTGCTCTTAGTTTTGAATTACAAATACAAGGTATGTGTATGCATCAATGGTCAGTGAATGAAAAAATAAATAATTCATTATTTTACAGATATTCCAGAATTATCTTGGACAGATTTACCAAGTCTATATTTGAATGAATTGAATACCAGTAATCCTATCTTGAAATCTAAAATAATTGAGGGTTTGTCTATACAGAAGCTATCATTAACCCCATCTCAACGAGAATTAATTTACAATAAATTATCTGAAATAATTGATAGTGACACGGATGATATTGTAATAAATTCTTGTTATAAATTCCTGATTGCTACTGCTAAAGATTATACGGACGAAATACTTCAGTTAATAGATCATAAATTAAAAATTGATACCACTGATGAAAAGAAAATCCAAAAAAATCGACTAAAAACATTAGCAGCTATTTCAAAACTAAGTAATATTGGACCAAAAATTTTAATGATATTTAATGAAATTGTTACTTCAGATGATGCAGAAATGCGATTATTTTCATTGAATTGTATACAAACAATGTTACAAAGTGAAAATTTTGAATATGACGTTCATGAATATTTATTCAAAAACTGTCGAATTTTATCTCGAATTTTAGACCATGAAAGAATTAATATTAACAAACATGCTGAGGAAATTTCGGTTATTTCACAAATTTTAAAATTAATTTTAAGAAAATTGAATGCAGAAGAACAAAAAATGGTTGTCGACGATCACTTGAAAAATTTTCAAGACAAAATGGAAGAAAATATACAACTAATAGAAGGATTAATTACACCATTGATGTCTTGTAATATTTATCATTATTTTGATTTTCTAATAGAACGACTATTATATATTACCATAAATGGTACACATGAAAATAATCGATTAATATCCTGTAAATTGAGTGCTTCATTAATTAATAAAATGACTAATGATCAATTAGAAAGAGTATTAAATATTATTCGAGAAATGGTTGTTGATATTTTAGAAAATAGTGATGACGATATGGAGAAGAAAAAAGCTGCTGTTATGCTTAATATATGGTGTACTAAAGCTTTAATTACAAAAGGTCATATAAAATCACAAGAGTTTTTGGATTATCAATTGAATATTTTAAAGAATGAAATCATTGGAGAATTTGCTGGAACACAAATTAAGACATTTGTTGATGATAGTGATAGTACATTAATTGCTGAAAATTATTGTATTATAAAAATGTTTTACAAACAAAGAATATTTCAAAATATCATTAATCAAAATGAATTATTTAATAATATTGCACGACAAAATTATTTAACCGCTTTTGTGTATTTAGCTGAAGCAATGTCACAAGAAATACTCTTGATGCATTTATTCAAGGTTAGTTATTTTTTTGATTTATTTTATAATCTTAATATACTTGGAATAAAATCATCAGCAATCCACTTAAAAATACATTGCACATGCTAACTTTAAAATTGAAGCCGATTGAAACATGACACTCATTCTTGATGGTTTTGTTTTATAATTGGATAAAACTTAATCTTTTTCTTATTTTCTGCAGATTGTTCCTCTACTTATTGAGTCACTTTCTCTCGATAATCGACAGTTAATATTGTCAACATTGAAAATTCTTCAATTATTATTAAAAACAAAGCACACGATTTTTATCGATCTAATTCAAAATTTCATACCCACATGTCTGAAATTGACAACTCATTCCAATATGGTAAAGAGATTCTTATTTAAAAAAATGTGTATATAAAAAATCATGAGTGATCGCATAACAATTCTTTATTTACAGAATGTTAGAATTGCAGCACACGATTGTCTTTATAGCTATTGTGAATATCCTACAGTATTTATAAAGCCATATAAGGATGATATTTTGGAAAAACTATCTGAGACAATTGACGATAAAAAAAGATTAGTCCGCAAGTCGGCGGTAATGACAAGAACTCGATGGTTTCTCGTCGGTTCTCCAGGCGAACCCGAATAATATTTATTTTTTTATTTTACACATATCTTCTATGTACATAGAAAACAATTATTATACATCATCTGTACTTTTTTTTCGTACAGCTCAACTTTATACAATCGATGTAATGATATAATAATTTTATAATTTAATAAAGATATTGATTCGCTTAATAGTATTATGTGTCTTTTCAAGTAGCTCAAGTGAATAGTATAAATCATGATACAATAAGTCAGAATGTCTGACGGTAAGGTATTTTGATCTAAAATTTATTTAAAATAAGAATAACTTTAAAAAATATAATTGTATAAAATACGATATGGAATAGTTAAAACTTGAATTACTTATTGTTAAAGGAGTGGCCAAGTTCGGTGGTTATAAATATGATGATGGAACAAAGTATGTTGGCGAGTGGAATAGTAAAGGAGTAAAACATGGTGCAGGATCTATGACTCTACCCGATGGTACTAGATACGATGGTGGTTTTCAAAATGGTCTGTACTCTGGTTTAGGAGTTATCGTTTTTCCAGATGGTGCTAAGTAAGTTATCAGAAAAATATAAATTTCAATATATTACTTATCACTGAAAATTCCAGATACGAAGGTGAATTTATGCAAGGGTGGTTTCACGGTCATGGAGTATTTTGGCGAGCTGATGGTATGAAGTTCGAGGGCGAATTTCGTGGTGGAAGAGTCTGGGGTTTGGGTGAGTAATCTTTGTTTATTACTACATAGAATATAGTTCTATCATATTAAAAAATTTTTTTAGGACTGGTTACTTATGCTGATGGTTCACATGGATTCCCAAGGAATGAAGGTTTCTTCCAAGATTGCCGCTTAATTCGTCGCCGTCGGTGTCCAGAAATTATTCAAAAAGCCCAAAAAGTATCCATGATGGCACGTGCTCAGTGTTCATAATAGTTTAACTGTCTTTTTAGTTATTTATAATGATCGGAAATTTTTTCATCTATTTGCATCTTGATAATATAGAAACCAATCACTTTGGTATACAGTAGTTTTTTTTTTTTAGATAAATGTAATAATAATTAGAATCTTAAATGGCTGAGTCTGTAAAATCTGACGAACAATTTGAAAATTAGTATTGCAGCACAACACTTTTATTTAATATTACTGGAACGTTTACCATTAATTTAATTTACGAGACAGCCACATAGCATAAAATTAGTTTATTGCTTGTCAGCTTTTGCAGCTACCTCAGTGATATAGAAATAATTTAGAACTAAATGTCTTATACGTTCAACTGAAACTGACAATTCTGCAGTTCTGTACGCAACCCCTTCAACATATGAATAATAAAGAAAGAAATTAAAAACATATGTTCTGCTATAATTCTCACAAACAATTTGCTTGAATATTTTAAATCCACTTGTCTGCTATTATGGGACAATTTGCTGAATACTAAAAATCTAAGTAATTTACTTGTTTTGTGAGACAAAAATGACTACAATAAGAAGAATATTTGATAGAGAAATAATTGTCATTTTAATTGAAGGGCAATTTACAGTCAATTTCATTACTAGAGCTACCAATTATCTAACAACTTTCGTAAGTCATTGTCAACGTAAATTCTATAAAGTAATATTTGATTTTATTGATTGGCAATGGCTGTATTGCCAGAAGCATTTTTCATGCTCACTTCTATTGGACTTTGGAAGTCAAAAAAGTGGGAAACATGGAAGTGTATACTTTATTATAGTTACACATTATTTCTGGCTTATCATTTTGTTACTTTCTTTTGTTTTGGATTCTTGGGATTGATACTTTTTTGTACCGACTTTATTGATTTAATTACCAACTCTTCTATAGTCATCACAATGTTCACTGTACCTGGAAAAATGATTACAATTATTGATAATCGAAAAAAGATCTTGAACTTTGTAAAAATTTTTGATCAGAAAGAATTTAAACCTCGAAATGAATATGAGAAAGAGATATGCAATCAATACGACAGATTTATTAGGTGACTATCTAAGTGTAATTCTTTTAAAAACAATAATTTCTAAAAATCATAAAAACTAAATTTCTTCAGATATTCAATTTTACCTTTTTATTGTAATATATATGATATTCAATAAATATATCAACTTACAATAGATTCAATACCTGGGTTTATGTGGTTTTCGTTCAGTTATCAGCAATTATTTTTGATATAAATAAAATTTATGATAGCCAACAAAGTGGTTCATTACCTTTCAAAGCGTGGTATCCTTATAATACTCAGTCATCAAATATTCACTTATTTACATCGTATCAGCAAGTTATTACAGTATTCATGTGTGCTAATGTCCATGTGGCATTTGATGCTGTACTTTTGGGAATGATGGTACAAA
The DNA here is from genome assembly GCF_013357705.1 of Chelonus insularis. NCBI lineage: Eukaryota > Metazoa > Arthropoda > Insecta > Hymenoptera > Braconidae > Chelonus > Chelonus insularis. The sequence goes on along the minus strand of NW_023276783.1, from coordinate 1,868,999 downwards.
TTTGTTTACAAATAAATATTTTAAAATATCGTTTCAAAAAAATGCTCCTCCAATTAGAGGAAACCAATGTTCTACAAGATCAAAGCATCATAGATCATAAAATCATCGAAAAAAAAGTTTTTATGGATTACACTAAATTTCACAGCACTATTCTTAGGTTTATTTATATTAGTAAATTTTTAATTATTTATTAAATGGATGGTTATTAGTATTTTATTATTTTTTTTACTGTTACAGTATGGTTGATAACATGGTGGAGATTTTTTCCTTTATCATGCTAGTTCAATTTTTTTGCAGCTCTTTAATTTTTTGTACCAGTGTTTATGTTTTATCACAAACACCAGTATTTACAACAGATTTTTTAGCTTGCCTTGTATATATTATCTGTATGTTTTTTCAAGTATTCTTTCCATGCTATATTGGAAATCAAATGACGATTGAGGTATTGTTTAGATTATTTTTGTGTACAACACATAAAATTAAGAGAAAATTATATTTTTATTATAACTTTAGTTTTCGGAGTTAAACAATGCCCTGTATAGTACCAACTGGTATGCATTGGGCACTAATGTCAGAAAATACATGAATTTTATTATGACAAAATCATCTAAGCCTGTTGTATTCTCAACTGGACATATAATTGCCTTGTCACTAGATGCATTCAAAAATGTAAGTACGAAAAAATTAACAAAAATATTTTATTGCAATCAATTTTATTTTCAAATTTTATTTCTATTTAGCTCTTGAAAATATCTTATACAATTTTCAATGTTTTTCAAAAATCGTCTTGAGTAATTAACTAAAATATAATTGTAATTATTTCTAATGCTATAATTTTATTAATAAAAACAAAATAATCCTTCTTTCGATTATGTACTGGTCGTAGTAAGTTAAATTAGAAAATTTCAATTATTTATTTTTAAATTAACAAAGTGCACTATCAAGTAATTTACTATAATTATTTCTTATTATTTTTATCATTGTTACATGAATTAAACAATAAAGTTATAAAAAATAGCGGGAAGATTACAATTATCGCTCGTCGATAATTTGATATCAGAAAATTATTATCAGAATTTACGTAACCTATAAAATCGGCACAATTGCAAAGTTGTTTACAAAAAGAACAATATCAAAAACATCACATTGTAAATATAAATATTTCTGTTAGTAATTATGATTAAGGTGTTCTAATAATAAAATTTTTTGAAGACATTTGAGAAGATTTACATTATAATTAATAAAATTGACTAAACGGTTGAGGTAAGAGACAAATAAATACTTTTTGGAGTAACATTGAGGTTACTCTATACATCGTTTAATTATCATTATTAATCAAATAAATTTAATGAAACATGATAATTCAGTTACAATATGGAATCAAGAACTGAATTTAAAATTAAGAACCCACCAACGGATGCAATCTCTGCAGTCGAATTCGGTCCGAATTCAACACAATTTCTTTTAGTATCGTCATGGGATTCCACTGTTCGGCTTTATGATATTCACACCAATTCTATGAGGTTAAAATATAGTCATGATGATCTTCCAGTACTAGATGTTGCCTTCCAGGTTAATAAAAAATATTTCTTAACCCATCTTAAAGTCAGCGATCTTTTAAAAAAATATTATGGTTTCAGGATGCTGTACATGCCTACAGTGGTGGCTTAGGAAATACGTTAAAAATGTATGACATAAATGCTAATGCAGAAACATTAATGGGTACACACGATAAAGCAATAAGAAAAATAGAATATTGTTCATCAGTGAATGCCATATTAACTGGTGGATGGGATGCGGCTGTTAAGTTATGGGATCCCAGAACGCCTACATGTGTTGGTACTTACTTACAACCTGACACTGTATTAGCATTGTCGGTGTGTGGAGATAAATTTGTTGTTGGAACAGCGAAACGTAAAGTTTGCATTTGGGATTTAAGAAATATGGCTGGAATGTTTCAAAGACGAGAGAGTAGTCTGAAATATCAAACTAGATGCATTAAAGGATTTCCTAACGAACAGGTGTGTAATAGCTAATTTTATGAAAGTAATGTGTATAATAACATAGTCAAGTAATGAATTATAGAATAGTGGAACTAATATATTAAAAAAAATTTTTAGGGATATGTTTTAAGTAGTATTGAAGGTAGAGTAGCAGTAGAATACCTCGATACGACTCCTGAAGCACAAAAGAAAAAATATGCATTTAAATGTCATCGAATTAAAGAAAATGGTGTTGAAAATATTTATCCAGTAAATGCAATCAGTTTTCATAATACTTATAACACCTTCGCGACAGGAGGATCGGATGGTTATGTCAATATTTGGGATGGTTTTAATAAAAAGCGTCTTTGTCAATTTCATAAATACAATGCGGGAGTTGCAGCATTATGCTTCAGTCATGACGGTTCAGTTCTAGCTATCGGCGTATCATTTCTTGATGTAGAGGAAACAACACCAAACGTTCAAGATGAGAAAGAAATTTATATCCGTTATGTAAATGATCAAGAAACTAAGCCAAAATAAGTGTGTAAAAAACGAATAAATTAATTTTAAGTACCGTTTTTAATATATAAAATAATTTTTGTAATTTATTTAAGCTAGTGTGAAACAATTTTTTTCGACACTGGACATAATTTTAACAATAATTTTATTACTTTTATAATTTTTACGTAAGAAATCACAGACATTATTTTCAATGTACAATATTGATTGATCATAAATTTTCATTAAACTTTTCAATTGATCAATTATTAACAGTCATAATTAGATGTAATATATAAAAGTTTCTATTTTTCTTATTGAAATTTTTCAACATAATTAAAGTAATAAAAATGTTTTAGATCTAGTTTTCACCAACATTAGAGTCATTTATATACAATTGCTAATAAAAAAAATAAATTTTGTACATTTATAAAAAAATTTCAGAGCAAATTTAAAATTAAGAGAACAGCGAATTTGATTAATCGTCTATCAATATCTATTTGTGTTACTCTTTGCATTGCTGTTAAATTTGTATAGTTATTGCAATAGATATAATATTGTTTTCATCTAAATCTTCATTAAATCGTATACATTAAATTCGATGATATAAACAATAAAATAATAAAACAAATAAAAAAATAATCAATCTCATCCATTTACATATTTTCTTAGCCAATCGCGAATCAGTTCATTTGTAGTAAAACTTATGCCAACTGCCACTGGACCCTTTACCCAATTCATTGTTAAACCTTTGTAAAATGCCATGATGCCTTCCTCTCTATCATAGGTATATAATAAAAAATATTTTAATCAATATTTAAAGAAAAAAAATTCTCCCTTGAAAATATTATTTCATCGAAATAATTACTTACTGATATATTTTTAGGGTAGTTGATATTGTCGTATGATAATGAGCTCCTTTAATAGCAGAAGTTTGCATTCGTCGCCTCACAATGTCTAAAGGATAACTTGCGGTCTGACCAACGGCTCCCGCTATCGCCCCACAGCTAAGGGAAGCTACTGTTGCAATTCCAGGATGACTTTGTACTCTTTCTTCTGTTTATCAACAGGTGGGATGGATCATTTAACACTTTTATAGGTCCGGCATTTTCTGATCTCTCCTTCATTAATATTATTATTAATATTTATTGTTAGCGCGGAAATGGGGAATTATTCTAACTGCAGATTAATTGAATGTTAAATAAATGATTTTGTTTTAATTTCATTTTATTATAAAAGATTTAATAGAAAATTTAGTCATCTATACTTTTATCTGTTATACTATTCAAAATGATGATGAATTAAAGTATTTATTATTTTTTTATGTGACTGAAGCGGAATACTAGTATATTATTTATTTAGAATATTGTCTTATTTACTAAAGCTTACCTTTTATAAATTTTTTCAGCGTGTCATACGTGTAAAAGCTACATCCCGCATATGGAATTACTCCAAGAATTGATGCAGTGAATCCTCGATAAAATGCCCAGAAACCTTCACTCTTATATATTTGTGAAAATACTTTGATAAGCGTTGAATATTCAGCTTTCTGCGTTACTGCCATGCGTGCCCGCGCAAAATCTAATGGATAAGTGAGAGATGATGATGTTACACCAGCTAATGCACCAGCTATTAGCCCTTTAATTGGCTCTCTAAAAACAATTTCATCATCAAAATATTTCAATGATTTAAAAAGGCTGTTGGTAATGAGGTAAGTGTTTACAACATACGTGCTTTTGTTGTCAAGTCTTAATATTATTTTCCATTGTTCATATGAGGCAAATTGTATGGCAGAGTAAGGCACTATTCGTACCATAGTTGCACTATTTCCACGCCATAGACTTAATAATCCTTCTGTTTTATATGTTTTTATTAAAAAATCCACTGCAGCACGTGGAGAAAATGGCATCTTAGAAATTTGAAAATTAATTTTAGTTCTATCTAACGGTGCTATTGTTGTTTTTGCTAATGCACCTGCAATAGCACCAGCCATTAAACTTGTATAAAGTCGTTGTGATTCTGAAATATTGACTCGATCATTGTGCTCGTCATCATTGATCTTAAAAAAAACAAATAAATCCTTTTAATAATAGATTGCTTTTGTTTATCAGTAACATACGCGTATAAATACTTATCTAATATGAAATTTTCTTACCAGTTTATCTGCATTATTATTGTAACCTTCAACATTGTTGTTATTTTTAACATTTCCTGACATAACTGATACTTGAATGTGTTCTAAAATTGCTTGACTTTTTTCTACTGTACCAGCTGTTAATTGACTATTCATAATTTTTTAGAATATACTTTCAGTCAAAAATATGTTAATTCCTTTGTTCATTTTCCATCACAAGTTATTGTCAGAATTTACCTGCACAATGAATTAAAATGTCAAGTTATTTGACTTATTTAGTAATCAATTACAATATGAATTTTATTTTTATTAATTAATTAGGTTACATAAAGATAATAATAATCTCTCACTACATCTCTAAAATATTATGCAATTAGAGTAATGTCAAATTTTATAAATTATGTTTAAATAGGTCAAACAAATAATTTTGTGAAAAAGGAAAAAAAATACTGTTTACCTTAGAAATTCACTTATTTGTTGTTAATTTTTATTCAACAGAGTAAATATTTGTACGAGTTTTTCGTTCATTTAAATAATTATTACTTTTTTAATTTTTCTTTGTTTTGACAGATTTTTTTTAAACGATTGAAGTCAGATGAATATATAAATTTTTTTAACACAGAAACAATTGAATGGAATTACTATGATAATAAACAATTAACTTGGAATTGTGAGTGATACTGAACGGAATGATCAGAATTACATCTCTGCACTTTGATCAGAGTAGGATCGCAACAACGTCATAAGATGACGATCATAAAAATTCAACATACAAGGTTAGAGAAGAAAAACAAATAACTTAGTGACGTCATGTCTTGATCATTGATTTCAATACTTGACTTGTAATTATGTCATTTTTCAGAAATAGAGTTAGAAAAACATTAATTATAATTAATAATAATTGAATTAAACACTTTATTTTTATTTAATTTGAAAACTTTTAATACATTTAACATTTTCACTGTGGAATCCATTGTTTTCTAAAGAATAGTTAAAAGAATACTAGTTCAGATGTCAGGAAAATACTATTCTATTCAAATTAAATTACGATTAAAAAACTCATTTAATTTGTTGCGCAGGTTTTTTAATGAATTCTATGCAATAAAAAATTATCAACAGTACATTAATTAAATACTGTGATAAGTTAAAGAAAAAATTACATAAACATTTTCATATAAATAAATGAATTTTTATGTATACAATTTCCTATTTTTTAATTTTTTATAGAATTAGATGCAAACTGGTGAGGGAAGCGGAAACTATATGAGAATGAACTCGTGGCACTATCACTACTGTCAACATAACCCATCATAAATAACAAAGCCCTTGAAACGTCAAATCTTGTACTCATAAAGTAAATATTTATAATTATGGTGAGTATTTATTCATATTTATCATTTAATTTATTATCATTTATACATAAATTGTTAATTACTTTATTTTGTAGGCAAGATATTTTAGAGAAGAGGATATCGATGGTAAGGAAAAATTAAAAAGATTGTATTTACATATCAACAAGTTAACATTTTACTGTTATGTCGACAAAAATTACTAATTCTAATGATTACTATTTTATAGAATTTCGTGAATGTTTTTATCTTTTCACACAAAAAGGCCAAATTACCAGACTGGAAGAATTAACACTCATTATGAGATCACTTGGGTTGAGCCCAACAATCGCAGAATTAGATAAATATTTGAAAGATAAAAGTAATTTTAGAAAACATATTGATTTGATTGATTTAGTCATTTTTACTTAATTTATAAATTTATTATATTTTTAGATGGAAAGATGTCATTTGCAGATTTTTTAGAAGTTATGCATTTGCAAACAAGAGCTGAAAATCTTCCAAAACAAGTCATTGATGCTTTTAGAGCTGGTGATAATAATCGGAGTGGAACGATATCAGGAAGACATTTAGCACATTTATTATTAAATTGGGGGGAACGATTAACTCCAAAAGAAGGTAAGTCTGAAACATCATAAATCATTCATTCTAATTTCATCTGGTAATTTTATTAAAATCATTTTTATAATTATTTTCAAAGTTGAGCAAATATTCCGAGAAGCCAATGTATCACGAAATGGACATATTAAATATGAAGATTTTGTTAAAATAGCTTGTGCTCCGGTTCCAGATTATTATTAATTTACAAATTTAGGATTAATTAGCAAATATAATTGTAAAAATCGTGTACCAAAATGAATCATTCCAATGAAAAAAGACTATTTTGAATACGTTTGAATATTTTTGTAAGTCATTTATATGAAATTGTTGAACAAAAATTTTAATGCAATACAAAAAAATTGCCAATGTACTTAATAAACTTTAAATGTGTATGTAAATTAATAAATTTTATAATCTTGAATTGTTTTTCATATTTTATAACATTATTTTATTTTTTCAAAAAAGCACAACAACCTAAAAATAAATTGAGACTTATTATTACATAATTATTGAAAAAAAATAAGGAGTAATTAGTTAAAGTTGTAAGGATAAACAAATTGTGTAGAAAAATATCTTCATCAAAAAACTGAAAAAAAAACTAAAGTAATGAGAATACTCCCTCTATATTCAAATTATTAAAGCTTCGGTATAAAGTGTAAAAATGCAAGTTCGAAAACAACTCAATGTTTATCTGTAAAAGAAAATTAAATCTTTCGAAAAAAAATATTACATTACTACATTTAGAAAATTAAAAAATTAGAAAACACTTAAAATGTCTTGTCGAGGAATGAACAATCTTTTAACTGGAGTTGGAAAATGTTTACGTTTTAGGTAATGTAGGTTGTATGAATTTTTACAACAATTAAAAATATACCATGCTAATTGATATTTTTATCAACTAAATAAATTTAGCTACGCAAAATCAATCGATATATCAAGAAACTTCAGTGAAAAAGCGACAATTGACAATAAAGAAATTGTTCATCATGGAAAATTATCAAATTTATGGTGGGATAAACAAGGACAGTTACGACCTTTACATGCATTCAATCCTTTACGAATTCAATTTGTAAGAGATGGATTAAAAAATGTTGGATGGGAAGAATTAAATCCTAGTAAGCCTTTAGAAGGTTTGAAGATTTTAGATGTTGGTTGTGGTGGAGGAATTCTTTCTGAACCATTAGCAAGAATAGGTGCTAATGTTACCGGTATTGATGGATCAGAAGAATTAATTAATACAGCAAAAGAACATGCTTCTTTGGATCCGGCTTTAACTGATCGTTTGAAATATATTTGTACGTCAATTGAAGACCATACTTTAGAAAATTCCAATTATTATGATGCAGTTGTAGCATCTGAAGTATTAGAACATGTTACCAATAAGGATTTCTTTATAAAAGTAAGGTATAAAAATTTCTATAGATAAAGAGAGATTACAAATTTATCCTATTTTACAGTGCTGTGTTGATGTCCTAAAAGTTAATGGATCTATATTTATTACTACAATAAATAAAAACTTAGTATCATGGCTGGGTAGCATCATTTTAGCTGAACACGTATTAAAACTAATACCAGTTGGTACTCACGAATGGGAAAAATTTATTTCTCCTTTGGATACTCAAAGATTATTAGAGAAACGTAAGACATTATTTGCATAGTTTAATATATATTTTAATTTATAGATATTTATGTTTCTATAACAATATTAGATGGATGCCAACTAAAATTGGAGCATGGAATTTATTATAATCCGTTAGTCAATGATTGGTCTTGGACATCAACAACTGTAAATAATTATGCACTCCATGCAGTCAAAATATCTTCAACTTAATTAATAATTCCAGTATAAATAAACATCAATTATAAATTTTTTAGTATTCATACATATTTTGATCAACAACCATTTTTCTACTATATTGATTATCGGAAATATAGATTGCTACATATTTGTATATTTATGTATAATGAAATTTTACACGTACTATATATTAGTGGTGTTATCTCATTGGTTGAGCTTAAACTTGGTAGATCCACCCTTTGTACATGAAAATGCTTAGCGTCAATTCTTCCAGTCCTCTATCCAGCAGACAGTGTATTCAATCTATAGCATACAACAGCACACAATTTTCTTTTCTCAATTGTGTGTGGATAGTTAATACAGTCAGTGTTGTGTATGTATGTTGTTGACAAAAAAATTACAAAAAATTCAAGTTTTTTTATTTCATTTAATATTTTTATTAAATATTGACCATTAATTACCTGGATCTCAACTTTATTTCGAAAGTTTAAGTTATAAAAATTTCATATCTTCAATAAATAAAAAATAAATACAAAACAATATTATTGTAATATTGAAAAAATTTTTAAAAAATTGAATTTAAGTGTAAAGTTGATACAATGGTTCTTTCACAATGTTACGTCTTTATCAAATATACCCTCGTATTCGTCAATCTTATATTCTGGGTAAGTTTATTTTTAGTCTACGCAATTTTAGAATCACCGACGAATTTATTTAAATATTTTTTTTAAACAAAATTATATACTAATTCATCAAATATTCATTCATTCATCAGTATAAATATGAACGTTTCAAATGAAATTTACAATATTCAAATCAAGTTTATATTTATAATAATGACAACAAAATAATCACCACTCTTATATTTATCATATAGCTTTTTATATGTACATGTTTAAGTGTTTTGTTCAGTTATTCAATTGATAGTCTCATTTGCTTACGTTTTATCACTACTGTTTTTATTTACAATCACAACAGTTATCTGTACGTAAGCATAAAACAAATATGTAACATTGTATCATAAATTATCATATCGTTATTACTGTAACAATAAGCAATTATACAAGATTATCAATTTACTGACAATAACTTTAATGTTAATTGAAAATTAGATATATTAAATAATACATCTTAAATGATTCGAAGTATGCGTGTAGACGTTTTATGACTTTAGTTGCAGGGGTCTTTAAGACAGAAAATCAAGCACGTTATTATGTGATAAAAGGTGTAGATAATTATAAAATTGCTTTTTTAATAACCGAGGGTGGCTGTATCGATTGCATCCGGGGTTTTACGGGAAAATGTCTCTTTCTTTAGTTTTCATGATTCCCTTGAATGTCTCTCTCTCTCTCTATACTATGTCTACCCCCTCTTGGACATTTCCATTTTCCCCTACTTTCATAATATACATATGTAAAGTTGCGCACCATTATATTCTCTCCCATGGCTACATAGTTTTTATGTATGTTTTTACATAGGCATATAATTCCAGCTTTACACGTGTGTTATTCAACTAATATTTTAAAGTGTGTAATCTGACTTGAAGCAAGGGATCGGCGAGTTCAGAGAAGATTCATCGCTATCCGGAAATAGGTCGTGACCTGAAAACATTCTGCTGATGATAATAAATCCAGAGAATGAACTGCATTGATATGCCTTATAGACTTTCTGCGAAAATATTTAAAAGTATTGTTCTGTAACATCAAAATCATCAGGAATGTTTAGGATTTTTTTTTCAACAATGATGTCATACGTTATAAAAAATTGCATGATTTCATGATGACGTTACTGAGATATTTAAATCAAGAGAACTAGAGAATATTTTAGAAAATCTGTAGAATGAACAAGAATTGTACAAATGTTCTAGTAAGTGAGAATGAACCCATTATTGACATTTACAAGTTTTTTTATGAATTATATTGATATCAAAACACGTTATGTTGATTGTAGGATCATTTTCGCCCACTTGAACATTTACTTCGTGTTTTTATGTTACTGTTATGTTTTATACACATTAATATCACACTGAATTTATTCATTCAAAAGCTGCGTTGGCCGATATTTTTATAAAACTAGGGTCCGTTAGTCTACTATCTAGATGCATGGATATTTCTTACGAAAACAGTTGGTATGGGAAGGGAATTTTATTTCCAGTTAATCCATGTCTCTAAAGTCTCTTAAGGAATACCTTCGAAATATTTTACATCAGGATTATTCATTATACAGGATTGAATTTTGTAACGCCACACCTACTAAAAATCATGATAAAACTATTTTCCCTCTATTTTAGTTGTTGGTGGAAATTTAATTTATACGTTAGCTACGAAAATATCAAAGACTATTTCGATAGATGTTGAAGTCTTCACACGTTTATTTCAATCTTTCGTTTATAGAATAAGAATTAGAGATTCAAAAAAGTCAAAGACGTTACAAGGTTTCAATAAAAAAATACTTATTTGAAATTAATACACAATATATATTTCTTTTTATACGATGTTTGAGATAGTAAATATTAGAAAATCTATAAATAATAGATGAGAATAGAAATTCTAGCTTTCTAGGTGTGGAACAGATTGGATGACCTATGATTTTTATTATAACTGGTCAATGGCCTGTGAAATTTAATTGCAATTCAGAGGTTAATTGTGTTACTTAGTTTAATACCGGAAGTATGAATGATGATGAAATTGAACATGAAACTTTTGCTTATGCTTTAAGCGTGTAATTGTACACAGGAAAAAAATATTCTGCTGTTGCATCAGATCAAAAGTATGTTCCTGCAACTGGAGAAAGATGTCTAATAACAGATAAAATCTATAAAAAAACGAAATCTAGAATGTTAACTACAATGTTATATATTTGTCTTATCAAATAATAATTTAATGATCCAACTTGGCAACGTTTTTTTTTTAGGCTCTCGGATTATCATCAGTCATTCTAGCATCATGGATGTTAGTAGACCAGACTTTCATGGTGTCTATTACCCAAGAACAGCACAACTATTATACAGGATTGTATATGATGCTTGCTGCCGGGCTTCTTTTATTAATGGTCTCCTTCCTTGGATGTTACGGTGCTTTCCGTGAATCTCAATGTCTACTAGTTGGTTTCTTCAGTTGTCTTCTCATTGCTGTAGTTGCTCAAATTGCAGCTGAAGCTTGGTTATACACCAATCGTGATCATATTGAACCTTTAGTTAAGACTGCATTTATGAACACAGTTAAAGTAAGTATTGAATATGCATCAAGTATTTTATTTAAATGAATTATCTGAACAAACTGTACGACACATACATTTTTGCAGAATGAATACGGAGAAATTGATCATCGCACTCAAACAGTAGATTCTATTCAATCTAATTTATATTGCTGCGGTGCAAGTGGACCGAGTGATTGGGCAAGTTCTAAATTCGGCAGTTCCAGGAGTTCTAGTGGTGCTCTAAGTCTTACTGTATCTAGTCCTAATAATGTTTACACGATTCCTGAATCCTGCTGCAGAGACAAAGACGAAAGTCTGTGTGCAACAGCTCGAAAAATTAAAGTTGCTGATACTATTCCATCAAATATTTATTCTGAGGTAATTAAAGTCAATTATCACTACATAAATTTATATTTATGTTGTATTATCTTTGTGTATTGCCTTTTTATTGGATTTGTTTTTGTAATTTTGATAATTTTTTTTTATTTTAGGGTTGCGTTGATAAGCTCATTGACGTATTACGTAATCAAGGCTGTACGATTCTTGGAGTGGTACTGGGTCTTGGACTTATTGAACTAATTGGTCTAATATTTTCACTTATCCTTTGCTGTGCAATTGGCTCGTCTGATCGATATAAAGCATAAAGAAGCAGTAATAATAGGAACAACAATGACAACCTTAACAACGTTTCATCCATTATTAGAGTTTGATCCCGTGCCAACATTTCGATCGACTTTTTTTATTTGTTTTTTGTCGACGCTTCATTTTTAGATTATGTTAATGTCATGATAAGGTATGAATTATTGACATTTGCTAAGAAATCAATCGTCGAGTGCTCACGAGACTTATTTTTGAATTAATTTTAATGATATAGATATTTATTTCGAAAATATGATGAAAATTGATTTATAATACTGAGGGAAACAGATAAAAAAATACTTGCAAATCAGAAAGTAAACTGGTACCTGTGTTTATAAATTAAAATAATAATATTAGGATGAAATGAGAAAAAAAAACAACCAAGCATAAAAATGAATGCGTTGATGTTGCTACCAAAGATTAATGTTTTTATGTTGGTAATAATTTTTGAAGTCGCATTCCACTTGAAAATAAAAATATGCTAAATAAAGATTAAAATTTAGAAACTTGCCAGTTATCGGGAAGTACTCATGATTAACTAAAAATGATAAACATTTTTAATTTACATTTTTTAATGACATTCTTGGAATCTCTTTTTTGTAACGGGTTTTATTCAGTATTTATGTAATTGCCCGCTGAACTGATATACATTTTGGATATTTAATAATAATTTATATTTACATATATATAAAGAATTTTTTTAATAAAAATATTAATATTAATAGCATTTTATTGATGAGAAAAAAATATATTTACATAATAATATAAATTATATAGATTACTTTTTACACGTGAGCAGCTAACGATTTTTAATATTTTTTTACTTAACAATTCAATTAACGAAGTAAATATATTTTACTTGCCAAATTTTGTTAGTAAATATTCAAATCTAAATTTTGTAACGCTTAATGCATTACTAAGTTTATTCAATTTTCTATCAAATATAAGTGTCTCAAAAAAAATATTGTAACAAAGAATATATATATATTGATGTACTGAATAGATAAATACAATTATTAAGAAGGATTATTTTAAGTTTATAAAATATCATCAATATGTATAATTTTCAATGATTAGAAAATACGATGGACCCAAATAAAATAAAATGAGTGTACAATTTTCTGTAATTTTTTTTATTTATCAATATAACGTAAGAGATTAATCATTGACGAATAAATTCAATTCATTTATCATAAATCAGCATTTTATATAAAACAGTAAGAAATTTATGCTTTTAAAGCGTATTAAAGAATTTTATGGAGTAAAACTTGACAAAATATACTGACTGTTTCAGGTAAAGAAATTTAAAAAAAATATATATATTTTCCTTAGTAACCGGCCTCTAGAAATAAGTAAAACCTGAATCATTGAAATCTCAAATTTGTACAGGTAAATGTATAGTATCGTTGTATTGGTGAAGCTCTAATGTACTTTCATATACAAGAGTGGGGCTGCTGCAGGTGCGGCTCTGGCCAAGAGACTATGTCTCAACGCCATACGATGATGGTATGAGCTCACCTAAAACTTATTTGTATTCCTACGCTACATATAAGTCCGTATTTCCGTTTAGACAAATTCAAGTGTTGTTTTATTCAATTAAATAATTTTGTGATTTAAAAAAAATTTTCAACATCAAATTCTTCTTATGTTCTTCCCTTAGAGTATATCAGTAATATAATGTACGATTTTTTGGTCATAATTGCAGTATTCTTAAAATAAAGTTTTTAATATTAATCACATCACGTTCCTTAAAGTACATCCGGTCGAAGTCGCGCTATGGCTTGACCTGATTTGCATTTAAAGGACACTTTGAGCAAGTGCCAAAAGTGTTAATGTGATCCTAAACATGAGTGATGGATTTAAACTAGTTCAAATACATAGGTATTTTTTACATTAAATATTATTAATATTTTTATTATTGTTTTAACGTAAAACTACCTGTTACACGCTTTAATTTTACCTGTAACTATGGAAGATTTTGTCAAGTTAAAGTTATAAAAAATTAATCGAAATAAAATTAACAAATACTAACAAAATTTATTTGAGACAATAGACGAGACTGTTAATAATTTGATTTTTTGATCTTTCAGGAAAAAGATGAATATTTTGTGGTTTTTATTTGGTCTTTTTATAATAACTAACTCTGAAGATACCGATTGTAAGGATCGAAACTGGCATTCCCTGGAAAATCCTCATACAGCAACTCTGGAGTGTGGTCCAGAATTCCAAAATCGATGTTTGTGTTCAAGAGTTTGCTACGAAGGAATTCATCAATATGTTGTTAACTGTACCAATAGTGGATTCATAGATACGATACCGTTAGAAAATCTTCCTAACAAAACTGAAATTCTCATATTCACTGGAAACACTCTGACTAAGTTACCAGAGAATATTTTTGGTACTACGGATCGTGTACCAAACTTGCGTGTGATTGATATGTCAAATAACAAGATAAGAGAGATTAGTGGCAAATCATTTCATCATGTCAGAAATGTGCAACGATTAAATTTGGATTTCAATGAAATATCAGTAACCAATCAAAGTAATCATCCTAGAGTGTTCTCCAATTTTTTATCACTACTGGAATTACATTTGACTGATGCATTTGAGGATCATCCTCCAAGAAGAGATCTTGCTGAAACTCTTCATAATATATTTGTGAATAGGTAATATTTTACAAAGTTTATTTATTTGTTTTTACAAGAATGTGTTCACTTATTTCATCTTTTTGTTTTAGTCATCTTGATCAATTGATAAAACTTCATTTGGAGCAGAATGAAATCTCAGAATTTCGAGATCCCAATGTTTTTTGCAATCTTCCAAATCTCTTGGATCTTCATTTAGGAGATAATGAATTAAGTGCCTTGCATTTTAATTTATCCTGTCTTCATAAATTAAGATTCTTAGATCTCCAACGAAATAATTTTACTAGAGTTCTAGAACGTGATATGAAAACTTTAGATACTTTTGCAAAACATAATCAAACAGTGACTATTGACTTATCAAATAACAAATTTGAATGCTCATGGAGACTCAATCCATTCATTAAATGGATGAAGAAAACCAAAGTTGTAGTTCGGAATAAAAATTTCCTTTATTGCTATGATCGTAAGTATATTGTTAAATTTATTAGCTGTCTGTAGTAATATTATTTTATCTGTTATATTTATTTTTAGATGGACATGAAAAACCGTTGCAAGAAATATCAAATTATTTGCCAAAAATACACGGGTCAACAGTTGCTATTGTTTTACTTTCTATAATTCTTGTCATTTTGATCGGTGCTTTAATTTATGTTCAACGTCAAGATTTGAAGAAAAAAATTGCACCAGTTATTGCTTCAGTTAATAAACGTGTACGATACACATCGATAGCAACGATGGATGGAAAAGAGAATGATGTGTAATGATAATTTTTACAAATGTTCTGATTTCATTCCATAATTTTAACAATATCACCCTTAGTTTAATACGATTAGTGATTTTTAATTCGAAACTGACTGTTTTTTTAACCGATAGTATTAATAATAGTTATATTTAATTAATTTAAAAAAAAATAATTAATCAAATAAATAAAGTGCTTTCATATATGGTGCCTAAATATTTAATACGTATATAATGTAAGAACAAATTTTTATAGTTTTTATATTAACTGTTGTGGAGATAAAATAAAATACTTCACATTCATGTGAAATAATTTCAAATCGAAGAATGGTTATTATTGATTCACGAAATCTAAATTATAAAAAAAAATGATCACCTTTAGCTAAAGTTATCAGTGTAAATGAGAAAGAAACCAACGTGCTGGAAGAAACAGAATTATCTTTAAATAATACATTGATTAGATAACAGTTTAATGCCTCAAAAGGTGTATCTTATATCATAATTGAACTTTTTATTTTAAGTAAATCTATACTTTACGCACATAAAGAAAAAGTATTTTAAGATTTCTACGTAGAGAGTTAGTGTCAAGTTTTATTACTTTAATTGTTTTGAAATGGCAACTACTGAACGACTTCATCTTGATGAAATAATCAGCTCTGTTCCTGAATTAGGTCCTTCTGTATCCAATGCTAAGTACATGTGGATTATTTTTATTTCATTGATGATTGTTCAGGTAATAAGCATGAATCAAGTAATAGATGAAGATTAGAATTTTATGTTGGCATATTGTTTACATCACATGTGGTATAGATAACAGTTCCAAGTGTAATATCAATGTATGGAATTATTTTGGGATATTTGGCTACTAATTCTTCAAAAAATTTTGATGTTTGGAACGAAGAGATCATTCTCACTCCTATTTTATTTACAGCATTCTATCATTTAGCAGGTAAGATGCTCCAAAAGATGTATCATATAGTATTTTATTTAAAAAAAAATTAATTTTATGCATTTAGATCCATGGACAAGAATAATAGTGAATTTAGCATCTGCACCACGGATAATAGGATTGATTGGAGTTGGTCTGTTGTCTGTTGGTGTTTTAGCATCAGGATACCTTGCTACTGGAGGTGTAGGAGCTTACTTAGCAAGTTCAAGTGCTGGTGCAGTGATGGGTATCGGTGGTAGTTTAATATTGATACAAACAGACGTTGTTTTACGAAAAAATTTTCGTTCACATTTACAAAAAGTGTTGATTTGTAAAGAAATTTCTACCTGTTTAGGATATATATTAGCACCAATATTTATTTTTTTCATTTTATCTTCGAACTTTAGTCTTCATGTCGCATCATTATTAATGGCATCCATTTTTATTCCCACTGCACTGGGAATTTTATTTTATCATTATCCAACAGTCAAACCATCAACGAGTTCTTACATGTTATTGATAGCTGATGAAGATAATAATGTTCATGAAGAAAATAGCACGAGAAATTTAATCCGACATGAAGAACCATATTCCGGAAATACTCCAGACTACCTTTTTGGTGAAGGATCAGAAACTTTTAGTTATATGCAGGTGAATATTTGAGGAATAATTACATTCTTTCATTTCTCAATGTTAAAAAATAATTATAATTTGAAATTAAAATTTTTGTTTTGTTTATATCTACTTTCTGAGGGACTTGAAGATGATCAAGAGCTTTTCAATGTTACTACTCAACATATATCCAATCTAAAATTTGAGTGGAAACAAATACTTCGAGTAATGAAATCCGGAAAATTCTGGATTGGAGTTATTACTTGGATCGGCTGTAAAGTCAATTCTCTTTTAATATGGATTTTATTACCATCTATTGTGATCAGGAGTAGTGATCTTTCATTTGAACTTATTCGAGGAGTTGTTGCAACTATAATGGTAGCAATTGGAACTTTTATACCCAATATGATAGCTATCTGGAAACCAAATTCTGCAAGAACGAGGAGTTTATGTTTTGGAGCAGCATCATGGCTTGGATGTCTTGTTCTGTTCGGTTTGCATACCTAAAAAACTATTCCAGAGAAATCATTAAATTTTTTTATATATTTATTTATCATTGATAATTTATTCTATAGGATTATCAACATTACCATTGGGCGATGCCAAATTTCTTGTTGTTGGATTTCTTGGTGGCATTAGTATTGGAGGAATGTCAGTTTTTCTCGAATCAATTATACTTGATATCTTGGATAATTCAATAGCCAAGAAAGCTCACATGGTATTTTCGACAATTGTTGGATTAAGTATCCTTGGTTTTATTTTTATTTCAAGTATGTTGAGCAATATGTTAATTAAATTTTATAATAATACTACTACTAATAAATATGATTTTTTTTTTACAGATTCAACCATTTGTTTACACTTGACTGCAATTACTGAACTTATAGCAGGGTGTTACTGGTTGATATTTCCTATTGTAGAGATTATTCGAGCAAGATAATAACTTGATTATTTATAAATTATGTATTATATATTTTTATACATTAAATGTTAAACTAAATAATGCAATAATAAATTTATATTCAAAAGATTTAATCTCCAGCAGCTAAAAGATACCTGCAGTGTCATCTCGCGCTTTTTTCCAGAGTTGTGATGCAATTTTTATGAGCTTGCCATACATACGGTGCAACTGCATTTGTATGCACTGTGCATCTGTATTCCTTGCTTCAGGTCACTTGGCGCCACTTCTGTATAATTTTTATCCTCTCAACATCGGTCCTCTCAGTTCTCTCTGCTCCGATTTACTCCCTCTGATCAAGGCTATCAGTGACATCTATCCTTAATTACTCAAAGGTGGTATATTTTTAAGTTTTATAATGCAGGTGGAAACGACACGCATGGAAAACAAATGTTTTATATCCTTCTCATGGGTACAAGCCTTACTTCTGTCTTCATGTACATAAGAAAAATTATTGCAATGGGCGATGGTATTTCGATGTGAAAAAATATTACCACAGTTTTGTGTTCTCTTTTTCAAATATCTTGTATGTTGAGTGTAAGGTTATGTCGTATAATAATGACGAAGCCTCGGGAACGTTTTAGGAGTCATGAAGGAGATCATAACTAAAAACTATCAATGGTAAGTTAATTTTGGAGCTTCTATCATTGATCATAATAGTCACATCCTCTCATCAGAATATAACAGGTGTGTCATTTCCCTTTAGTGTAAGTTTGAGATTAATATATACATATAAATATACTCTACTCATATTATACATATGTGTATGTGTGTACACACATATTTATGTCCATTTTTGGTCCTGAAACAATTTCTATCTAATGAGTTCAAAGAAATACAGTGTAAATTTAAAGAAAATTGAGTAATTTCAGTCATTTTTATTAATATTTGATAGATTTTTTTAATTTCAAACCATCTCATAAATGCTAAACAG
This sequence comes from Chelonus insularis, assembly GCF_013357705.1. Taxonomy (NCBI): domain Eukaryota; kingdom Metazoa; phylum Arthropoda; class Insecta; order Hymenoptera; family Braconidae; genus Chelonus; species Chelonus insularis. The sequence goes on along the minus strand of NW_023276783.1, from coordinate 1,849,983 downwards.
TCAAACAATTTTTCGTATCAACGCCTACGGGTCGTGAGCGTCATGAACTCATGACCGTCATAATCGAGTATAACTAATGCAGGTGCATACGTGGGAGTACAGAGAATATCCGTAACTTATATTTACTTATGTATTAAGTAAATTTATTCACCTGTTCTTTTTTGAAATTCTTTCCATGAATTTCTTTAGGCTGAAACTTATTCGAGGGGATCTTTAAAGATAGAACTGTATCGTTTTGTTTTATTAGACATTCCTAGAACATCCGCGCCACGAGCTTTAATGATGACCAAGTTATTTTCAAGTTTTCCTTTATTTTTTCTTGTTTAATATTTATAAAAAGTATCATTACAGTTATATGTATTACTGCATAAACATTTGTCCCATAAAAAATGGATAATATTTCTTGTAAGTATTGTTTAACCTACAAAAAATGTATACTCCGAATTCTTAAAAGTGTAAAACAATATATTTCATAAAACGATCACGATAAATATTTATTCCGAAACTTAAGTATTAGCAAATCAATAATAATATTGACAGGTATCATCAATTGTTAAGTAATCATTTTTTTAAAAAAAGCATCCTGAAATATATAAAATAATATGTTTTTATTATTTTCTAAATAAAATTTTTAATAAAGAGAAATATAAATATTAAACTTTTATAAAATTAGAGTTTATAATTATATTTGAAAGTTAATTAATATTCAATATTTGATTTTTTTATTATTTTTTTTTACTACAAACATGATACATTTTATTCATATGGTTTCTTATTTTTAGGTAGTGGCGAGAGACAAAAAAAAGAATGAAAGAGCTTCGATAGGTTGTTTGAAAAATGGAGTTGACAACTTTCAACAATCGTAAGTGAAAATTTGTTTATTAAAAAAGATATATGAAATGTTTAATTATATACTATATATACAAATAATTGTATCATAAATAGCTCAGTTAAAAGCAGTTTAGGTCAAAAGGTGACTAAACCGATATCTCCAAGTTAAATAGTTTGTTAATATAAAGCTAACGATAAAGATATGGTATCGCTTTTTTCTGTTTACAAATGAATGAAAACTCGTTTTACTTGTTGTAAGTAATTAATTATTAATTATGATCCTTAGTAAGTGATTATACAATCATTGAACATAGTCTATGATTGGCATTAAATAGTAATCACTCCATGAATTAAAAAAATGAATCACGAATGTTTTTTCTTTTCATTATTTTTATGCTGTTATGATTTTTTCATCTCCATTAAATCACTATTTTGCAGTTTCAGTACATTCTAAACCAATGAAAATGAGCTTCTCGTGTTCTTCGCTGCAACGCTCTAGCGATAGTCTAGAGAGTCCTGACCATGCGAAAATAAGAATTGACAGACCATACAGCAGTCTTACGAAGAAAAGGTATTTTCTTTTGTATTAATTAATAATATTCAAGAAATATACTCTATACGCTTTTTGATATTTATACTAAACGATAAATTAATTACATTATAGGAAAGATCCCAATCAAGAAACTTGTCAACGAACTTGGATCAATCGTGATGACTGCAAGGATGATTTCTGGGCAGCTATTCGATCTAATTATGATTATATTATGGATACAAATCTCATCGATAGTTGCAAGGTAATGTACGATGGCGTATTCATTTAATTACAATTTGAAATCATTATTTAACTTCTTTAAACATATTAGGAAGCTAATGGAGAGCTCATTTGGGATGAAGGTGATGTTTCTACATTGTCATGGGGTTTGAAAGAAGTTAGTTGTCAATTTTCTGAACTGTATACATGGCTTGGTGTTCTACAAGAACTAGTTTATTCCAAAGAAGAAAATCTTCTAGACAAAAGTCTTCGTGCTGTAAGTAAAATTAACAATAAATTTTGCAAACTCTACAAATTAGGGTAAAGTCTTCTTATCCTTGACTTCATATTATTTGATGCATAATATGGAAAATATAGCTCAAATTATCGTATTAAAGAGTATTATCCCAAAAAAAGACTTAAACCAAGTGTCGATGTTTGTGTTTATTCTTATCTTCATGTATTTCAATACCTTCTCAATGTTGTTTTTTTTTCTCTTTAAATATTTTTTGAGTTTGTCTTACTTTCATTTTCATAAGATTACTGCAATAATATGTAAATTAATTTGCAAAGTTATTTAGATGTAGATAAATATATATTTTATCTTTAGTATATTACCATTGATATTTCTATTCATACATACCTAAAGTTCCAAGAATTTTATACGTTTATTACTGATAAATTTAACGACAAATTTATGGTAAAATTGAATACGAATTGATTTGTCATGATAAATTTAATGAACGAAATTTATCGTTAAAATATACTGTACATTCCGATGCACTCACTTTCATATCGATCGTAAATATTTTTTTGTGTGTTATCAAAGTATTCTTATCTTTTATAAACTGACTGATGTAGGGAATTTGAATATTTCTTTTATCATACAAGTTTTACTTGTAAGATTGGGAAATCTATGATATTGAAATTTTATATTTCTTTGGATTTCAGGCTCATATGGAGGATTTAAAACGAAAGGCTTATAGACGACGATTATTTAATGACCAAGCTGCCAAATTAGTGGCTCGCACTCCTTCATTAAAAGATGAAGTAGCTTGGCGAGTTGATCATTTAAATGCAAAATGGGAACTTGTAGAACAAATAATGGCACCAACACAACCAGCTTCTAACCAACAGGATGTCTCTGCTGGTATGATTTTTATTTTTTATATATTTATATTATACAAACTGTTATTAACGTTTGCAATTTTTTTTAGATTTTGAACATGAAGTCAAGTGTCTGAGAAAATGGTTACGAGAAATGGAATCTCGTTTGCAACCGTTAAGCTTTCGGGTCAATTGGACGATACCAGAGTTGGAGGAAAAGGCAAAGGAGCACATGGTAAGTAATGAATATTATTATTTTTTCTGTGAAAGGAATAATAAATTTAAAGATACTGAGTGACTAATATTGGTAGTCGTATTCGATTACGTCGTGAATTGTAATTCGAATTAGATGAATCATGTGCCAATTGAATAGAATACTTTGATTGGATTCTTATTCCATTCTGGTTCAAATGTTAATTTTAGACTGATTACACTATTTGTATTATTTTACTTATCAATTCTTAATTTTTATTCAAAAAGGGTTTCTAATAATTAATAGCGTTTCTGTAGACAATAGTTTTTAATTTAACTCTAACATACATCATGCTAAACTAGACTAAAAGATAAAGTGAATGAATGAAAAAATATGTAAATATTATTTACGGTACGTAGGTTTCCATTATTTACTTACTAATTTATGACTATGACTGTCTTACATTGTGGAGCTCACTCGGAAGATAAATTTAGCTAGAAACTACGTTATTGTTGAGAAATTTAACCTTTTAACATTAGTTATAAAATAAAATATTTGTAGCTGTTTATGAATGATATACAATAATTATAAATGTCAGAGTAATTATGCTAATAAGCAAGTACAAATTTGATATAAAAAAATGAAGAAACCGTTTCTAAGTACTGATTACTCTTGGCTCCCTAGTATATAGTACATGTAACAAATAGTGGAGTATAAAGCCACAAAGATGATTTGAGGATTTGTAGTGCTAACATCTATGATTGTGTATGCCTTCACGTTTACTCATGTTCACTATTATTTATGATCATACACGTGAGTCCCAGTTAAAGATGAGTAGAAGATAGAAAGGTAGATTATAATCATATATTAATGCTAAAACTTGCTGCAGAATGAAGTATAAGTAGAAATATTTGTTAATCGTCTTGTGAATAGAGACAACAAAGAGTCACGTTATGTGTTTTAATTCTATGTTTGGATGGTAATAACATTAATTTCAATATGTATCTATCAGGTCTTAAATTATTCGGAATATGCTTGAGACATTCGTGTTCAATAGTAATCATTTTTGATTATATTTAAGTGTTTTAGGAGTTGGATTGGAAAAAAAATGAATCTGGTTAAGATAAGTAATTTAATGACAAGTTATTTCTACAAAAATTCAAATAGATGATTTAAACTGGTTGATAATTTGGTTTCTCCTTGAGAAGAAAGTTGATAGTACGATTATTTTAAAAAACAGAATAAATTCAGATAAACTTTCAGGTATTTCGCCAGGCAAATCTTAAAGCCTGTGGTTGATTTTAAAATAACTTTAGCAAGATTATTAATCCAATATCATTAACTAAATAACTCTTAAAAATAATTTTTAAGACTGAATATACTTTAGGATATATAAAACAACCGGATGATTAAATTTATCCTCATAAAAATTTAATGAATTATATTGAAATTATGATTCATTAATTAGTGTCAAGTTTGTAGTGAAAAAATCATAATTTCTAGGAATAAATTTCTAGTTAAGACATAAGCAAAAAAACTTTACAACATTAAACGATTGATTTACGTTGCTTTGTTTTAAAATAATAAACTTCCTATGTCAGAAGTGATTTTTTTTTTAAAGAAAACACAGTTAAAGGTATGAAAAGTCACGTTGGGTACCTACATCAGATAAATGATGGCAGGATGATGTATAGTTTCAAATGACAGAGTAGTTGATGTTGAAACAAAACTTTTTATTTTAAACTTATTACAGAGATTATTATACAGTATCTATATCGACAGCTTGAATAAATTCCTATTCATACATATCTTCTAATCCTATCGTCTTCTGATCATATATAGTTACATAAGATACATTGGTGGTGCGTTAGAGTGAAAGTTTTCTCTTCATTGCCTTCGTAATGCAACGGAGGCGAGTACGTTAAAGATTATCATGACTCATGATGAGGAACAATAGACTTCAAGTGGAATTTGTTTAAGGCGTTCATCAGTTTGACTCTCATGCATGAGAGAGCCAATTGAAACAATTCTCAATTTATTACCTAAATCATCCTGTTGCTTATATCACTAAGATAAGCGACAAATATAACCCTTTCTCTCTAAGTGAATTGATTCTTCACATTTACTCTCATATGCATATCATTAACAAAGAAACTTTATTCATTAATATTTATATATACTCAATAGCTCTAGGATAAAAATATGATATTTTATAATCAAATTGACATTTCTTTAGTTACATTCGATCTATAGAATGTATCAAATAATATTATTAATGGGTTGTACTAGACATTCAAGTGGTTGTCCTATTTTATGACAAACAAACGATAGGATTGGTAAATAGACAATGAGGTACTGAAGTAGCGAGAAAGAAAAGATTGTAACAGTTTTGCTATTTAGAAATCAACTTATTGTAAGCAAGAATCAAGGTTTTTTCAGCTGTGGTTGGTGTAGATAATAAAAAATGACTGATTATTTGCATATTCATCAACATTCACCATTTCTATGACCTAAATCTGTTATTTGTACGAAACCAATTGTTAGAAACATGATATAATATACGCAAAATTACTCGCAAATAAAAATGTGAGAAACTTACTGAACTATACTGCTGTAGTAGATAATGAGTATACTCATAAGAAGATTAGATGAATAAAGAAAGAAAGCTACTGATGAATCTTGACTGGACTCCATTGTATGATGACTTAATCATTTAGAACAGTTTTTACAATCTTTTTTGGTTCTCATTTTTTGTACAGTGAGAGTAGTATAATGAAATATTAAATAAAATCGAATGAAAGGTTATTATGTACATGTAGAAAATACTCGTGTTTTTACTTTTTTTCTAAATAGAAAGAGCAAAACTGGGTAATATAAATGTTGTATTCTTAGCTAGTGTATATGCCATCGTCTTTTCAATTAAAGTATCTATAACCATGCTATATATCTGGCATACATATAATGCTCGATTGAACAAAAAGTCACAAGAAATCCACGGGAGTTTACAAATTCAATACTGTTGAATTCTAAAACGTGCTCCAGCTGCTCTTGGGAGGCACGTGTGTGTTGTTCCTTTCTTTGAATTTGATTTATACATATATTGTTAGTTTTCCTATCGTTAACAAAGCAAAAATCTTTTCGCGCCTGTCAATAAATTTAATAAAATATCTTTGTTACAAATAAAAAAGCAAGATTCTTATTAACTATAATTTAATATAAAAAAAAACCTAGAGATATATATATGTTTTATGAATACAGATATATCATATTGCGATGAAAACTTGAATAATTTAATGAGCCATTGCAATGAATGGTAATTGAAAATTTATAGCCAATATTATTATGTCCTGTTCGGATAGATAAGAAAAAAAGAGAAGTTTGGAACCAGGCACGTGCAGGCACATGATTGTGGCCAATATCACCTGCGGCATATCTTTGCGTGCTTGAAGAGAACTCTGTTACTCACACAAATGCTCATAAATTTTTTTATTGTATTCGAGAGAAAAAAAATCTCAAAAGAGCATTATGCATGTGATTTTTTTTTGTGGTATACTTTCTTCTTAAAAAAAAAAAATTTTAAATCCGCCTCCGGCTGACAATACTCTTATACCTGAACGCGTGTTTGAGCTCTAATTTTGTGGGCTAGCCACTAGTTAAGCATATTTTTATATCATCATACTTTTACTTTTGTCCAATCATTGTTTTATTCGTATTGTTGTCTATTTTGATAAAGGATACGTTAGTGGAAATATCACGTGTTCAACAGCTGTCGTTAAATATTAGCAGATGTAGGATTTTTATCGACTCATGGGGTACTTTCATGTTGAAATTATTTTCATTTTCTTCATACATATAAATTGAAGACATTTCACATTGTCATAAAATGAAAAAAATAATCAATTCCTCAAAAAAAAATTATTTTGGAGTAAATATCTATTTACTCAGAAAAATAAAGTCCAACACAAAAGGACCACGTGTTTCTATTGGAAAATACCAATCTAAGAGGCTTGTTACTCAGTAATTGATGGTAAAAACCTTTTTCTCGACGATAAATTAAAGATTTAATCTGAAAACGGTTTTCACATTTTTTTTTTAGAATCTTTTGTTTAACTCAAAGACTTAGATGTCTTTAGGTCACTTTTTATTTTTTTCCGCACATTCCCCTAGGGGCTGGAACACTTATACATAGTCTGTGATCGCGGCCTAATTCTTTAGAAAGCCATGAGGGCCCAAAAACATGGACCGAAACCCTGGAGAGCGTCATACACTATCCGATTGTAAATGAGGAGATGGCGTTGAAAAATGAAGGAAACACGACACACAATGATCTCATGTGTGGAAGAAGGAAAGAAAGAAAGAAAAAACAACCAAAATGATACACAAAGGTAGTGGTGTGTGGTAGGAGAACCACTAGGCGCATATTCTCGAAGCTTGGAGCCGATGTTTGCCGAACCAAAGAGTTCGGTTATCTACGTTCACAGTTGTGAACTGCACCGCGACGCTAACAAACGCTAACTTAAACTTACAACTGGTCAGAGTTAGCCGTTTCGCGGCGGTTGATGTATCGCGTGATATTTTATTCATCGTTTAACGTCACTTTTGTTAATTTAAACAATGATTAATTATATTGATATCATCATTTAAAATGATATCAACCCTACAGTGTTCTCCAAGTGGTAATTACTGATGAATTAAACCAAGAAATAAATTGATTATGAAGTAATAAATGAGAGTGATTGTGAAATGCCGGTTAAAGTTTTGATGAAAAATATAAAAAGGGTTCAAATGTTGAATAGCTTGGTATTAAAATAGAGATGATTAAATTTAATTTTGCACATATGTGTTATATCCAATTACCATAAGTTCAAATGCATTCTCAGAAGTGGAAGAAGCTCTCATTTGAAGTATTTATTGAAAATAATAGTAGATGATTTGAATACACAGTTGTTGTAAAGGTATTGATTCACGTAAGACTTACAAAGTATAAAAGAGTAAAATGAGCTAGAGAATCCATAGTGGACTCAAAGTAGTCATTCCAAGAACAAGAACAACCAAGTGCCGGAGAACACTTAAAGACTTCGAATTCAAGCCAAGAGCTTTGAGAAAACTGCGTTGGCGGCTGGGCATCGACCTCCGATTTATAATTTACAAACCATTAAAGGAAATGCTGCAATTATGTATTAATTACTAAATTTCATTGATTCATCATCGCTCATATACTGGATTCCCAACTTATTATATCGTGTGTATCGATTATTTTTGATTACAGTGGATAAAATTCTGGTAAGTTTATATCATACATACCTGTATACATGTATATATATATATCTCGTGACTGTAACTAATTGTGAGTTGATTGTGATGTTATTTTCCTTTTTTTTAACATATTCCGAGGATTGTAGGAAGTCACCTGTTGATTGAATTCTATCGTAGAATTCTTTTATTTTTAATTGCGACTGAAACTTTTTTATTCTGAAACAAAAAAGGAATAATCTGGGTTTAGTTGAACAGTTGAATTTTTTTTTCAAAGTGATTTACAAATTTAGTATTTGAATAACGTGAATTTTGAGTGGTGTTAAGGTCAATTAAATGACAAAATGTCGTAATGAGGCTTCCCTCGTACTATCCTATTTATGTCAAATTATATGAGTGTCATCGGTGTCATGATGTTTATACGACAGGTCTTGGTATAAAAAATGGCCATTTCTTTGGTTAAGATGTGTAGAACGTTAGAGCACGTGGAGACGTGATACTTGGTCAACTAGACGACATTCGTGGTCATTGAAGTCGGTCGTTCGAGGTCGACTGAGTTCATGAGATACTCGAGTCATTATACGTTATAAAACGAGGGCTTCCCCTGAGAAAAACATCCTGATGGAACGTTACAAAGCCTTTTTCGGGATCACACTGTCTACCAAACAAACAAAATAAATCTACGATATGTAGCACTAATATTTGTTTTTTTCCCTTTGTTCTCCTTTGTTTTTCTTTCCACGCTTTCGTACGTTCAATTTTTCTACACATTTTTTTTCTTCACTTCCAAATAATATTTCTGAAATTAAATTCCTAATATTAAAAATTCTATTAGAAATCATGTCAATTATAAATCTATATTTTGGTATATAAAGTTAGTAGGTTAATAGTCAAATTTATTTTCATTTTATCATTGAAGTAAATTTTTTTTAATGTTTTAGGTAATTATTGAAATAACATATGCAATGATTATTTTTATTTCTCACTCTTTATTATTTTGTTTGAAATAACTAATCCGTAAGAGTTTTTAATAAATTCCTACGAAAATAGTCTCAATCCACTCGAGATCATTCTGTGATTAAATTTAAAAAATCGAATATTAGATGCTAGAGAATTAATCTTATATATAGCAAAGTAAGAACTCAGAATAGTCCAGTCAATATAGGAGGCTTGGCTCCATTTGTCTTGAAAATTTTTGTACAAAGGGCAATTTTTAATTTTCTAATGTCAAAATATCCGTAATGACCTGTAGAAAAAATGTGCCCAAAAACGAAAGTGCGCTGATTTTTTTTTATATGATTTTTTCGCATTTTAGTGGTCCCGTGTATCTAAGCGAGACAGCACTATAGGCGGCACCACGCGCTAGAGAAGGACATAACTATCGGAATGAAAAAATCGTATTTTCGATAAAAAAAATGGAGTTTTCTTGTTCAATATTATTTTATTAATTATTTGATGAACAAAAAAACCTACAAAATCATCAATTTCTTAAAGTTGGTAATTTTTTCATTTATTTATAAAAATTTGTTTTTTTATTTATGTATAAAAAATTTCTTCATTATAGTAAATAATATATTTATTTATTATATTCATTCATTATTTATTTACTTATTTTAGGCAAATATTCGACCCAAAAAATAAAAAAAAATATCAAATTAATATAATAAATAAATATATTATTTACTATAATGAAGAAATTTTTTATACATAAATAAAAAAACAAATTTTTATAAATAAATGAAAAAATTACCAACTTTAAGAAATTGATGATTTTGTAGGTTTTTTTGTTCATCAAATAATTAATAAAATAATATTGAACAAGAAAACTCCATTTTTTTTATCGAAAATACGATTTTTTCATTCCGATAGTTATGTCCTTCTCTAGCGCGTGGTGCCGCCTATAGTGCTGTCTCGCTTAGATACACGGGACCACTAAAATGCGAAAAAATCATATAAAAAAAAATCAGCGCACTTTCGTTTTTGGGCACATTTTTTCTACAGGTCATTACGGATATTTTGACATTAGAAAATTAAAAATTGCCCTTTGTACAAAAATTTTCAAGACAAATGGAGCCAAGCCTCCTATATTGACTGGACTAGAAAGCCGAGCTGAAGACAAAAATATCTTTCTTCGTGGTGGTAGTCTATGACGTATAACATCGTGTTTGAATGTCTGTCTTTCTTATGTACGATGTATACATACTTTAGGATACCACATGCCATTTCCGTTGTTCCACATGTAATGAACTAAATATTTCTGCCGATCCAGTCTGGCTAGATAGATTTAATCAAAATATGAATAAAGATTAATAAAATCAATCGACTGATAGACGATGCTTTGGTGCATACATCAGGCTTTTTAACCATAAGCTGATAAACCAGATCTAGAGCACGTGCCAAAAGATGTGCGTGACATTAATTTATAATGGGCATTCCATTCCAAATTGGTATCCATTTTACTTTTGTATTTTCAAATTTACCCACTTTTTTGTCCATTCAATATTCATCAAATGAAAGCAGTAATCCTTAAAAGTAACCACATTTTTCTTTTCATCATTTTGGAGTATGAATTAATGTGAAATTATTTTTAATCATCTGATTCATGTTGAATAAAATAGGTGAAACTCGAAGCCTGAAAACAATCACAAGTATAAATAATTTGTTAGCTTGGTGGCTGTTTGAGGTAATAAAAAGAGTTACTCGAGGGTAAATAGGAAGACGGGAAGAGCAAAAAATTAATGACATGCCAGGTATAACCACGAGCGCGTTAAGCGCGCAAGGAATATCAAGGAAGAAATGGGTGAGGAAGCCAATACAAGTAAATCGAGAGATGCAAGTAATATAAAGAGAGTTCTTGCGGTTTCAATCTATCGATATTATTATACTTATGATTATTATATACGTAGAGCAATAGAGTTGAGCTTTATATTATAAATATATAATAATCACCGTTCTGTTTTATTTTCTATATACTGCTGCTGAAGAATTGAATCACGAATTGATCGGCTGTTTTAGTTTATTTGCCATGCAATAAATGAGTTTGAGATGCACATAATTGCCATGAATGATGTGAAAAAATAATCTGGATTGTGGGGTACTTATATCCAGATCATTTTAAACCTGTAGAGCATGTATGTATGTATGTCATCAATTAATAGCATTACTGAATTAAAATCAATTCGACGTTTATTAATTAACGTGAGTACATTTGAATATAAATCCTTGTTAAGTTGTTGTTAATTGATGTACATTATGCCAAGATACTGAGTAATCATGGAAAATGATTGTTTCTCTTTAATAATTATCTAGTTGTTAGTGAGTTAAAGTAAGAGAAAGTAAATGAGGAAAATTATTTTAAGATTTCACATCGTTTCAATGTATTTCAGTAGGAAATTTTCTGAAAATCGTAGGTGTAAGCCACAAAGAGTCATTTAATTCGCTAATTAAGGTAGCATAGAAGATAAAACCGACTGATTAAGTGAGATTAAGAGATTTCAATTGTTTTCGTGGTGTTTTAACAAACTTATTTTACTTATATGTACCTTGTTATGTATATCTTTATCCTTGCTACTTCTTTTTTCATTAATTCCGCATATCTTTATTACCAAGGTGAAAGTCAAGATTGCATGGCAGATGTGTCTACCGTAATATATAAGTCTTCTTCTTATATCAACCGTTTTATTACAAATAAAACTTTTTAAAAGTATCTTCTTACCGATTATTAAGTGATGTACATACAATCGAGAATGGATACGATTAAATTTCATGTGTCCAAATGACACGAAAATATTTTTTAAGGAAATTAATTTATGTAAAGAAGGATATTTAATAATAATTTTCTTCGTTTTATTTTTAAATTTTAATTTAAAGTATAATTAAGATTGTCATAAATTAATAAATAGAATAATCTTAAATTTCATATGCTCATTAAAATTTAATTTATTACAAATTTTTAAAAATTTTTAATAAATAAATTTTCTAATCTGATGATAATGATTTCAAGATTATCCGGAAATGAATAAATTTAATCAACTTTCATTCCAAATTAATCAAGAACATATATTTTTTTTTAATTCTTAAGATTAACTGAACAACATTATAACTCGTTATGTAATACGAGACTGATTAGTTGGCGAATCGTTGGTTTCCATTGTTACGATCTTATCTTTATAATCATTTTTCTCCTTAAATAGTGCAGATATTGTTCGTGAAAGTGTAACATTACTTCCATACTCGTTAACTGCAGTTGAACATTAAATTTGACTGTTGAAAATAAATAATCTCTAACATGAGAACATTTAAGTTAGAAATTTAAATGTCTATTTCTATTATAGATGTGCTATCTATCTTCATATGCACGTATCTAATATAATGGGCAAACCCTTAAATTGAAAAAATCGAGTTCCGTTGAATCACTGCAGTTTCACTGTTGCTTCTAACCGCGTCTAATTTCCGAAGAAAATTCCCTTGAGGCAGTTCTTATTTATGTAGTTTATCACTAAGTCTCCCACAAAATGAATAAAACTTACAACTTCTATTATTTAGCATTGAAATTTATTGAAAAGTACATTATTTTATTGATGTTAAATAATCATTTATCATTATAAAGCAATAAAATCAAATAGTCACAATGGTAGTTTCTTCAAAACATTATCTAATAGTGATAAACATTTTATTATCATTGTTTAATTGGCTGAAAATATTAATAAATTCGATGACTGGAAAAAATAGAATTTCTTGGAGGCAAAATTTCCGGTTTGAGATGTAATAACCAATTAATGTAATATTGGATTTAAATATTCAATAAATTTCTGTTTTGTCTCAAGGGATTATGTGTCTTAGAGAAAAAATAATATACATGATGCTGACACGTAAGAGATGGCATTGAGTTGCAAGATCGTTCTAGCCTTTCTAGAATAGGTGAAAGTTAGAATTTTTTTAAAGTTTTTTTGCTGTTTTGTTTATAACGGATGAATGAAAACGGTACTTCGACAGGATATTAAACATAGGTTCCGGGAAGACTGTTAGAGATCAGTCTTTCATATGTATAGTTTTTTAGACTCTAAATGAAAATTAATTAATAGTAAATGAATATTTTTGCTTCTTTGTTCTTCGGTAGTAATTTGCCATTTTTTACTCCATCATGTAATGGGTGTATAATTTCTGGTATAATGAATTGATCTAAAAAGTGTGTTAATGATAACATGATGAAATAAATTGTAAGAAATTTAATATGTATGTTTAAATATATCCTTTAATTATTCTTATTTTACAATTGTATCAAATCAATCATTTTCTGAGAAAAAATACATTATTGATATTTTAGTAGTTCTCATAACAATTTATTTTTTTCAAGTAACATTGTCGTATTGAATAGCTTCTGGGAATATGCATAAATATTAAAAAAAAATAATAATAATAGATGTCAGTTAAAATGTTTAAGGACCGTTTAAATAATCTTTAAGCTTTTCTTTGAATGTGTAATTCGATGGAAATGATAGCAACTCTCACCAATTTACTTAAGAACATTTCCTCAGGATAATTTTAGAGTAGAGATTTGTAATACCTTGATTTAAAAACATTTCTATGAATTTTGTTTTGTAAAATTTTTCCATTGTAACCTTTCAACAATTCATCACTCCAAAAAAAAAAAACTGTCACAAATGAAATAACCTTTTCTCTCAAACTCACAAAAGAGTTTACACAACATGATGATTTATTGAAATAATGTTGGATTAAATAATATTATAATCTAATTTATCAATTTGATAACATTTTCAGTGCATATGTAATATGCTAGGAGTGTGATGAAAAAAATATTTTTCATTATCTGACAGACATTTAAGAAAATTAATTGTATTAATAAATCATTCGATAATATAGTTTTAAAAATGATTGACGGTGCAATTTAAAAGAAAAGAAAGACTATCAATTCAGTGATGATGAATTGACAGGTGACAGGAGAAAAATTAGTCATTTTCTAACAAGTTATGTCTTGGGCTGCTGTTGGATATCTACATGTGTATGGCTACAGTGTTCAAAGTGTTATCGTAGTATTATATTATAGTAATATAATATAGTCAATAAAAAGATGAGTAAAGACAGGAATGAAGAACACACATGGCGGCGAGCAGTCTAGCAGCTCTCGATGCATTTACATTATTATACTACCACCATACCTACACCACACCTTATGCATATTCAGTGTGAATATACCCAGCAATTCTTGACTGTGCTGGAGTTTCTGTATACATGCGAAAAAAACTAAGATATCAAGTTTGTATGAAGCTCAACAAACTCGTTAGGATCAATTGATGGGTCAGAAAATCATGTGGTTTTTAAACTTTTCTGCAAGATTTACTTTGTCTGGCATTTTTTTTATCAATTAAATCTTGCAAATAATTTTTTTTGGAGCTTTTTAATGCTATTGAGCTAAAAGTTTGTACATATGAACATCTTCATATGTGTTTATTTAGGTGGCAAGCTGATATATACCACTCAATGATATTATTGAAAAAAATATCTCAACCTTCTAGTCTTTTTTCTTTCACATGTCATTCAATTTATTGATTTGAATAAATATATGAATATTTTTTTAATGTTTTTCTACTATTTTCTAAGGTTGTATTTATTTTTTAAATATTTTCGAAAATAATCTTCAACAAGAATCTTCATTAGCTTTCTCTTGTTACCAAGTGATTTATTTAGGGATGTTTTGAGATTTTACCTGAAATCTACGATGTTTCGATTGGGAGTCATTTACCTAGATTTTAGTATAACTTGGCCTTCTTTCTATTAGTGAAGGTGCACATTGCTATCATAAAAATAATGTAATATAACTTGAACTTTAAAACAATTTTTTTATGAAACTGACAATAAATATTAGAAGAATCTATTTTATGATTTTCTTTGTTTTCGATCAGTCTGTAAATCATCGAACAAGTAAACATAGTTTGACTTGGTGTTATGTTAAATTTTATTTATGTCTTATTATGTTATTATATTGTATACCTAATATATACTTAACTTCCCGTTCAACTTTCTCACGAGATTCATCGCACAAGCGGGTGATTAAGGGGACATGTGAGTACGCATTGCGAGTACAGATATTATTAATCTCCAATCGGTTCACTTGATCAAAAGAAAGTTGCAAATCTGTATATCGAATCATTCTAACTTGTATTGGGCGTGCACTACACAACTTCTATTATGGTGATCATGATTGAAAAAATATTTTTTTCTTCATTGAATACATATATAAATTATCAACATTCTCGTCCTTTATCGTCAGCAATAGTAGCTGTTATAAACGTTTATAGTCTTGCTGATATTATTGCATGATAATCTATTCGTGAATGATATCAGAGAATGTAATTTCAACTTAAACGTTTCAACTTCACAATGCTCCATTAAATGAATATATACATATTTTTCTTTCGTGCTTTTAGAAAATTTTATATAACTTTCCCAATTTATAATATTCACTTTTCAACATTAGATAAATCAATGAAATAAAGAATAAAATTGATTTAAAAATTAATAAAAAAAAATAGTAGCAGAATGTAATTTAGTTAATTACCATTTAATAATTATCTTACAAGATAAAATGGTTAGATAATAACATTTTCGTAATTAAAATAAGTAAGAAAATAATAAAATATTATTATGCATAGATACTTAGATAACCTAGAAGAGCAATAAAAAAAATAGTTTCCCTTCACATGACGAAACTTTTATGTAAAGGTAATTCAGGTTGAAATTTATCAAAGTCAAGGAAACCAAATGTTAATCATAAGAGAGATTGATTGCAAAACCGTATTAAATTATCAAGTGTTTGAAAATTTTTAATCTTTCTTATAATAAATTTATCCGTTTATACATATATACATACCCTTTGAAGAGAAATTTCTATAACATTTCGCATGCGACTCTGTGAAGAAAGTTAAGATTAACTATAGAAAAAAATAAATTGTTTGACAATGATTACCAGCGTCATTATCATCAACACTCAGTGTGTTCCCCTTTTCCTGCTCTGTCGCACAATTCAAATGAAAGTTATCATAGAATGGTGGTGGCACGAGAATATATCACAAGAGCTACGAGCGTGTCGAATCACTGACCCTTTGCACTCAGTAGCACATGTCCGTCTAGCAAAAGGGAATTTCATTTACGTCCTGAGTATATTGTAGCTTTCACTTCACACACAACATTCATATAAGCTACAAGTTAGATAAATAAATACCAAAAATATGTTATGTAGTTAAATGTAGTTTCGAGCTGTTGAAAAGATAATAGGAGAGATACAGTTAAAGTAATCTTTGAAACATCACTCTACTTTTGACATGTTTGACTCCTTCCTCTTCTTTTCGTTAATTAATGGATCAATACACTTTGATATTTTTTGTTGTAAATTATCCGTTATTTTGAACTTTATTTTAATACTGTTTTTCCATGAGTATATTACAGAATGATTAAAAAATGTTTCATTTTTTTCACCATGACAATGATGATTTGACAAAATTACTCAAACAATCACCTTTTATTTTTCTCACAACGGGGGGTTATTTTTTTATCCTGCATACAACTAATGCTATGTCACGCCTTTATAATGTAATTTATCCATCCATCGTCTGTATAATATAGCGTTTTCTGTTTACATCAATCGACATTATCAAACTTATAGATCAAAAGTTTGAACTTCATGAAATTAATTATTCAAAACGGACAATTCTTGTAATTATCCATCGTAGTGCAATGAAATAAAAAGCATAGTCTTGTAATTCATTCTTCATTGTACATGTCATGTACTTTCCATTTCATTTTATACAACTTTGATTGTATTTGGATAAAAATATATACAAGTTTGTCACTGGAAGAATGAAAAAGAGATTCTCGTTTCAATAAATATATTTTTTTTATATTTTCACACACTAGAACTCTCTTTATCACTGATATCTGTCTACGCGTGAGTGCACATTCATGAAAACAAACTTATAAATATCAATATAAATATTTCTGATTATTATTATAAATGAATTCATGAGAGTCGATGTCATTTAATCTTATTCAAGTTTTACTTTCTGGATAACTTAATTAACAGAGCATAGAATAATATTGCCATTTTATCAATGATCCTAGTTGTGTACTAATCTTTATACAAAAAAAAATCTATTTATTCTAATGTGCTTTATTATCAATTTTCTACTAAACTTTCTCACGATTGACAAATAATCATTATTAAATATTTTTTAAATCAATTTTATGATAATCAAATATTATTTTTGTGACATTTATTGTTTATCATATCATCAATAATAATTATTATCCTCTTTATGATAATAATTTAATTTTTTTAACATTATAAAATATTATTCTGTCTCTTGGTTTTATATATAAATGAATTTGATTATTAACATTTGTCATGAATTTAACGGAAGTAAAACCAACAGACACTATTACTGGAAGTTTAAGTTTACTGTAGTAAATTGGACGCTCACATAAATACTGCGGTCGTTGGCTTTTCACATTTATTTTTGTACAATTATTACTTGCATACTACTTTATGTGCTTTTAACAATTCTCTTTTGTGAAGAAAAATATCATTTATGTCCTCAATATTCATCTTCATTTTATTTGTAAATAAATTGAAGAATTAACGTTATGTTTATGGCATGAATGAGTTTGCAGAAATTAACAAAATATTTTTTTGATGGAGTAAATAATTTATTGTAATTACTTGAGACATCTACGAATCAAGTTTAGTCGAAATTATACACAGGACATTTTGAATTTTTGGTTTCTCTTTTTATTTATTTCCAGGATGTAAATGAGCTAACTGAACAGACAAACATTTAGATTTACAACTTTCTAGAAAATAATTTTTTATTCTAGAAATTTTTAAATTCAACGTTTCACCAAAATCCGTTATATTTAATTTTTTTTTTTCGTCATACCAAAACCGATACTTTTCTTATCGCTCAAATGATAAGTAAAAGGTTACAGTTGTGTGGTTTCCTGTGTTCATGTCTGACGGAAGCATTATTTACTTCTCTTGACTTGTAATGATAAAAAGAAAAGTCTTATCTTTTTTTAAAATCCAGATTCTTAATCATACACCATCCGCACACCATTTCAACTTCTTTGTGTTTATAATTGCTCAACTATTAAATACAGGATAATTTATTAAATAGCTTTTTCTTCATCATTGTTTTGTTTGTGTTAAAAAAAAATTTCATCATAGAATGATGATTGTCATATTTTTAGTTGTGATTGTTAATTGTTATTCTTTTCTAACTGAATATAATAAATGAAGTTTAATTCAGTAAAGTGTCATGATAAGATCTGTCAATAAAATTCGATTAGATTAAACAGCGAGAAATTATTGGAGCTTTATAACTGTTATCAACAGAAAGTCAAAACCAGTCTTCAAAATGACTTGTAAGTCAATCTATAGTTTTGTTTACTTTGTAACACTTTTAGTTTTGACAGAATGTCTACCCCAATCAGTGTGGGATGTATCTAATAGCTTACCTGATGAATACATGAATTTAATTTCTAATTCTGAGTCGTCGAAAGTTTATGGAAAAGAAATTAAAGATTGGCATCCAAAAAAAAGGAATAAAAAAACTTTATTTCCCATTACAAATCGACGGTGTAATAAATATTCACTTGAAAACATTTCGGAGTTTTGTCATATTATTTTTAAACTTGAGGAACTTAACAATTTATTACCCACGTTACAGTATTTTGTAGTAAAAGAAAGTAAGTTTTCACTTAATGGCTTTTTTTTAAGGAAAATAATTATAACCTTTTCCTTGGTGATGATAAAATAAATTGTATTTTTAGATTCACGTGTGAAGATAGCTTTTAATGGACCCGATAAAATGAATCAAAAAATTTCATTAGATTCATCTGAAATGTGTAATAAGAAATCTAAAGAGTCATTAACGATAGCATGCAGGTTTTTGAATAAATTAAATGAACTAAAAGAGCTTTTAGAAAAATACCATCCTATGTTTCTGAAAAAAATGGTTCAAATAATACCGTTTGATTTAAAGTTGAAAAACCCGGTATTAAAATATAGTGCTTCAATAGAGAATGAAAAAATATTTCAGAATTCCACCAGGAATAAAATTAAACCCAAACCTGGCATTCATAAAAGAAGACCTGATATCCAAACAAAGGAAATGTATCGACAATCAAAAATAGTGTAACAAAGTCAACTAGAAAGATTTCAGTAAAAAGTAATTCACGTCATTGAAAATTTTTTAAAATCAAAAGCATTTGCAAAAAATTTGCTTCTGCAATATATAATCAATCGTCTATAAAACTTTAATTGAGAATTGCACATGACAAGGCAATTACAGAGCTGTCATAAATAAAATGGTTCTTTCTAATAGCATATTGAAATATAAAACTTCTAGAATACTTTAGTTGAGTCTATGTTAAATCGAAATAATGGAGTTAAGTAAAGAGAAACTTTTAAGATTTTTGTTTCTCTTCTGGACACTAGAACATAATACAATTGCAATACGTGATAGATATCAACATCATTCAGTTTATACTAATGGATCCAATCCTAATCGTTATCATTCGACAGAAAGTCATTGGAAACACATGGGTGATTTTTACATTTTTATCAACTAGATATTTTTTGGAAATCTATTTTAACAATAGTCAATAGTTTCAGCTTCAATGTCGAATAATTTCAAGATGCGAGACACGAAAAATGTTATAGTTAAGCGACATTATGCTGTAAATTTTAGAATATTTCGTGAATTTATGCACAGGAAAGCTAATCATTTACAAAAAATCAAGACGATAAACAATAATTTCCATAATTATACTAACAACAACTACAATACAAGGTAACTCAGTGTAATATGCTTAACTTGATGAGAATATTACATTAGAAGCAGTTATTTTTTAGCTTCATCGAAAATAGAAGATTCGAGTGTGCCTACACAGATGAAGACCATTGTGCATTGAAACTTCGTTACATTGTACAACAGAGATGTGTACTATTTATACAAATAAAACTTGCACTTGGACTACTTTTTGATCGATCAACTTTGCTTAGTCAATACAGAGGTCATGCATCAACTATTAAAGATTTAGAAGAGTTGCTTAACATAGTGATAGATCATATGAGAGATGTCAATTTGCAGCTTGAAAATGCCCTAGCTGGTTCTGATTTACCAAATTTAGAATTGATGGATTATTTTCTTTCATTTCCTACTTTATCACCTCCAAAAATTACAACAACAACAGCGTTATCGACAACGACCACTACATCAACGACTACTACAACTACCACCACCACCACCACAACTACCACTACTACAACAACTACGACTACCACCACCACAACAACTACTACCACCACTACAACAACAACTACTACTACTACTACTACTACAACGACTACTACTACAACAACGACCACTACGACTACTACAACGACGACGACAACAACAACTACTACTACAACAACAACAACCACTACACCTCCTCCACCTACAACAGAGTTGATAACAACTACTGAAATGACGAGCACAGTTGATGACTGGGCTGAAGGTTGGCCAGTACCAGAACTTATTTTTCCATTCCCATTTACTCATCCTTCAACAACTACAACAACTCCACCACCATTAATACAAATGACTACAGCTCTTAGAACAACGACAGAAGAAACAACTGTGCCATTAGATAATTTTGGAGCACCTGTACTTGGGTGGAACCAAAGAGAACTTCATACTTTATATCCCTTCTGAAAAGTAGATAATTAATACTTGGAAAAATAATTGATTAATTTGATATATTTAAAATAATGTAAAGATGATAATTTTTGTAACAATTTTTCTTATGATATAATTTATTAGAATTTATTTAATATATGTTTGTGTATCGTTTGTAAGATTGTTATTCAATGCCAAGTACAAGGTATAAAAAACGAATATCATAAGTAAGCCTCGACTTGACATGTCATTTTCTATTCTTTGAGAGCATCCTCCCACGCATTAATCGAGTAAATCTTGAGATAATTTTATGATAATGCCAGTAAGTGCGTGGGTACGTCTTGTCTTTGTGGTACCAATTGTATACGTTCATTCATCTGTCGTAATCCTGCAGTTTCCATAGTACCATCGTCCACATCTTTCCTCTTTATCTTCTTATTCTTTCTCATTGTTGGGGAGTGTTATAAAAAAATCATTAAAAGTGAGGGGAGTAAAAAAGAGTAGAAAAACTTATTAGATGACTAATACATATATACATATCACACACAGAGCACAGTGGACATGGGTCAATGACCCGTACTTAATTTTCCCTTTATCTTTTGACCTGATCAACCTTAAGCAGAGGGCGACAGTGGATAGTATTTATGGTGCATATACTGAAGGTTCTTATCAGCAAGTACATAAGGTTTTTTACAAGCAGTAGAAAATACGTCTATGTATTTAGGTAATGTTTCAGTTGTAGAATGTCCTAGATGTACTTGTATTTTTAGTTTAATTCATATATTGTGTATAAAAATTTCTGCAAAATTGAATTTAGTTCCAAACAATACTTCTCGATGATTAATCATCATGAATAACCTACAAAACTGTGTGCTAATAAATTATTCACATCTTCAAAATGCTTTAAAAAATGATAAAAATTTATTCAACAATTTTACTTAAGCAGTATGAGTGAATTCAAATTGTTCTTTTTTTTGTTTCCAGGTTCTACAAAAAGACATCGAAGCACACGGTAGAATAGTGAATTCCATCGTAAAATTGAGCGAAAGAGTAGCAAAGCAACACAAGTTATCATCATTATCATCATCAAATCAAGAGGATCAATCAATTCGTCAGGTTCAAGCAATTCGAGTAGCTCGAACCTTAGAACGCCGTTGGCATCTTCTCTTTTTGCGTGCTCTAGAATGGCAATGTCATATCGAGACTTTAGCTACACGGATTCGTAATAAGGTAAATTTATTTTACAATCTTTTTTTGTGTTATTATAACATTGTAAGTAATCACATCGAATTAAAGTGTTGAATCATAAAGAGCCTGGTACGGTTATGATACTGTTTCTTAACTTGCCGCAAGATAAACGGTTCTACCCTTGCTTATGTATACCCATTAATACGAATATAGTAAGTAATACATAAGAACAACAGAGAGTATAGTAAAAAATATAGACATTTTAACTACAAGTCATGCACTCATCATTTCGCCTTTCAACACGATTCTCTTAAGAGTTGGGGCTCGTTAAAATAATCCTTTTGAGTTTCAGAATCACATGCTATGTACTATAATTCATAAATCATTCAAGGCGGAAATGGAGCGTAACAGATAGAAACAGCCTTCTATACAGCTTCAGTCTTTTTTCTCATCATCAATCGACTTGACTCCTCTTATAAAATGAAATTACTTTAATTTTTCGTAAACCTTTATTTTACCAATTGCAGAAAATCTTTATTCACATGGAGTACATCAAATATTCATTTATTCAAATCAAAGTGCATCATTATGTCATTAGATGATGCAATTTCTCCAAGACCTATTGCTGGATCAAACTGTATTTATTTACAGATTAACTGGCAATCTCAATGAATTAGTGTTGATTGTCTTATTGGCATATATTATACTGATAGATCGTTGACTCGAATCCTAATTTCCAATAGCCAAGATCACGCAAAGCTTCATGCCATCCATTGAAATCGAGTTTGCGTGCTTTGGATAAATTATAATATAATTATTCTATGTCGTTATTTAATGATAAAGCAATTAAATATCATACAGATGCATTCATATTTTTTTGTTTGTCTTTAAAAATTTGCTTTCATCTGCATTTTTATTTTCGTGTGCCTCGTGCATCAATGTTATTATTTAGTTCATAGAAATGACTGAAACAAATTAGTTCAAGTCGTTGCTCTACAAATGTTAAAAAGTGTTTAAAAATTGTTTTTAAACTGTCATTAGAAAGAATGATTTTAATTGACAAGTTTTAATGGTTTTCCAGTTAATTTATTCGCATTGTTTTGTAATAGCTATAAATATTTGTTAGCTTATTATGTCACAACAATGTTCTCACCCTTTATTTTTATAACAAAAAAATGTCCAATCATCAGAATAAATTTTATATAACGTAACTACATAATGTATGATAAAAATAATAATAGACTATGTATGAGAAATCGTGAACATTGTAGAACACATGTCCTCACGTGATGATGTCCTATCATTCAATTTTCAATACCTGCAGGTGGTGGCAGTTAATCGTTATGATTGTTCAGATATTTTTATTTTATTTCATTTCCAAGGTATATATTATGAATGTATAAGGACAAATGATAGAGGTCGATTGTCTGTAACGTATGTTTATGTTTTTATACAGGTAATTTCCTGTAAATGTAATGTACGGGAAATTGACGAAATTTATCACAAGTTGCCGTTATTTGTCACCTGATAAATTTGACCCAATTCATGACGATGAAATAACTTAAATAAGAAGAGTGAACAAGTCCACTTGTAATTCGCACGCTCGACTTGATCTTCGTGGTCATCCTGACTGCATTCTCTTCAGTAAAATGGGCTGTTTTGCTTGCATTTCACTTACAATGTTAAAACTCTAGTCTGCTCTAATTTTGTAGCTAACGGATACGATTATTTACTCCATCTAATGTATAATATATTATTGCCATTAATGTTTATTTTACAAAAGCAACGAACAAAAGATGGACATTTTATGCTACAAATTGATGTTGCTCTCAATCTATTAAACTCTAATTGCTCGGTATCTCAACCAATAAAGTAATCTATATCTGCTACTTCAAATATTTCTTTATCTATTTTAACTTTGATTTCTCGAATAATATTGATTTTTACTCATTTAGATATTTTGTTTTTTAAAAGTAAAATATTTTCAATTAATTTATCATCATTAACTAGGAACTGAAATTTAATAAATTATAAAGTAAAGTAAGAAAATATTGTTATGAGGGTAGAATTATGAAAAAATTTTTCTCACACCTTGAATTTATGTGAACTTGTTTGGGACTACTCCAGCACACCTTTAAATTTAATACTGTTAACTTGGCTAAGCCTGAGTAGTCCTCACCTTACCTTCTGATAATCTTTCGTTTTAGCTATTGTTCATTTTGCCAATGACCGTTTATCCGGAAACTCTATGTTACTTTCGTATACCTGGCATACTGTACCTTCACTAACCGTAGGTTAACCATAAACATCATGTTGGCCATAATAAAAGTATGTACAAGTGCATCCATTGTATACTGTACAAATACTTGCTGAATTATTTGTCAAGTGTATTTAGTATTTACAATTAATATTTTATTTTATATATTTGATAAATATTAAACAATTATTTATTTATCACTCTTAGTTATTAATTGTTCTTGACAAGTCAGACTCTTGTTTAAACGTTTGAAAACACTATTTTTTAAAATCTTTATCTTTACTATCTTTATAACATCATAAGTTTCATCTGTAATATGACTTTTCAAAGTCACTCAGACTATCTTTCTTGAATCTTTGACTGTCACTGCTTCTACATACATTTTCTTAGTTTTTGAGCCTTAAGACAAATTATTCTATTTCTTCTCGATCTTTACGGTAAGGCTAAAAAAAAATGGGAAAATTTTTTAGTACAAAAAAACTAAATTTAAAGAATATTCGAAATATATAGCATTGGATATTCTCAAAGAACTTGAGAAAACATTTTTTTATTGTTTTATTAATACAGGATAATCGTATGAAATGTTAAAATGTTCTGACATTTTGCCTTATATAGATGTATAGGAAGCATGTATATAGATGTATAGGATTAACGTTCAAGTGTTGGTTAAAGTAACCTGACTAAACTAAGTTCTGTAAACTTTGCGATGTGAAGAATAAATTGTTAAAGAGCATTACTCGTTTTGCCTTCTTATTTCTAATACTTGAAGATTATTTAGGTTAAAGAATCTATAGATGAGATTGAAAATATTAAATATAAAACATAGTTTCTTCTTTAACATTCTTATACCTGTCACATCTGTTCGTTAGGATTTGGATTTCATTTACTCGAAAATTCTTCTCCGAATAAGGATATTCCATCAGGTCATGCTGTGTTCCTTTTGGCAATTTAAATTTATTACTTTTATGCACTTTTTCCTGTACACCTTAGTATAAAAAGCAGGACCTACCTAGTTTACTTGGTACCCATATCCTACGTATACCGTACTCCAACATTTTTCTGCTGTACCTCATAAACTCATCCCTTCTGTTGACCTGATTCTTAACTGTGATTGGTCGGATCCAGCTTTGAATTTTTGAGAATCCCTGTTCCTTCTACTTACAATCATAGAAAACTTGAGGGAGAATAATTCTACAATCTTCAGGTATATTCCGTTCTTTAAGTTCATGCCTACTTCAGTTGCTTTCGAGCTCGCCCACACACCGCTTCGGTGTTGTGAGGTTCTTTCCCAATATATATTTCCTAATCAGTAAGCCAAAAAAAAAAGAAGAAAAAATGTATCGGTGTTTGTCTGATTGCGTAGGTTTTATTAAAGTTTAAATATTAGTTTAAAATTTTTAATCAAACAGTTTCTATTGATATTCATTATTAAATATTTAAATTTCAAATCGTCAAGAAGCGGTCGTTAACATAAGTGCGTGTTCTTTCACTTGTTACGCGTTATTAATTTTTATTTTTACTTGTTTTACAGAGTATAGTGCCATGCCGATGTAGCAGTGATAGTGATGAAGAGCCAGTAACCAAGCAACCACGCTTGAGTCGAAGACAATCTCGAGAATCTGGCAACGGAGTCGGTCGTGGTCACATTAGAAAATCGAGTCTAACAAAACGTGCGATTCCATCAAGACGGCGAAATCGTGAAGCTGGTGTTACTTCGAGCTGTTCCGACAGCGATATGTCATCTGGAAGTCGAAATAACGACGAAGAATCTTATTTTGAGGTAAAAAATTATCCAGTGAAACCAATTTTTATAATATAAATTAATAATTTAATTAATAAAATACTAAAATTTGACGTAATTATGTAAACGAGTACGTCATACATTTTTAAGTGGAAAATGATAATAAATGATTTTTTATAATTCAATCAAAAATTAAATTTTTCGATGTATTTATATTTTTTTAGGACGACTTAGAACAGTTTTCAGTTACGGAATCGAAAGTTCTAATTGGCCAGAACATTGATCAACGTTCTGATTGTGTAGAACACGGAGATCAAGGTGAGGAAGGTGATATTGAAGAAGGAGAAGCAACAGACGACGAAATGCCTCCGACACTTGATCCGGTAACCACTTCAGTAACTGATGAAATTGATGGTATCACCAAGAACACACATGCGGTTTCCCAGGCTCCATTACAAAACTCTAAGATTTTTGATGAATACTCCAGTTACAATACTTCTGATCGTAAATCTAAAAATTATGCTACTTTTTATTTCAAACACCGAGATACTGATTCAGAAGCCGATGTGGACCAGAATCAGAATGAAAATGAATGCGAAAATGACAATGGAGGAAATGTTGAAGAATCTTCAGAAGAAGAGTGGACTTATACAGCAACATCGCCAGTAGAAAAGAATTCAGTGGTTACGATGGAAAAGAAGAGAACTAACGTAGTTGTTCGTTTGGATTTTGGTGAAACAACTGTTGAGAAAATAAATAATTATGAGTGTACATTGGTTGAAGAAGAAAATTCAACACTCAAAGAGAATAAAAATGAATTGGAAAGGAAAGAGAAAGAATTGAAACAATCAGAAGATTGTGAAAGTGAAGATGATACGCGGAATAATATTAAAAAATTAATTTCTGATGTTGAAAAACTTGTGAGTGAAGAGGGCCGTAATAAAATTTCCAAAAACTTCCCCGAACTTTTTATCCGGAATTCAAGCCATCAGGATCATCGTGCCAAGTATTCAAGAGTTAAAGAATGGCTCAAGGTCAACTCAAGACATGAGAGTGAAGAAAATAGTCCATCAAAGGTAAAAATTTTTTATGACCTTATTTGATGTATCTAAAAATTTTCCCAGCTTACGTGAAATCTTAAATAACTAAAAATGCTCTTAAGTTATTTGTTCTCATACAGCACATTATAAAAAGAAAGATCATAAAATTAAGGATTAAGGTGAAACTTGAAATCATAAAATACAAAGTAAAAGAATGAACACGTGAACTAAAATTACATTAGCGCTTTGATAATATTTTGCATGCTAAGCATTGCTTGATCTATTATTTAGTACTACTCAACCGAGCAAGTTATAATTGGAACACTTGCCAATTGCGCTAGCAAATCCAATCCGATTGAACTCTCGGCCATTTTTAATGATTGGCAAAATCTCTGATAACATGGTAGTTTATATTCGATTAAATAATTTTTTTCTTATATCAAATTACAGAATTGGCAGCCATTGGATAGCTGTGATGCAAGCGGTGAATATACAACAGGAGAGTCAGATATAGAAAAACAATCGGATTCTTCAGAAGATTTACAAAGCAGCATTGCGACCTATCGGCTTGGATCTGTGTCACATTCAGTCTCTCAAGAAACATTTAAAGAATCAGATAAAACATCAGCAAATGAAGGAAATAATTTGATAACTCCAGTCGACGCGAGTACTCCTCGAGTAATTATGCGAACAAAGAAGAAGTCTAACGGTCCACGACCGTGGAGTGTTTCTTGTGTGTTTGGACAAATGAATTCAAATGTCAATGCGGATATC
Source organism: Chelonus insularis (assembly GCF_013357705.1). Lineage (NCBI taxonomy): Eukaryota > Metazoa > Arthropoda > Insecta > Hymenoptera > Braconidae > Chelonus > Chelonus insularis. The sequence continues at coordinate 1,822,111 of NW_023276783.1, read as the reverse complement.
TCACAATTTTCTATTTCTGAAACTGCTTTGCATCAACTTGTTACAAGTCCACCAACTAAATCTGCTTCTTTAGATGCTACGTAAGTTTATTTTACTTATATTTTAAATTAAATTGTGAATAATTTTTTTATATCGTTAAACTGATATTAATACTAGTTGAATACTTGAAAATAATTTTTTTCAATTGTGCTTACAGAGAGTCCAATGCTGATTTGAACAATTCATCGACAACAATGTTGGAAGAGTCAGGACGTTCAGTTCGTAACAGTTCATTGAGGAAGAAAAAAATGAAGTTACGAAAGAAGACCTTGGTAATTTTTTTAATTATCTATTACAAATAACTATTATTTACGAGTAATATACCGTCATGTATATTATCTTGGGCAAAAGTACACAGAATTATATGTATTAAAATATTACATCTACCTGATAATTCTTAGAGAGTAATTATCAGCGTAGGTTAGTGATAATTACTTTAGAGTCATGTGAATTAGATTTTGAACTTGACATATTATGTTGATGTTTAATTTGCCAAAAAAAATTCGTAATATACGGAAAGATAGAAAATTAATATTTAATTATTTTAAAGTAGGTTAGTTATATATTTTTTTTAAATTATTTCTACAGAGTCGCAAAAGTGAATCTGGTTCTGATGGAATTAATGGTATTTCCGGTGGAAGTGATGGAAGCTCAAGTCATCAAAATCGCTCAACTAGGAAACAAAGTGATAGTCGTATGCGATTAAAGAAACTTGACTGTCATCGTTGCGTAGTGTCGCTTGTAACTCATGGCTCGACAATCGCGTGTCACTTACACAATGAAGGTATTGACAAAGGCTATGTTGGAAATCCACCACCATCAATTAAATTAACTTGCTGTACACCGGATCCATCGTCGGGTGACACTGAAGAGAATATCGCCTGTCGAAAGCGGATTTTCATGAATGATATTAATAGAAAACAGTTAATCAGTCCGATTGATAGTGACATCGAGAAGAATAGTTTGGGAAATAATTCATTTTCTGAACAAGCATGGGATAGTTATCAAGAAAAATATATGAGCGAACCTTATAGTGAAGTAGCAGATGTTGAAACCGCTCGCAAACTTCTTGATTTCGGAGATGATTATCGTAACTTCTTGGACAGCCAATCTGATTGTGCTTCAAGCTTGAGTGCAGTTCGATGCTACTCTCCTTTATTGCTCAACAAAAGAGTTAACTCTGTATGTATTTATTTTCGTATTTTACATTATTATAATAGCATATTATTGGTTAAATTTGATTTACTGATTGTTTTTAAATTTTTTACTACAGGAAAATAAGAGTAACTCTTCAGAAGACAGCGATAGTGATGCTGAGAACTATCGACGTGTGGTCGAAAAATCTTATAATAAATTACTAGTCATGGAAAATTATTTTTCTTGTGCCAACAATAATTCGAAAATTATTCAGGACAATGTATGTATGAATGATACCTTAGAAAGTACGGAATCATTTGATATGCCTGAACATACTGGGGACAGATTCAAAAAGTTGTTACAATGGCAAAGAAACATATTAAAATGGATTAAAAAAATCATATCATTTGTCTTTAAGACCATTAAGACAATGACAAGACACGTTACAAGATTTGCTTTTTGGGTTTTTAGTCGAACTAAAAATCATAAATTCCCAAAAATTTTGTTGACATTTTTAAAGATATAGTTTATGTTTTATAATTTTATGACGACTGGTTCTATCATTAATAACATTGACACTAAAATAATATATTTTCTTTTATTATTTGTTTTGACAATTTTTTATATGAAAAAATAAAAACAAAATTAACATAACTAACGAAATGCGCTAACCTTTCCTTTCATTTACCCCAATCGAAACCCTAAAATTCATTTATGTATTAATTTTAAAAAATATTGCGATCATACTAATTAAGATATAATATCATTAAAATTTTCTAATTAACGAATTAGATAAGCTACTATGATACTTTGTATAGTTATAACAATATAATCTGTGGTTGGTATAAGAATTACTAATTGAGGTATGGTAATCTTGTCATTAATCTCCCGTATATAAATATTTAATTTTCTAATACCGAATATTTGAGATAATAATTTACATATTCTCAGCTAACCGCTTAGAAACTTATGCACAAGATGAAATTAAGTTATTTAGTACATTATACTTGACATACTGACGTCCTCATTAAATAATATTGTTATTGTATAGAAGAATCGAATATTTTATTATATTATGTAATGACATATAATTTATGCATGTAGAAATTCTAAGAAGCCTATTTAATTATGTTTTATAGATTTATTATTTTAAAGCATACTCGATTATGATATAATAATAATACTGGTTGAATTTATTTGAATTTATTCGATTCCACTGTACAGTAGCTGCTTAATTTACTCATAAAAAATAAGATCTGGTTTTTATTAAAAGATAATTGAAATGAATTATTACAGATCGATGTCAAATATATATGCAAAGAAAACATCAAATGTCTGCAAATGTTGGTGGAACCAAACAGGACAATTGGTGGAAAAAATTTAAAACAAGTTCGTGGTGAGTACGATAATAAAGAAAAACATTATTTATCGTTGGCTTTATTATCATATATTGCTGTCGGATTGATAACTGCCTTTAGTGGTTTTATATTTTTTTTTCCTTTGTAATCTAAATCATCGCGATAAGAGAATATCTGGTCCAATTCAATATTAACATTTTAAACCCAGTGAAATAAAGACTGACTTGTTGTAGATAATATATCATTGTAGAATAAATTATTATATATTGCTATAGTAATTTGCACTATTATCTTTATTTTAACTTATCGATGAGTAGAGGCTTTTTATTTTATAGGTTTTTTTTGCTTATGTGATACTATAATTTTTAAATTGATTTTTAACTTGTTGACATTGTATGTAAATTTTTTTATTAATAAATTTTCTGCTTATGCCTTATTAACAATTTATTTTTCTTCACTTACTGCACTGCTTTTTAATTTGTAGTTACTTTTTTTTTTGATTGGTAGATTTAGATGAGAATTTATAGATTGAATCTTGAACTTTCTAAATCAAAAAATATTTTTTCCCCAATCAATTATTCAGCGGAAGATAGTAGGAGTTTTTAAAGCTTATTATATCACACTTTTTAATGCAATGAATAATAAATATCAATAGAATATAATGAAAAAAAAGAATAGTTGAGTAATAGGTATTAGAGTTAAAAAAAATACGTAGGTGTGTTAAATGTTGAAAAACATGATTGGATTTGTGCGCCTTCAGTAATACTCTACACCCGTTTACTTTTCATACATATAGTTTTAGTTTTAGAAGTCTCTCAACCGCCAATGTCAACGGATAGATAAAATATTTATTCATACGCAAACAAATGTTGAACATTGTAGTTAAATTTAGAGTCTTCATATACTTGATTAAATTCATTGTGTAGAATAATTCTATTTTAATTAATCTTGATCGTAATCGTTTTCCGTTCAATTTTTAATCAATTTGTTTTTATACTTAGTGTATTCTGTCAAGTGGAACCTCTCAATTCCCTCTCTTTTTTCTGTGTTAAAAAGTGAACAATCAAGTGCTTCTTATTATTTGATGAGTTCAATCTCTGGGCTTTCTCCAACACACTACTTACTTGTGTTCCTACTAAGATGCTCAGTTGAATGTCTAAAACTATGGTGATCGCATCAGTTGATTTCTTATCATTGGCGATAAATAACTCGATTGAAATAAAAAATTGCCCATTAAATTGATAGAGTTAAATAATCATTATAAAGTGAGAAACATTTAAACACCAATTGTGCAGTAGTTTTTCACATAATTATATTATGATAGATTTTATATGAAAGCATAAAAAATAGAATTATTGACGGTTATTATTTGAAGATAAGTAAACAAATTCTGATGATGCACCAAAACGTTGTGCAAACAATGTTTGTCCAAACTGATATTACTGCAAATGATTTACGTGAAAATACTTTCTCCGGTGATACAGGTAAATTCTCATAGTTATCTTTTTGTTGGAAATAAAAATATCGTGTGCAAATACGTTCAAGGAACTTTTGCCAATTGTCCAAACAGAAAATATGATCTAATTAAATTTTTTCTTACTTGATTAATTTACGAATAAATGATTTATATTTCAATTCAATTGAATTAATTATAAAAAATTGAAATACTACAGATCTTTGTAGAAAACCTAGTTAGTCACCTTTTGTTACTTTTGAGTAGAATTTAAAATTTGCAACCTTGAGCTCAATCGATTTGTGTGCTTCCTACCATTTATATTTATCTGCTTGTCTCACGTAATAACAATAGAGTAATATGTGTTAGGCCGATTGTAGGAGCTATGAGAACTAGTCAAACAAATTATGTAAAGTGATGACTCTCTGGGTGCAGCCTTATCAAAAATCCAATCGGTTCCCTCCATTATAATGTTGCATATAGAACATTTGATTAGTTAATTGTTATTATTAATCTCTCATTACTTTAAATTATGTTTAATAATCATTTGTATATAATAGATGAAAAATTATTTTAATAGAATATAATTAAGAACTTGTTATAAAATTTCTAAAACTATAAAGATACGGTTTTTGTTAATTATTTCCTCTTTTGTGTAATTATTTTCTAAACAAAAAATTACTCTCGGATAGAAAAAGTGTGAATCTTTCACTCTGATTTCTCCTTTCACCGATTTTAAATCGGCAAAAAATAATGAAGATCGCTAGATCAAGTTGAGATCAGCTGTTGCAACATGGCGGTATCATGAGTCATTTTGCAGCAGTTTCTTCAAGTGTAAAAAATACATTCATGTAACTTTTAGTAGTGGTAGTAGTAATAGTAGTTGCTGAGTAGTTAAAGTGTAATAATTAAGTAAAAATAATTGGTTACGAGGTACAACAAAGCATGAACGTGAAGAAAATATCTCTTTTTTAGTTGCTTACTTTCTTTTTCTTTTAAATAAATGAATATATAGGTATATGAAATGTTTATCTTCACTCTTCCGTTATAATAATTATAGACTGTGGTGAAAAAAAATCAACTTACAGTCAGATAATTAAATTCAAGTAGATGAGATATCTTTTATATTTTGTTTTAACACCTTATGATATCAATTATAATTTTTTCTTATCTCCGGTTTGTATTTAGAATAATTTCCATTATTATATATTAATGAATTTTTCTTTTTCTAGGTTTAACTGAAAGATGGAAAAATTTGTCTCACAAAGTGGAAGAAATCCAAAGAGCTAATGCTCTTCAACGAGAAATAGCAGCTTTACACTTAGAATTCAGAGCCCTTGGTGAAAAATTGATTTCATATGAAATTGCTATAGAGCCTGCACATGTCCTTGAAAATAATATACACCAAATAACGGTAAGTTGACCAATATTTATTCTCATTTTTGAATTGAACATAAAATCCTGTTATTCAAATTCAAATAACATTTCTGCCCTTTTTTATCCAATGAACTTGACACTTTCTTCTTTATCGACTTTATCTGTTTTACCGCACGATATAAACATTAGTAACATTATTGATAGTCGGTAATGCAGTTTAAAAATATTCAAATGGACAAATTAACATTCTTCAGAGAAGTTATATAATTTTAATTCTTTTCACTATATGGAATCATAATTTTCCAACATATGACAGTAATAAATATCGTTGATGGCCTACATAGAATAATATAAAAATGTAAATTGTGTGAAAAAAAATTACTTAAACTAATTAGAACTTAGAAAAGAATTATAATAGCTAAGAATAGTACAAATCTAAAAGAGTAACAATATTTAAGAAGGAGAATTTCAACAATAATAGAAGGAGATAAAATAGTATGAATGAGAAAGATAGCAAGAGTGGCGTAAAAGCGTAGTCGTGTTGCACGTACGCTCGTCGGGAGAAGACGTGCTCAGCATGGCAAAACTACACAGCGAGAGAGTAAACCCGTCCAACCCTGTAAGTTTCATCCCCTGCTTGCAAAACTCACTTCACCCTCTTTCTACTTTCTCTTCCTCACTTCCCTCATCTTCAGTTCTTTCCCTCACTTCACCTTACATATCCAAATATTGACGGCATCCCTCCAAGCCATCCTCATTGCTCAGACCAAACACATGCTCCCTATCTATCATCAAGATGTATTAGCGTCCAACATTTGCTGGCTGAACTCGTCGCTCCTCTGCATTATGCACGAGCGTAAGAGACTCAAGACTCGAGTCATCGTGATACTCTGCCAACTGCCAGTATCGTCTTTGTAAATTTTCTTGACTATCAACTTTATTAATCATCTTTAGAACCTCTACCTGCTGAATTATTCATATCATTTTCATTTTATTTTCTTATAAATATCAAAAGATAAAAACAGTACCCACACACTTGATGATAGGAATTAGTTAATTATAAACAAGATACATGGATATTTCTTTAACTTATTCTTATTTGTTACTTCAGAAATTTCATTTAAATAAAGATAATAGAATAGGATGATGATTGGTTGAAAATAAAAGTGTAAAAAAGCAAAGAATGTATTATACATTCATGTATAAACATGGAGTAAATGAACATTCAAGAATACAACAGAGAAAGATAAATACTAGCTACACAAGATTATATTGTATCCTCAGCATTGCTTATTATGTCATTGGACTCACACTGACATTAATAATTTTGCAATCCTAAAGGTAATCAAAAACACCTGATGAGTCTTATGATACTTCAATGGTCGACATTTGTTATTTTCTTGACAATTTATAATCGATTTATATGATAGAGGAATATTATTGAATCAATTATTATATCTTTCGTAATAGATCACTTTTGTCTTCAATCAGTGAACTTTAAAAATACCCAAGCAATTATTTTCTAGCAGTTGAATATAAATTACAGTCTATCATCTTTATTGAAGATGGATAAAAAATATTTGATTAATTGCTGATCCAAGTTCTTTTATGTGATATTTTTACTAAGTAAAACTTACACGTGTAACTTTCAACAAGAATAATATACCTGTGTCTTAATTATAATATCACTTGTTCAATTTGTAAGAGATGTATAAATGAGAAAAGCAACCGTGTCATGTTGTCACGTCTTCGTGATAGTCTTACTGAAGGTAGCAGACGAGTATGGCATAAATAACATCACAAGTTTGATGGTAACAAACATAAAGGGTAATAAGAAACCAATACTTAGATCAAAATGGAGAAGACTTTCAAGTACTTGACAATAAAATCCTATATTTTTATATCATAATTATTCAGCATAAATACAAACGATTTAAATTCACGGGACAATTTAAAAATAAACAATATATTCAGACAATAAATGAAATGATAAAATGCATAGATGACTGGTTAGAATAAAGCAAAAGTCACATGGCAGGAATAGTTGTCTAGTTTCCCTAACAGCGTGAAAAGTGGACGTCATTGATATTCCAATCACATTGCAATGCCAGAAGCACAGAGGCAGAGGATTCTCCCTTCTATTCTATCCTTCTCCAGTTCCTCTTCCTCACCCTAGGGTTTGCTAGTACTATTGCTAACTTGGTAGAGAGACACGCGCATTCTGATCTAATTCAATTTCCAATCAACAGCCAATCAATTGATTCGAATTCGGTATACAGAGCGACCGCTTGGAGTTCGGGACCTGAATGTCTATGAGCTACAGCAGTAGTAGTTTAATAAAGCCTATCGAGAGACTATGGAAACATTGAATTTAATTAGTATTTGTATTTTATTTACTACCTTTTCATAACAAAAAGAACTCTAGTTGGTAGACTTGGATGAACAAAGATCGAAATTTTCTACAATTTATTTAAGATAATTAAATGTTTTACTTCCATGACATTAAGTAATTTAAGACTTTGGATTTCTCTTGATATGATTATACGTAGAGCTTGATTTTATATGTATATATAGAGGGATACATAGATCGTGTACAATCTTAAACGGCCATCAATCTATTCCCCCTGACTGTACTGCGGGCGCGATTCGTTCGAGTTAAGTCGCGGAACGAGGCCGTAAAAATGTATATTTGATGTTTCAGACGGAGCTGGCTACACTAAGGGAACGTAAGAGTGCGATGTTGGCGCTCAATGTCTCGGCCCACAGACTTATCACAGACCTCGGAGCCGCAGCAACTTCTGTATCTATTTCACTGAAAGACGGGGTTGCCGATCTCTACAGAGTTTGGGATGAGACTTATCAAAGGTAATTATTCTATCATCCATTAAAGTTTATACCAACTTTTTAATTCATATTCATTTTTAACAAGTTTTTGAGAACTTGAATTATTTTGAACGACAAAAAATTGTACTTGAAATTTTAAATGGTAAAAAAGAATATTCGAAAAGGGGCTATTGAACTGACCATCGTTTTGGTTGGTGACGTTAGATAAATATTGTGAGAGGTAATGAAGCCTCTAGAGCAAACAGACGGGAAAGACGAAAAAAAAAGACGAAAAAAGAAAACCAACTATTGGCAGCAAAAGCTATATGAGGATCTTGGAACCTATGTTACAGAACCTAACTTAGGGCTTTCTAAAAGATCATTACTTTAATTGCTGATTCTTTTAATTTTGATTTATTTATCTATATTTTTTATTGATTTTAAAATGATTATATAAATACTTTTTTAATTTGATCTATCAGGTTTATTTGAATTTTGTGGTGAATTATAAAGTCAGCTGAACGGATTTAACATTTCTCTTTGGGTCATTGGTCAGATACCTTTGACCTCACCGAGAAAATCCCTATCAGCATTAGGGGAATCAAATGCTTAAGGAAAAATTAAAATGGAGATTAAAGATTTAGTAGAATTACCATGTAACCTTCTTGAATTTTCAATTTTCTTTTTATATTTATTTTTCATTTTTGTCATAATCAACAACTGTATGGTAAAATAAATATTTTTATGCCAAAAAACTGTAATTTACAGACATGGTGTGCGTGTAAAACATTAATTTTAATGTTTTGATCGTAAAAGTTTATGTCTATAGTCGCAAGGGATGTCACCTATAAAGTTTGCTGGACTGTAATTTAATAATTCTATTGGTAGTTATAACAATCGTTTTTTAATCATCACCATTCACTTCATATTTATATTTCTTTTTAAGTTCAAAAGTTTTTTAATAAACAAAGGAAAAAAAAATTCATTTTGTCAAATGTCAGTTGAGATTTCCAACGTAAAATGTTTTCCTTGCTGTAAGCTAAAAGAGAGAAAGGGATCTTCTAATAATTTGGAAACTTTTACTCAAAGTGTTTGCTCTAAGGCTTAGATCTATTTGGTTTGATTGCAACATGACACTTTCCGTTTAATTAATGTATTTATTGATTTTTTTTTGCAGTTAATAAAAATGACATTTTAATAACGAATAATATTTTATTTTATTTTTAGGGGTAATCAACAGTTGTGTGCCTTACAGTCAGTCCAGCAGTTCAGTGCTCGTCTTTCAGAGTTACAAAGTGCTCTTCGACGGGATAAAGATACTCTAGCTGTATTAGATGCTGCTCTCCAAGCTGGAGCGACTTCAGAGGTTGCTTCTTCCGTTCGCGATGTCGCTAGATTGTTATCCGAGAAGCAAGATGTAAATTGCGAGGTATGTGTATTAGAGGTAGCTCATTTATGCAGTAAATAAGATAGGAAATTACATTTTAAAAGCATTTATCGCATATTACAGGTGAGGTTCTATGATGTAAGCGGCATAATGCAAAGGAAATTAGAAAAAATATAATTAAAAAGAAAGCTATTTTTATTTTTTTATTAAATGGAAATAAATTGAGCACGTACAATGACCAGTATTTGGATACTTGATCAAGTAATAGAACTTGACTGATAGGTAGTCGTCAAAACCGCGAGTTGGTTAAAGGCTCATAGCTTATCTTGCCATTTCTTGAGTTAGTAATTTACATATAAAGTAAACTCTCTCATAGCAACATTGGTTTGAACCACCAAATACCCTAAAAGTTTCTTTCGATCGTGGTGTCGCGCTCATTTCGTACGTCAAGAAGACATACTACCGTTTCCTACAGACGGTTTAGATATTTCAAACTCTTGTATCGCTTCGTTCTTAAGTTTTTACTCTCTCAAACCTTTACTCTTATAGGTACTCCCTTGCCTCATATAAAAGAAATAAGCCAATACTTTTACACTTAGTGTGACACACTGCTTCTTATTCTTCTTTGGAGATACGACACTCTAGAGAATCATTTCGAATATTCTTCATCATTCTTCTTTCATTCATTTATTTCTCTTTCTCTCAATGCAAGTTGAGAAAAATTATCTTGGAAATCAAGTAAAAAAGTTTCTTTTTCTCTTTATTTTATTGCTGACTATTGTCAAATATATTTCATTATATTTACATTTATATATGAAGACAGTATCAAGTGAAAAAATCATCGACTGATGTGCTGATAAATGATGTATTTGAACTCTAGCTAAAAAGTCAAAGAAAGTCACTTGGACTGTGGTGATATTAAATTTGTATTTTTACGCTGATTCCACGGGCCATCCTCGTACGTGAGTTGAAAGGAAATCGTTTGGGCGATTAACGATCTCAGTTTCCCTAGAGAGAATGGATCAGTTTCTATCTCTTTTCTTCTCTCTTTCCAGATACATAGAAAAAAAGAGAAAAAAGAAAATATCGAAGCGTCCGAACCCTAGTATCTAAACCGTCGAGTATGTGATCCCCTTTTACTCCGTTGACCCCAACACCTTTTTCCCATTCTGAAATATTTTATTTAGTAGCTATCAATATGTACAAAACTGATCGGCCAACAATGCTTGTGAAAACTCGTCAAGATTTTCTCAATGTGCATTTTTTTATTTCTAAAAAATAAATGATCTTTTACATTTTTCATATTATCATCTGGTCTTTTCCAGCCTGGCTTTTCTTACTAGTTCCCAACAAGCCCTTTTTCATATAATTTCATCAGCAATTGAATTACAAATTATTCAAATACTTTCAAATCAAATATGAATATTTCCAATTTAATTATTATACAGATGTTAGAATTTTTAAGTATTTTTAGGTAGATTTTATTTTATAACAAAAACCAGGATGTTTGATTAATTATGAAATATTTAAAAAAATGATTAAATTGAGTTTTGGATGATTTTTATATTCAAAGTGAGTTTTTGTCACTGTAAGATGTGGTTGGTGTTCGATAAGACTAGAGACTTCACCATCTTACATGTTAGTCTAGGTTGGTGTCTTGCTACTTGGTATGCGGATCGCGCTTTTCATTACCGGAGGCTCGTTCCCTAGCTTCTCCGTTGCAAACAGCCTAAATCTACTCTCTCTTTCTTTCTTTTCTCCTTTGCTTCTCACACCTCTCATTTTCGATTTCCCCCCAGCTTCCTTTGGTGCTGTCTTTTGGTCCAGGCTATTGCAACTTGTCCTCTCAATATAGTCGACTAAATCTATAGATATCATCATGTCTTTCTACTTCATACTCTTCTCAGTTCTCTAGAGTTTTACACTGACACTGGATTATATAATGCTCGATATAATACCAATAACATGAAGCTTTGATGTTTTGAACAAGATATTGAATATTTTTCTCGCAATATGTAAATAATAAAGTGAAAATAAAATCAGTGAAAGAAATGAGATAATAAATTGGAATGTTTTATTTTTTTCTAGGATCAAGTGGTAATTAAAGAAGATGCATTGACACCGGTATCCGGAGAAAAGTTTCTTGAAGCTGGAGTGACGAGTTTGGGTCAAGAGTGTGGAACATTTTCAGACTCGGGAATTTCAGATAGTGGAAGTGAGCAGGAATTAAGTGAGCGTGAACGTCGATTGGCTGCATTGCGTAGATTGACTCGCAGTTTAGAGAATCAGCTTGCACCAGGAAGCGAAGCTTTAGCGGAATTATGGCGCAGAGTTGAAGATGCTGAAGTGGAACTCCGAAATTTACAGAAACAATGTCGAGAGCTTATTGTACGCACGGCTGCAAGTGTTGAAGCTAAAGTTGCCTCGTGCAATTCTCAAACCAAACATTTGACCAGGTAAATAAAATATATCAACTATTTAACTTTACACATACTTGGAACATTTTCATACACAATTTTTGTTAAATTTTATTGAGTTGTACAGTTTATTTGCATTTTTACCTATATAATCTCATCAAACTTTGTTTCGAGAACATGTTATACATACTATCATCACTATCCTTTTAACAATCCCATCATTTTTTTTATAGTTTCGTTTAATCACCAACCGATGGTGCGGGAAATAGGTTCAGTTCTTAGGAGCACGCAAGCTACTTGTATTGCATCGTAAAAAAAGTTGTAAAAAACTCTCCTTCTGTTCTTTCGTTATTTTCATTCCTCATTTCGCGGTTTTATGTCTTTCTCGGGTTTTTCAGTCTCACTTTTTTTCATTTCTATGATTTTATAGGCTAAATAAACTTGCAATTTTCAATGATAATAATAAACATTAATTAAATTTGAATCAAGTCGTTGATGTATTTTGCAATCACTTTCATTTACTCTAGTTGAAGGTTAATAACATTTATTGATGATCATAAAGATGGATTATTAGGGAATCAACTTAATCTGATGTTTCATTAAAGTTGGAATTGTTTTTGTTCCAGCAAACGGAAGATGAGATCAGCTGATGATGCAGAACCTTTACGTAAGTTGAATCAAATTAATGGTATTGCAACTGATGATCCTGAAGATGATCCAAATATTTCCCAAAATTGGATTTGGAGAATTTTAAGAGCAGCTCTACCTTTCCAATTAGCAATTGTGGCTTTATTCTGTGCTGCTTGTCTATTAGAACCACATTGCTGTGAGGCATCAAATAATCTTAATCTTTCTTTCACTCCTCAACTACGTTATGTTCGTGGTCCACCTCCTATTTAAAGTTAAAGGTTTCTTTAATTGACCTTACAATTTTATAATTAATTTACCATTATTTCAGTTGGTATATTTATAGAGCATTTTATAAATATTGTGTTTTAAACGCAATTACAATAATTTATCATTTAAGACTGAATTTGAAAGAGAAGGCAAATGCCTCACGATACATTTTTTTCTCAGAAAGGGAACGAAAAAAATAGTATTTTCGTACTTATTTATTATCAGTAAGTGCTGATATAATTTTTTTTATTTAAATCGTCATTAATATTTAATGATACAGTGTTGAATTAATTTTTGTTCAACATATATATGTTGTTCAGCATCATTGGCAAAGAATGATGACAATTGTTTCAGAAAATACATACCGATTGAGGAATGTTTTTTTAAAAACTTTTTCTGTAGGGCATGTAAATATTCTTTATGTATTATTTTTTTTTGTTAATTATAGATTTGCAGAGTTTTTATTTTATGTTGCATGCTGTAGAAGATAATCTGATAGTTTTCAGTTTCTTCTCATAGATTTTACGATAATTTTTTTATATCATATTTACAAATAATATTAAAGATCAATATTATTATGATCACAAGAAGCAAGAAAATATTAAACAATAAATAAGAAAGCAATTTAGCTTTACTGAGAATATAAAAGTGACATGAAAAAATTAAAATATCAACTAAATAATTATCATTGACAAATACTATCTATCAATGATGTAAACAATGAAACGACATACTAATGATTGCTGAATATATGCTCATTTTTATTTTTCTTATCAGCTATATTCAGTACATGAAATAAATTCACTCAAGTGCCCAGAAAATACGTCCAATCTTTATTATCCCTTATATATATTTATAATGAATGAGGATAATAATTATAAGAAGGAAAATCCTTCGAAGAAAATGAAGTAATAATTTTTCTACTTCATACTGTTTGTTGAATACGTACTTTTCTAACTTATTTATTGTTATTTTATTCATTTCTATCTTTCCAATCACTCCAAGTGAATTAAACACATGAGTTGAAATCCTTTGCAGACATGATAAAAATAATTTTGAATTTCTTCAAAATACCTGTAAGACTTATGATAAAAACTATGTTATCAAATTATTTTAGCCTCTCTAGAGTTCTTATTCTACTTAATTTGAACCAGAATAATATTAAAATCAAATAATATTGTGCCTGAAAAATTTTAAGGATATTTTTCCTTATGAAATTTTCATCTACACGTAAGCTAGAGAAATCAATAGTTTTATGTGTGCTTAAGAATTTATTATTTAAAATAATAAGTTTCAATTTTATAGTTATATTTTAACTTGTAGTTAAAATATGAATCATGAATTTTCTTATGCATTTTTTAAAAAGAGTATAATTCGCCAGTAATAGGTGATTTAATCACATTTATTGATGATACTTATCAAGTAATTTAAATTTGATGTTTAAAGGTGTATTTTCAGATTTTTTTTAAGAGTATGAATAAAAAGTAGTGCCTGATTGATACAAGAACTTTTAGTTCTGCCTCGATAGAGAGTGTCATGCAATAAGGAGTGAAAAAAAAGAAAAATAAATAAAAATAATAAACAAGGAAACTTATGTTTGAGCTTTTTATAGAGTCTTGAGTAAGTAAATTAAAAAGCTATTTTTTAATTGACAGCTTTATATTTAATATTAAATATGGAACATTATCATGCACAATATATTGCATTTTATCAAATATTTAAAAAAATATGTATGTAAGCGTGAGTTTCAGTTGATAATGGTTATAAACCATATAATTTTTTTTGGCTAGGATTTTAAATAATCAAAAATTGCAAATTTATTTCTGAATATACGTATGCATTTTTTTTAAAATCATGATAATGTGTATAAAGTACCTGAGATTTCATATAACCTACTATATATTAGGAATATTTATTTCTTTTGAATAAATAGCAGTAATATTTTTCATATGATCAAAAGAGTGATGATGGAGTTGATGATGAAACAATTGTATTGAGCTTAATTCAATGAATTGAATGCATTTTTTTAATTGAGTTTATCTGAATAAGAGAAAAGAGAAAAATAATTGAAAAAAATAAATATATCTGTGTATTATTAAAACTATTACTGCCAGCATTATAAGGCATTTTCAATCATTTTAAGCGTAAATTATTAAGAGCTTAATAATGCATGATTTTCATTACATAAAGTATAATCATTATTGTCTAGAATGGTTTAAAAGCTAGTACTTGAGAATATTTTTCAATCATTCACTATGACAATTGTCAAAGCATTTGATCATTTAGATATTTAATATCTTATTAATGATATCTTTACTAATGAATCAACGATAATTATCGTTTTCTCAAAACATAATTATTGATATGAAAAATTTTATTTAAAAGATAAAATAAATGTTAATCATAAAAATGATTATAAGTGATTTTAAATAAATCTTATAAAAAAAAAGTCAAGACTTTGGTAAATCAAAAATGACTATTTTTATAAATTTGATAAATTGCTGAAATAATTTCAGCATTAAAGAAAATTTCGTACTGAATTTTAGGAACTTTATAAGTTGAAATGAAGAAAAGAGTTATTTGTAGCTCATTATTGAAAAAAAAGAAAAAATTGTACTAACATGTAACTTTTTGTACTCTAGATACTAGTAATGTATTTTGAAATTTTAAAAATAAATAAAGGATTGAAAAAAAATCTGAAATAATTATTGAATGTCTTTTATAATTTCTATAATTTTTTATTCCATGTAAAGATCTTTGTTATGATTATTAATAATTGATTATTTGAATTTCCACAATATTTTTTATTTTTATTTTTTTGTAAAATTAACACAAAACAAAATTGATTTAAGTATTACAATGATGAAAGCGCAGAAAAGCCGATGTGCCGTTGTTTGAAAGAAACAGCAAAGTGGCTGGTCAGACTCAACTCCTTTTAACGTGATGCAAGTACGTCCATCAGTTGGTCCATCAATACAAGGGGAAGAGAGAAAGAGAGAATATACTAAAGAAAGTCCACGAGCACAGACTATAATGCCGACAATTCAGCTGAAGGTAATGATTCCCTAGCGATTGATACACAGGGGAGGATTCATGATTGCTGGTGTTACCTCGATTGTGGCGGCCTCACTGAAGTCGGCACCAAACGCACGGGATTCACCAGGTCAAAGGTGAATTCCGCCGTGTTATTACGACTCACACCTGTAGCCTCTCTTTCATTCATTTATCTTTTTCTCTTTATTATACTATCTCTTCTTCTTTCTTTCTTCTTTAATAGCGAAACAAAGTCGAATTATACTTGAAATCAAGTCCACTTAGTTCATGCTGCGTAATACATCAATTGTTGCTGTTTTGTGATTTTGATGTCAGTCTAATTATTTTTAAGCTTTCTTCATTTTAATAATTCGTTCAAGAAATGGATGTATTGAAAATAGTCTTTAAAATTTATAGAACCAAGAATTATGATTGTATATAACTTAGAAATCCATAAAATCATTTCCAGTTCATTCTGAAATCTTTGATTTCATCAGAAATGTGCAGAGTATTATTTATTCCTAAATTAACTTACTATTTCAAATCAATAATGCCATGAGAAATGTTTTTGATTTTATTTTTAATTTTGTTTCAAATAATGAAGCTGATATAAAACAAAGTCATAATTAAATAGGAGGATTTGAGATTAATTTAGTTATGAGACGAAAGAATAACAGAAAGACTCAACAAGTGTCGTATTATATATCTCATCACTTGATTCTTTTCATCCACTTCCATCCCTCTCGGTCCAGAGAGTGCAGGAGGACGGCCTCAGTAGGCGGTCGGTAGTAGTGAGATGGTCCTCTCTTCTCCTTCTCCACTTGGTTTGATCACGTGATGTTGCTGAAATGGTAGAAGCTCCGCCCCCGCGAGCTTGCACCGTTTTAGTGGTGATAGCAGTGGTATCAACCTTCTATACCCTACTCTTGTGTTTCCCTCTTTCCGCATAACCTGCATCTCCTTCCAGTGTTCTCCAGAGTCCAGCCTCTCACGACGCGTGTCCCTCTCCGCTGTCACCTGCCCCTCCAGATACGTGCCAGCAGATACATCTGGAGTCCGCATTACGTTCGCGCTTCGCATCTGTTTCGGTCGCGTTCTTGTCGCGAAAGTCACCATGATACAGATTAACTCACCTGGATGACGTTCATCAGGAACTCGGCTATGATGCAACGAGTCCTAGTGTGTAGTTGGCATCGTTGATGGGAGTGATGTGATAAGCTGGATTGAAGGAAGATAATCAAGTGTTCCAATATCTATTAAGTGATATTAGCTGTTGTAATAATAATAATAATCATCATCATAATAAAGTGGTTGTATTTAGTGAAGCAGTGTGGTGTGTGTGTGGATTAAGAGGCTAAATAAAGTCGTTTTCCAGTAGTTGGCAAAGCCACAATTTCGTTGTGGAGGGGTGGTTGATGCACAGGAGCAGCGGGGTCGCGAGCGGCGGTGGTCCTGGAACCGCCGCCGGACGCGGCCTCGAGCTCGAACATCCACCGGCAATGCCTACCGGTCCGACGGGTTTCCACTGGGGTGCTATGATAGCAGGACACCATGCTGCTGCTGCTGCTGCCGGCATGATGCAGCCACCCTTGTCCACAGGGGCTGATTATAGTCTTGCTGCAGCTCATGGAGCTACTCATCCTGCCATGCCTATGGATTTACATGTGTCTCAAGGATTCCCCTGTTACAGGTTATTGTTTACTTCATTCTATTAATTTCCCTTCAGTCTGTGCTATTCTTCTAAATAATTCTTCAATCAATCATTCAAGTATTCATTTGAAGAATAAAACATTCAAATGACTGGAATAATTGAAATAGCAGATTGTGAATAAAAATTCATAACTTGATGTTATTATGTGATGATAATAATCATAATTAATAGATGAATGTGTATAAATTTCTAGCACATTGTAGAAATTGTTATGAGCAGTGAATAACAAGAGTAGATTTAATTCACGTGTGATAATAATCGATATCTCAGAGTCACAACAAGATGACTTCTGAAAAGAAGCTGTGGACATAAGTTATATACAAGAAACCTATTATAATTCCTAGCTCGTTCAGGTTATTAGCATTCCGCTATCAATTATCCACGAGCCGCGTGCTGCACGTCCCCCGCTTAGGCACGCGAGTGTGGCAGCTGTTCTGTCTCTTTTCTATACAGTTTCGTTCTTTCTCCCTTGACTCTTTCTCTTAGTCTGTCATGTTACTTCACATCAACTTTTCGTGAATCATCGTCAGCCTTCCCATGAATGCTGCATCTTTTTTTTATCTTTCATCAGCAAGACTTGATCATATCAATCTGTCGAATGAATTAATTGTATAATATTATTGTCACGTTTTATGCACACATATCATTATCACTTTTGTCGTGGATTTTTATCTATTTATTGATAACTTTATTACATTATAACATAATGAAGTGATGAATGGTCTTGAGTAAATTCATGTTCTTGCTTGATAATAGATACACAACATATAATTAAATCAATTTAATTTAGTTGAAGAAATTATTTCTTCAAATGAATCTTTTTCATTTAAATGAATATTTTTTTTTCTTTCTCGCTTGATTCTTGCAAATGATATTAATTTATTTATTTATAATTGTGATGTTAAATGAAAAATAAAATAAAAAATCACTACATTCAGGGTGACATGGTGCGCGCGTGAGGCAGCGTGCTAAATGCCACTTGTTGCCGCCCCGAAGGCTTTAAGTACCCTCGTCATTCATTCTCTCGTCGGTCCGACGAGACGCCGATAGCCGCAAGCACCGGAACAGTTCATTTCGCCATTTATTCATTAGAGAGAAGGACTGAAACAAAAAAGATAAACCGAAGAAAAGATTAAAACTAAAAAACTACAAGAGAAATAGAAATTTGAATGTTAAACTCTTAATATATGTACTCACGAGTATCTTGATTGTCACGCAACACATCTATCACTTCAGATTAACTCTAAACATTATATCTATATAAATACACTGTGTTTACTTTTTTAATTACTAATGGCACATTCAATAATACTATGTCTGTGCAAATAATTCGATATTTATACTGCGAAAAAAATAATTGACTAATTTTTCAGAAAAAAAAATAAATAAAAATAAAATCATCATTCCTGGATGGTACATTAATTTTTTTTATTATATCGTATATTTTAATATATGCAAAAATGAAGTACATGTTGCCAGGAGGCATAGCTTTATCGATTGATCCAAAAATCCTTGATGTTATATAGTTAATGTACCATAACAGTGACCACTAAAACATAATTGTTACGATCATATCAACTGGTCTAAATTTCTTTTTTATCATCATTGAATTTTATTTATTCTATTATAAAGTTTCATTAAATCTTGTAATACTTCTCAGTAAAAATTTAAAAGTCTCATTACCAACTTCTTGATAATATACCTTTCCAGATAACGTAACTATATGATAATATTACCAAGAAATTGACGGATAATTATGATAATTAAATGGCAAGACAGTTGAGAAGAGAAAAAATATTCTGATAATAACTGATAAGTGAATTATTTGTACTACACCACTGAATGGCTGGTGGATGAGATTGACAAGGAAGAAAATTCACTGAACACCCGGTATAAGTGCACGAATAGAAGAGAAACCTCAAGAGCGGCGCATTGAGAGCATTATTGAATGATGGCTTATAGCCGACTACTAATGGGGCCGGACGCGCGCGGACGTAAGGGAATGAAAGAAGCGAGCGAAAGAAGGAAAGATGAAGGATGAGAGCGAGATATAAACAGAGAAGAGCGGCAGATCAAGGTCCTCAGGGTGCATCAGTTGGACGCGCGACTGATGCGAGTTAAAAGACACAAGATGCATTCTTCCGTCGTTCTGACTAACCTGAGTCAATAGACTGCACCATCCATTAATAAGTTTGGTTTCAACATTTTATTTTTTAAAAAGCCAACTTTGGTAATAATCTGCACACATACACTGTACATAATTAAACAAGGATATAAAAAAAATGTGGAGGTTGTATTTTTGGAATAATAAATCTAATCATAGTGTTCTTGCTGGATGATTGAAGGATAAGACAAGCAGAGAGATAGCTATAGCTTCTTTAGAAGAAGGATGTTTGTGTTGGTTTGGCCAAGCCGACCGATAAATAACTTGCAGGGGTTTTTATCGCTTGCACCGAAGTAGTCGAGAGTCCTCGGGACTCCCCCGACATAATACCGACACAAAGTAATCTCGCGCGTTCTGTTCACCCTCTTATTCTTCTTCATCGTCATCTTTCTCTTCTTCTTCGTTGACTTTGCCACGTCTTCTTCTTCTTCTTCTTCTTCTTCTTCTTCTCTTATTCCCTCTTTTCAACAAAGTCGACGCATCAACCCACGGTTGATTCTCTTCAAGTCCAAGCCGCGTTTTGGGCCCGGTAGTTGGGTAGCTGACTTTTTTCTCGACTATCGGCGAGTGGATCGCACCGTGATCCGGGACTGCAATCAGAATTGATTATAGCCTGCCGAAACTTGGCTGTGCGGCTGCATCGGGTATTATACAACTTGCCTCCAGCTTCATGATGGTAGCTATATATACATCCTATACGATTTTTGACTTTATTCGATCATCGACCTCTTCAAAGTGAATTGATGAAATATTTCAGGGACAGAAAATTGTAATTACTAGAGAGATGCTTGTAATATTTGACTAAATTTTCGTTGATCTCAAGTGCATCTTCAGTGCAACAAAAAAAAGCTTCTCTTCTCTGATGCTTTAATAGAGCTCAATCAGAGCCTGTTTAAAATTCAATTGAAAAAGCTGCGTTATTATTTTCTAGATTGATTCAATAAGAGGTGTGGCATTCATTCAGATTTTCGGTCATGCTATGAAATTTGTTGGATAGTCGTGAAATCAATATAAACATAGTAATAATGAGAGTAATAAGTATAATCAGCCATGTTGAGGTTATTAAATTTTCGTGTGAACAAAATCGATTGCGATGAGGCCTAACGAATCTATACATTCACGTACAAATAGAATATCATATTATAAAAGGACCTATATTAAATCCGAGCAGCGTCTCAATCGATTTCACGAAGTAGTCGATTCGATTCGATCCCCATGGACTTCTGGGTCTCAAGTTTTTTATCTGTCGATCTGGCACGCGCGATTCAATCTCAAAATCCCTAATATCTTTATATAAAGAGAGACAAAGAAAAGTCACACGAAAAGAGAGATTATTGAAAATTCATAAAAACCTACATTTAATCATTTATTTATTGTTCTAATAGTTATTTTTTGCTTTATAAAAATAATTAAAATAAAATATCAATTTGACTTGATTTATTTTCACTCTTGAGAAGCAACAAAAAAAAATAATCGTGTGTCGGTATATTATTAATTAATAAAAAAAACGTGAACGATGCCTAATCATTTCTCTGATATGTTTTTATGTTCCTTCATGAGACAATGTATTTCAAAAGACTTGGATATTGTTAAACTTTTGTTTATATACATATATATATGAGTATGTGTGTAGAATGGTGTGCGACGGTCATTGAAAATAGGAGAATGACGGTTCGATCTCTCCGATACGGTCGCCAACCACGGAATGTGTTTTTTTAAAAGCTAAATACAAAAAAGTTATAAAGAAAGGAAGAAACGAACTGGTAACAAGCAAATAAAAAGTTTCAAAGTTTAACGTTAGTGTGTCGTATTTTTCTCATGTATATTATTTTATAGCATTACCTGTATTTGTTGAGCAACTTTTTAATAGAAAAAAATTTTTTTCTTCTCTTCATACAAAAATAGTTTTAATCTCGAGATAAATAAATTTTCATAGTAATAAACTGGTTTTTTTTAAGTTAAGGAGCAAGTTTGAATTATGGTGATAAAAAAAATAAATATGGTGTTAAAAGGAATTATTAAAAGATCATTGTACAAAGTTAATATCAGAAAACTATGTGTATAATACCCTTCGAATGGATATTAATAGTCCACGAGGTTGTCTCAGTGAAATACTGCCACCCAGGGAAAAATCCATTTTAAAGACTGTAGTCTCAAGTGTCGTGATTCTTTATTAAGATGGAAGAGTGTACAAGTAACACAAGTCGGTAGAATGAGAGAAAGAAACAGCCAAGTTTCATTTCTTCGTGGAACAAATGGCTCGCGAGTTATCACCCCGCGAGTACTCGGCGACCCTCCCCATTTAAAAAATGTAAATTCGTTAATGCGAACAGTCGTAGAGTCAAGGGTGCAAAGAAAAAGATGCCGAAGAGGATTGAACCCAAAGACCAGGGGAAATAAGAGTAGAAAAAAAAATCCAGGGGAGGGTAAAACGGAAGGCGTGAAAATTTGTACGTTGCTCTTATACAACCCTCCGATGTTACACCATTACCTGGGACTATTATCCAATACAAAAAAAAATCAAATCAAGTATGCTAACTTACGCTATAAAGCCTTTAGGGATCGAGTTGGATACAGAGGATAGATCGAGGGTTGTCGAACTGTCTTTTCTCCAACTTTTGTCTTATGTTCTTTCAAATGTTATTACACACTAGGATCAAAAATTATTCTCGTAGAATAAAACATCATGTTAAAGACAATAATGCACTGGAAAGAAATAGTTTGTATGTGACTAGAAAATTTTAGTGTCCAAGAATGATTTTTCAGAGCAAAGATATTGATAGGGGTACAATGTTCTATAAGTGATCAACACCATCTAGTGAATGACATTAAATATTATTAATAGCAAACTTTGAAGTTATTTTATATTTTGTAGCTGCAATATTGACATTGGTTTTATTGGATCAACAAGAAAATCTAAAACATAGTCATCATGTTGATCAATGACTTGACGAGAAGAGTGTCCATCTTAAAGACAGAAACATTGTGATATCATCTTGATTCTATACATTCAAGAATGTTCAACTTGTTTCTCTATTTTGTTGCTAATTCAATATAATTTTAGAGAATATTAAATGGTATTTATTTAGCTTGGAAGTTTGTAGTTGATGTTTTATGTATTGGTCATTCAGTTGATGATCATCACTCATAGGTCATCTTACCCTAGTTCTTTGATTTCAATAACAATTTTTGTTACAAAAATTATTTAAAGAGAAAAATGAATGCAATAAATTTAATGCATCCCTGGAAATGATAAAAGCTAATTTATTAGTAGATTTACTGGTATTCAAATAAGTCATATAAATAAAGCTTTATAAGGCTCAAAAATATGTTTGTATATAAAAGTTCTTATATCATAAAAGGAAATCAAGCGCAATCCGTAAAACATATGTCCCGCGTAATCATTCACTGGAGACTGTGCATTACCACAAAATAGGTGGGGGTTATAGGCATTGCGGGGGTGCGAATCTATACATATTTAATGAGCTTGCACGCAGCAGTTGTAAAGAAAAAGTAGAGAGGGAAAATGAAAGAAATAGTCTATCAGAATTGCCAAGAAAAATTTTCTTATTCTTTCTATATATATTATACCATCAGCCAAAGATACTTTTATTCAAATCTTATCCGCGACAAAGTACATCTACTTTCTTGCTCTTTTTTCGTGCAACTTTCAGAGATGGGGAAGACGTATCAAAGAAAAAGCTTGTAAGTGCCTTCGCCGCATACATAAACATTATAGTCGTGGCTTTATACATATTTCAAATAAACGTCAACCCGTCCCTGTATAATAATCGATATGGAACATATTATTCTTTTCATCTTTATTTTACCTCATTCTAATTATTTCCATCAATTTGGCCAAGTAATCAACTTTCTTGGGCACTTCATGAGAATGAGACCATCATTTTTATTTTTTAACACCAAATTCTCAAGTGATGGCATTTTTTTTCCTCAATATCATTAAGAGTATTTTAAAGTTGAGGTTCAGTTTTTTAAATTGTAATTAAACCAATTTAAGTCCAGTACTGATCAGGTGAAGTAAGATTCTTAGAGGTTTCTACTCATTAGTTAAACCCAGATGATTTTAAACATCAGCTTCCTAGAAGTTTTATCTATGTCCTAGACCAGAGCTAGATAAACTTCAACTCTTTTGAAGCAAAGAGCAACTAGAATTACCATTACATGTTATCCACCTTGTTGAAAAGCACCAACTAGAGATTAATAGTCAAGTTTTTTTAACTAAAGTGACTAGAAATTATTCTGAATGTATCTATAAATCAATTGAACCTAAGTGTCTGACTCTAAGAAGTATTATCTACTAAGACTTGGATGATGATATTTAGAAAACCAAAAAGAAAGAATGGAGAATTGAGATTTTTTAAAAAAGAGATCCAATAAATTTGAAAAAAAGTAAAGTACAGAGAATGAAAACAAGAAAAAAACATGGGTGAGAAAAATAATAATAAGTTGTTGCAAGATGAGAAACATGAGCGAATGCATAAAGCCACACCTTATTATGGTCATAACTTATCTCAAGTACAAACACACGGACAGATGAGGTTCTGTATGGTCTTCCAAAGCTCTGATTCTTCAATGAAATATACAGATACACATGACAAATGATGCAAAATCCTAATGAATAAACTTTCTAAGAATTTCAACCATAATAAAGATAAATATATCAATGAAATTCATGACTGCTACTTTCTGTCAATGGTTATTTGCCAAAAAATATGATGCTGCTACACATTCTTTCTGAGTAAAAAAAAGAAGAAAAAAAAGAGAATTAGGTCGGGAGTCAATTTGATAAGGTTAACTGTATACGAACTTATGGAGGCGTATAGAGAGGTCAAGTAGCAGTGTGGGCGATCTTTTCATCATTTCAGATCCTATATAGAATTGCTGTCGATTAGCTCCTCTTTCCTGCTTGGTTTTCTGACATGATGTTCCTATACCTTAACAAACCTTCAGACCATGTTTGAGAACTAATGAAATCATTATTCGTAAAAACATTTATTTTCTTGTCAAGTATAACTTTTTTGAAGTTGGCAAGAACAATTTCAATAAATCATTAAGAACATATGTATTCCTATTATTATTTTTGATTGTGTATATACATTATTTAACAATAATAACAACTGTTATTCTCGTATTTTAACATTACAAATACAAGCATTGAGGAAGCAGTTAGTTACTTAATTCCAGCAGCTCGTGCCTTCGTTCTCCATGTGAACGTTCATAAATACGTCTCATCACGCTATCCCGCTGTGAAGCTACGTGGTACTCGTGCAAAACTACGTCGCCTGTTGTATATGTTATTTGTCTCTTTGTAAACTTTTATCTTTGTCATTTTCCTGCTGACTTTTTTTTACAGTTTATATCACCATTCAACGATTGTCATTATACCAGAAGTTGAGGAAATAAAGGGAGAAGAAGTCAAGTCCCTCTAGCATTTGTTCCCTCAAGGGTTGATAATTCGTCGATTAAATTGGAAACGTTGAAGCTAATTGTACGTGTATTATTCATAAGATCATGTTCTTGAGTTTTAATAAGAATTCATGGACTTGTTGAGCTACCTTTTATATAGACAACAACAGCTTTGTAAAAAAATTATCAAGTTGATGCTGATGATGATGATGATGTAGCTAGTGGTTAAGCTGGAAATGAAACAAGTCTTACAGACAGCTTCTTAATTTAATTTTTATCAGGACATGTCATAATCATTGTGACATACAGAGTAATTATAATATGTTGTTATTAAAAATTTGGTCATGTAGGAGAAAAAATTAACTACACCTAAAATTGACTGTACTAATGAAAAAAAGTGAAAGAATTTTCATACCAATATATAAAAGCTGAAGTACAGGATGTTCAATAAAAATTACACGATACAATAAGCGTCGGAATCATCAACAAGAGACTCTGAACTACCGGTAGCCCGAAGCTAATCGTTCGGGGTCGGGTGATTCGTATCGTTCATGTTTTTTACTGGTACCCTGGAGGATCAACAATGTTCACCATGAAGAAACAAGAAACCAGAAAGAGTAGCAGGAGTAGCGATCTCATCTTACGTCTGCGTCGTCGTCAGATTGTTATTGCTGCACCCGAACTTTCTCGCACTCATCAACTCTTCATTTTGTATACATTATCTTGTAAAACCACCATTTAAAATATTACACTTTTAAACCATTTTTATCTGAATTTTAAAATCAATCAAGAGTTTAATTTTGTTGTCAAGTCAGTTAATGATCCATTTGTCAATTTTTGGAGCTTTTAAGATTAAAACAAAAAAACCCACCAAGGATATATGACGTGTAGAAGAAATATTTAACTTGAATGACTGTAATTGTAATTTTTTTTTTTAATCCTGTGAACTTTCTCTTGTCCTGACAATCACATGATGCGTCCACCAGAGTGCTCTTGAGTATATCTTCTATATACGTATAACTCACTTGTTCGTGGTGTCTTCTGTGTCATTTAAACCGGACAGAGTTACTTTATATAGCCTCGTTGTTTTAATAAAAAAAAAAAAAAAGTTAAATGACCAATGAAAAACAAAGAGTCCAACAAAAAGAGCAAAAAGCTATAAAACTAGGAATTTTTTAATAAATCAAGTCCTGAATGATTATTATCCAATCATTTTAATAAAATGGAGTTAATTAATGAAAAATAATTGGCATGTTTGTTTTTTTTGGTTGGAGAAAGAAGTGTTTAGTGTGCAGGATAGGAGTGGGGAAAAAAATAAAAATTTTTTTAATTGTAAGAAGAGATGAATCGACACGTTATTTGGAAAAACACGAGATTTCAATTAAAGAAGACAAGCTTAGTAATGAGACGTGTGTAGATTTATTGGCCAGTAGGTGCCCATCACTGGCGCCACTTTGTCTGCTTCTGTATGTATCCCACTCTCTTTCCTTTATCCTCTATCGCGGTTCACATTCTTCCTTTTCAGACTACATCAGACCACGTGTTTAAGAACTCATAGAACTTAATCACTTTCAATAGCTTGTTCACTACTGTTTCTTTTAATTAATCTCACATTTATTATCTATTCATTTACACACTAAATAAATGTACTTATACACACATTTGTTGACAAGAAGAAAAGTCGAGAGTTTATAAGATATTTTTTTTAGTTATTACTAGTAGTATACAAAGTTGATTGATGTTCATTTATTTAAGGGTGAGAAAAAAATTTGATCAATAGGAATTTTTTTAATGAAATATATCGTAGCATGCAGTAAAGATAAGAATAAAAGTATTATAGAGTAAAAGAATTACGAGGAACGTGCGAGAAAAAACTTATAACTTATGTGATAATGCGCCAGCTATGCCACACAGCAGCTTCGGTGGACCATTTGAAGAGGATCAGTGACCGCCGTCGTTGTCGAATCAAAAGAACATTCTGTGGATGGGGGCAAGAGAAGGTAAAGGGAAGGGAATCAAGTATAGGAAGACGATACGCAGTAAAAGAATAAGAGAAGAAAAGAGATCAAAGTTTTTATATTGCCCTCGAGAAATCGGTGGACTCTGATGCCGATAAACGGATTCTTTGGATCAATTGATTCTTGAAAGTATACTTTGTACGATTAAAAATGTAATGTCAATGCACATGTTTTGTTGTTTTTTTTTCTCTCTTTACTTACATACATTTTATCGTAAATCTCTTGACAATTTTTTTTTCATTGAAAAAAACTTGAAAAAAATTCATCAGAATGCAATTTGTATCTTTCGTTTCTCACTTACTTCTCACCCTCTCATTTAAACCCCATACTGTTTAACAACTTTGTGACACACTCAAAAATCGAATCACACTTTTTATTATGCTGGTACACATATTGCTTAGTCATTACGTTGACTTGCACGTTCGATTTTTCTTTTTTTTTCGTTTCGTGATCTGGAATTTTCCCAACTTTGAAATTCCTTTCATGCTACATTGATAGTTACAAGCTTATAGATATCATAAGGCATTTTCAGACATTTCGTACACCCGGTGTTATTCTAAAGTTTAACTTTACATCGAGAGGTATCAGCATAGCTGGTAGAAGTGGTAGGTTGTTGGAGGAAGACAACAGGAGAGGTTCTAAGGACACCAAGAAAACAGATGTGGCATATGTGGTATTTTACAAATATCATCTTCTTGAAAATTCGTACATTTTTCAATTGATTTTTTTTTATTCTTATCAGTTATGATACCACCAAAGTACCCACTTATCACTGCTTTATTGAATATTTTTGTATTTTCATCTTTATGGACAATATTTTCATGTATATCAAGACAATTGTATATTTTAAACTAGAGAAATAAAAGAAATATCTCTTTGAATTATTTTAATAATGGTTCTTGATTGTTCTTGGATTGAAATAAATATTTAAAACTTAGAAAATGAAGAATTGATGAAAATGGTTAGTTAATTGATTAACTGGAAATATTTTTTTTTTTGAGTGGTTGGTTCTGAGTATCCAATATTACTCCAGTCTTTCCAATTTAGGGGTATTAGAACTTTTCCTTGGTGTTTACTCACATTTAGTATAGAATCAAGTACATAGAGACGTCCAAGCTCGACCAATTACTTCTGCATTAAATCAATGTTCCACAACCCTCGACCAAGCTATTTCGGTATCCTTGTTGGTAATAAACTCCACTCTAGACGTATCTCCACGTGTTCTATGACACCCTCAGTCTTTTACGCACCATTCCTCCACTTTCAAAGATCAAGAGCACTAAGGAATGCCGATTTTGTCGTAATATTTGGCTTTAAATCATGTACCAATGACAGCTTTCCAGTAGTTATACATTTTATCACGTTTCCAATTAATACCATAGCAAATAGTTGTTGAAATTATTTTTTCCAACTTTAAAATTCATTCCACTCTCTTGCTCTATTTTATCAGTGTTTTATTGAATTCAAAAAAAAAATTTAAATATGCGGAAATCTAGATTATTTCATATTTATAAAATTAAAAAAAAGCTTTTGATTTATTAAGCTTTTATTAGAATTCATCAATTATTAATATTGATTTAAAAATTCAAAAAAAATAAATAATTCCCATGTAAATTTTTAATAGGGAAATATTTTTGCTTAGAAATACTGCAATTTCGTATAAAATTCAATAAATTTGTTACTACAATTTTATGTTTATATTATTGAACTTGAAAAAAAAATATTCATATGTGAAAGGCTGGATAAATTTGTATTTTTTCAGTTATTGTAAATTGACCAGGAAAAAAATAAAAAATAATAAATGAAAGAGGGTGAAGAAAAAGTATAGGGGCACTCGCTCAAGCGCGAGATTAGCCTTGGCGCACAATTTACGACGACGATCTTATTCATTGAGTGGAGCTTTCATGTAAAAGCTTTTTCCTGTAAGCCGCGACACGGATTTTGATTCTGAAGAAATCCTGACCAAAGAATTTCATCTGATTATTTTTCTTTTCTATTATTATTATTTTTTTACTTTAAATCTCATACATACTGATAAAAATTTCATTTTAATAAAATGATATCTTATTATTTTTAATTATTTTTCATTCATTGATATTCATTAAAATTGAATTGAATCTTTTTACAGGTATCGTGATGAAGCTCTCTGCTGGACTGATAGGTACGTGAATTTTTTTTTTCACTAATAAATGGATTTTTTTTTATTTGCAGTTTTAAATCAAGTACGAATCAATTAAATTGAAGGAATACAATAAATGCAAAATGATGATAAATATTTTTAAAAATTGTTTCTTGCCAGTTTTTAAAAGCAACTGATGATCACAATATAATTCTTTTGTTAAAAATAAGTACAAAAACTACATTTGAAAGAATTTCTGAGATTCTTTTTGCTATTGAATTTTTTCCTTTTCAATTTATTGTACTTTAAATCGTTTTTCACATTGTAAAAATCACCATAATGATGATGATTAAAAAATTCCTCAGATAATTTTCGTCTTGTTGGGTGCGTTATATGCATTACTGCATGTCTGATGAGTATACGTTCCATCATCTGCTGTAATTTTATTTCCAATTCTGCATGCAATTTTTGTAGCTTTAAAAATACATTTACTACAATTATTTTTCATAATTTCATTTCTAATTAATATTAATAATAATTATAATTATTTAAAAAGAAATTAGTAAAGTTTGAAAAATAAATCATTTAAATATTAGTTTTTCTGTTAACTAATAAAAAAAGAATAAATGAGTAAAAAAAAAGGAGAGAAAAAATAGCATTTGTATTCTTCAAGTTTTCGTTTATCGATTTAAATCGCGTGGCACGTGTATGAATGAACGAATGAGTGGGCGAGTCGAGCCACCGGTTGAATGAAACAAACTCCCTGAGGCAACTTGAATATACATCTCAGTGTATTTGTAAGACAGTGAACTATAAATTATTAACTACTTCAAGTAGTAATTTACATCTTTTTGCCTCTTATAAAGTAAAATTGAATTTTTTTAATTTTCACTTACTAAAAGCTTCAATTTTGGTGAGAAAAAAAAAGAAGAAAAAAAAATACTCAAACTTACGTTGTGCTAAGAGGGGACTGATTTATGGGGCGTTATGAAGAGCCATAAACAGCATCGGCGCAATGTTGGACGGCAAAAGACGCGAACGAGCCCAGTTAGGCCGTGTCGAGTCGGAAGTCGGACTCGTTATTAAAGTCGATTCGCCTTTAGGGGATCGAGTCCCTCTATAGTATAGTAAGTATAGTACTCACAAACTTACTCTATGAGGGAACTAATGTGGTGATGGAGAAAGAAATAAAGTGCGAAAATATTTAAATATTGTTATAATATTCTCATTAATTCTATTCAATATTTTCAATTTATCTATTTAAGATTTTATATCATCAGTTACAATACAAATGCACTGAGATAACAAAATTTCAACAAAAATATAATTAAAATTATACTGAATTTTTTATAAGTATATATTAATTTTGTCAAAATTATTTCAACAAAAAAAAAATAATTGATGATTTTAAAAAGAAAAATAAATAAATTTTTAAAAAATAGAAACAATAATCGATATCTTTGACATTGTTTAAAATGTATTTTTTTTTAATTGACACTTTCTAATTTATTAAAATGTCAAATCGGATTGAAAGAAAATAGTTTCCTTTAAGAAATAAATCCTTAAAGATTATGTAACAATTTTAGTATCCATTTACACACATTAAAGATCATTTATCAAATATGATTAGATGTTTGTTATTTTGATTTGGATCTGATTGGACAAATTCTGAATTCTCTTCGAGAAATTATTGTTAAATCCGTGTGAGTAATGTTAGAGATAGTTGAATAAAAAGAGCAATATATAGGGTGGGTGAAAAAAAATTCGGTAAATCACAAAGACATGAGCCACTTAGTTATTTTTTTCGGTGCATTTCAAGTTAGCAGGTGATGCGACAAGACAAATCTTTTTTTCCTTTTCCATCATTTTATACCTATATATTGGTATCTTTTCTTTTCTTTTATCACATCATAAAAATATTCCCCACGACGATTGGCCTCCATGGTATACGGCGATAATGTCGGAACTTTATAATTTTAATTGACAAATAATTTTTTGTCCTATGTACTGAGAGTTCTTTAATCCTTTATTTTCTCCCTTTTATTCGCGGGATAAAATGTTGCTTTTCCGAAAATGGTAATGGAATGAAAGACAAGTTTCAGCTACACTCCCAGCAACCATGTGGGTACCTATTCAATTTAGTACAGTCGATATTCACTTTTTTTCTCTTTTTTACATCAAGACTATTAAACAAAATATTTTTCTGTTTTTGTACTTTTCACACCGTTTTCCTACTAGATCTCTGAATACAATTATTTATTGTTCACTCGAAGACCATAAATTCACTCAAGTGCAATGCATTAGCTGACTTTAAAACAATTATTATAATTACATTCATCAACGATTCAATACAAGTTATGACTTTAAATACTATAAAAAAATTTTAATTAATAATTCGAGTGAATTAATTATATAATAAATTTTCGAGGCTGTCTTTAATTGTAATTATTGATCAATATTACTTGAAATATATTATAAATTGTAAAAAAGGATTTAATATTAAAATTAGGGTGGTGCTGTACTTGATGATATTTTATCACACACTTTTTCATTTATAATTATTTCTGGCATCAAACCAGTTTGAAATTACCGAGAAAAAGTTTATTAATATGTGCAATCTTATCAGGCAATAATAGTAAATAAATAGATAAAAAAAATGATGAATAAAAATATAAATGAATAATAATAGATATAATTTATGTTAAGAAGAAAAATGATTGTGTAAATGAAACAGAAAGTATTTTAATCAATAAGTAATGATTTTACATCCAATACACATTTCTCCCGAGTTAATTACTAGTTTATTAGAGAACACACTTTTTACTTGCAACCTTTTAAAATAAAATATTTGTTAAAAGAGGATAAAAACAGAAGGTATACATGAGTATACGAAATAACAAAAAAATGGAGAATGCACTTGTAGAAGCTACCAGGCTCGATTAATCGTTACTGGAACTTTGATGAAACATCGATAGGAAGAAAAGAGAAGTTGTGAAGAAGAGGAATAAAGGGAATTTACACAGAAGAAGTTTATCTCTCTTTCTCTTACCTTTTCCTCCTGCTTCTTCAATTATTTTTTTTTTCTTCACTTCGCCATCTTTCATTCCTCTTTCTTGATCTGCAGGCGACTCGCAATTAGTACGGATTGACTATTAATCCAAGTGTCTTGTTCCTCTGGCTTTTATTTTCATCATTGCTATTCCATTTATGGAGTTCATGGACTCCTCGATCCGTCAAGTTTTATCCGAACGAGCTAACGATTGAGCGACTGTGAAAAGCTGCCGCCCACTGCAGTGTTCTCCATAGAAATAAACACGATGGAGACAAAGAAAGCCGTGTACCGCCAACTGACCATGTTTATTCAATTAAATTGATGAGACAATAAACCCGCCTCAAATAACCTGTCAAAAATAATTGAATTCATATTATTATTCATATCACTTTATTGTTTTATTCTTTGTAATAATCAACAATTATTACACATATGCATATAAAACACTTTTTTTCTTAATTTTTGAACCGAAAATTTATGATCGAGAACCGACTGAAATATTATATTTGTTACTATTGATTGAAATCGTTGCTCAAAATTTAACGTCTTTGATCACCTAGTTTTTGAGAAATTCCAATTTAAAGTGGAATTTGTAACTCAGACTTTTATGGTGATCACGTGATTTATCGCCGAAATTATAATATCTGCTTGAATGATAAGGAAGTTTTGATAATGAATCACGTAATGGTTATAAAAACATGCGCCCAAAATTTAATTTTAAATGCTAACTCCTTGAAAACTATCGGGTTAAAGGAACTTAAATTTGAGGAATAAATTTTATTATGATAGTTATATAGCTTGAAAAAAGTCGGTAGAAAATTGGGATTTTAGAGTATGGTGGCTTGGGATCTTTATTGATAAATAAAATCTGAAAAAAATTAAAAAACTATTTATTTCAAAGAAGGATGAGAGAATTACTGAGAATTTGAAAATTTCGTTGAAGATTAGTCACCGATTTTAAAAAATTAGTAGAAAGAACATTTTATGTATTAAAAAGTAGTAATTTTATTTAAATAATTCTACAAATTATAATTCTTTTTTTTTTTTAATTTTTAATAACTAAAAACCACAAATTATGCGTTGGTTATAATAAATGTGTATAGAGTAAATAACTGAAATTATTAAAAATGAACAAATGGCACAGTAATCTCTTTTACAATGAACCAGTGAAAATCATAAAAATGACTGTGAAATCAGGGAATATTCACTGACATTGCAGTTATGATAAAACAATTATATTATGTTCACTGATCCCACATAATTTTCACTGTTTCTTTTTCAAAGAGATAAGGTTTGAAATTATATTATACTTTTTTCATGATAAAAATACACGTCCTATCATCATTTAATAAAAATTTCATTATTAGCAAAAGAACCCATAATACTGACCAACTTCTTTAATGAATAATTTTGAAAAATTTAATCAAATTTTTTATCTTTTAAATTTAGGAATGAATTTAACCAATATTAATGTGAACCAAAATGATGAAATAATAATTTTTAAAATAATATTATTCCATATCCATTTTATAAGTGCGTAGTAGGTATCGTAATAAAGTGAGACGAGATAATTTCAAAGTTTAAATAAATAAATATCAAAATAAAAGATAAATAAAAAATTCTATAGAAACACCCGCAATAGTACTCGAAGAAAAGTCAAAGGAACAGTAAGGGTAGTTTGACACGCGGACTTTTATTGTCACCACGGGGTTTACTAGAGTCTGTGGAAGGGGTTATCCCTTTCCCATCTCACCCAGCTGTACGCCGTAAATGAAGATGGAGCATCCCCCATGGCACGTTCCACAACGCGAGCGCACATTCTTTAGTGGGGATGAACTCTTTCTCTCTCACTTTACTTCGAGAAAAGAGATAGCTATAGAATCTCAAAACGAAACGCGCGCATTTCAAGATCAACCCCCTAAAGTAGTGGGGGATCATCATGAGGGTTACAAAGCCACGAGGATAGCACGCGACTACATTCAATGACATTCTCTTGTCGGATGTGTGCAAAAAAAAACGTCTCCATCGAGTTTTCACATTAAAATCAAAATCTCTTATACAAGTTGCATTTAATTCTTTTTTTTTGCTTTGCAAAATTTTTATAAAAAAATAATCATTTATTTGTGACATTTTTTTATTATAACAAAAAAATGAAATTAAATAAAATAATATTACTGTAATAAAAAATTTATTAACTTTTTATTTATTTTAGTTTTTTTTTATTTAAATGGTACAGTTGTATTTTTTATTATCATTATTAAAGTTGTCTTTATTTATTAAATAATTGACACATTAAGTGAACTGAAGTGAGTTAATGTGATAATAATATAAATAAAAAAATTAGAGAATTAAAATAGGGAGGAAAATATGGACGTCGAAAGTTACAGTAGAATGTGGCAAACCGCGAACATTTATAATACGTACAATTCGTACTCCACGATAATGCAATTGCAAGCGAGCAATAATGAATTTCATTCGTGGTTTCATTCTAGGAAGCCACCCATGGACGATTTGGGCAATCCAACATCTGTCAACGCACGGTAAGTTTATGTATTTTATACATATTTTATCAATAGCTTCTAGTTGCACTCAATTGTCAACAATTAACTCAAAAAGCATCATTTTTTATCCAACTCATTTTCATGTAAATTAACGTTTCAAATAAACTAACATCCTACAGGATTATGATTGATTAATTTAATCGTCTACAATTTATAGTAGAGTGTAAAAAAAAATTATTGCTCATTGCATCTGCAAAAATGACTGTAAAAAAAATGTTTAATGGAAATAAATAATAATAAGGTTCTTGAAAAAAAAAATGATAATCATTAATATGAGATTGTAAAAGATATTTAGGACGTATTTATTGTGATAGTAAGCATTTACCTTGGACTTTTGTCTTAAAATTAAAAAAAATGATTATAATTCATGAATATCGATATTATATGATGTTCGCATTTTCGATATCTCAAATATAAGAAGCGGGAGATCGTAATCGTCGTTTATGCGGCCAGAAATGAGTTTCAGACGGGGCTAAGGATCATAAGGATCTTCAAGTAAAACGTTTTCGTAGTAGAAGAAGCCGCGATTCTATCTCTCAATATTCTACAGTATAATCATTCCATCTTTTTTTACTCTTCTCTCTTACTTTCTCTTCGTCATCTTTTTTCTTTTTCTTTTACACTTGTCTTTCTGTTCGTTTCATTCTTTGTCCGAGGGCGCAGCCTTTTCGCCGTCGTAACAATTGAACCCGTAATAGAATCACATTTATTCTTATTACCCGAGGAGGTCAACCGGCCAAACGAAACCAACAAGACCTTTGCCCCTCTTCCTCTCTCATTGACACTCTCTATGTCTTTCTGATATTTTTTCCAATGTTTTTGTTCATCCCCTACTGTTATTTTTATTCACTACTTCTTTTTTTTATTCTCCTCCTTAAATTGATCTTCTCAAACTTTACTCCATAAATAAATTTGTACAAAATCATCATTTGCATCAATAAAAAAATATTTTTATTCAAATTACTGTATATTAATAATAATAATAAGTTGTATAATATAAATAAATTTTTTTTTTAAATAATAATTTCATTGTACTAAACTTTAAAAAGTTAAGGAGACTTTTTTTTTTTACTTTTAAAATTTATAATTAATTATTTTAAATTAATATTAATAATAATTATATTTAAATAAATTTATTTTGTTGAAATGATTATTTCTTGAAATAATTTATTGCAAATTTTTGTTCGTCACATTATATTTATCAACAGTATATGTATCGTCACAACTATGCTAATTCGTGTGAATTAAATCATTATCTTACCCTCATGGGACCGGTCTCCAACATCATATAAGAATTTTAATTTCCATACAAGACATCGTTTCAGTTCAAACCCATGATTCTGTGCAATTTTATATAAACCGTCAAGATTTATCGAATTTTTTAAAAATTATCCAACTAATGTTTAGTTAAATAATTAATTTTTATTTATAAAATAAAATAAAGTTTAATTAACAGAGGAAACAAAGGCAAAAAAAAAAGTTATATTAGACAGAATATGTTAAAAAATTCAAACTTGAAATATTATCTGGTGAAAGATGCAAAGGCATTAAAAAACAACAGTAAATGCAGCTATTGAAAAAGACAAAGACGATAATGAGGAAACGACGAAGAGAAGAAGGAAAGACTGAAAAAATCGAAAACTATTAATATTAATGCATTCCATTGGCTCATTGTACTCGCAACGACACCGACCACGTTTGTGTCTCTTCCAGAGAGATAAGAACTATTCACCATTCTTATTTATATACATATATATATATATATATATATATATATATATATATAAAGGTTTTGTTAAACCTTGAAGACATTTCTTCGTCTCGCAAACTTTCTTTCTTCTATGACTAATTCTCCAAAAGATATCCATTATTTTTTATTTACGATTTCGATAAAATGAAGATGTTTTTTCCCTTTTTAATTGAATTGTATAGAAAGATAAAATAAATATTATGAGTGGGAGATGTGAGTATATTATTATATATAAGTCATGGGATTTGTCTCGCCTTGTGAACATAAGTTAACTCCGGGGGGTAGTCAAAAGAGTTAAATTATAATATTTGCTCCAAAAAATTAAAGCATCATGAATGATGATTTATGATTTGTAATCCTTTTCGAAAGTAAAATATTGTTTATTGTTGAATTAAATGTAATATATATTTAATCCTATGAATTATTAAGACTAAAAAAAAAAATGTTAAGGCTAATACTTGAACTTATTGTCTCGTGTACTCTTACTCGGACACTCGTACTGAACGTCAATTACCGTCGCGGGAAATTAAATCAGCTGTGTGTCTCTATTTATCAGACGTTTAGTGTGCTACAAGAGTTAACCCATTATCCAGTCAACACACATATATATCCTCTCTTTTATCTCCTACATTATAATATAATAAATTAGTTTTTCAATTATTTCTTTATTATAAATAAAATAATAATTATTTCTTTATTTAAAAACCCTAGTGTTTAATGTAAAAAATGTAATTTTAATTAAACATTTGATATAATGTCAATGGATATGAATAATTTAATATTTGAATGAAAATAAAAGAATGTTAGTAAATAAGCTGTACCAGAAATAACGCAAAATATTTATGATTATTTACGACCTCATTACGATAATGTTTTGAGAACTTGACGTAGCTCAATTTCGTCCAGCAATTCTGTCTTTTTCTATCTTCTTTTTCCATTCTCGCTTTCTTTTTCTTCTCCGCCAAATTGCTTATTAGACTTTGGAAAAGTTGATTCGCAGAGTATAATACGAGGGCTCTTGTGAAATTAGGCCTATCCAACAGGCTCTCTTGCAGTCTCACCGATCATCTTCTTCGTCTTCCTTCTATTATCTTGTAGGAATTCCCATTCTTTATAACTACCTGAAAGACATACAAGTGCATTTTGCAACCTTCTTTCAGACTTCTTTACTACTTAAATTATCTCCTGACTTTGTATAATCGTTCCATTTTTTTGTAACATATTTACAATATATTTATTGTTTTTAATTTGATGTATTTATTTTTTTTTTCATCAATTGAAAATTTGTGTTTGTTATGTTTTTGTTGTTATAAAGATAATTATTTATCTTTTATGTAAAATTTTTATGTAGAATCTTGGTTAGTGAAAAAAGAAATTGTTTATATGTTACAGATTTGAGGAGAGGCACTACGCATTTGAAAGGTAGGATAAAATTTTTTATCTAAATTAAATGCATGGTGTTTCACTCATTCCATATTATTATTGATCTTTATTATATATTTCTAAACTATAAGTATTTAACAATTGTATAACAATTATCAACACTATAAAATGAAGCTTTTATAAATTTTTCTAAATTAAAATTTTAAAAATTTCAATAATAGAATAATTCATTTAGATTTAAATAAATTAATATGTTTTAATTAACAGCTGTTATATTAATAAATAAAATAATAAACATTATCATTATTTATTGTTATTAGAATTTTTTATAATCAATGCAAAATAATTACAATATTGTTTTTATTATTTATTATTTATAATTATTACTTTTAAAAGTAAAATAATTAATAATGAGAAATTGTTGAATAAAATAATTAAAAGATAAGAATGAAATGTTTGTAAAGAAAAATAGTGGCAGTTTACAGATATGAAATTAATCTTGAAAAAAATATAACATTGAAATTGATTAAATTAAAAATGAATTTTAAGATGAATGAAAAAAAAGGAGGAGGAAATGAAAAAAGAGGGTAGGTTAGAGCAGGATACATCCCTCGATCTGTCTGAAGCTGTA
Source organism: Chelonus insularis (assembly GCF_013357705.1). Taxonomy (NCBI): domain Eukaryota; kingdom Metazoa; phylum Arthropoda; class Insecta; order Hymenoptera; family Braconidae; genus Chelonus; species Chelonus insularis. The sequence goes on along the minus strand of NW_023276783.1, from coordinate 1,783,374 downwards.
CCCGAAGTAATTATTACACCACACGTCGATTAACTTTTTGTCGAGAAGCTGGTGAGTGCGGGCGAACAGCTTCTCTACTCTATGATTTTGAGCTGAGTGTATCGCGAAAATATAATAACGTTCGGATTCTTCTCTCTCCTCCTCTTACTTACTTTGTTAATCTTCTTTTTTCGTTTCCATATACTTTTTTTGTTACTCGAAAATTTTTATTTTTGCTTACCCTCTTACTCTATCTTATTATATCTCCATCTGATACTCGGTCTCATCTAATAATAATTCTATTAAAAATGCAAATGAGATGAGAATTTTGCGGTAGACAAATATAATCGTTGCTTCAATAATCAAGATAATAATCTCTATACATGATTACCCTTCTGTATAGTAATACTACTGCTGTATAGAAATCATCATAATCATCAAAATATCCCGTGATAAAAACCTTTTTATTTGTTTTTCCTAAAAATAAGCTCAAATAAATCTCGTAAAATGCAAGAAGAAGAAAATAATTGTTTTTTTTTTTCTCTCTTTGGGTCATCGAACTCGTTTGTTTCACTGAAACCATTTCAACGAGGCCAGACGCTGCCGTTCTTCTCAGGATCATGGACAAAGATCGAGATCACACGGTATATACTGTCTTGGAATCGATTGATCGTTATTGTTCATTGATTTCATTCCATCACAATTGGTTGACGTTTCTTCCTTTCATTCCAATTTTTTCCCCTTTCATGTATATCATTCCGTAACTTGTTCTTGATCTATATTTCTCTCCTTTATTATGTTTCATTCTTTTTCATTACTTTTAATTTAACTTTGTTCAACAGCTAAATATTTACACACTATTTTGTTTTTTATTTAAATAAATTCCCGATGTTTTTTTATCGTTTAAGATAATTAATGTTCAAAACAAGTGACAAGATCGTAGATTATTAGGTAGGGAATGAAAATTAAAGCCCCAGGCATGAAAACAGATACATAATCTCGACCTAAGGCTTTGATACTTCAACTTGTATAGTCAATCTCCGGATATGATTGATAAGTTATTAATGATAACAATATCCTTATTTACTCCAAGAATAATAAAAAAGCTTCCAAAATTACTTATGAATAAAAAATAAATATTGTGGTGAATTTTAATATTTATTTGTGACAAAATTGACCAAAAAGATTGAGTAAAAGGGTCATTCATGTGTTCCCCTTGTGAAATGAAAAATGTAGAAAAATCAAGAATAAAAAGAATATTTACGACTGTCCAATACATTTTTAATGTATTTCCTCGCATTTGTGTTCAAGTGTAGGATGAAAAAATATTTTGCATTTCTCCCTTTTTTATTTTTCTTTTTGTTTACCCATCGCCCTATATTTATATATTTTAGACAGACTAGCGGAACATAAGGAGGGCGAAAAAAATTCTTTTTCATGTTAAACTCACCCCTAGTATGTTTGTGTAATTTATCACCACACAAGTTATAGAATAAATAAGTTTTCAATTGGTTAAATCTACCATTTTTTGAAAATAAATGATTATTTATTTGTTTAATTCAATAATTAACTTCTTACTTTCTTAGATCTTTGACAAATGTTGAGTATAAGAAGTTTATAATGTGGAGTCAAAGTAACAGAAAGTTAAGCTCATTGGAGTAAGAAAGAAAAGTAAAGAGGGGATCGCTACTAATCTGCATTGGCAGATTGCTTTGAGAATTGACACGTAGGGATTTGGCTTTGGTTTTATCCACCTCTGCCCCTTTCCTTTCTCTCTTCCTCCATCACTTGATACATCACTCGTGTCTGTCTTTCTCTTCATCTTATCTCAAAGCGAATCGAGCGCGCCCTCGTGACCATCTTCTATCTTTACACCTTCACCACAAGACACGAACTCGATGCATATATTAAGGCACTTTAATTGGGACGCCGCTCCCAGGACAATCAAAGTCAAAGCACAAGATAGACGACGGTCATTTTTTTACTATCAAATAACTAACTATTTACTATCAATTTTCAATATTTTTATTTCTTTTTATCAATAATATATCCTTATAAAATAATATATTAAGGACAAAAATTATTTTAATTCATAAAATATGTTGCTAAATTGTTAAAATAAATTTATTTCACGATTTAATGAATATTTTATTGATTTAATAAAATTGTAAATAGTTTAAAAAATTTTTTTCCCCCTTTTAATTTACACAAAATTAATTATTTGTTAAATTAATAAATTATTGTCTGAATCTCGTTAATCATTAATTATGATTATGTGATAAAATATTATATTTCATAACAATATTTTTTGTCTCTGAATTGAATAATAATAATAATTAAAAGTTTATGAGATAATTATTTTATTGTTTAACTCACTTTGTATTTTAATGTAAAACGTAAAAGCCATTTGTATTGACACTGAAAAGCGTTAATTTATTTTCAATAGTGCTTGAAATGAAAAATTGTCGAGAAATACGTTGAGAAAAGGCGAAAATAAAAAAGAAAAGAATGTCTAAAGAGTTTATAGCATTCCTCCTCTTGCTTTTCTTTTCAACTTTTTTTCATTCAGCCTGACGACAGAACAGTCCCATTGATAAGGAAATGTACGGCACATGGACATGCTAATTCATGGAAATTCTTACGGTTTTTCGATTTATAAATAATAATATAAGCAAGAATGAGGAAAATATTAATTTTTACATAAATTAAAATGTTAAGTTAAAAAAATGAAATGATTTGTAAAGAGTAAATAAAAAATTTAGAGCAATGAATGAATCAATGAAAATAGATAATGATATCAATAACAATAATGATAATAAAAAATAAATAAATAATGAAAAAAATTCAGATTCGAGTCAATTAATTAATGCGCCCTACTATCATGGTCGTACATCAGGTTTGGTAATTAAACGAGTAATTATAGAATCTCAAGGCGTGGCGTGCGGAGTCTAAGAAAGAGGAGGATTATCGCACGTCAGAGCATAAATATGGTGCCAGGTTTGAATTAAAGAACCCCCTTCATCCCTTTTTACCCCTCATCTTCATCTCATATTTAACGCAACATTTTTAATTACTCCTCGAAATGTCCGGAATTTTTTTCCTTCTTCTATCTTTTTTATTGTTATTGTTTTCTTTTTTCTTCCTTGTGCTTTTTTACAAGAAGAAAAAAAAATACTTACGTCCTTCTTTTTGGCATCCGAAGGGTGCGTGTACCGCGTTAATTAAATGGTCTGTTAAATTTACTGTTTACCCCTAAAAATATTGTACTTAGGAATGAAAGAAATAATTACTCGCTATTTATTTACTTTTATTGCTACGAAAATATTTTTTTGAATTTCTTTATGGGCAATCTTAGCTTTTTATGGGTACTTTTCTCTTAATATAGGGAAAAATAAAATTCTTATTGACCCTTTTTTTCATATTTATTGGGATGTATATATGTATGGATATGGTGGATAATGGAAATCATGACAAAAGATTAGTAACCCTTTTAAAGGCCCCTTCTTGCTGAGAACCGATTCATCTAGTGTTAGCGAAAACCATGAGCTATCCTACTAAGGTATATAGCAGCACTCATGCCAATCTGCCGCTCTCATGATATTTGCATACATAAGCTATTAAGCAGCTCTTTTCATTTCCTCCCGTTTACGACAGTTTAGGCAGAATAATGTTTTATAAGATTGTCGCGTCAACTATTATCTAATTTCTTGATTAATATTCTGTCCAATCATTTACCAAATTTATTACACTTACTAATAATTGATAGAGTGATAAAAAATCCTTTCGTATTTTTTATTTTTCATTATAGAAAACATTTATTCATGAATGATTTGTAGTTAAAAATGTTATTTTCGATAGTTTATGATTGTTGCAAATAATTAAATAAAAATATATATAATTTCTTTAATTAATATTTTTCATGGATTGATTATTCGATTTTTTTTTAAATAAAAAAATTTTCTTTAAACCAACAATATGATTACTTATGTATACTTTAAGTTTTCAAATAATTTTTTATTCCTTTTTTTCTCCACCACCATCAATCTACCCTTATTTACTCAATCTGTATCTCATAACTGGGGTCGAATAATCGTACACGATACGGAAAGTGTCCTCGTTATTGCGACACGGTAAAACCCCTTTGATGTAATTAAACTCTTCCAGGAGAAAGAGAGAGACAGAAAGAGGAAATGAGGAGAGAGGAAAGACAACTAAGTCAAAGTAAGAAGTAATAAAAAGGAGAAAAATATAATGATATTTTTGTCAAACTTTAAATTATTTTTTATTTTCTTTTCTTCAATAAATAGTTTTTTAATAATGATGATTATAAATTAATTCATTCAATTTGATGTGATTTTGGAGGGATGGGTGTGGTGTATGATATTAGGATTGCATCGATATTGTTTTCAATAAAGTAAAACATCAATCAGTTATTACGGCATAGTAGAAAATATAAATAGAGATAAAAATATCAAAAGCGAAAGGGGAAATAAATGGGTGCACAAGATGTCCAGAATGCGGGTGACCTTTGGCCATCAGAAAGCTGGGATTACTGAACTGACCATCTCCTTTGCATAACGACACCCGAGTCTGATCTCATCCCTACATGCAACCACTTCCAACTCCCTTCAACTCCCTTTTTACCCACGTACACCCTCACTAAACCATCGGTACATAACCATCCAACCAAACAATAACCAAGATATCTACGAAATTTGAGCGTAAATGGATCATTCCCTTCCATAAGTTTCTCTTTTGGCTTTCAAGCTACTTCTTTTTATGTAATAAAATGAATTTTTCTATCATAAAAAATAATGTACTTGCTCTCTGTTATGTATTTTGTTTTATTTTATTAATTTATCATCATCGTAAAGTATAAATAACCTTTCTTCTTACTCTCACTATAAAAAATGTAGGAAAAATTGAATTCGTTTGTTAAGTAATGTTTCAAAAACATCCAAAATATGTAGAAATTAATTTTTTTTTAATCAAAATCATGGGCAGGTTGGGTAAACAAACCGATAGATGAACAATTGAGCCCAACAGATGGATAAAAACAATAATTAAAAATGAAAAATAAATGTTTATGGAAAGAATTTAATGTTTTTCTTAATTAAACAGATCTTGCTTCAAAGAATATAAAAAATGTTAGGGTATTTTAATTTTCAATTTCTTATAGTTTTAACAATTTATCCATTTTCTCGGTGGTGTTTATCTACTAGTATAGTCACTTTAGACTCAGAATTCTGAATAAAACATTTCATTGTATTGAATTGTACGTTAAATTACTACGCAATAAAATTGAAAATAGTAAAACAAAAATGATTTTAACTCACTAGCCTTTAAATACTTCAGGTGAGTAACAAAAGATCCTGAAAGTATATTCATGATATTTAATTGATTTATTTTAACTATTTGCTCATCAATAAAGCCATGACTGGCACAGAACAAACATTATATGAAAATTTATAAAAAATTTGAGTACAGTTTAAGAATAGCCAGAGTAGAGCAAGACATAGACACATTAGAGGCAGATCACAAGTTAAGCAAAAGCAAAATAAGTGTTTTTTATTAACAAAATAATGATTAGAAAAAATTGAATCATTAAAAATTCATAATAATTAGAATGGATAATAATAATTTAAACTTTAACTGATTTTATTCTATTATTTATCTCACTAGATAATTAATAATAATATTCATAACAATGATTATAAGCATGAAACTGTTCAATTTAGTTGCAAAAAATGTCATATACCAGCAGAATATACAGTTGATAGCAATGATCAGGTACATTGAGGGAAAAAAGATTTTGTTTCAATGAAATACTTCTTTGAATAGAATCTATACAATAATTAATTGATTTAAAGAAATATTTTTTATCAACAATAAGCTGATATTGTACCGAATAAATCTAGTTTTGGAACAATATCAGCTTATTGTTGATAAAAAACATTTCTTTAAATCAATTAATTATTGTATAGATTCTATTCAAAGAAGTATTTCATTGAAATAAAAAATTTTTTCCCTCAGTGTACTCAAAAATGTATTATTAGATAATTCATCTATCCGAGTACACAAAAATATGCATGTCAATAATATCGATAATTCACAACATCAACTGGATCGATCATAAAACTCAGTATAAATCATTTATCGCAGCTATAAGTTGATAATCTTCTCGATCGTAACGCCAGTGGTAGACATAGAGTATTTACAATACCGAGCACTCAGACATAAACGTAAGCCCACAGTAGAAAAGGAACGGCTCCGGATAGACTGGTCAGTTTTATGCCTCGCGCCGTAGAATTTGATCAAACTCGATTTTGCGGCCACTCAGGGAGCAATAAGACAAGCTCTCCTGCGTAACTCGATCCTAAAACTGCGACCCCGAAGGGTTCGTGCACTTTCTATCTTCTTATATAGTCATTTGATGAATCAGCCTAATACCTTGAAAGTATTTCAATTTATTTCTTTCACTTCGAATTTTATCTTCTTTTATCATTACTTAAATATATCTCTGATGGTATTTACCCATTTCTGTGATAAGTTCGCTATAAATAATTTATCTATTTCATTACATACAGCAATAAATAATTGGTCTTGATGAGTTGCTGTTACCTGACGGTACTCAAAATGTCATTAGTGTCAAACTGGTTAACAAGCTCCACGCGACACAGCTACATTTTGTTCTAATCTCCTGAGATTACCAACTTACATATTGTGTCATTATATTCACTGTGCTTGCTCGTTATCACTAGTCTTATCATAAAAATCAAAAATAGAATATCTTTATGGCATTAATAAGTGCATAGACATAAATGTGTAGAATCCTTGTTGAATATATATATATATTTTAAACACACAAAGCATCAGACAAAAATTTCAAGTCTACCAGAAAATAATTTTCGTCAAAGAAAAGACCCAAAGAATTTGTCCGACCTTTGAACGGCGTTAAATCAACATCCAACCGATCTGAACCGCGTGAGTAGGCCTCAAGCAATTATTTACTTCTAGATTTATGAGTGTGCGAAAGAACTTCTTCAAGAGGAAGACGAAGAATGACTGGCTGCGTAAGCTTGTCTTGCATCAACTTCTCTCATTTCCACTCTCTTATATCTCCTCTTTCTTTCACTCCCTTTGAAATTTTTATTTTTTTTTATCATTTAATTTTTTTCACTCTAAGAATCACTTTTCCCTTGGTAATTATATGCTCTCACGTTTAATCTCTCAATAACTCACTGGAGATAATTATTAACAAGGACAACTGGTGTAAACAATTAAACGATGAAATTACTTAGCTTAAAAGAAAGTCTTGAATATTTTTTTTTCCTTTGTATTTGATAATCTGCATGTTGATATTAAAATATATTATTAATGGATCCAAGTAGAAATTGATTTCAAAAATAAAATTGAGGAATATTTTTTTTAATGAAGAAGTAAATTCTGTTTAGATTGTGAATATAATATAGTTAGCTAAAGAATTCATAGATAATAAAAATATAATTATACTTTTTCACACTTGATCAAATTGCTAAATTATAATTAATACTTAAATAATGAAGATTTAAAATGTACAATATATATTTTGAGAAATATTTTATATCAGACCTATTAGAGAAAACATTTTACGAATGCTAAACTATAAGCTTTGTGTATTAATACATTAATATATATATTTAAAAAATAAATTTATCGTACATAAGAAGTTTATTAAATATTATCGTAACTTTAAAAATAAATGAATCTATTTAAAAAAAATTAGCAAACAATTAAAATACTAATATAAAGTAAAGTATTTTGTTTAAAATGTTATTTAGTTAATTTAATGACCTAATGAATTTAATATGCTTAGTTACAATAAAAATATTCAGTTTTAATATTAAAAAAATAAAAACATTAAATTTGTCTTTGTCGGTATAAATGAAGAGATAACTTCGCTTGAACCCGTTTTTCTTGCCATTTTTATTTTATTAAATGCTAGATGTCAGGCTGTAGTTTGTTGATAAGATCTTGCATCATTTTTTCTTCATCATCATCATCATTATTATCATCATCATCGTCATCATCTCTCCTCTTTCAACCTTGTATTTTGTATATTTTATTATTATTTTGTTTTATTTTTAACAAGTAGTTTCATGTTACTCGAAATATATCTACGAGGAGATGTGTATTTTTCTGTTTTATATCATGAGACTCTTGAAAAAATTTTTCTTCTCTTGGAGATCACATATAAGAGTTCTTCTGACCTTCTCTTCAACACATTTCGCACTTGGCCGACGAAATTCTCGCGAAACCGTTGAATTTATATGCATCCAAATTCGCAGTATAAGGATGAAATGTATTGTAGAAGGGGAAAGAAAGATTAAAATAAAAGTGAAAACATTAACAACATCTATTTCTAACATCAAAAATCTGTCTTTTATAAACTAAATATTTAATTCTAGATTTTATTAAGACAAAAAAAAAAAAAGAAGAAGAAAATAAAATTCAATTTTTAGATTTGAAAAAAAAAGAAGAGTCATTGAGTGAATTAAATATAAATATATTCAGCAAATATTGGAGTAAAGTGTAAAAATAATGCTAGAAAAGAGATAGAAAAGGAAATAAACAAAAAGAAAAAGACGAATATTTGCATACAAACGACCACATGTACGTCTCAAGTAATTTCATAGGAATGAATTTCATATCTTAGAGATGTGCATCTTTTAAGTTAGTCATCCTCTATATTATCCTGTGGTGAACAAATGTAAATAAGCATAGCAGACAAATTGAGTTACTTCAGAAAATAATTATTAAAATAGAAAGTCAAGTTATTGCTTTTATTTTGATAATAATTTTTAAATAATAAATAGATTATTTTACTTTTTATTGTTTAATAGTTAAATAATCGATTAAAATTGTATGATAAATCTATAAATGAATTTCAAAAAATTGTTATGAATAATTTTCGTTCTTTTAAGAGCGCACGTGTGCAAGTGAAGATCGAGTCGCGAGTTCACCAAAGATTAAGCACCTATTTTTCACCCATCTTAAGAGGATAATACCCATCGACTGCACATAAGCGAGAGTGTTATTAATTACAAAACAATGATCGTAAATCATCGAACAGCTTTAGACATATACATACCACTATGATTAACTTCCTTTGAGTATATTACTTACATATTTCCCATTACCACTTATATAATATTATACATAAGTTATGGTGTTTTCCTTGGATTCTTTAACTTTCAAAAAATCAATTACGATTACACCCTAAAGAGATTTCAATTTATATTCACACGATTCTTTAAATTATTCTCAAAGAAATACATCATTTTTGCTGTTAATAATTATGTGGAGATTATTAATTAGTTAAAATGTATATTTTCTTAGGATTTATTGAGGGGTAAACAGTTAAACAAAGTATAAAACATTCATAAGTTTGGTGTGTATACCTATTAAGACTTTTACAACAAGGATTTAACTATAACCCGCTCGTTAAACTCACGAAAAGCCACGAAAAGCAACAGCCATTTTCATCCTTGTACTTCTATTCTCTATCTTGCTCTCTTCTTTAAAGTTAACCAACAAATTTTCACTAATGTTTCTTGTTTCAACTGTTTTAAAGTTATTCAAGCCATTTTCAGTCCACCTTCTAATTCACCACTAGCTACGTTTCTTTCTGACCCTCCACAAAAACATTACATTCACATATACATGGAAAATAACATTCTATTACAATGGTTATATTATTTATTTACAATTATTAATTTACTTATGCAGTAAAACAAAAATTGTTTATAGGTAAAATTACCGTCATTTTGGAATTTAAGAGAAAAGAAAACAAAGATATGTTAAAAATTGTTCAGTTTGGAGTAATAATTACTCCAAAATATTAAATTTAATATTATTTAGAGTAAATTTTATGCTGCTTTAAATTTGTCATCAATTCATCGGTAATATGACAGTTATTTTAGCTCGAAAAATTTTTTAGTGTAGTTGTAATGGATCTCTTTAGTAAAATGTATTGTTTTATTTTACAATACTACTAATAAAGTTTGAAAAAATAAAAAATAAGTGGTTAAAGGATAATAAAATGGTAGCAATAAAGCTCATTAATACTGATAAATAATTGGTTAATTGTTGAATTATTTAAATACCTCGTACATGTATGGTTTTTTAAAATAATTAGCTAAAAATTTCTTTGAAAATAAGTGTGAAAATAAAATCGTGAATGACTTGAGTTATAATGGACTATCGAGAAATAATAAAAGACAAAATGAGAGAAAAAATGTAAAATAATACAGGGAGAGAATTAATTATCTATGACGGGTAGATCGAAGGTAAAGTGCAGCCATAAACAAGTGAGATGATCGACCCATCATTAGTCTGAACGTAGACTACGTTAATATTATGCATTGACGGGTGCACGTGCCTGTAACACGATTTTATGTTGTCGAAGAAGACGAAGATTGAGATCAATTTTCAATCTTCTTATTTCACATTTTTATACAACTGTTATTAATTAACTATGAATCGTTTTGAACTTGTATAATAATTTCAAATATTTTTTCTCTTGTCTTAAATAATAAATTATGATTAAAAATAAAAGCAAAGAAAATCATCAAAAATTACTAAATAGTTGTACAGTAAGAATGTTATGTACATAACGAAGCGAGAAGCCAAAAAGATGTGACACAATGACTCTCGTGGGAGTGATTCAGTAATGAAGCCACCCTCTCTATATACTTCAAGGGACACCCTTTTCTGTTTCTATGGTTTACCTCGCATTACTAGATTAGCTACAAGATAAAACTCCCATCTTTTCTTCTCTTTTGTCTTTTGCACTACCACTTGGAACATGTCTGTCATTTTATGTCTCAGTACTGCCTAAAAATATTTTTGGCAAATTAAATAAACACTTATTTCACATTAATTATCAAATAAAAATTCCCCATCATTCTAGAATAAACCTACTCTTAAACGAATCAGTAAATATTCACTTCTTTTCCTTTCCAATCAATCAATATGGAGTAAATTTTATTTTTTCTCCAGAATGACTAATGTTTTCAAAAGAAAAATTTTTATTCTCTCTTTTCTTAGTGACTTTTGATGGCAATCGATTTTAAAACTAGCAAAAGAGTTCATAACTATTTAACCAACGTAAATCGAGAGCATCTAAAGGGACTTTTAATAGTCTTTTGAAACATCTTATTATTCTAGAGTCTTTTAAAGAACTTGCTAACTCTCTTCTAACATTGTTTCTCCAATTACACTGCATTTTACATTTATTTTCTCATGTTATTCTGCAATAAAACCAATCTATATATGACTAAATAATACTAATTCAAAAGTCGATGGTAATAATATGTTTTTTAAGGCAATAATAAATTATCAAATTCGATTGCGATGCAAAATATCAGACCGCAATAGCGTATATACGTTTTATCCAATGTCTCTTTGACGGCAGTTATGGCAAAAGCCGTTGATTGGTCGCGCGGTCTCGCGGGTATATTTCAATTATTAGAGAAAATTACTTGGAACGTCCATCATCTTCTACACTTATTTTCTGCCGCACGACCACCGAGAAGTTTTAGTTCTTGAAGCTGGCTTCGGTTACGTAAAGGAAAGGTGAGGAGTGCAGAAGAGTAGAAGGCTGAGAGGTCTTAGGAAAAAGAGTAAGATATGCTATGTGTATATGGCTCGAATGGGAGATGATCTTATGAGGTTATATGCGCGAAAGAGGCCAGGCTAGCATCATCAGAGTGCATCATCAGAGCGGTGAGAAAATAGCCTTCAATTGTGATTACAGGGGCGGCTTGTTCATACCTTTGCTTTCTCTCTTGATCCCTTTCCATTCTTTATCCTTTCTTCTCTTACTTCCTCATAATTCTCATCAAGACATAAATAGAAAAATACTTGACATTAAAAGAAATCCAATATTTCATCTCATTTCGAGATATGTTTTATTCACTTCTTAACATATCACAGAATTGAAGTTTTAATGCATTCCGTTCTTTCAAGGTCCTACAAGTTGTTTACAACTATTTTTGATGTATGTGTACTTATGTTACGATATGCTGTATACAATGCATTTTACAGTATACCGTACAATATATCCAATATTATTTGGAGCATATTTTGAATTTATTTTTTAAATAAATCTGAGTAGAAGTTGAGTATGCTTAAAGATCATTGACATTCCAATGATGAATTTGCTGCCTAATAAATATCCAATGTAGGCCTAACAAAACTTGGATATTAATTAAAACAGTGGTAAATATTTAAATTGGACTAATAAATATCTTACGATGCACTGTACAACCTACAGTTGCATTTTTATTGGACTGAACCTCTCATCATTGATCCATCATTGGCTAGCATAACTAGCAATGGCCCAGTGATGGAAAATGACTAGGCCATGACTGGATGATAACACCAATTTAGCAGCCCCTATTTGGGCTATTCACTTGCTCCGTTACACTTTTGAATTTATCTTCAAAATCATCAACAATTAAAACTGTTGCAGACTTTCAATCTATTTTTGACATTCAATATTTTTTATATTTAAGACTTGAGATATGTATTTTTAAATGATTTTTTTGGTCAACCTAGCATCGTTCGTGAATGAATAATCAAATGAATTGATAGAATGATTGAATAGAAGTTCAATGAGAAATAAAAGTTGATAGGGAGGAATGCAACTCTGAAACAATGATAGGGGTGATGTAGTAAACGAATAGGTTCGCCAATATGCTGTCCATACATCACGGGGGTAGTCCGACAAACTGGGGAAACCTGACCAGAAATATGATGTCATTTATATGGTAATACATCGGAATCCCGTCATTTAGATACTTTGATGATTAATGTCCTCGACAAGACAACGCCAGCTGGTATCCCTCTATCGACCTTTTACTCTACTTTTGTTTTTTTTTTTACCCCTTCTTATTACATAAGATTTCGATTTACTTTCGTCAGTTTATCATTTTTCTGTATCTTGGCTCTGATAAAGCTGCTTTTAGTTGGTTTTTATTTATTTTTTTGTTCTAATTAGATGCATTTTAATTTATCTAAAGATGCATAATCAAACTCTTTCTTGATATTATTTTTAATTTGTCCCCAGGCCCTTTCACTTTCTTATGTTCCACCGCCTGCCAACCCCTCGGTGGTGTAATGAAGGAGACGTCAACGAGGCCTATCCGCACTCAATTAGCACGATTACGTGACCCTATCTTGTGAGTTCCGACTCTTGTCAGCCGACGAGGCTAATCGTGCGGCGAATCGACAGGGATAAAGTGTATTTTCTTCATTTGAAGAAATTTTGTCCTTTGTAAGAATCTTCCTTCTTCTGACGGCTCTCTATAATCATGCATTTTGCTCATTTTGAGAGTTAATTAATTCTATCCATCAAAGTCAAAAAGCTTTCAGTATTTTATTAATTTAATTATTTAGAATTATTTTAAATAATTCACTTCAAGTAGAAATGTATCAACCATAGCTATCTATTTGATTATAAAAATCAGCAAAATTAAAATAGGATATTTCAGTCATTTTAAAATGTTCGAGTATTTAAATTAACTCATTATGATTATATAGGGAAAAATTATGAGGAATTGAATGGTTTTTTTTTAAATATATATTTGTCTTGTTAAATAATGATTTCAAACTGGTGATTGGCATCCACCAAACGGCGAACACATGAATGATTTCCTTTGTGTCGTGCAGGTAATGTCGGGATTCCCGTTCATCTTATCGATTAAACAGAGTTCTATAATTTCTGATATTTAAAAAATTTATTTATTTATTTAATTCAAGAACTATCTAAAGATTATTTAATTAAAAATTTATCATTTAAAATTAATTCGAAATTAAGAATTATCCAATTGAGCACAGCAATCTTAAATATACTTATAAATTGCGATTAGTATTGATTGAATAAACAATTTTTAAAAGACATTAGCGAATTAAAAAATTTTTTTTTAGTTACATAACATTAATTACTAAATGAAAATTCAATTAAATTGCTCAATTTATGATATAATTATTTGATGAATGTGGGAAAAGGATGATATTTCCAAGGCATAATGTTCATTAATTTATAGGTAATTTATTTGTTAATTAACTTTATGTAATAAATAAAAAGAATGGTTATTCTATTAGAATAAACGTTTTGTAGAAAATTTTTTTTTGAATTTTATAAAGAAAAAAAAGTTTATTAATTTATGTCGGAGTTGTAGTAGTAAAAAATCCTTAACAATCACTGTATTATTAAGATTATTGACTCTGATGGCTATTGACGATTAAATAATTCTATTCAAGTATCACACGCGACCCGTGAAAAATTCGTATAAATACCGGAAGCAATCACGCATTCAATCAACGATTTCTTTGTCAAAGGGAGACGTCCCTTGCATCAAACATAGACTCTTCCCTTTTCTTTTTTTATTATAGTTTTTTATTTCTATTTATTTTTTCTATGTACATGTCTACTATTTTTATCTTTATTGTTTAAATAATTTAAAAAAATTCATCATAAACCCTACAAAAAAAATAACTCACAATTTTTGAATTTAAAATAACATTTTTTTCTACTCACTCGTATTACATTTTGTGATTTTTTACGTTATAAAATACTCGTAATTAATGATTGAATATTTTTGAAATTGTTGATAAGTAAAAAAAAAAGAAATGCATCATAAGTAACAGTAAAAAAATCTGATGTGGAAAAATTGTAAGTGTTGTAATTAAAACGCGTTTACTTGTCATCCACAACGTGTGTTCTCAGATACATTTTATTCGTGCCACGAAGGAAGAACACGTCCGGTATAGTATAGTTTCATTCATCGTTTTCATTCATAACAGTTGAGAAGTCGAAGACCTGAGTTTTTATATTACAATGATGTGTGTGCATTTATTATTGCTACATCCATTTTGATTTTTTTCACAGCACGATTCATATGACGGTACTTATTGAACAGTCTTAATATACATATTAATATACAAATATCAACTTCCTGACTCCATGAGAATACAAAAAGACTCTTCTTAAACAAAATTATTCCTTCAGCACAGCAAAAGAGTATGTAATTGAACACTAATGGAATTTTTATTTGACTTCAATTTTGTCTCTGTAGTTTGCAATTATTCTAGAATGAAAATTTTATCAACAAAGATAAATTTAGTTCGAAAGTTGTTGAGAAAGGGTTCAACTAAATACATATATAGTGGATGATGAGTTGGAGAATAGAATGAGGATATTGTTATTTTATATCGAAGACGCTTCTAATTCTACTTTTTACGAAGCCAACAAAATAAGGGTCGTATAAACGTAATACCTAGTCGAAGTGGATGAAATCGATAAAACTTTTCTACTCAGCTTCGAATATAGTGTCTACGTGATGCTAAAAAATGAGATATTTTATGTCTGCAACTGCAACCAGATAAAGAATAGAAACTATTGAGATAGTGGAAAAATAGATACAAGCAAGACCCTATTCAGTTGTTGCTACAGATTGAAGGCTTGAACATACTTTTCTGCATTATATTATAAAACTATTTGCATAAAAAAAAAATGTGCTATCAAATTTCTTCAATATTATTTTGAACTAAACTTCATCTCATAAAACAATAATTAAGTAAACATGATTATTTGGTCAAATTACGGTCATTTACTAATTTTACTCTTTCTAGTAATATTCATTTCATTTCCAGTGAATATTTTATAAAACTTAAATAATACTGTGAATTTACTTAATGTTTAAATTATCATTCAGCTTAATTATTGTCTGTAAATAAATTTAATAAAATTATGTGGTATTTTATTTCTTTAATAATTTTTCAAATGTGCTAATTATCTTTTTTTCTCGACATATAATTTATAAATATTAACTTATCGAAATTATTTTTTTTGAAACAAAATGATGGTACAATAAGATGCAATAAATCATCTACAGAATTATCTTGATTATGTCAACTCACATGAGGACAAAAAAAATAAGTAAAATGTAAAATCTTACGCCTGAAGGTTTTACCTTTCTCCCTTTTCAGAAAGTTGATCATAAATCTACTTTCGATTATGTTATCTAATGGGAGTATTATGCAACATGATTGCTGGCTTTAAGGTGTCGACCCTGTGACCGTCGTTGGCATGTCATATCCCCTATGTAAAAACTTACCCTATATTCTTTCGACTTTTATTTTCGTCATCTTCAACAACCTTAATTCCTCCATTAGCTTACATTAATATCACCTTCATCTTAATTACGATAAAATGAGTTTGTTATTAAAGTACAGAATTATTCAATTGTTGAAATAAATCCTGCATAGGAAAACAAAATTGTTACGAATAATTTTATTCAACAGTCTTGGATAATTAAATATATATGCAAATATCTATGAAAGGGATAAAGGGAGGAAAGAGTAAGAGGAAAAGGGAGAATGCTTATACGAGCAAGCATTGAGATTAGGTTGTAGAATTATGAAGCGAGTTAAATCAACGATGCGATTAAATCGGTACTGCAGTTATCTGTTTCCCTACTACTACATTGTTCTCTCTCTAACTCTCTTTCTCTCTTTACCCTCACCAATTATTTGCAACCCCTACCGAGATAAGAATTCACTAGTTATAAACTCTCCAACGTTTCCGATACTTTATAATTCATTTAGAACCAAGTAACTTATACTCTACCTTACAATCTTAAGAAATATTTCCACGAATAAGAGCCTTTTTCTCACATTCTGCGA
Organism: Chelonus insularis; assembly: GCF_013357705.1. NCBI lineage: Eukaryota > Metazoa > Arthropoda > Insecta > Hymenoptera > Braconidae > Chelonus > Chelonus insularis. The sequence goes on along the minus strand of NW_023276783.1, from coordinate 1,766,664 downwards.
ATGAATTAAAATAATATTCTATTCTATGTGTAAATAGTACTTTGAGATATTTTTTCATGTATTTTTTTTTACCTGCAGTTATCAACCATCTAAATCATTCAAACTTTGAAGAATAAATTTCAAATTGTAATTCTAATGAATAATTAATGGAGCTTTTTTCATAACTATTATTCCTGTCAACGGTTCAAGAATTATCAAAAAATTGAGTATCAAAAATCGAAGAAAAAAATCGACCTCACAATGATAACTACTTGGTGAGAATTAAAGAATAAATTAAATCAACAATTTAAAAATATATATACATTTAATTAAATAAAATGAAGCATTGAAAATAAATGAAATAAATAATTTTAAAGAGAGATATTTACATTAGAATTTAATAACAAAAAAGGGTATAATCAATTAAAAAGAGAGAGAAATATATTTATGATATAATTTTAACTTAGCGACACCTCATTTTCTTATCTTCAACAGACCATTATTATATGTACTTTTTATCTTTCTCTGTCATATCTTTTCTCGAATTTGTAATTTGAGTTTATTTTTAAAATCGCAAAAAACACTGAAATGTGTCTCATTAGCATATAGAGTAGCATGAGAGAAGTATAATGGTTGAAGGAAACAGGGTGAGGAGAGTCTTCAGAGGGAAGGCAAGCAAGAATGAACGTATGGATGAAGCATCGCAGAATGTAGAAGAATCATCAGTCAGAGAGGATAGTCGACTTATTTTCTAACTGAGGGTGATGTGCGATGTCCGTTTGGGTGTTTCAGATGCCGGCCAATAACACCAACCATATACCCTTGTGCTTCTTTCATCCCCCAAAAACTCCCCTCAAGCGTCCAAGCTCAAGCCGAGCTGTGAAAAATGATCGTTCCTAAATTACCCCGCTTACATGATAAATATACTGTTGTTTGGGTGTACGAAAACTTGACTTCCCTCCGTCTTGGTCCTCTGGATACTTTCTAACGTACTCGCGAGTTGACATCAGTCCTGTATGCTTTCAAATACGATAAGCTTCATAATTTTTGATTATTTCTTTATTTTAAATTGAAGAATCATTACTTAACACTTCAAGTGAAATTTTTAATTTAAAAAATAATGATAAAATGTATAATTATTATATTTTAATCATGGTTACTGTTTACATACAATTATTATATTTTTTAATAATCGTTTAACATTCAAAAGCTATAAAGTTTTTTTAGGGTTTTTTTTAAAAAAATTTTTTAAGGATTAAAAGTCTCTTAAAGTGAACACAGCCACAACATAAATGTTCAAATGATCACAAGATTTTTTTTCGACTTAAAAATGCGTTAAAAGTGACTACAATGTTAATCAAATGGGTGATGTTATATTTAACACACTTATCCGCATTAAAATAATGCAGTTTGGAAAACTGAGATTTACAGTGTGCTGATATATTATAAAGTAAGAGACTTTATACTCAATCAGGGTTTAAATATTAACTAACGAACAGCTAAAGAAGCAATTTTTTTTTAATACTGTCTATAATTAAAAATGATATTTACAACATCAATAATTTTTTTTAGATTCACAAAAGGATCTTTGTTGTCAAGAAAAAAAATATTTTTGACAATTTCATGATTTATTTTAACTCATTTTCGAGCAACTTTAAAGAATAATTATCAAATACTGGCTTTTTAATCTTAATTAATATTTAATATGCGATAAATTTATTATAGATTTATTTAATAAAAAAATATTTATAGAAAATGTTTTATTTCCGAGTTTTAAGTATTGATGCTTTACCCAAAGTCTGTATAAATTTAAAAAAGTTACTAGAAATGTGAAAAACCAGAAAATTTCATATGCGACTGAAGGAAAAAAATATTGCCACCTTAATATATAAATGTGTACGTGTATATTATACTAACTCATGGAATAATATTATTTGTATGTGTACACAAACATCCTCCGCATTTTAATTTTCCGACTCCATTCGAAAAATCACTATATTTATTGAGAAAAAAGAAAATTAAAGAACAAACAAAAAATATTTGTTTTTGTAGTAAATAAAAGTTCGAAGAAGTGAGATTTTATTAGCAGATTAGTATCTGATATATGAAATAAATTATATTTATGGAAAGTTAAAGAATAAAAACAAAAAAGCCGAGAGAAAGCAGAAGAAAGTATAAAGAAAGGTGACAACTTAAATTTTACAGGATAACGTTTTTATCTTACCCTTGAAATCTTCTTGTTCTCTGTTATGTATTCAGACGGTTTGTTAACAGATTCTAAGTGCCAGTATATATAATAGTTTAAGTATTTGATAGTCTAGACTCTTGAGACCCTTTTGAAGTTAATTTATGTCATGATCATTGGTAGAAAATTAATTTTAACACGTCAGGTGTGAGAGGGATGTTTATATTAGTATCGACAAATTATTATCACCTTTAACAAGATGATACTCCATTTTTTAAAATAACTCCCCACAAATTGACAAAATAAAAATATTATTTAACATCAATTTTTACAACTAAAGAATGTAATATTTGTTCCATTTTTTTTTGTTAGAAATGTCTCAATATTCCACCAAAGACAGTTTCCAGATATATTGATTCTTTGTATTGTCTAAAAAAATTGCCCTCCGACCAGCTGTCAAATGACAAATTTATTACTTTCTTTTCTTTCACTTAGTACCGCAGCGACTTTCATCTCTAGGAGGCAATGTTTTCAATTGACCGGCATTTTTCTAAGTAAAACAATGCTGTGTGCATAGTGAAAGTAAAGATTTGAAGACTAAATTTCATGCAATTCCAAATATGTCATGTAAATCTTGTCCAAGAGATCATATCAGTAAAAGCCGGCTGATTCTACCTCTGCTCATGATTTCTTACACACTTTTGAGATCGTATCAATTCTGATAGGTGTTCAAAGAAGACAGTAATTATAAATATTCATTTCTCGGTTTGTTACATCATTAGTATAAACAATTGATTCTTTTTTTTTTCTTTTTCTTTAATTATATTATTATTGTTAATAAATAATTTTATGGCATTTTTTATTGGCATAAGATATATGTGAAAAAATACAATATAAAGGTATTGATGAGAACCGGATGTGAGCAAGAAAAAAAAGTCAAAAAATATAAAAAAGAGGAAAAGAGTTAGTGCGTAAACGCGAGAGCTTCCTCTATAACATTAGCATGCGTCCCGCGAGTCTACATATTTTGGGGAGTCCTCGACTTGAATACCAATATTACGCTTTGACATTCCAATAAAATGCGACCGATTTGTTTACGAGCATATTCATCATTGCTGTGCCTCTTGTCTTTTTATTATTATTATTTTGTCGTTTTATTTTTTTTTTTACTCCAATTATTTTTATATAATACAGATATGATTGCTAATTAAATGAATGGAAAAAAGCGAAATCAATAATTATTTTTATTTTTGTTTAATAAATGAATAAATTGCTTTGGTAATTGGTTTTTTTCTTTTTTAATATTTTTTCCTATTGTAATGGAAAAAATAAATTTGTTTTGACGCACAAGATCTATGTCAGATGGTGTATAATTTTCAGGTGCTCTAGATGTCAAAAAATTTGTATGGGTTGTTTTACAAGATAAGAGAATTGAGATAGTGAAGACTTGGGACCAGAAATAATTCTTGTTGGAAATAATGGTGAGTTGTGAAGGAAAAAGGTAGCAAGAGAGAATAAGAGAATGACAGAGTATGAAATGTAAAAAAGAGAAACGAAAGAAAATATCATTTGATTGTAAAGAAAGATTCAGAAATATATTTTTTTTCCTTAAAAAAAAAAGAAAAGACAAAACATTTTGTGTATTTAAAAATTAAATGTTTTTATTATGATTAATTTTATAAAGAATAAAGTTAAATTTCAAAAGGAATAAAAAGAATAATTATTTTTTTTATCAGGCAAGAAAAAAATAATTATATTTGTATTCAATTATGATCAATTATTTTTTTATTGAATAAAATAAATCACCGTTATAATTATTAGTATTTAAAAAAAGTTTGCGGTAGTTTAAAAAGAATGTAAGAGGAAAAGAGAAGATTGAAATACTTGAAGAAAAAAGATAGTGAGCGATTGGCTATTTCACACCACATTGACCTCTTTCTTATTCATTCCTCTGATATCATCGGTATTCATCCTATTTTATGCAACAATGCGATTTCACGCGGTCATCCAATTTTTTTACTCTGATTCTTATAAACTCACGATCTATGGGTTCAGAAGATTCATCTATAAACTATTCATCTTCTTTTTTAAGTCATCAATTTTATTCAATTTCATCTAGCCATCAAACAAGTCGCAACAAAAAATTCATCATTTCTTTTTTCATTTTATCCATTTTTATTTAATACACATATTCTTTTATTTTAGAAATATGATATCTCTACTGAAAAAATTGAATTCTAAAATTATTTTGAGTCTATGAAAAAATTGCATCGGTTATTAATTTTATTTATCTATTTGCAATTTATTATTTATTGAAAATAAATTGAGTGAAAAAAAATTCGTCCATTAAAATAAGTATTCTATTGATTTAATATATTTTTGAGTTGTAAATAAAATTATCCAATAACAAATAATTGTATGCTAATCAAAATCAAACCTAGTGTTTTCAAATTTATTTATAAGATTCTAGGATAAATAAAAAAAATTCCTTAAATCAATAAAATAATTGATTATAACTATTTCAAAATAACTTTCCACTCATCCACCAGCTAATCATGATATAAGAGCAAAGCAACGACAGGAGTAATTGAAGGAAAGTTGAGGGTGTACATGTAAAATCAGACAGAATATAATAAAATTTTCGTAACCCGATCCCGAATGTAAATTCAACGTGGAGGCGGTGTCGGCATCGAGAATGTGATGAAAGAAGCTAGAGGGTGCAATGAGGCACACTGGGGTAGTATAGAGGAATGACAATTGTCACAATATAACGAAACAATGTTTAACTTGTGCGGGAAGGGCTGTATTGTTATTTTAAATAGGCATTATTCGATTTTAAACTTCAATGAATGCTCTTATCCTTATTACGTAAGGGTGAAGAATCGAGAAAAAGAGATGAAGAAGAGAGAAAAAATAGACAAGGGGTAGGTAGGATTTGATTGCTCCGTCGATAGGGTCAAGACCCGTTATTTTCCAGTCCCTATCCCAGCACCCTTATTTTCCACCCCCCCTCCTCCTCCTCCTATGAAACTTTTCTTCAGTGTTAAACTCTTTTGAACATTCAAGACATACACCTTAACACATAGCTTTTTTCTATTTTTTAAACCAACTTTTAATTGCGAATATTTCGAGTTTATTTTTCTTTGAAAACCACCAACATCTTTCTTCAAATTGCCAACAATTTTATTATTTAGCATTAATTTTTTTTTTTTCAGTGAGATATGTATAATCTGAATGAAGTAATTGAGTAGACAGAAGAGGGTGTATGTTTCGTGATTCTCATGAAATATTTTCTCTTGTAAGGGAATTTATAGTGTGTGTGGTGAAATCTGGACGATGGTGAACTAAATTCGAGAGGAGGAAAAAGAAGAAGGGATGATGATAGGTTAAAATGAGAAAAAGAAAGGAAGAATGTCTTGGTAGTTGATTAGGCTCTATTTACTGTCGTGTGAGTTTAGTGAGCTTCTACTGAGTTTTATTCGTTCAATCCAAATACTTTTCGTTTTTCTCCCCTTTCGATCTAAGACGTCTTTTCAACGTTTTGTGGCTGATCAAGCGTTTACACACCAACACACCACACATTCAGTCCTGTCATCAGCATAAACCAAAGATAGACAATTTTTCCTTGCATTACTTTTTTTCCTTTTCTATCAAATAGTAACTTTGTATCAAATAGAATATTATTTATCATACAAAAAATATAATAGAGGAATTGAAAGATGTTGAGATGAATTTCTTTTTTTGATAAAAAAAAAGAAAAACTACCAAATAATAAATGACAGAAAAAAAATCATATATTAAAGTAAAAAAAAATGAGTCTAATATCAGCCTGCACCATTTGCAATAAGGGAAAATCCCACTAATCTTTTTATGACGACAGCCATAACTGAGAAAAAAACTAATTACAATAGTGTCCATGATACTGTTGAACACATATATTTATATATTAGGGCTGACTATCCCTCTGACAACAGTTTTACTCCAATATAATAATTTCATTAAAAAACAAAATTTCATCAACTATCATTACCACCACACACTTTTTCATCATTATAGTATACTTTGATATCAATGTTTCTCATTATTAAAGAAAAAAAATATGATAATAATTATCATACATCCGAAAGCGTCACCCAAAGTTGATAAATGTAAAGCAGATACGTACATTTTGGCTGAAAAATATTTCACGGTTCTTTATCTCAACGAAGCTCTATCATTTCTGAAGATGGGGGTTGAAATAAAGTAAGTAAGTAAGTAAGTATTAGGGGGGATTGAAGCTGTTATCTTGTCTATTCTGCATTTTATTTTCTTTACCTTATTCATTTGTGATGATTATCATTGGTCTTATTATTTATACACCATCCATTAAATTAAACCTGACGGATTTTTAATTCAATATTCATTTCACAACCCTTTATTATAATGTTACTACTTCAGAAAATGCAAGTAAATTACCGGAGATAAGGTTAAAAAAATTTTTTTATATCAACTCCCTAGATACTTCTAAAGTCATTTAAATCTGCATATGGCGCCTTTATCACGTACAATAATTACGATGAGATAGTTTAACCTAGGTATCCTATTAAACCTGGAATTCGGTGTTCTATAAACTGCCATGCATCAAAGACAGTTTCTGCTATAATAAACGTCGTAACATACCAACTACTACCGTTACATAAAGAAGAGATTACCCATAAAATCTACCCCCATATAGACACGATAAGGAGTTATCTCTGTTCTGTAATTGAAAGTTAATTGGTCCGGTGGTGGTTAGCAAATGTTAAAGCCTTGGAGCGGTAATTTGGATCCTTACCCTTACATCTATATACCTCTTGTCTTCCTGCATTCTATATTTATACCCTTTATTATTGCACTTGGACTTGGACGACTTCATATAGATACATACTACGAGGTGAAAACTTTCTTATTTTTTTTATCACAGTTCATTATTTCCATTCCTTCATTCAACATTCTAATGCTTCTTGTTAATTATTTAAACTTAATAATCAATTAATATTGTTTATGTTCTATTCAATTTAATTAAATAATTAACTTCTTTAATTGTTGTTCATTTTAGGAAATAAATTTTTAAAAAATGATTTAAGGCTGTTTAAGATATTCTTATACATGAAGAGAAAAAAAAAGAAACTTGTATCGATAATTTTGAAATGTTATTCGAACACTTTATATAACAACATGAAAATAATTTAAAGTTATAACTCAACTTTTTCTTGAAGAAACAGACAACTCAGTACTTGTATATACTTGGCATGCATCCCCTGATACGAAGGAATCCTTATTGTATCGTTGCACGTGAGAGTAATGCGCAAATATAAAGTTCTCTCTTTGGATTTTGACCTTTTCTCTTTTTTCTTGGTTTATACAATTATTCTTTTTTCTCAATTCTATCATCACTATATTAATATCATCTCATTATTAATTTTTAATATAAATGTTTCATCGTATCAACAATTAATTGGATCATTTATCAATATTTTATTTTATTTAAATCTAATTAAAGTTGAATAAGAAAAAAATAAGTTAAAAATTATTGGGAGTAAAGAAATCAGAAATGAAGAAAGTTGGTCAATATCATGAATATCCTTGCTCATTTCAAATAAAATATTTCTAAATCTAGTTACATATATAATCCATTGTTATAACATAAAAAATTTAAAAGAAACTAAATTTTTATTATTTAAAGATAAATTTTCTTTTTTATTAGAATTTTTTTTCAAGATATAGCTGCAAGTGATATATGTCTGCTGTAAACTGGGTTCTACTACTGTCTTTATTTTTTTTCTATGCAGTAGTATATATTATAAATAATCTTCATTTATTTTCTATGAAATAAACTAGATTTATAAATATCTTCATAAATTCTTTTTAAAATCAATTATTTATAAAATAATAAATAATACACACTACACTCTGATGACAAAAAAAAACTTGAAATAGCTGATTCAGACAACCAATATGAATAAACATGTTATAACAAATTATTCTTATTAAAGAGAATCTGCTGATTGAATAAAAGAAAACAACAAATACAAAAAGCAAATTTTTAAATGAAAAAATAAATAAAAATAATAAATGATTTTTTTTTGGAGCACTAATTTTTATATTTGATATGGGATATAAATCACCCCACAAGTTAAGAGGCTGATTACTACTTCAGCAATGATGTTGCTGGAGAATTTATTTCTCTTCATCATTGGCCTCGTGGTAGTTGACAAAAATAGGCGTATCATGTTTACAAATTCCCAATGTTCTTGACCTATCTGTTTGATTCGGTTGGTAGATTTACTTAGACAAAACATCAACCCATATCTTGTACAAACCAATGGTTGATATTCTTCAGCATGTTTCTCAGTCCGGATTCGTTGGTTGATATCGGAGGCGTCGCACGATGCGCCAAACCAACTCCGCCTGGTCTTGCTCACGCGTGCTTCAAACCAGTCGTTCTGTCTCACTTTTTTTCATCTCATTCTACCTCACTCAACCACCGCTTCCACGTCCCCTCTCTTAAACTCCTCGGGATCGACGCGAACGAGTCCCATTCCCCAGTCACCCGCACTTACCACGCCAAGTCGAATACCAGCTTCCGACTGTGACGCGCTTACTTTTTTTTCTATCCAAATTCCACCACAAGGTTGCTTGAACCCTAAACACCACATAGCACCTTGAATTCAAAATAGTTGAAGAAAAGAAACCGACACTCTAGCACTCTTAGATTCAATGGAGATCGCGCTTCAGTCCTAGAAACCTCATAAAATGTGTGCAACCAGTTCTGTGATCAACCAAAACAAATTTGTTCAAGTACCAAGTCATGTGTCAGTTAAACGAAAATTACACGCGTTAATTTTATACTAGTGAACTGATTTTACATTTTAATTATATTCATTAAAAGTTCATTAATTGAGTCAATTGATTTAGTGGATTTGATAGTTGATATAATTCTAGAGAATTTTAAAAGTGGTGTGAAAAGTGACATAAGTGAGAGAAGATGTTACCATATCAAGTAGCTATGGACTACGGAGGATTCCAACGACAGAGTCCAGTTGGAGTTGGGGTGGCCGGGGTCGGGGTTGGTACACCACATCAGGGCCCACCTAGTGGCCTCAACATCAACCCCGCGTTCACCCACTCCTGGTTCGTACCGGCGGACCTCTGTGTCCCGTACAAACAGAATCAGGGTCCTCTACTCGAGCCAGGGCATGTTGTTTATCTTATACTTTTCAATAATTTCATAAAGTTATCAATTATTAAACAGACTTAGACATCAGCTCTAGAAATAGCTTTTGCTGTATTATATTTTTTCTTACACCATTTATCACCGTTTTTCATTTTTGCAACATCATCTGGCAATTACGTTTATTCAATCTGACCTCTTTATTTCTCAATAGAATCTTTTTTCAATTTATTTTCAACATTTTATTTTTAAATTCACTCACTTAGAAAAATTGCATTAAGAAAAAAAGGTTGATGATAAGTAAATAATTTACAGTTGGATAAATAATGAGATTTTTAAAAAATAGTTATTCTAATCCTGAAACAATAATCTAGGAATAAATCATCAATGAGCTTTGATTTTATAAAATTAAAATGAAGAATAAAAATGAGTAATAATAATTATTTGGTATTCTATTGTAAAGTGGTGAGTTTTTTGTTGGAGACTTTAATGCTATTGAGGTTCATCGTCGCTTAGAATCTATCCAAGCACGTATGCAGTGTAGTTTCCTTAAATTAGTCTTATAATGATTCATGTATTCAATTATTCAACTTTCAAAAAAAAAGAAAGAAATGACGAGTTCATTCGATCTCTACAATACACCAAACTATTCTCTACAATCTTCTAAATATAAATTCAAGTTCTTATTTTAGACTCTACTAATAGTTTCTAGTTAAGTTAAACACACACAATATTGTAGAAAAACCGCATTATAAATCACCAAACCATGATCTTTCATCATAGCAGGTACTCGTCAGCAGACATAGAGAAGACCTGATTGTTTTAAAATCCAGACCAAGTTTCTTGATTTTAGAGTCTGATAAAACGACATCTCGTAAACAGTCTCAGATTTTGACCGAAAAAGAAAAAAAATAAAATGACAAAATAGTATTAACTTAAAACTTATGATCTAGAAAAAGGTATAAATAAAAAAGGTAGTATGTTGATGCAGCTTTAGCTTTGGGTGTTAAGTTGTTTTAAGAATTAGATGGAAATGTGAATGAGCTAGAAGTTGAGATTTGAGGTAACATTTTCTGAACCCTTTGACCACAGTATCCCACTATCAGCTTGTCATCTTGTTTGTTCTAGTCTAGTTTAGTGAATTAGATTGTGGTAAAGAAGAAAAAAAGCCACATGATGGTAAACAGCAGTTGTAAAAGTTACAAGATAATGAAAAGGGTCACATGACCTGTGAATTGAACATAATATATAACTTCCTTGACCTGGCAATAGAATGATGTGAAAGAAGTATATAGTCACATAAAGAAGGCGTGAGCCATGGAAAAAGCTAGCACCTAAAGAACCAAACGAGTGATAGAAGGAGGTGTTGACGGCTCCCTAAGATGCTCTGTCAGCATCAGCGATCCTGTGATCGCATCGAGTTTACTACCGTGGCGTGACATACTCATCTGCACCAGGCCAATGTTTTAACACTATCTACCCATCACCATCACTACCCCACCATTACCATGACTTGCCATGACAGAGCTCCCTTGAGACTTACGTACCCAAAAAACTTATTCATTTTTACCTACATGCTACTTATTGTTATATTCTTCTTTACATTATCTACACATTTTTTATTGTATTTGTTACTCATATATTATTCATTCGTATAATGAAATAGCAAGTGGTTACAGTTGGTTTCTTATAAATTACATACTGAGAAAAATTTATAACTACAATTATACCTATCATTTAGCATAAATGAAGTCAAACAAAATTTATTCAGATGATTTTAAATATTTACGGTTATTTTATTGTCTCTTTATTCCTTGTATTGTTATGTAATTTTTTTTGCTCAATTTTTAAGATGTTTGTTGGGTTTAGTATCACTGTGATTTTTTTTTATAATCATTTTTATAAAATAATCTTTCTGTATTATTATTGAAATTATATGTTTCCTAGTAGAGTCAATTATTTGACTTTCGGTCAACGATCTCAAAGTGTCATTTTATTATAGCCAATACTGCACGTTCCCGGAAGTTGAAGGTGTATATCAATAGACAGTGGATAAATAAAAGACATCAAACCTGTACATATTGATGTCAATGAATTTTATATCTAGTATAGAGTCTATATCATTAATCATAAATTATTGATGACATTTTATTCACAAAAAATCTTTGAAAAATTTATTTCAACTTTAAAAATAATATTTATGTATTATGCTAGTAGACAAAGTGTTTCATGCTATAAATAAACTGTAGGCAAGTCAGATCAGTGATCAAAATTGCTTTTGATCAAAATAAAAATGACTTTAAATTCATTTAAATTAGATTTAGTTTTTCAGAAGTGATTTTTATCTCAAGTTAGATTTTATCAGTTTTAATTTACCCCTAGTCTACCACCAACATCAAATAATTTTGACCCAATAATTTTTCCAGCATTTAAAGAAAATTAAAAAGTAGAAAAATGTCAATTAAAAAGGAGCAAAAAAAATGATCTAATATCCTTGGCAGAAGGATAATATAAAGGTTAGACTTCAAGGGAGCCTGTTTCCCTAAAAGTTCTCAGGCTCCTCGTGGACACATCAGGAAGCTCATCACGTAGACTTTGAGCCCACCCTTATCTACGCGTCATCATGAGCTGTCTCGAATTTTTTCTCTCTCGTTTTACCACCCACTCCTCATCTCCTCCTTTTGTGTCTCTTATTTTCTCTTGCTTTGTCATATTACCAACTTCATAAATATAATAAATAAAAATAATATATCTCCATAATTATTACATTTATAGCTCTTCTTTTTTGCTTTAAAAAACTGCTAATTTTTAATTCGCACTTGAAAATAATAAGAAAATTTTATATAAATCTTAATTGAGATGGGTTTGGTTTTCGAATTTTACTGGATTCAGTAAAAGGTGTACGGTGAGGCGAAGGGAAAATTATGTCAAAGCTGTAACGGTAACATTAGAAGCATTGTATTGTAACGTAAGGATATGAGTCCCTGGGGAATACTGGAGCAAGGCAAGGGGAATTGTACTGGCCAAGTAGAATGTAAGAAAACAGAACTTAGCTCTTTTTAACTCTTAGGAATACAGTTTCTACTTGGCTAGTTTTATTTCATCAAAAAATATACATTTATTTAAACAAAAAAATTGTGGTAAAGTTTTCAAATGGAATTCAAATTGAAAGAAGTGATTGATTGAAACTCTGCCCACAAATGATCACTAAGTAATGATGATTATTTGATGCTATTTAGTGACTTAATGACGAAAAATAACTTGAAAGGAAATGGAGAAATTTCATGAAGCATGAACCCACCAAAATATATACTACTGTGTTAGAAGTACCTAAAAAAATCCCATTGGTCCTCGATAACTTCGTCATAGTCCTTCTGAATTATTGATGCTCAGCACTTTGGTCCGAGCCCTTCTTTTTTTTTCACACTTTCCACCACTTTTATTTTCCCCTTCACACACCATGTATTTTCAGTGTACACATCGCTTATACACATGTATAAACGTCAAGGGGGCACCTGACTCTGTTTTTGGATCCCCATGAGAATATACCCGGACGAAAGAGCCGACGGCCTCTCGCCCAATTTCAACCAATTTCACCCAAAGTTCCGCTTAATTTTATTTTCACGCATTTGCGGATGCCAAGAGACTTTGCTCACTGCCCTCGTCAATTGACGAAGGATCGTTGGCATTCCCTCACAAATTCTATTTCTAAATATCCACGTGTGAGTGTGTGCATATCTATATAATCAACATCAATTCAATGCATCATCTAATTATGTCTGCCAAATGTTTTCTCTTTGTTATAAAAAAAAAAATTATTTACTTTCAACAAATTTGAAATTTTATGATAAAAAATTCCAGAACCCAAAGAGAACAGAAAAAATTGTAAATCGATGGGGCAAACGATTTGATCCGATTAAAGGTTCAACTTTTTCACCCACAAGCTTTTTTATTACCCCAAGATTTTGCGTTACATTCGAACGCATTCACTACCCCTGTCATGTCCCATGGGAAGTGTTTCAATCTCAGACAAACAGCCTCGCAATTTTTTTTTAAATGCTAAGAAAAAAATCAAACTCCGATTGGCTTTATACTTGAATTATTTCAACATCATTTTACTTTTTAAAACCTCACCATTTAAATCTCCTGCATTAGTATTTTTTTTATATATATATTCTTTTGCTTTTAAATAAATGTCCAAGTTCAGACCCAAGCAAACAAACTATCTTGAGTTTATTTGATTATCGGTACCATGGGATTATTTATTAAATAAAATCCAACCAGTATATATGTAAGAAGATAGCGAAAATAGTTTTGAAACGATTATTTGAGAAAAGAGCGAAAGAGTCTTCTTTGAGAAACTCTTTATAGCCGGAGACACTCACAAAAGCTTACCCCTAATGCTCCCTAGTGTAAGGAAGGTACAGGTTACCCTAAAGACTAAAAACATCCGCTGACTTTGAAAACATTTGAAAGTCCCTAGTGAGAAAACCGGGAAACAGTCGTTTTACAGTCGTTAAGCGTAACTACTGTGTAATAAAAAGACAGCTTTTTAACCCTCTCGATCTAACTGTCACATTTAATCGTTCATTCTTAGCCATTTTATTTATTCAGTCTCATGTTAATATTATAGCATGGATAAATCATCGTCATTATTATCCAATAATTCTTTGAATTTAGTTGTAAACTTTTATCACAAAGTAAGTAAGTTATATCAATTAAAATACCCGCAGCAGAAATGCGGGTGATTGCTGATTGGGCAAAGTAGTGAGCACGTGCATTGTTGTACCAACCAGTTGAAAAGGTGGAAACATTATTGAGGGTTGCAACCGCGAGGGCGGAGTTCCTGAATGCATTTACCACCTCTGAGTAAACAGTGGACTTGATAGTCCACCTGAATAATGCATGTCATTAAAGCATTTGTAGCTCAATTCTGGTTTACTCACATTATTCACATTGTGGATGGTTTCATAATTCATATTTGCTAGGAAAATAGTTATGTCTATAACCATTGCTCTACTCAACCATTCATAAACTATCATAAATATAATACATGTCCCATACATAACGTACACATGAACAGTCTAGTTTAAAAATATCTCCAGCACCTGGACAATAATTCTAGTCTCCAAAAACACATGGTTATTTTGAACAAATAAATTCAAATGTTGAAGTGCTGGATATTTGATCAACTAGACTGTGTGTATTAAAATAAATTCAATACACTAGGCTACTTGGTATTGATATGAATTGTGATCTAATGAGGTATTTATTTGATTACAGTTTGTTGGAGATGCGAAAAGAAAAAAGTAGAGATGCAGCAAGATCACGAAGAGGGAAAGAAAATTTTGAATTTTATGAACTAGCAAAAATGCTGCCCCTACCGGCTGCTATCACTTCACAGTTAGATAAGGCTTCTATTATAAGGCTGACAATCTCTTACCTTAAGTTACGGGAATTCTCTTCACATGGGGACCCTCCATGGAATCGGGACTCACCGCCATCTAATAAAATAGTTAAAAGTGAGTACATTCATTTATTTATTCATCTTATTTAAAACAATTTTTATTATTCTTTGAATTTATTGAGATTTTCTTTTCTTATAAAATTGTATCACTTACAATATTTTTGAATGCAGTTGATATATTTTTATCCACCTGGTTGTGATATGATCATCCAAGTGATTAAAATGTCATTTCGATGGAATTTAGTTAACTGCCAATGATTTTGTCTATGATTGATTATCAGGGCATTGTTGTATATCTATTAACCAGGGGCTTATTGGTATGAAGGCAGAATATATAGAAAGTGTCTAGAATTTTTGAAAGTTAATCGGTGAAAAAGCTGCTCCTCCTTTAATGTATTCCACCCCAAGAATAAAGTCTGTTGTAGACACGTGTCAACTATCGCATGAAAGAGTCGCATGACTTTTGGGACACTCATAATTTGATCAAGGGGATAAAAAAATTTTTTCTATGCAATGTAAAAAATTTTGTGTGTTCAAGAAATAATTTTGCTATTGCAAAATGATTTTTGTCATTCAAATAATTTATCTTTATATAGGTGTGAAAAATTGTGTTGATTTAAAAAGTAATATTAATAGAATAAATGTTTTAGTTTATTATTTGATATTCTATCACTTATTTTTGAAGTAGTCAATGTGTGAGAGTAAAAATGATTTTTATGTATGTATACACATAAATTGGTGGATAAGAAAAATATAATATCATCTTAGGATGGCGATCCTTGATACTTTTATAACCCGGTTGACCAGAAGAGATCCGCGAGATACATAGTAATGAAAAATTCTGGACCAATAATGGAACTGATACCATCATGAATTGGGTTTCAGAGTAATTATTCTGAGAAAGTTTATGTGAATTTGATAAAAGAAAAATCAAATTATTTCTCATACATTATTTTCGTTAAATAACAAAGAAAATAAGATTGTAGATTTTTTCTTAAAATAGCAAATTTATATAAGAGTAAATTTTTTGTGTTCATTTAGTACCACTACCCATATGTAAATCTAATCACGGTTCAGCCCCTGTACACAATCCTCGCATTACCAGACCGCCAATGTAACTAAACTAACAAAATTGTGTTAAACTCATCCCCAACTTAAGAACTCACCCCCTTGAATTCTCGTTTTATCCCCTTTGCCTGTCGAATTTTCGTCTGTCATTCTCTATTTCTTTTTTTCTTTTTTATATATTTGTTGTATGCTCTACACTGTATGCTCTTCTGTTCTTTCTTTTAACGTGGAGTAATGTAATGAAGATAAAGGAGAATGAAACGAAACTGACGTATATAAAAGTTGAAGACAAAGAGAGGGTGAGATACAAAAAGGGGACTTTAAACCAGTGTTTAACATAGTTGGCGGCTAGTTAACGACAGCCAAGACACAAGAGCTACCCTTCAGAGGTTCTCGCGTATTTTCTCCCTCAGGAATAAATTTTAATCTTATACTAAACGATATTTTTATGCACTTCCTTTCAGAAAATACTTTCAACTAAATCTGTACACTTCATATAAAACTCAATCATCTAATCATTCTTATCAAACCTTTTATCAACTATATTATCATTTTATTTTATACTAAATAAAACAATTTTAAATAAAATCATTTTTTAACTTTGTTTATTTAAATAGGAACAGTGATTAGAAGGGCAATTATGATTTTTTTCCAGTTGGTAGAGTTATAAATAGTTTTAAAAATAATTTAGAAATGAAAGCTTGATAGATTAGTAGATAGAGAACCCCTGGTAACTTTGAAAATGAAATGAAAATTCTAATGAAATACAGAAGATTAACTAAACACACTTGACTAATTAAGCAGCACTTAACTAAATCAGCATCACCAATACCCTAATCAACGAGTCGTTAGTATCAACTTATTTGCATCAAACAAATATATCCGTATACCCCTTATAATCAAACCTCAATGTACACTATCCCCAATTGTAATTCAGTTTATCCACCCATTCCACTCTACCCCTCTAAAAAATCCTTACACAAATTCTACAAGCTGGAAATCCTTGAAACATGTCTCTACATGTACATTTTTCTCTCGAACAAAAATTTGCTTTAAACTATTTTGTAAAAAAATAACACTGAAAAAAATATTCAAATATTGAGACAATACCAAACCTTTTAGCTATCTAACCTTTAATATTCACAGTGTTGATATTTTAGTAATACTTTACTTGTTCATACGATTAAGATAATTGTGACAATCCTATTCTGTCTCTGATTTAAAAGATGTAAATTACTTATTCACTCTATTTTTACTTATACCAAGACTGGACTAATAGCTATCCATATAATTAGTGTAGGCATAGGAATTGGTATGACAACAATCTACTTCAGTTAATTCCTAGATCTATAAATTTTTTTTTTAATTAACATAAAATACAGAATAAATGCTACAATCATTGTGAAAATAGTTGAATTAAAATTTAAATAAACTAACAAAATAAATAAATGTATTATTTTTGTCACGAGGTTGAATAAAGAAAAAAAGAAAAATAGTTAGAAATAGGGAGGAAGAAAAAATCAAAATGAGATCGACACATGAAAAATAGGCAAAAAATGGCACAACCTGAATAGAAGCCATAGGGACATATGCTGTATGCAAAGCAAGGCTAACTAACTTTGAGGTAGCTGTTGAACGTGTACCACGCCCCTATGACAGGCTGGGTTGGAATCGATGAAAATAAGCTCTCAGAAGTGTGTGTGAAAGAGAGAAAGTACTGAGTGAGATCCCGAGTGCCCGTTTGATGGGCCATCAATGTAAACCAGTGTAAAGTCGAAGTTTGGGGTGAGCTAGAACTTGTGGCATTACATGTCATTGTACCTCCTTCTAATTCATCCCTATTTTGGTTTACATATATAATGCACCAATCTACCCCTTTTAAAAGAAATTATATAAACTCAAATTATACCGATTTATTGAATTATTTAAATGAAATATTTTCTAAATACAATTAGAAAGAATAAATTTGAAAAGGAAATTTTTGAAAATCATAAATTCTAAAGAAATATATAGGTTTCGTATATAATACGCTATAATTCTTAAGACAACACATGTACTTGTCTAGATGCCAAGGTTTACCTTCTTCACGTATTCGGTAAATCTTCTATTCCCCTGTTAGCTTATTCTCACTCCTCCCACACGGTTATCACAATATTTTGATAAATACATATGAGGCGTGTTTTATTATGTGCTCTCTTTATGGCCATAATTCATAGTAATTTTTTAGTTTTATTTTTCAAGTCTACTATTTAATCCTCTCATCGCATTCATAAAATTTCCAACAAAAATTTACAACAAACATTCAAAAGCAATATACAATAAATTTTACGACAAAAATGGTAGAAAAATAATAATAAAAAAATAAATAAAATTCGAATTATGATACATATAATATTAAATGGAATATGACAGTGAAAATGAAAGATAAAAAAATATATCTATGTGTGTAATACCTGTAGTGAAAACAATTGTTGTATAAAACGTATCATCATTCAGTATCTCATAAAGTAAAACACACCCCTCCGGTCGACTCGTAGATAAAGAGACAACAAATTCGCCTATTTTTCATTAAATCCCAGTCCCAAGAGTTCCAAGATCCACATTTTCGATATTGTCTTATATTCCTCATATGTTGCACACCTATATACTGACACCCTCTGTCCATTTATCCCCTGTATACTCACTTTGCAGCTGGGTAAGACTCCTATTAAAAGACCGACAATTTTTTTCTTTGAGTTGTACGACATTTTCTAACATTATGAAATTTATTACCATTATAATCAAAAAAATTTTCACGTTCAAGTCTTTGTAACGGATTTTAAATTGTTGCTAACAAAAAATTAATTGAAATGTAATTTCTTTATTCTTGGAGATCAATTCATCTGAATAGAGCTTTCATTTTTTATTCTAATGCCAAATAACTTTCAATTTTAAGTCATTTTTTTTTCATCATAATATTATTAAAGTAAAAAGAACTAGAATTATTATTTAATAAAATTGTTCAATATTTAAATATAAATAATAGTTGGGAAAAATGTAATAATGAGAAATAAAGTATGTCATTTGATTGCTACAACATTCTAATAATATATTGGAGTCAAGGTTATCTAATGGCTATATTAATCAAACTCAGAATAGTTAAATGGTTATATGGTGTGCTGGAAATGTACATTGGTTCTGCCTATTTTGCTCTATAATTAATTCACCCACACTAGACCTTATGCTGCAATGAATTATGGAGTTGTAATATAAATGTTGCAGTTATAATGTATTTAGTGAATAGCAGACGTTACATGTTCACAGTTCCTCATACACGTACATGTATATTATTATAATATCTATTGAAGTTCCCCCAAAAATATGATCATCATTAATCTCAAACGATCATCGATGGACATTCCAGTTTCTGAAAAATACCAGAAGGCACAAAGTTGGTGATATAGATATATATATACAGTAAAAGGTAACGAGGGATGAAGAAGATATAGAAAAGTCGTAGCCCCGTGGGGGTTACAGGGCGTAAAATGACCCAACGACTAATAATATTGCACTACCCTAATACGCCCTTTGGAAAAAATAATACCCGCTTCGTTGCTGGGATATTCCGTCGCTTATTTTTCGTCTGTTCGCGCGAGTGAAATGTTATATCGGGTCTTGTCCCATAGGAACAACTTCAAGTTTCGTATATTCAATAGTCTTTACAGTTCTTTACTGTAATTTATCATTATTTATTGTATTGTTCATTAATTTCTGATACTTTTCTGATATATTAAGATCAAAATGGTCCAAATTTACTCTAGAAAACCAGCTAAAACTTATCCAGGATATTGCTGGCTAATAATTGCTTTATTTCATCAGAATAACTTCTAGATGTTGAAATGAAAAACATCAGTCTATGTAAAGAAAAAATATTTTAAACACTTTATAATTCATTAGGAATATTATTTCTTGTATCATTTACTAGTAATGTGAAATTCAAAGTAAAAAATCAATAGAAAATGTTTGCTAGAATTAAAAGCACCAATGACATCAATGTTAGAAGAAGTTAGGATTATCATTGATAGTCTAGTATTATCCCCCATCATGATAATAATTTTTCCTTCATCGTTTTTTGTATTAAAAAAATCATTTTGCTTTAGCTATCAATAAATAATGTTTTAAATGCCCAATGAATCATACAGTAATTCCAGTTTGCCAATCAGAATTGAGAGAACCTAACAATGACGTTCATCAGCATCATATTATGTATAATAGAATATATAACATAAAGAAATATTATCATTAACATCTGGACAGAAAAAAGTTAAATTTAGGATATTCCAACAGAGGGTGAATTTTCTTTGATTGATCAAAAGGAACAAAAGGTTCGTCAGGATATTCATAGTGACCCAAGATATAGGATTAATACAAGATTATTTCGGGGATGCGTTAGAAATATCAGTAGAATAAACTTGTTTGACCGAACGAGAAAGATAATGAGAGAGTAAAAGAGTATATAGAAAAAGGCGAAGGGGGGCATGGTCATTTCTAGATTATGTGAGGGATGGAGTTGGTTAGTTCAACTTATCCCAATGGATTTTACCAGATTAACCAAACTTCTGACCGTATGAGTTTTATCAACTCTTCTATAAGTCTTTCATTAAAGGATGAAGTGGAGAAAGAAATAAGAAAATGAGAGGGAAAAGCTTGAAATCAAGTGACAGAAGGGGAGGATTATTATTACAGTAAGGAACCGGGTTTGTTTGCTAAACGAAGGGATGAAGCCTGAGGATGTAGAGAAAGGGTTTATGTGATTCATACCCAATAAGGGAATAGATAATTCATTGTCTTATTATTAAATCAATCAAAATATCAGCACAAAACTACTGAATATCTTAACTGATTACCATCCCTTCAATCTATTCAATGTTTAATTGAAAAAAAAACCATCTCATTCTAGGTACCAAAAGAGCTAGGTTATCAAGCACACCTTGTGCTGAAGATATATTTGAGCAACATCAAGGCACTCACATTCTTCAGGTAAATAAATTCATTAAAAAAAATCTAACTTTCAATAAAATAGAAATATCAATAAATTTAACTTTTTTCTGTTAGTCTTTAGATGGATTTGCAATGGCTGTGGCTGCTGATGGACGATTTCTCTACATTTCCGAAACAGTATCAATATACCTTGGACTATCTCAAGTAAGTACAAAAACTCATTTAATATTAGGAATAAAAAATCTCGACGGGTTGATGGATTTTTTAATCTAATGAATGAAAGAAATAATAACTGATAGAAAATTAGTTGTTGTCAACATGACAACTTTTATCTAAAGTCAACAGAAATTTCTTCCATGGCGCATGTAGTTTAATTACGAAAGCATCAGAAATAGAGCGAGTTTGATGATATCAATGATAATTTAATGGAGACAGTGTACTATCTATAAATGAAGTTGATGAAGATTCAGCTAAAGTTGTCTAGTTAAAGTTAGAAGAAGAAAAAGGGCCGAGAAATGAAGCGATGATAGTAGGAAAGAGAGGAAAGAGTTGAACAAAGTGATGAGGAAGAGTTGGAGGTGAGGTCAAGGGAGAGAGGAAAAGGAGGAGAAGGAGAGAAGGTTGGCGGCCATGCTGGCTGGCACCAAGCAAGCACGAACGTAGTTAGGAGGCGGGGGTGGTAGCATGCGGCTCACGTAGCCTCTGCACGGCGGCGTGTTCGCCATTCCTAATGCTTTCAGTGAAGGTGGACGGGAGGAAGAGAGTCCGGGGAGAGTATGAAGCCGGGAGAAACGGATGGATGGATAGAAGGACTATACGAAGGTGAAGGAAAGAGAGAACATTTAAGGAAGGGGTGAGGTTTAGTTCTGCTCCAGAAAAGGGGACTGAGGTACCAGTCTCTCGACTGAAGCAAGGCAGAACCCTGGAGCAATCAATAGGATGTTCTAGGGATTCGTATTTGTTAGCTTTATACATATCTCTGTGTACATGAAGCATGAACATTTATCTGTGTATTTATATATTTTTTTTTTAAATTCATGAAAATTCATTATTTCATATTGGTGCTATTGGCTGAATAAATTAAAGAAAAATATAAGCTCGCAATTACACTGGCTTAATTCACTTTATTTGAATGGTCTCATTTCAATATTTAATTGATAACTAAAAAGCTATCGACCAACTGTGGGAATTGTCATAAAATAATCATTTGATATAAATGTTTGTAGAAATATAGTGTAAAAATTCTATTTAAAGGTATTTTTTTTTGTAATAGCAATAAATATGATAATGGAATATAAATGTAAATGAAAGGTGTATAAAATCAGTATACGAGCAATATTATAGAAAACTAAACATTTATAATAGTTATTATTATAACTCGTCGACTAATTCTGCTTATCGATTCTTCCAAGTCTTGGCGTCACCCATCGAACGCGAGAACAATACGAAATGACTTAAGTGTATCCGTCTGTTGAATCAGTCGTGGTATCCATGACACGTACTACTTTGATACCGAATCTATAAACCCCACCCACACACTTGCAGGTTAATTTATTCGTGAAAGACGAAGACGTGTCATGAAAAACTTGATTTGCACAAACCACTGTCTCACTTCTTCTTTACATAAAATACTTGTACATGTTGAAGAATCAAAAATGATACGCTGAACGTTACACAACAGTTAGAAACAAGACAGAGATGTTGAAATTAATTATTTCAATATTATACGCACATGAAGAGACCATAAAAACTGTTATCGCTGTTATTATTATTATTACTACCAAGTTTCTTTGACACAAGTCCAGGTTACTTTCTCGACATTCAATACATATAGGTTTGGATAAGTCATATTGTATTCTATTCATGAACATACTACGTTTTTCTAATTGGGACCATGATAAGTATGCAGCAATTGACTTGAGCTTCTGGGTCGATTGTTACCTTACATTCTGAATATAAGAATATATAATAATATACATATATCTGTCAATACATCAGGAGAAGGAAAACTAAGACGAGTCATCATCATTTTAAAGAAGGCCTTCATGAACATGTTTGTACATGTAATACAGTTGAAGAATCCTATGTCAGAGAATATATTATAGCACTTTTAGCTTCTATACATATAATTTGAAAACTTAAAAATTTTATTTTAATTATTCTTGTTAATGATATTTTTCATGAAAATCTTTTCTATTTGTTATACAGGTAGAAATGACTGGTTCAAGTGTATTCGACTATGTCCATCAGCAAGATCATGCTGAAGTAGCTGAACAATTAGGTTTAGGATTAACTTGTTCAACAAATTCTTCATCAGGCCCACAATCATCAAGCTCAGGACTAGCTTCACCTAGTAGCGCAGCTTCAGAGGAGCATGGATCCAATTCTACAGCTAATCCTGATGGTAATTATAAACGATCTTTTTATTGATCAACAATTAATCATCATTATTACTAAAGACTGTTCCAATCGATTCACATTAGTATAACTCGTTTAACTTCAGATCAATTGTAAATGAATGCTAATTTGATGGCTTAAAATGGTTTTGGGGAATTCTATTTATAGCCGACATGGATTTGAAAGTAGAAAAGACGATATTTTAATCAACCATCTTTAACCAATGATGAATTTCAATACATTATCGGTTGGACAGTGACAATTCAATCACCACCAACTTTGGCATCAGTATGAACTATTACCATATCTCCATAACTTGGATTTTTTCATCATAATTATCAATATGAATATGCTCATGTAGTGATCAAATCTAATCTCTCTTGTGGAATCAATTCAACAGTATACGCTTGAACATTTTTAGATGAAACTTGAATGAGTTTGTACCATCAAAAATTGTTAGTCAAATATTCGGATTAGTAAAGCAAAGTTAAATAAAAATAGAGAAAATGTAGCATTGAGGAACGATCAGATGACCAAGTTCGACGTCAAGCTTCTCTAGTGTGTCGGTATGAGCACGTGAACTGGACGAGAAACCGTCGGGCGTGCGGACGTGCTCGTCGACGTCGCCACGTGAGATCACGGCGGAAGAGATAGACGAGGCCAGTCGTGACAGGGTTGAAAAGAGGCTAGAGAATGTGGAGGGCGCGTCACGCATAACCTCTTTGGCTTAGACCCACGTCGACGGTTCACGGTCGTCTGTTCCATTATTGCGACATGGAAAGAGAAGTCCTGGACTCACTTCTGGGCTCTTTCTCTGTTCCTCTTTCGTTTCGCATATATATCTATGTATATGCATCCCTCGATTTGCCCAATTGTTATTCCACGACGGCTACTACGTTGCACGTATAATTTTCCCTCTTTCTCTCTTTCTCTCTTACTCAAGAGAGTTAGAAACGTGTAGAGAAGATGGCAGAGTCCGGATACCTTAACACTGTGCACTCGGACGACGACCCTGAAACTTATTGTCCACGATCATCCTGAACTGCATTACTATACGCTTGTCTAGACACGTCACTTCGACGTGTCGAGTGTATATGTATATGTGTAGACCTGAATGCTAAGACACTTGAACTTTGAATCAACAAAAGAAGGGCACTTTGACACTATACTAGATATACTAGAATATATTCGTTCAACTTGATGATATTGAAAGAGACTAACCAGAACCCTTTCTTTTTTATCACAAAATTTTTAACAATAAAAATAAAAACAACACAATTTAGAAAATCAAATACTAAAAAGAACAAAAACTGACATATTATAAATGTATTTTTAAAAAAATATCAAATGTATTAATTAAATTTTATTCATTTTGATGAACAGTTTCATCTGTGATGGCTTTGACATCAACGGGACTTTACAAGGGTTATGATCGAGCTTTTTGTGTAAGAATGAAATCAACGTTGACGAAGAGAGGATGTCATTTCAAGTCTTCCGGATATCGAGTAAGTTTTAGTCATGTATTATTATTGATAAACTCATCTAGATAAATAATTAATTCATCCTCATATTTTTATGTTTAATTATCAGGTAGTCTTATTGTTATGTCGTCTAAGACCACAGTATCCTTTTCATCCTGCCAGGAAGTCTTCACCAACACTCATGGGTATGGTGGGATTAGCTATTGCATTACCACCACCAAGTGTCCATGAGATTAGGCTTGAAGCTGATATGTTTGTAACTAGAATTAATTTTGACTTTCGGATAGCACATTGTGAGCCAAAGTAAGTCTAAAGTTCTTTAGAATTAATTTTTATAACCATTGTGTACAAAGTTGGCATAATTCCTATTTCTATCTTCCGCAATGCATTTTTAATGCTATTCATTATGTTTAGAGTTTCGGATTTACTCGATTACACGCCTGAGGAATTAACAGGGAAAAGTCTTTACGCATTATGTCATGGAGAAGATGCAAATCGCCTACGGAAGTCACATGTTGATTGTAAGTATTGGAAAAATTCTTTAAATTTCATGAATTTCTTTTTCTTAATCCATGATAGAAGTATATTTTTAATACTATTTTAAAAAATTTTATTTAATGAATATTTCAACTCTTAGTACATAATTTTTGAGTTCAGATGTTATCTTTTATCCACTATAATTCAAAACTACCAGAAATGGTTATTTAGTATTCAACAAACGATGATGTTTTTACTGTATACACCGGATGCGACTTCTTCAACGAATTTTTCTTGTTTTACTGTATTTTTTTAAATTTATTATTTACTTTTTATTAATTGTTTATGTACACATAGTACAAATGATACTTATCATAAAATGTTTTCAGTAATTCATAAAGGGCAAGTTTTAACGCATTACTATAGATTGATGAATAAAAGTGGAGGATACACATGGCTTCAGACTTGTGCGACAGTAGTTTGTAATTCCAAAAATGCCGAAGAACAAAATATCATATGCGTAAATTATGTTATCAGGTAAAACATCAAAATATATAAATCTATTGAATTGTAGAATACATCATTGTTTAAAATTATTCAAATAATTATTTTAAATTTTAGTGGGCGAGAATATGAAAATTTAATAATGGATTGCTGTCAACTTGAAGACGGAGTTTCAGGTGTAAAGAGAGAAGATGCTACGGGCAATGATCCCGAAAATGGATCTCCTGATGCAGATCGAGGAGGTAAATTATCATCATAGAAAATTGAATTAATTTTTAGTAATAACAATGATGTTATCATCATAACAATAACAATGACATAAAACTTCTTGAAATAGATGTAAATTTAAGAAGATTCCTATTTGGATACGCTCTCAAAAATGTCACGGCCAATAAAGAATACACTTTTCTAATGTAATACAAATGTTTCTAAAGCATAGTAACGTACCATGAAGTAGCGGCATTAGATGACAGAATTGTAAATTTATATCAACATATTCAAATTAAATTTTTTTTCTTTTTTCTGGCATTAACTTATCTTATTCATCACTCATTGCTCTACTCAGTTACAAACTTGTATAGGTGGTCTGAAGGTACTTTTAAATTAAGATGTCAGGCCGAAACACTTCATTCAATACTTAGGAAGCTTCATATTCGATACACAATATTGAGATTTTTGTTAGAAACATTTTCATTAGCAAGTAGACACACACTAAAAAAAACTTGTAATTTATCAAACAATTCTTTTTCTTTACATGAATGTACCTAAACGTCAAACGGAATATTTGAATATTCTTTATTTAGATTTTCAAACGAATTTTTTTTGTCAATGAATTGAATTCTTGTTGGTAATTATAATAATTGGGAACGATTTAAACAACTGTAGTTTAGATAAAAAAATTTCTTTAATACATTTTGGAATAATAATAATAATAATAATATATTTCAATGATATTTTAGAAGGAAGAAGTAGTGGAGGACCAACAAATCAACATCCTGAAAATCCACACCATTCTCCACCAGAGGATCGGGAAGATAGTCGTACATCGGAAGGAGAAACTCGTGGTGGTCGACATCACGATAATACTTCACAAATGCAACAAGAACCACAAGCAGGAGTTTCAACAATTGGTAGTTTATCTGTTAAATCCTTAACTCGACATAAACGAAAATATGCTCAAGAAGACGAAAGCTCTTCAGGAGAAGAAGAAGATGAAGAAGAGGCTGTGAAAACTCCCCGTAATCATGCATTAAGTCCAGCATCATCCAATCATTCGATTCCTGCTAATGAACAGGTTTTGAGACCACCAAGTCCTAAAGTAAGAAGGTCTGAAACTCGAGAACCAGAAGTATCTGCAGGAACATCAGTTAAAGACTTGGAACAGGCAATGTCAAAACATCTTCCCGGAGCATCTTTGAATAAACCTGATTCTCCTGTTCTACATCAACCAACAGATTTTAGCACAGATACTTTATTAAAACAACAACAGCAAAGATCAACAATTCAATGGATTGGAGCACATCATCTTGGGCATTTAAGTCCTCAACAGTCTAGCACAACGTCCCTGCCAGCATCTGCTCTGCTTCGTCAGCTTTATGCGAATAGAGAAAGTGTAATTAGAGCTAATGTACATGGAATTACATCAAGTTCGAATAGAACATCATCGACAGGTAGTGGCTACTATGCTGGGGAAGTACCTCAAGGTCCTCTACCAACACCTCCAGGTTCAGAAGGATCATCAACATATGGCGAGCATCAATTCGTTTTAGGTCACAATCAAAAATCATCATCAGCAGTAAGTGGAACAGAGCCAGCTTTTACCAGTCTCGTGTCCTCTTACTCGTCTGCTGGTGGTTATGGTGTAGAATATCATTCAGCAATGACTCCACCATCATCCGTATCTCCTCGTGAAAAACAACACCATCATCAACAGCAGCAACAACAACAACAACTTCATTCATCTAGTGTAGCAAGTTATGAAGCTTCTGTTTATGGAGATCCTGTGTTACGTCATCAGTATGAACCTGCGCAACCGCTTCCTCTCAAACCTCAGGTTTACTCTGCTGCTGTTCATCCAAGCCCGCTTGATGCTGCAGCGGCTTATGCATCAGCAAGTCTTGGAGAACAAGCCCAATTTTATCATCATCCAGCAACTGGTGCAGGATTTCATCTTTATCATCCTAGTAATAAAACTAATGCTAACGGCTGGTACAGTTCAACATCCTAGTAGTTAGGATATAAATGGCATGTACTTAACTGAGTAGAAACGAACCCAAAGTCTGTTATTTCAGCAACAAAAAAATTCCCTGAGTGCATATCAGCGACTGATTTTTTTTCAAGTTAGATGTGTATTTTTTATTATATTATAAAATTTTATTTTTAAGATATTTTGTTAAAACAGATTCTTCTAGTTATATCAATTAAAAATAACTTCAATAAGATTAAAAATCTTATTACAAGTTGTAAGGCATATTTTTATTTAAAAGTTACTACAACTTGAATATCTTCTAGTATAAATAGTAGTACTCGAGCAATATCTGTTTTGTTGTTTAAATTAATAGCTCAAATAATTATCTGAATAGAAATGTACTCTTATATTTCATAAAAATTTTGTTATTTTAGATATTAATGTAAATTTTAATAAACCATTAATACTTTGGAGTACTTGAATTGAATTTAGAAAGAAATTTTTTTAATAATGAAAAGTTAATTATATAATTGAAGTTTATCAACGGTCGCAATTTGTAAATATGTATAAACTATTGCCTATTACATGATTTTTTATAATTTTTTTTATGAAACAAATAATTGGATTTATTATCGTATTATATTTTTACTCAAAAAATTTAAACCTAAATGAATTATTGTTCTGAAATATTAAACATAAGTGTATTTTTTATTGATAGATAGATGCATTAAAATTTATTATTATTATAATTAATTATTATCATTATTATTGATTAAAAAATTAATAGGGTGTATTAAATAATGAATGAATTTAAATGAATGAAAAAACAATTAATAGAGAATGAGTGAATCGATAAATTGTATGCAGTGATATTATTCTCACTATTATTTTAAATGTTTTAATTTCAGCAAGCTTTCCATTCTTGCAAACAACTGATTGCAAGGCTTCCTATAGTTACTATATTATGTATATAAAATCATCATTACTTAAATATCAATTGATGATGTTTCATGTCATCAAGAAAAAACTTCTTAGATCAAAGAATCCAAGTGTTCATTGCTGAAATAAAAAAAATGCTCTCTTCCTAGGTCTATCTGTACTATCTATCTGTCTATCTCGTAATGGTGATCGAAATATTTTTAGGATTAGTGCAATAAATTATATTATCTGATATATTGAAAGTTTAGTATACGTACTTTTTTTATTTATTCATGACCCCAAGGAAATAAATCAATTGATTGATTATCCTACTGAAGATTTGTTGAAAAAACTTTGAGTTCAATAAACTTTTATTTTTAACTTTTTTTGTCCAAACTCTCTGTTATCACTCCATTCACATTCAAAATGATACATTATTTATTTAACAAATATTGAAATGCCATTCATCTATTGATATCTTGAAATATCAAGGATATACTATTTTTGTCAAATCAATTACAATCAGAATACTTATGTCTTGCAGAAAATAATAAAAATGGTTGATTTGTTTAAAAACAACTGAAATTCGAACATAAGTGCGTCACAGACGTTCACAACTACGCACACATATATTGAACGGTAAATAAACACAAGTGCTTCGAAAGTTGTGTCGATAAATTACCCTCCGCTGAGACTGTGTTTGTAAATTTAATTGTATTGTTGTATTACATTTATTATTGATTTATTTATTTAAAAAAAATTGTGAAATTACAATTAGAACTATAAATATTGTTAATTCGTATTAACAATTCAAAAATATAATTGATAATAATTTTTTTTCATATTAATTTTGCTCCATCTATGAGTTGATTTGCACAATAAGAACATACATTTTATTTCGGAGTACACACCTTAGCATTCACAATATGTAACACTTGAAATATTTCTAAAATACATAATTTAGTTTTATCCATCCTCTACAATTGTGCTGTACAAATAATAAGAAAAAAAAACGGTTTTATGTCACTTAACATGGTCTATATTTAATAACTAATTTGTGCTCAAAAGTATCGGAGTCAATTTAAATTCCATCAATATTTCAACGATCTAGAGTGATCATTTTACAACAATAAATACATGTACATTATTATTTGATTCAATTAACCGGTTAAAGGTAGATATGATTCCTTATTGAATTCTATATTTGGAACTTTTTGTCACTTTATTTAATTCAGCATTTATATACTCTACCAGATATTCAATAACTTTAAATCAATTAAAAGATTTGAGAACGTATATGCTTGAATAATAACATTGATTGAACCTTTTCTCTAGTTTTTTCATTGAATTTTTTTTATACATGATACAATCATTACTCATAACATGAATTACATACATTTTTTGTTATAATGAGTCACCGGCATAACAGATTATAAAATATAAGTCGTAATCATAAAATTTTTTATTTCAAAAGAATAACTGCTAGGTGTGTTAATTATAGGTGAAAACAGTAACGTAGCCCAGTTAAACAGCTGATGTTTTAAAATTGCCATTAAATGCCTCTTTATTTGAGAACACATCGAACAAGTGAAATGGAGGAGTATTCAGCAGTTTCAGACATATCTGTTGTAGATGTATATGATATTGCATCGGAAATTGGCAAAGAATGTGAGAAACTAATTGATACCTTTGGTGCTGAGGCTGTAACCGGTCTCATGCCAAAGGTAATTAATGCTTTGGAGCTACTGGAAAATTTTGCAACTAAAAATGAACGGGAAATAACAACTGTGCAAGAATTAACAGCGAAAATTTCACAACTAGAGAATGACAAAATTGGAAAAGCGGAAGATCGACAAAGGTTCGAAAAAGTAAGTATGATTAATTAATCCGTTGAAATCATCCTGAAATAAATGATGTTAAAAGTGTATGTGTTTGATAGGAAGTTGAACAAACAGAGGAACATTGGAGACAAGAATCCAGAGATCTTGTTGGAATGGTTACAAGATTGCAAGAAGAAAATCGACGACTTGCAGAAGCTCTACAAGAATCTCGAAGTGATAATCATCAGGACAGCGGTAAACAAAGTACTAACAATTTCATTTCTCGAAAATATATATTGAGAAATGATTATTTAACATCAAAAATTAATCTTGATAGCATGATAAAAACATTTGAAACAAATTTATTTTAATTTTATGTTAAATTTGTACAAGTAGTTCTTTTGTGTATTTTGTGGAAGATCATAGTCCAATTCAATCAAGTTTACTAGTGAACAAATATTCATGTTATCAATCATATTAACAACTATTAAAAATTATGTATGTATGTAAATATATTTTACAATCAAATTAACATGTGGGTGATTTTACGCTTTTGGAGTATACGCTTGTAGCGATTAAGTATTTTTGCAAAAACAAGAAAACTTGTTATAATTAAACTATAAAAAATTACCCACATGTATATTTACATATAGATGTTATTTTTTTACAAATTTTTTATAGCCTTTACAGCAAGTCAAGAAGTTGATATTGCTGTCTTACAACGATTAAGAAGTATGATCGATAAACAACGAGATCAAATTCGCGCTCGAGATCGTGAATTATCACAAAAAAATATGGAAATTGAAAATGTAACCAAATTCATTACATTTATTTTATTAATTATCCTCTTTTTTCTCAATGATCAATAAGAATAATTCATTTAATTACATTAATATTTTTTTAGCTAACAGTTCAAGTAGAAAAGCTAAGTACAGTCAGCAGAGAACTGAAACGTAAACAACGTCAAGCACAAATGCAAGCACGAGGTCTTGTTGAAGAACGTGCTGACTTTTTAGCCCAATTACAAGATCAAAATCGAGAATTAATTAATTTGAGAGCTCGACTTGGATTAGCACGCAAAGAAAATGAAGATTTATCAAAATCTCAAGGATGTCCGGACCTTACAAATAAAGTAATCTATGATCTAGATGATCCAGATCGACCAAGATTCACTACTGCTGAGCTTAAAGAAATTTTGCATGAACGAAATGAATTAAAAGCTCGGGTATCAGATCTTGAAGATGAACTTGAGATATATCGTCCAAAACCTGAAACGTAAGTAGTATTTTTTTCTAAAAAAATATCAAAGAATGACAAAAATCAAAGCTATTTAATTAAAAACTTATCTTAAATATAATGATTATAAAACAAATATTTCAATGTTATATTTATTTTTTTATTCATTTTAATTAATCAACGATTAATTTTCGAAATTTTTTAATTTTAATTTTTATATATTTTATCACCACATGGTGGCTTGATTCTCGTGATATTCTCAATATTTCCTGATGTTCATTGTGCTGCGAAATCAAACAGCAGTCAACCAGCCATCTTATTCAATTTTGTGCGAAATGTTCGCAGAAATAATTTTTATACGTAAGATTTGTATATGCTTTAACTATACATATATAATTTTTATTTGATATCCATTTTCGCAAAAAATAAAAATCATTAATTGAAGATTTTGATATTAAACTAACAAAAACAAATACTAACCACGCTTGGGAATTGCATAGTTAAATTATGCATTTTTTTGCTATAATATTCAAATTTAAGATTTAATATATTCATAAATTCATTATTTATAGGCCAGAGGATGATAAAGAGGCTCCTGTACAAGGACCATTACCATATGAACCAGACGATGCTCCATGGAAAAAATCATCTGAATCTGGAATTCGCAAATTGTATATTGAAATATTTAGATAATTATTACAAATAGCTATTTACTATTCTGATTCAAATAAGAAAACAAAAATATTTATTTCAGCTTTCGGAAAATATTTTCTGAGACATCTGGTAATCTCTTAGGAGGCAGCAGCCCTCGAAGAAGTCTCTCTAGTCTATCAAAAATGGCCCTTTCGGGCAACGGTGCCAATGATACGTCAATATAAATTACATGTTTTGAGTGATAAATTTTTATTAGCTTTATGTTGTTCTTATATACATTTTATGTTTAACAATTACCATGGTATGAAGAGTAAAATTGATTAAATAGATCAGACATTATAATAATATAACATTAGATCTAGTCTATTGAGAACAAATAATAATATGATTAAACCTAGAATTTTTGTCGCGTTTTTCGGTCATAAATAGTTAAATTATTTATTTATCTCTTTATTATCGAAAAAGTGTTGATTAAAATTTTAGCCAAAATATATTCTACTTCTCAATGACCGTAAGAATTACGTAAACAAAATTTGACATATAGATCTTAAACTAACGTATACGTACTGAAAACAGTAGAACAAAAGTAAGTAAAATAGGGAAATTTATTTTATGAATTGTCTTCAACTTCAAAATTACCGATCAAGTATTGAAAAAAGATAACAATAGAATCTTGTTTTGTTTACATTCCAATAAATTTTTTAGGCCAAATAAACTACTAAATTACTCTAAAAACATTACAATTAATTTTATCGTACAGAATAAGTGAACCTTAATATTCATATTATCATTTAACATTTATTTTTAAAATAGTAATGATAAAAAATAGATCTACTTTCGTAGGAAAAAATGAAAAATACATATCTCAATTATTTTTTATGAGAATTTATTTGTAATACTCAATTTTAAAAAATTTCACTTTATTGATAAACAATTAATTACAGAATCATTAAATAAACAATAAACTGATTTATTATTGTGAACCAAGTATAAAATGAGTTAAAAGTTGTTAATTTTAAATAAATTTTATCTAAAATGAAATTCACTATGATAACATCATTGATTTTTTAATTATGTAATAAATTAAATCCCATTACACATTGTAAAAGAAATATTTAAAAACTATCAGCTCTTTAAAAAAAAAAGAAATACTGAAATGTAAAGTGTTTCAAAAAATGAAATATCTACCAATTTTACAATTAATTAATTAAATGTTAACCAATGCTTAGACAAAAAATTATATTAATGTAAAAACTATAACATTTGACATTATCATTAAACTAAATGAAATTGAGTTGTGTTTTTTTTTCACCCCAAGTAAACTTTGTTAACATTAACAGGCTAGTATTAGCTATTATTGGCAGCTACACAACTTTGTAAGTCTCACGGTTTTCACGTACTAGATAGAATTCTTAATAATTTTAATGAATTATATTATTTATAAATAAAAAATAACTTAAACATCTATATTAGATGGCTTTGACTAGTTACACTACAAGTCAACATTATTTAAATTGGCAGCAGATCCAGTTGGAAGATCGGGTGATATAAATTTACCAATTGGCTGTATTGCTTGACGTTGCTCTGATAATTTCTTCATTTCTTGACGTAATTTTTCTAAAATTGCATGATTTGGTTGATTTACGGCAGCTTTTCCTTGCAATAATGTGATTTCTTGTTCCAATTGTTTCTTCTCTTTAAAAGATTTAACACTTCGAGATCCATAAAGACGTAAAAGAGATCCCCACGATTGAATATGAGGATGCAAACGTTGTAGGATTGCTTGTGCAGCCCGTTGTTTACCATCTTTTTTATTTCTACATACCTAAACAGAATCAATAAATTGTTTTATTTAATCACACTTCATTAGAATATTTAAACTTCAATGGAATATTTGAGATTCAAATTAACGTACCACAGTCGCTTCATGTTTTCCTACCCTCATGGTAAATTCATTTCTTTGATGTTTCAAAGTATTAACAGAATAATTTATGTGCATGTCACCAAGACCAAAGTTTCGTTGTAAACATGTGATTAAAATAGCATGCGGAGAAGGTTCTGTTGTTTTTGCACAAAACTCAGCCACTCGTGGGTCAGTGATTGAAATTTCATCAAAAAATGATAAATCTGCATCAGAATTACTCCTTGATGCTTTTATTGTTCGACCGGAATTCATTGAATCTTCGGCCACTTCACCTGAGATTTTGTCTCTCATTTGTGGAATCAAAATCTCCAAAGTTTTTCTGGCAGCATTAGCTTTAGCTTGTTTTTTACTACTCCCAAAACCACTTCCGTACTCCATGTCATTTATACAAACAATAGCTGAATATGGCGTGGCAGCATTTTCTAACTCTTTGAATTTATATGTTGGCTGCTTTTTTAGAGCATGTTGTACATACTCATGTAAAATACAAACATAACTTTTTCCCGATGGATTCATGATCCAATGTTTTGGAGGTCTTTGACCAACATTATCGTCACCGGTACCTGGACTTCCGTTTGTTGAACCTGTGCCGCTACCGATAGGGAATGTTATCAATTTTGTACCATCAGGTAACGTTGGTCTTTCCAATTGTTTACGATTTTTCTTATTTTTAGTGAATTTTCTTCGTGCCGACCATGACCTAAGAAATTTCATTTAATATTTACAACATTGAAATTATCATTTTTTGAAAAATTCAATTGAAAGTAAACTTACTGAAATCTCATGACTTTAATTGTTTTAAACCTAAAAAGTGATTGGCAGTAATTACGTAATCGTTCGCTGTCAAGTGAATGGGCTGCTAAATTTTCTTGAATAGTTTCAATTTTAGCACTAGGTAAAGCTACATGTATCAACACCACTTGACTCTCGTTCTTTTTGTTTTTGTTTTTCTTCTTCTTCTTCTTGCAATGCTCGTCTATATTGTAGACAAGGTACTGCACTTACTGGTACTTCATGCTTACGAACACTTCCTGGTCCAAGAAAATAAGGTTTTGCTAATGTACAAACTCTACTTTGTTTATGTAAATACAGAGGCATCCCACTATTATGTGTTACTTGAACCCAACCTTCTGGTAAAACATCGAAATGATTGTGACCAATTTCTATAAAAAATCATATATACATATTTATTTCTTATTAAAACGGACCTATGTAACAAATCAATTTTCTTACCATCTAA
Organism: Chelonus insularis; assembly: GCF_013357705.1. Taxonomy (NCBI): domain Eukaryota; kingdom Metazoa; phylum Arthropoda; class Insecta; order Hymenoptera; family Braconidae; genus Chelonus; species Chelonus insularis. Next base: position 1,730,954 of record NW_023276783.1, on the reverse strand, counting down.
AACTAATTTCTCTTTCTCTTCATACGGCATGCAATCACCACGATCTTTTCGTTTATTTTTAAATTCATCCGGAAGTCCTGAAATAGTAGATCATACCAATTAAATTATCTGAAAATCATTAATAAAAATTTCACTATCATACCTTCATCTAACATGGCTTCAATTTCTTCATCAGGAACATCAGAGTCGATGCTATCATTACTGTCCGAATCACACCTCGATCCTTCTTGATCTGAATGATGATCAAGATCATCGAGTACATCAAATTGTCGTAAATCATCATTAGAAGGACCTTCATCCATTTCTGAACTAGGTGATTCTTCATTTTTGCTAAGATTATTACAATCATTATATTCTATATTGCTTTCTATACTTCCATTAATTTTATTTCGGTACTGTTGATCATCGTAAACATCTTCGGATGTTGATTCTTCATTGTTCTTATTTAGACAATTAGTCTTCATGAAAATACCTTGTGATAACTCTACCGGAACGTTGCCATTTTTGAATGGACATTCAGATATCTTTCGTTTCTTCATTGAAGGTTCAGTATTTTCTTCTTCGTGGGGATTCATTTTCTGCTAAAAATACTCAATTATTAGGTGATCATTACCTACACAACAATAGGATTAATAAATATTATAGGCATTATTGCCTATGGCAAATAGCTAAATATACTACGTTTAGTGTTTATAGTAATAATTAGTTTTATTTTTTTGTTTATGAGAATCATGAAATAAATGAAGATGTGAAGAAGCGTGTCGTATGGCTACGTCGCTTTCACCAATGAGTCCAAAGTCCAATCAAATTGAAACCATTCATATCACAAGAATGGCAATGAAAATTGGACATTTGCATTGATGTTAGCAGTTCGGAGCCTCTCACATATCATCGTTAATACGGTGATTATTTATTCGTTTGCAAATATTTACTGTGATTTATATCTTTAAGTAATGGTTATTTGTTTGGTAGTTTATGACTTCTTTTGTTTTTTAGAGTACTATTCACCAGGCTACCCCAAACATCAGACAAAAATGACATTGACAAATCATTCCTGTAGCTGATAGGGTTTAACCATGAATTATTGATTTATTATATATAAGAAAATTTTGTCTTACTGACTGTTCACTTAATTGTGTATAAATAGTAATTATAATTAATTTTTGATCGATTAATCAAAATATACATATAAATGTTAAAATGAAAGCTCAACAATAGACAAATGGTTGAACAAACATTTGTTCTTTAGTCTTGATTATCTACACTAAAACATAAAGAGAAATCAAACGTATACCTTATGTTAATTTTTACCACTTTTATAATTAAGCAACACTAATATTATAAATTTTATAATTTTATATTAATTTTTACTGCAAATTTTACAGTAAACTGAACGAAAATGCTAAACTGAACTAAAATGTAGAAAAACTACCATCGTCAGAAGCCATTTTGCAACGCCATACTGATTTAGACAGAACACCAAGACGCCCTCTACAATGAAAAAAAAACATTATTAATAAAATGTAACCTTCTTTATCAACAATCACTTTAACAGTATTCCCAAAATCAAATAACAGTTGAAATAATAATAAAATAATTATAAAGCAAAGTTATAGTAATTGGAAAACAATATAAAATAATTTCTTTCATTTTTCTTACACAAATAAATCATCTTTCATCACTTTATACATTAATTGAGTAAATATCGTAATTAACCTCAGATTAATAAAATATATTATACGTTTGAAAATGAATACTCATACGCTTTTCATCAACTTAAGTTGATTTATAAAATATCGATTTCGTAAAAGTCAACTCAAGAATATAATGACCAGTTTATACTAGTGTATGAATTAGTAAATTTATTATTATGAAAAAAAAAAAAACAAAATAAATATAATTATATAAGATACTCATAATATAATATGTAAACATAGGTTGAAATAGAACGTACAATTTTAATACGTTTTTACAACGAAATTATTTTTATTCTTTTTCAACTATATCTGCGTTTATTTGAGAACAACTTGAACGGAGTTATCAGGTTTCTCTGAAACGACGATATCACTTTGAGCACAACAACGATGAGTTGAGGGTCAATAGTGTCTTATAACCTGGATATCCGGTGATTGTAATCATTTTAATGCGTTTTAATGTTATAAACGAAATTCCCACGTGTATGCTCACGTACATACAACGAAATAATTGCATTTCATTATGAACATATATGATCATTCAAATATTTCAGTCTTTCCTCAATAATTTTGCAGGTATTTTTAATTAAAATTTTTTTTTTTTTTCATTTCCATTATTAAAAAAATTCCATCCAACTTCCAGATATCATTCTTCATACTTATGATGACTTTCTCATGTACTGTAAAAGGGAAATTTTTACCCTGTAGCACTTCGTGTTTGCCTGATACTTGGACAATCGCATATGTAGAGGGAGTCACAAAATCAGCCGTCTGTTTTATATAAATATCTACCAGAAGGCTTTTATGAGGGTTGTTTTTCAATAAAAAGTAAAAATTTTGATGTCACTCAAATCCTTTACTCTCACTTTCAATGCCTTATTCTGCATACATCGGAAATAGTTGGGTATGATGAAACACATACGTATATTAACGATATCATACGTGAAGGAGCCCTTTGACCTAGTAATGGCTTTACATGCTATCCTAATACACAAAGTTGCTGAATAGTGAACTTTGTTGCTATGGAAACCGCTTGCTCACACTGTAAATTATATGAGTTATTATCAAACTATTTAGAGTTTTTTTGAAACTTTCTACATAATTATAATAATAAATATTATATAATATAAATAATCTATAATTAATGAACTCTATTTATTTTCAGCTTATTGAACTCCAAAAAAATTTCCATCCACAATATGCTGATGGTTTTTTAGACGACTCATAATGTGTTCAGAAGTAAACTTAAGCTAATAGAGGAAAAAAAGTTATTGTTCTTGGATGAATTTTTAAATTTATGTTTATGAAACAGATATCGTAGTCATGTTGGTTTTTGATTACAATTTATTATGTGTCATCGGAATTATTAAAGAAGGATTCATGAATAAGGAATAAAGTAGTATTCAATACGTATGAGATGCATTCGAGTATAAACTTGAAAATATTTAGATGTATTTACATTGTCGGTTAAAATGCAAACGTAAAATATTATTGTGTGCTAATAATCTTATTCTGATGATTAAATCATACAAAATTCAAGTATTAATGATTCGTCAGCATTTCACACAAAAATTTAAACATTTAAATATGATTTATACACCAAATAATATTTAAAGCATGAATCAGATATTTTCTTTAAATGAATCTCCTTTAATTTGCAATTATGTTTTAATTAAACTACTTTTTTTTTAAATATTAAAAAAGCATAGTTGATTAAATAACAATAATTGTTAATACAAAATCGATGGAGCCATTGCAAAAAATTGTCATGTTGATGAATTATTTGTATGATTGATGAGCATGAATTTGACAAAATAGTTATGAATAATTTAAAAAAATAGAAAATTAATAATAGAAGTAGCTGTATTCTATTAAAAATTTTATGTACATTGGTTGCAATTGACGTGATTGCATATCTATTAATCACAATGAGCAACCTCTGGCCTAGGTGAAAAATTAGAGGGAGAGGGAGAAAACGTGAATAGGTGAGGAACATGCTTATAAAAGCCTCAAAGTGCGTGGCAGTAAGTAGTTCGGTGGTTGTTTGTCTATTGAAATTCGTCCAATTCTTTTGGATTACTTTATTGTAGGTGGGTGATTCTCAAATTTTAAAGTTTTACAGCCACTATTAAAGAATTGAAAAAGTTTTGAAGTTTTAATTGATTAATTTACACTTGTTAGTGAAAATTTTACAATAAGTGTTTTATCAAACGATTAAAAATACTATTAATAATTTAGTTTAAACGTGTGTATATGTTTGCAGATATTGTAAAGGGAAATTAAAGTCATAAAATGTCTGCAGCCGGTCCGGAAATAGTTGCTGGCACAGTGGCAACAACAGCCGCCACTGGCATGTCAGCATCTTCGGTGTTTTTAACACTTCTTGTTCCAGCACTTGTTTTGTGGTTTGTTTACTACAGAATATCTCGACGACACTTAATTGAATTAGGAAATAAACTTCCTGGTCCTCCTGGACTTCCACTTATTGGTAATGCAGCCGAATTCATGGGAAGTCCTGACAGTAAGTTATCCTTTTTAAATCATTTTTCCCAAATGACCTTTAAATGACTGGAAATGCTGATCCTTTAACTTACTGTAGGCATCTTCCGTAACATCATGAGGCGTTCATTTGAATTTGATCAAGTTGTAAGACTATGGATTGGACCAAAATTGTTGGTGTTCTTAGTTGATCCACGTGATGTTGAAGTCATTCTTTCTAGTCACGTTTACATAGATAAATCAGCAGAGTACCGATTTTTCCAGCCATGGCTTGGTAATGGACTCCTTATTTCAACTGGTAAAGACTTTACGTATTCATTTATCTCTATGATGTAAAATGTATAAATAAGGGAAAAGTAGTGTGATATGTAACATAAATATACTCGTCGTAAGTATGTATATTGCCATCATTCTAATAGAGAGTGAAATGCGGCTTAACCAGGAAGAAATCTTGACTGCAATCTTGGAACATGCTTTCTCTTATATCTCGGCCAATTGGTTACTTAATCTTAAACTCTAGTCCTCTAATTCTTCCTTATGAGTTTTTTATATTATTTAACATTTTTCAAGAGTAGTATTTTTTAAATCCAAAAATTACTATGCATTATTAAGCTACCATATAAAAATAGTTTTAACAAATGAAGCAAAATAAATCGTTGATTTTTCATTTATAGGACCAAAATGGAGAGCTCATCGTAAATTGATTGCTCCAACTTTCCATTTGAATGTATTAAAGAGTTTCATTGATTTATTCAATGCTAATTCCCGAGCCGTTGTTGAAAAAATGCGCAAAGAAGAAGGCAAAGAATTCGATTGTCATGATTACATGTCTGAGACAACAGTCGAAATTTTATTAGAAACTGCAATGGGTGTGTCAAAAACTACACAAGATCGAAGCGGATTTGAATATGCCATGGCTGTAATGAAGTAAGATCTAATTTTATTATTTACTATGCAATTTTTATTTAACTTTACTCATTTGCAATTATTACAATTAGAATGAGTGAAATCCTTCATTTGCGTCACACTCGCGTTTGGTTGAGACCGGACTGGCTTTTCAATCTTACGAAATATGGAAAAGATCAAATCCAATTATTAGACATCATTCACAGTCTCACAAAAAAAGTAATCCAAAAGAAAAAGGAAGACTTTAAAGCCGGAAAACGTAACTTTATCAGCACATCGGACTCCAAAGAAACTAAAGTAAATAAAAGAATAAATTAACTAAATTAAATATTTTGCGGCATATAAATATCTTTAAAAAATTTTTATTTTTAAGGCTACTAGCGTTGAAGGACTTTCTTTCGGTCAATCAGCAGGATTGAAGGATGATCTTGATGTTGATGATAATGATGTTGGCGAAAAGAAGAGGTTGGCATTCTTGGATCTTCTTATGGAAGCTGGACAAAACGGAAACGTTTTATCTGAACAAGAAGTTAAAGAGCAAGTTGATACTATTATGTTCGAGGTAATAATAATTTTATTACTAAGCTAAATCTTTATATTTACTTGTCATTAGATTTATAATAATTTTTTTTCAGGGTCATGACACAACTGCTGCTGGCTCTAGTTTCTTCTTGTCAATGATGGGCTGTCATCCAGACATTCAAGAAAAAGTAATTCAAGAATTAGATGAAATATTCGGTGATAGTGACAGACCAGTTACATTCCAAGATACATTGGAAATGAAATACCTTGAAAGATGCTTGATGGAAACTCTTCGATTGTATCCACCTGTACCCATCATTGCTCGTCAAATCAATACTGACCTTAAACTCGGTAAAAAAAAATTTTTTTATTGGCGCACAAAATGTTTCTATACCATGACATACAACTCATTTGATATTGAATTTTTTTTCAGTAACCGGTGATTATGTCATACCAGCTGGCTGTACAGTCGTTATTGGTACATTTAAGATGCACCGTCAACCCCATATCTATCCCAATCCGGATACTTTCAATCCAGATAACTTCTTACCTGAAAAGACAGCCAATCGTCACTACTATGCATTCATTCCATTCTCTGCAGGACCAAGATCTTGTGTAGGACGTAAATATGCCATGCTTAAACTGAAAATTCTTCTTGCAACAATCTTGAGAAACTACCGTGTTAGATCAGACATCAAAGAATCTGACTTCAGACTACAAGCTGATATTATTCTTAAGAGAGCAGAAGGATTCAAAGTTCGACTTGAACCAAGAACTCGTGGCGTTAAAGCTTAAATAATTTACAAAGTTTTGTAAATGTTGTAAAAAAAATTATTAATTTTATTTTTTCAGTAATTTTGTGTTACAAATTAATTTTTTTGTTTAATAATTAATTATTTTAAGTGACGTTACTGTATTGTATTTTTGTTTTAAGCAATGGTATTTACGGCTTAACAATAAATAACAGATCGTCTATAGTAAAGTGATGGTATTATTTCTTTTTTTATATTATGCTCTACTAATTGCGGAAATAAAAGTTTTAAATCATGCTAAACAATTAAAGTGTTAAAAATAATAGTAACGTAGGTATTTTTTAAATTTAATCATTATTCATTAATTATTAATATTTATATTTCTTATATATAGTTAAATACAATTTATGTACATATAAAGATTTTGGAAATAAGTGCTTCACACGCAAATTCAATTCACTCACATATGTGTCCACTCCTTAAGAAAATATTATGCAATATTATTTAAATGTTCTAAATTATACTATCGAGTATAGTATTACGTAATAATATAATAATCATTATAAACTGTTATGAATTCATTCTCATTTATCGTGCAATTTATTGTTGGAAAGAAAATTACTTTGTTTGATTTCGACCAATTTCAAACAAATCAATTCTCTATTTACTGTAAAGTTTTAACGCAATAAGACATTGGAATTAAAATTTTTTGGAATCATAGTCGATCTATCATAAACTTATTCATTTTTACTTTTGCTACGATTTTTAAATTTCGTAATTAGATTCTTCACGTATTTATTTACACTTTAAAATGAATTAATTGCATTCAACGGAAAACAATACATTCGAATATTTCATCGACATGAAAAAAAATCAAATTCAAATCAAGTTATTTATAATTTTTTAAAAATTTTATTACCGCCCGGTTTAAGAATAAAACAAAATAATTTAAATCACGTTTTTTTATCGAGTACAATTGTATAAACAGTACTTTATGATATTATTTAAAATTATTAACAATAAATAAAGAATCCATTCAACAATAGTAATTTTTAATGATATAAAAACTTGTCTGCTCATATGTTATATCATGACGTGTGATTTAAAAGTTTTCAATGACAAAATTAATATATAAAATTACTAATGATATTTATGGTTCTTCACCATTTTCACTATTCGTTACATTTAATTCACTTAAAGATTTATCATCATTACTTATTATCTTTAATTCCACACTATTCTCAATATTTTCAAGATCTGCTTGCTCGATTTGTTTTGAATCATTGATGTGAGTTCTTATTTTTTCCATTTCTTGTTCTATTAATGCTCCTTCGTCTTCATTATCGGATATATTTTTTTTCAAAGTTTCATTGCTGCAATTTTTATCATTTTTTACCGTTTTGTCAGCTAACTGTTCTTCATTTTCATTTTCATCATCAACATTTTCATCATTGAGTGAAGTCTCATCTTTATTATTTGCTAAAGAATCATTAATTGTCTCATCATGCAAAACATTGTGATGATTCTTTAATATCTTCAAGTTGTCCATTTTTCTTTTCTCCCTCACTTATTTCCTTTTCTTCTTTACTTTTCTCCTTTACTTCCTCATTATGTGCCTTTCCTCCCTCACTTTTTTCTTCTTTTTCCTCACTTTGTTCTCTTTCTTCTTCACTTTGTTCTTTTTCTTTCTTATCTTTTTTCTCTCCTTCCTTTACACTATCATCGTTCTCATTATTATCATTTATTTTTATGTGGCTGTTTTCATCCATGTTATTAATAACTGATTCTATTTTATTAGTTTCCTCTTTTTTTTCATTCTCTTCACACTTATCGGGATCCACTAAATTCTTATTATCATATGATATATCAGACGTACTTTCTGTATTTTTTTCTGATGTTTTCTCATCAACATTTTCATTATTTTTATCTGTTTTTTCTTTAAATTCACATATACTATCATCTACATTACTGTCAGTAGACGTAAAATGATGGTTATCTGTATTATCTTTCTTGTGATCTTCTTGACTTATATTACCATTGTCACTAGAAGTATCAACAGCTATAAGACTATCTTTTTGTTCATTTTGATCTTCTTTAGCTTCATGTTTCTCATTATCATCAGCTTTTTCTTCATCTTTACTGATGCTTTTAATACTATTACTACCATTATTTTGTTTACTATCATTATTATTACATTTTTCGTCATTGTCTTCATTACGGTTATTATCATTTTTTTCATCGTTTATTGTTTCAATATTTTCACTACTGCTACTAGTTTTATTATTTTCACATTCTTTTGAAATATTGTCAGCCGTTTGTGTTTTATTATGAATTTCATTTTCAACATCTTTATTGCATGACTTGTCTGCCGAAGGTTCTTCTGATAGCTCGGTATCAAGTGGATCAACCTCTTTTTCATTATTTACATCATTTATAACATCTGAAATTTCATCATTTCGTTCTGTTTCATTGTTCTTTAATTTATTTTCAGTATTGTCAGTTATTGAAACCTTCTTTAAAATAACTTCAAGGCTTTTTGAATGAGTTAACTCATGAGTTAAGCCATCAACTCGATTATCAAAATCATTATGACAAATATTGCAAGTATATGGACGACTATTTTCACTATCACTTTCAACTTTGCGATGGCTTAGTTTATTCATTTTTTTATTTGTCTTTGATGACCTACTTTCTTCAATACTTGAAATCGAAGAGTTTGACTTATTTCTAGTTCGTTTTCGGCCACGATTCGTAGCATTTGATATATTTTTTTTATTTATTTTCTCTGATGATGAATTAAGTTTTGACACTTCATTAGTTTTTTTCTGAGACTTAGACTTGTTTGTTTCAGATGAATTTTTTTTCTCAGGCAATTGACGACTTGCAACAACTCGAACTACTTCGACACTTTTAGCTCGACTAGAACGTAAACATTTTCTCTCTATTTGTTCAATCTGGACACTGCTTGCTCTAGTTCGAGTAGATTTTTTCAAATTTAAATCCTTTTTTGGTTTTTTTAATGGTTTACAATCATTTTGATTATTTTTTCGTTTAGATTTTGATATCGTTTTAGATTTTTTCGGTCCCGGTTTGCTTTCTTCCATTGTACTATCATCAGATATTGTATATATAGAATCAGAATTATCATCTTTCTCTATAGTTGATGGTTTGTTATCAGAAGATGTAAAAATATCTTTAAGAAAAACACAACAAAGTTTTGTCTCAGTGCTAATTTTGCGTCTCTTTCCATGATTACTATCACTCGGATCCATTTTTAACCAACATTGTCTACAAACTGTGAGGCCTGAGGTATGATAACGAAACATATCATCACCAATTGGAATTTTTGCGTGACATTCTTCACATTGTCGTTCGTAAGGAAATGAACTAGAGCCGTTAGATCGTAATCTTCTTGGAGTATTTTCTGATATTGAGCTTGTATCACTGTCCATATCTGATAAAGTATCTTTTGTGAATTTAGTTGGTGATGATTTTACTGACGTAGTTTTTCGCCGTACTACATTAGTTCTTATCTATTATTATAAAAGAATTCAAAAAAATTAAAATGCATTGTCGATAAGTATTTCCAATAGTAATCAATCATACATTTCTTACTTACTTTTTCCATGTTTGGTGATTTAATTTCGCCGCTGAGAACTTTTTTTAAATGATCAGAATGGTCAGTTAAAATGCATTTTAAATCAAACAATACATCCAAATTATAACGACAATCCAAGCAGATTGATAAATTTGAAAAATTTCCTTGTACAAACTAATAAATATCACAATTAGTTAAATAATAAAACATAAATTTAATTAGAAAAAAATTATCTTACATCAATGTGAAATAGACGATGAATTTTTTCCTGTGGATTATTTAATGGATTTTCGTTGATCAAGTCAAATATTAAACCTTTTCGACCAGGTTCCATACATAAGCTGCAGTATCCATGTTTTTTGTAAAGCATACCATTTTCTACTTGCGTCTTTTTATATTTTTTTACAAATTTACTACATTGATCTAACTCGTACGCACACTTGTGACATATTTTTGTTGAAGGAAGATCTGATTTTTTTGTCTACAATCATAAATTAAATTATTAATTATTTTTTATTCACTTCTCATCACATTAGTGGAATTAATTGGTAAAAACAATGGTTCTTCTTTAGATTCAAACAAATAGAAAACACTGAATCTTTATATATATACATGTATATAATATATATGTATAGACGAGTAACCTCTACGGTATGATGAGTAGATAAACTGGATCACCGCAATAACTATCATAGAAAAATTTTGGAGTAAATACTCCAATTTTATAGAAGATACTGATGTATATATATTTATTTGTACACATGTTTATACATAAAACATATATATGTATATTATCCTGTGTAAATGAATGTATTAAAATTAATGTTATACTGAATTTAAAAAATTTACCTTCAAAGATAAACATGTTTCAATGTTATCACGGAAATTGTTATTCGAGAAAATGTCGAGAAGAATACCCTCATCCGAAGCGCAAATTAAACAATATTGTGGTGGCATGATTAAGTGTTAAAAATAAATGTAATTATTATTTATTAATTTAACTGAATGTACTTTTGTATGTTATAAAAAACTCGAATTAATTACAATGAAAAACAATTATAACAGACATTATCAGAAATACACAATTTGGCGGCAGTATATGCATACATATATAGTTTAAGTGGCCAAAAATTGATATTGAACCGCGTCAACCGTCATTTTATTATTGTGCAAACAACAAACAGAAATAATACTGTAGCTCCCTCTGATTCTTAATTTCGCTGGTGAACTTATTTTTTCAATGCACAATTTGTAAATCAAAGGGTTAAGATGATCAATAATTATTCAAATTATCATAGAATAGAGAATAATGAAAAAAATGTTAATTTTTAATTAATAGCTATTATTTTAATAATGATAATACTTATAGAAATTATCTATATTGTCTAATAATTCAAAACATTTAAAGAGGGATTATTTGTGGGACAATAGATTGATAGTTTTATTGAAGAAATATTAATACAGTAATACAAAGTGCTTAGTACACACATTATAAAAATGAAATCAATTTATTAATTCATTCACATATACTCATATTTTAATAGTATGAATAAATAATTTATTTTTTTATAAGGGAAATGAATTAAATTACTATTCTGAATTATTAAATTGTTATAATAACAATATATATAATCGATTTATCGCAAACTTTCCTAATCATTTTCTCTTTCATATAATTTCTTATTATAATTATTTTATTTATTGTTGCTATAATAGCTACATCCCTAAATTCAAGTGGCTTTAAAATAATTGCTATAATTAATGATTCATAATATTATTTGTAAATTCTACATTATCACAATTTTGTGAAAAAATAAATAAAATAAAAATCTTAAGTATTATTGAGTATTATTATAAGTATGCAATAAAAATGGCAGCGCATGGATTATAATTAAGGAATAGTACATAGTTTATGTAAAATTACACATTTTTTTTTTTGTAATAAAAATTTCATTAAAAAATTTTCTGTGTCATTCTTATTATAAACTACATTGATAGTGATTAATATTGCATCACCAAAATATTTATTATTGTAAATTTTTCGCAAGATCAAATGTATAACAGTTGTAATTTCATCTGAGAATATATTTTTCAAATGTATGTTTATATATTATTAGTATGGAAATGATTATCGAAATATAAAAGTCGTTTTTTGTATAAAACAGAGAGTTATCGATAGGATAAAAAATACTGTTTGAATCATTTACAATCAGTCTAATTATCCTTTTATATATTTAAAAGGATTTCTTGGTTGATCTAAGATCTGAGTATTAATCGTCGTTGTTATAAAAGTATGGATAATAATGTATAAAAGTAAAAAAAAACTTCTAAAAACATTTCGTAAAAAACTTAGTTCTTAAAAAATGAGCTTTTCAAGTTATGATCTATCATATCATCATATTTTTTTTTGTCTAATGTTATTCTATACTATTCCTTTTCGTAATATTTTTTTATTTAATCTTAGGTCTTATTTTCTTCCATTTACGCCATTTTAATAGTACAATTCATAAAACATTTATACAAGCATTTACACATACACAACATATCTTGTTGAAGCATTAAAGTGTTCGTCATTTGTTTTTTTCTTGAACAACAAATAGTGTTCTATGATTATAATTCTGATGTTATCGCATGAATTAAATTACTCTGATGCAAATCATTTATGTAAATTTCCTTAGAAATAACTTTCACTTAATTAATTTTTTTAATCAAGCCTTGCATACCGTGGAACAATATTCTTCTTTATCCAAAAGTCGCAATTAGGATGCTCACGTTCAGGAAGAATGTCTTGTCCAACGATGATGACTTTCCTGTTTGCTGGTTTGCTAGCAGCTTCGATTATTCTTCCATGCCATACGAATTGATTAAAAAGTTGTTGGATGGCTGATACATGACGTTTTTCTTCCGGTGTTTTTGCTGTGTAAGATCCTAGAATTGCTGCTACATCACTGTCTGCATCTGCAAGAGGTCCAGGAGCTTGTGTTGATAAATAAAAGGGTACATCACGATCTTCAGTTCGTAATGATGATGTTAAATTGAAAAGAGGACAAACAACTCGTATATCTGAGATCATTGATACCAGTCCTTTAAGTGTAGCGTTGTAACGACTAAAAAAAAATTTCATTATTTTTCATCAAATAAATATTTTATAAAAAAAATTTTAAATATAAATAAATACAAACCTCAAAGCTTCTTCGGCAAGACCATATGTCCCTAATAAAGATTCTTTGACAATTTCTTGTACTTGCGTTGTTTCTAGAGTAGTATTAGGATCTTTGAATCGGTCAGGAATCATTGAATGAGCTGTAGTTCCCATAATAACTTTAACAGGAGGTCCATCACGCTGTAAAACTCGAAGAGGATCTTCTCGAACAATTATACCATCAATAACTATCCATTCATGATCTTTGTTAGGACTGGAAGCTTCTCTTGACTCAGGAAGTTCATAATTACTATGATACCAATTTCCAGGAATAGAATCCATGATATTTTCAGCACTTTTACTCCTCAAACATGCAACATCTCTACATTGAATAACGTTTAAGAACGTTTCTGATGCTTTTTCTGATTCATTTAATGGTTTATTAGGGAATGCGACGCTAGGACTCGATATCCATGCTCTTGCAAAAAGATTTTTGCCTTTTTCTTGAATTGCATGAGTTGCTAATAAAGTAGAAACCAAAGTTCCTCCTGCACGATGACCCCAAACTGTTACAGAATCTCGGTCTCCACCAAAATGTTGAATATTCAATTGAACCCATTTCAACACAGCAATAATATCTGAGAGACCGTAATTTCCTGAGCTCCTAGGATGTGCAGCTCGAGAGAGAGGTTCGGCTGCTAAAAAACCAAAGATCCCTAATCTAAAATTAGGCCGTACAAAAACCATATCACGAACTCGAGCTAATTTTGCTGATGGTTGCATAATGCCAGGAGATCCTGCATCAAGGGTATCTGCACTAATCATTACCACAACAGGTAACGGTGATTGATAACTGACTTGAGGAGTAAAAACATCTAAATAAAGACAATCTTCAGATCCTTCTGATTGACCATTGGCATCTCGTTGCCAACAAACAGAAGAACTATTATATGCAGGCAAAGTTCCATTCCAACAATATTCAATTCGTTGAAGTGGTTCTGCATTTTTCCATCGAAGATTATTGACCGGTGGAAGAGCATAAGGAATTCCACGGAATGCAAAACCACCATCTTCTAGAACTCCTTGTACTGGACCACATGATGTAGTAGCATCTATGTATTTTCCATCTTTAATAGGTGGAGTATAAAGTCTACGTGGTCCAGCACACGCTACCGCAACGATAATTATGACTATGAGTAGAATCGCAACGACTGCAGCTGAAAAAAGGGATACTAAATTAGAGAGAATATTTATTTTTGGATAATTGAGGGAAGAAAAAGATTTAGCGGGTAGTGGAAAGTATGCTTAAAATTTAGAGGAGCTAGAGAAAATATATTTCTTCCTTGAACATACTTTTATAGAATATCGTAAGAGATTACTAGAAATTTGAATGTATTTTTAGAATTTTTTTAAGAAAAGAAAAATTCGTTTATCATACATAAAATTGAAGTTAAGGTTTCGAATAAACATGTTTTAAATATTTTAATAAATAACTTTTCAATAATAAAGTCAAATTTTTTAAGTTTTTAACTAAGAAAAAATTACCATATAAAAAGGAATTTAAAAATATCTAAATCATTCTACCAAACCCCCTGATCTTAGTATCATTAATTCTTTAGAATTTTCCTTCATGTCATCAATTATATAATTTCTAGCTGGTTAAAAAATGAAAATTAATTTACCAGTGACTAATCGATTTCGTTTTGCTGCAGCTATCCAGTCTTGTAGTGGATGATGGTCCTTAGGGGGCCCTTGATCATCAACTCCATCTCCACTATCAAGTCTAACGGTTTCCATTCCGTCTTCACCAACAGCTTCTCCTTTTTCTCCTCCATCTTCTAAGGTCTCCACACTTGCTAATCCCGCTGTTGCGCCAAGTTCTACATCGGTTTCCTGTCACACAATCCAATCAATGTTCACTTCATTTACTGCCTTATTCAGTTCTGTCATACTACCAAACCACAAGCTTCCGACGTTAGAGGTAAGCGGATCAATACTTAAAACTGTTCTCAACTTGCCCTGTGCCTTTTCACGCTTATTTAATTTATTCATAATTAAATTTACCTTTTTTTTCAATAATATAAACGTGTAATAGAGGAAGATTATTTATTAAGCCATATAATTACTTTAATTTATTTAAGTTTTTAAATAAATATATTGTATAGCATAACTATGAGAAAAAAAAAGTTCTAGTATAACTAACTGTTTTCTTTTTTTTGGTAAAAAAATACTTTTATGTTGAACGGTAAAATAAAGAATTTAAATCATAAAAACATTCTTTAGTAGTATTTGAAAGATAAAAATACCTTTGTTTTCCTCTTAGGAAAAACGGAAGTTAGTGGTAATCTAATAGCATTCAGAATTCCTCGTCGTCCGTCCTTGTCCTTAGTATCCTTTGAGGGCGTAGTTGGCTTCTCTGCTGCATTTTCCTCTTTTGTACCCCCAACAGTTCCCTCCGTTTCTCCCCCAGTTTCTGAAGGTTTAGTGACATCGTCCTGAAATAATAAATTACCAGTACCGAACACAAAACTATAACAAATGAAATAGCGCTTTTATGATGGTTATTAGGTATGTGATGATTTGTACATTTTTTCATATAATTATCTGAAGCAGGTAATCGACATTTCGGATATATGTCCGACAGGAAGTGAGTCAAAAAAAGGAAGAAGATTATTTTATGCTCTAATGAATTTCAGCCATTCAAAGAAAAATTTGATCGAGGGTTTTAAAGAAATTTTAATGTTGTTTAAATTCCATCAGATAGTATCATTATTATATGAAGTTTAATTGAGGTGTGAGCCCAAAATACTACCAACAAAATAATGAATAAAATCGTAGATCAGATGAAACAAAATTCATAAAAAAGTTATGGAGTTATTAAAGAGAATAACGGCTATAAATAACCCTCATTATATACAGGCTAGAACTCCCAAAAATTAAAAAACATGATTCAGCATTAAAAGTTCATTTAAAATCATTGAAATTAGATTTTCTGAGTAGAAGTTTTTTTTTTTATTAAAATTATTTTTTAGGAAAATATAATTATGGAGTAATTTTCAGAAGATATTTTTTTTAATGATGAGAAAAGATGAAATTAAAAAATGTTGAACAATTAAAGATGTGGATTCTTAGCTTTTAAAATATTAATCAAAAAATCTTTTAATATTATCTCACTGTAAAATAATTTAAAAAATACTTCTAGAAATTATTTGTAAGGAATATGATATTATAATAAAACATATAACGGACCGGCAATGTGATATTTTACAATAGAAAACCGTGTGACATTTTCTTATGCCTACGAACACTGTATAAACTGACGAGTATGAGCTTATATGCTATAACATGTGGCTGTAGTCAGTGGATTAAATTAATCTTTTTTTAACGAATATATAAGATCATGAAATATAATAGAAACTTCTTGAGTGTGCGCGAACACGTTCATTATTGCCACTTTCTTCGTCAATTAAGCACATAATAAGACAGATCAAGCCAATTAAGCAGAAAGATAATAAAAACGTAAGGGCAATGGCATTTATCAACTTTGGAAAGTCTCAATTTTGAAAAATGTACCATTCCAGATTTTTCAATGTTTCTTTATTTTTGACTTCCTTGAAGTCTTTCATCCTTACATTAATTTGTAAAGAAGATGGGAAGACGACAAAAATGACGAAAAATGTATGGGCAATATTTTATTTGTGTATTCTCATGGCTCCTAAATCGTTTTCGTAATGTGGGGACGATTCCCCCTGCCCTTTACAAGGGCAAAAAAACCCAACTGACGTCACACTTGGCACCTGGCGATCGATCCGGTTTGAATACGACGCGTGAGCTAACACGCACATTTTCTTTTGTACATATTTTATTGCTTGTGTGATAGATTTCTTCAACCCAGGACAGGGTAAAATTACCACAAAAACTTGCAAAAAATTTTATACTTAAAAATTCATTTTTTGCGTGATTGTATTTTATGCCGGAACTCACCGTTTTACACTCAGAAAAAAAATTCCTGTTATTTTGGCTCAAATTAAAATCCTTTACAAATAATAAGATATAATTGAGAACCAGCTTAAAGGATTAAAAAAAATATTTTGTGTGAAGTTTCCGTAAAATAATAAGCGTTTGTGGTGATCTGGGAAGTGATTAGATTAAATGATTCATTCATTGCTTGAAAAATTAAACAGATAATTTACATGATACTTTAGAAAATGATTATAAATAGCAGATTAATAAGAGATATAGACAAAAGTAAATACCTTGCAAGGTTCTTTACTCTTTGTTCGACAGAAACCAGGCATTTTTATCCCTCCA
Source organism: Chelonus insularis (assembly GCF_013357705.1). Lineage (NCBI taxonomy): Eukaryota > Metazoa > Arthropoda > Insecta > Hymenoptera > Braconidae > Chelonus > Chelonus insularis. The sequence goes on along the minus strand of NW_023276783.1, from coordinate 1,713,530 downwards.
ATTGGGATTTTCTTCTTTGGTTTTTGCTCTTCAGACTCAAGATCTGGAGCTGGCGCTGGTCCCGTATGTTTCGTATTCTCTTCATTCAACATCTTCTCCCTTTCTTCTTCTGCAATCTCTTTTTTGTCCATACTAGTGTCTTTTTCCTGGTCTGTCTGACTCATTTTTCCCAATATAACCTGCAAAACATTCAAAAATGTCAAATAACGAAGTCAACTTTGTTGAACATAAGTCAGACATACTTGAAATAATATGAATATAAATATTCATTTCATTAATTCAATTTTAAAAAAGTTTGGCCTGGTTTTTATAATTGAAATGATGTGTGATTCGAATTTAAAAGTCTAATAAAAAAAAAAAATTGAATAACATCCAAAATGATTTAGTATTGAAATAAAACACGGCAGATGCTAAGCACGTGTTTTCCTAGATTGTTTTGACGACAATCTAGGGTGCAGAAACTTCAAACTCACACGTACATTTTACACTTAATCATTTTCCATATTTTCTCTTTTATATTCAATTATAATTTCAACTTGAATAATTCATAGAAAAAATATTCAGTGAGGGAGAAATTCATTTTTATTTCTATACAATAGAAAAAACTCAATATGCTTAAAAGCAGAAGATTAAATGTGAAAGAGTATTTTTAAGTATTTTAATTTTAATTCCTCCGAATTTGTCTGTAAAAGCATAGATAACTGACATGAAAAGTGAAAAAAGGGGAGAATAGAAAAAGAATAACATAACAAGCGTGTGAGATTCAAGATTGTACACGACAAGGGTCATGGCGCCAATCGAGTTCATATGCCAATGCCAGCGTCGCGACGCTTTGATAACTCCTTTTCAAATATTAATAAACGTGTAGACTTTTATCTGATAAAAAAAGACAATTTCAGTATTTCATGCCAATATTTATTTTCTATAGAGGAAAAATTGAAAACCTTACGTGATTAATGTATCTCCTATTATTATTTAAATAATTTCTTACTCACAGAAAACTAATTATACTTTCATTTAAAATGAATATTTAATTAAAAATTTGCAATATATTAATTAAATATTTAATAAGTATTATTATTCTTCTTTTATGGTGTATTGTTTTACTTTTGAATAATACCTCTCAGTATGTGTCTTATTGTTTTATAAAAATCCGATTGAATATGACTACACACATCAACCCTAACAGAATAAACTGAACCTAGGTTGAACAGGCAATACAAAGTCGGTACCAGTCTATGACCCCTCCTACCTATTTTTTTGTTTTCTCCTTCTTTCAAGACCTAAGAGCATATAATAAAGTAAGTACATCCTGGAATAGTAGTCTTGTATGATTTTAATGTAAATCCTTTCTCTTACTGCTGTTAGATCAATACTTCAAAATGGATATAAATATCTAAATACACAGCTTCTATTATTGTTGTAATTGTTATAAATACATACTTATGAGAATAATGAAAAATTGTGTATCATTTGTTTTTGAACTAGTTCTCATAAAATTGTGTATACAGTCGAAAGTAATTATTATATCTCTGACAAACACAATATTTGTTTAAAATAAAAAAAACTCACCTTTTAATTCTGTCAATCTTTTAAACTTATGTCACTGTTATCAACTCTTGAAAACTGTTATTCAAGTATTTTTGAAGATAATAAAGTAAATTTATATGAAAGTATAAAAGATAAAGGAAAAGAGAAGCAAAACACGCTCTCTCAAACCTGTACAGAAATTGAAGAAGCCGTGAAAGCGCATCGCTTGGGCTTTCGGTCGGCAATTTCTGGCGCATGCGTAATGATCCTAAGATGGCGACACTTTACAGTAAAAATGTGTGTGTATGTGGAAACATTGTTTGATTACAGCGCATGAATACACAGTTATATATATGTAGTTTAGGATCCAGAGTGTGGTGAGAAGCACAGGATTCACCCTAGAACATTACTAAAGGGGCCATTGGACGCCCTAGCCCATCAGTGATTCTCATTTATCTGTAGTAGAAAAATTCTACCAATGCTGTCTTTAGTAAGAAATAGTTCACAGAAACGAGTCCACTGACATGACAACAAGTACATAATTGTTTTTATTAATTTTACAATAATGTAACAGAGATTAGTGAATTTTTTTAGTCAATGTCATCGGATATATTTCAAGGGTAAACATTTCAAAATATTATATTAATATTTACAAATAATATAATATAGAATTTTTCATTCATTTGTTGTCTTGATATGACATAACTGTGAGCCAGGTTATGTGAATGCATCGATAAATATACTACGTATTAGTCATTTTTTATATCATTGGTTAATGTTTACTTAGTTATTCATTTTATTGTGCATTTAAATAATTATAGGAAATAAAGATGGGTCAAGGAACTGAATGTGGTGATCGTCCAACCGAAGTTAGTGTGATTAGATTTGTATCACGAAATCGGACCATTGAAGAAATTGCTCCTAAAAAGGTTCGCTGGGCTTTACACAATCTTATATTTTTTTTTATTAGACGACGCCATTGATGATTGTAGAAGTCAATGACTTCTTAGACAAAACAAATGCGTTTTAGAATATTCTTGAATTTCTAATTGCTATAGTAAAAAATTTGAATATAATAGCTCAAATTTTAATATCATTAGTATCTCTCATTTTATTTGGGTATTTAACTTCTTTTAGGAAATTTACACGTGTAAACAAAAAGGATGTGGAAAAATATTTACTAATCACGATGAATTTAAAACACATGAAGCTTTGGAAGAATTGAAAATACGGTTTATGTAAGATTATTTAAATAAGATATTTTTTTAGTATAATTATAGAAAAATAATGAAAAAAATTCAATTTAATTCTGGACAGTTGTCGAGAGCCAGGCTGCGGCAAAGAATTATCGGACCCAGGTTCTATGTGGCGTCACTATCAAGAATGTCATAATAATGAAACAAATGTTTTTATTTGTCCATATACAAGCTGTGGATCATTGCATAATACTAGTGAAATTTTAGAAGAACATATTGAAAGTTGTCATAGACAACCACCTACATTTGCTACAGAACCTGAAATAATTTGTTTCGAAGGCCCTGGAAGTACTTGCCTTGATGAAGAAGGAAATCCACGTAATGAAGATGATGCTGATGAAGAGGATGAAAATCAGGACAATGATAAAAAAATGATACAATTTCATAATTTATCGAATGATCTGAAGAAAAATGATTTTCTTATTAACAAAAACTTTTCATCAACATCTGATACTTATTCATCAAGTAAAAACGAAAGACTGACTTCAGAAAATAATGATGGCAAAAATATAGAGAATGAAATGACTGACGAATTTTTTAATAATAAATTTGATTTAAAAAATGAAGAATCAATATGTACAAGTGGAGAATATAAAGTTGAAAAAAATGAAAAAGTACAAGAACATAGAATTGATTTGGGGAATCTTGAAAAAGTATTCAGGAGTGGATTCGAAGGAGAATCCATGAAAATTGAATCAAATAATGTAGAAATAAGTGCAATTGCCAGTGATGATGAAGAATATACTCCGAAAAAACAAAGAATGTCAAGATGTAACAAACAAGAACCGTATAAATGTGAAATTAACGGTTGTGGAAAAATGTATAAGTACATATCTCACTATAGACATCACCAAGATAGTCACAAAATACAGATTCAAGAGAATAAAGAAACTAAATCCACAAAAGTAAATAAAGCTAAACAAAATAAAGCATCAACTGTCAGTTTTTTTTTGTAAGTTTTATTTCGATGATAATGATTCAAAATGATTGTAGTCTTTAACTTGTAAATACGTTTTCAGATGTAAAATACCTGGTTGTGGAGCACAAGTTGATAATGTTACCAGTCTATGGAAACACTACCAAGATAATCATGCTAATTCAAAAGCTATAATGCAATCACCAAAAAATAATCAACTATTTCGGTAATAACGTCATGATGGATTGATTATGTCAATCAACGAAAATTTTGATATACAAATTTAATTTTTTATTAACAGATGTAAAATCACTAATTGTGACATGGAGTTTCGCACAAGTGTTCAACTCTATAAACATTTTAATGATGCTCATACAAATACAAAGAATTCTAGCATAACTTGTTCGCTATTAGAAAGCACAAATGGTAAGACTGAAGATGACAGTAACATTCAATTCGTCGATGAGATATTGCAGAATAATATGACAACCCGAGGAACACTAAAGACTGATATTAAAGCCAATTGTAATATTAATATCGATAATTACAATGAAAGCAACGAGAACCGGTCATTGCTATCAATGACAATCGTTAAAGAAGAGTCTCACGATTGACTTTTTATCAATAATTTCATCAGCTTAACTAATTAATAGTATAATATATGAAAATATAAAGGTGTTCGATTTTTCAAGTTGTACGCGACATTTATTCAATAATAACTGCCAGTTAAATTGATTAATAATTAATAATTTTATAATTAACAATCATTCATCAATAACTATTATATACGATTATAATGTAGTTACTTTTAAAAAATATTTCTAGATATTTCGAGGAAAAAATTATTCAAATATCAATGATCTCTTCATAGAAATACAAAAAACGATAAACTAAAAAATACTTCCATAAATGGCCTAAGGCCATTTTCTAATGCTCCAGTTAACTCTTGTTATACTATTAAAAATAGTAAAAGAGAACAAATCATCATGCAATAATTTTTTTTTTACATAATTGTGTGCGTGTTAGTAGTATTTGTTCCAAATTATCACTAATTTAATTGATGATCTAAATATTGATTTTTATTTAACGTAAGCTGAAAATAACGTTGAAAAGTATTAGAAAAAAATGAAAGCAAAAGACTTGATAATATAATCATTATTATTCAATATTTATTTCACGTTTTAACTGTAAATTATGGAAACATTTTTTATGTTTTTATATTATATATTTTTAAGTATCTAATTTTTATGTAGCTATTTATATGAGTGGTATGAGGGAATGAATAATTATGTATATTTGATATCGGTAAATTGTATGTACGCTTCGTCATATAAATTATCTGTTTTGTTTTTTCAAATCAACATTGTATCATAAGCATTAATATTGGATTGATCGTAATTAATAATTATGTCTTATAATTATTAGTATTACTCTATGTTTCGATTTAAAGATTGAAATCTTTTTTGTATTTTTATTCATCATTCTATAGAAAAATTTAAATCTAATGTTAAAAATTACTTAATGAATTTGAACAATAAAGATAATTGTCATAGCGTTAAATGAATATTTTTTCATTATTTATACTAATTAAAAATTTACATTTATATTATTAACTTTTTATGAAATTAAAGAAAATTTCCCAAGTAATAATTTAAAAAATATACAGCATAATTAGTTTAAACAATTTATTTTAAATAGAGGGTGCAGTAATTTAATTTCTATAAATTGTTATCAACTGACGGTATTAAATTTACCATCCTATAGTGTATCTATATAAAAAAAACTTTGCTATAGATAGTTTAGCCGCCATTAAGCATAAAAACGACCGCGCAGAAAAATGTTAACGAGGATTTTAACATCAAATATCAAAACAACTTAATCTACATAAGTGTGATTTTTAATTGTTCGACAATTTATTATTAAATTAGTATATACAAAGAATTTGAGTTTTCTCAATTTGTGACCGATATTATCGAAAAAAATAAATGAAATTCATTACGTGTCAAAAAAAAAATATTTTCAAAACATAGGTAAAATTAGAAATTTCACTTTTATACATTTTATAACAATTATTGTTATAACATTACAACATAATAGAATTCTGTAGATTAATAATTAATAAAATATGCTTTTGTAGCGTTAAACAATTATCAAAGGACTTGTAACAAATACCTTGAGGGAAATGTGAAAATAGTTTACCATCCAAACATCATCAATTTATTATTATAATAAATTATTACCAAAAAATCATCTCGACTGATATATTTACATGATGTCTTCTGCAACCGAGTAAATATACTTATTGTTATTCAGCACGAATTATTGTCTATTTAATAACATGCCCTGTAAATGTCATAATGTTTGTAGATGATTGAGCCAATTGTTACATTAGATTTCTGGTAGTTATTTAGATTATGAATGTTTAATTATTTTTTCGAAATAACAACTAACAATAATATTTTGAAAAAGTGTAATTAGTTATTTTTATTACTTTTATACAACATTGTATTGATGTTCGCGATAAAATTTATTTCATGAAAACATAGATCAAGTTTTATTGTTTATCACTGTAGTAAGACATAGAAATTTCAAATTTCCGTTTTAGGCTTAAGTTTATTATATTACACGAGCTCAATAACTTTTTAATTCATGCAACCATTATTATTAAAATTATACTTAGTTTCTCATAAAATATTCACTAAGATGAACTTATGGGATAATGATTTTCAAGAATAATGAAGGTATTTTTGATGAAAGAAGAAACGTAACAAGAACGGAAGTTTGAAAAATTCATGTCATCGGAATGAAGAACGATTTTAGTATTAAATAAAAAGTAAAATATCTTGAAAACAACACAATATGGATCTGAAGAAATTATGTTTCAGAAAAACTACCACAAAAATGAAAGAACGCCAAACAGAAAATAATAAGAATTCTCAAGAAGTAAAAAAAATTCGCACTCAACCAAACGAAAATAAAAACAAAAAAACGAAAAAGGAGATAATTGACTTATCATCAGATTCTGATAGTAATTTTTCTCCCAAAAATACTAAAAGTCAATCTAAAACTAATACCAAGCATAAATTTAAAATTAATAAAACTGATGAAAAACATAATATTAGTTCTGATGATGAATCATCATCAGATTCACAAGAAAAGCAGAAACCAAATATAAGACCGAAAAAGTCCCAAAAAAAGCAAACGGTTCGAAATAGTCAAAAAAATAATCTATCAACAAAGCAAAATGCGATAACACGTGGAGATTCTACATCTTCTGAAAAAGAATTTTCTAAACATAAAATAATTGAAAGTTATGTTTGCTTACAACGAATTAGTAACATAGAAAAAGATAGAACTCCAGCAGCTAATGAAAATAAATTCGATGAAGATAAAAATTTAACGAAAAATGAAGCATTTCTATTAAAAAATAATTTACAAAAATTATTTCAAGATTTACAAAATATATCAACGAAATTAATTTATGAAATTGAACACACACGAAAAACATATTATTATAAAGAACAACTGCGATTTTCTGATGCGACGAAAGCAATAATTGAATGTAAAAATATTCTAAGAAATTTAAAGGAAAAAACTAGTAGTTGTGAAAAATTACTGGTAGATCGATATAACAATTGGTGTAAAAAAACTAATAACATAAATATTTTTATTAACAATGATGGACCTGATACCCCTAAAAGATGGAAAACTCCAACTATAAACGGTACAAAAAAAGTGATATCTTCGTCATCATCAAACAATGATTCTGAAGAAGAATCAGAAGCAAAAAAAGAAAAATTAACTAAGAATGTGGAAAAAAGTTCTTCAAATAATGGACGAAAGTCCCCAACTGAAGTTTCCGATTGTGATGGGCAAGAGATTTTTTCTGCTGATGAAATGGAAAAAGAAACTGATGCAGTGAATCTTGATGAAATTTTAATTGATCCGAAAATTAAACAAAGTATAGAGAAACAATCGACTTATATCAAGAACAAAGAGAAAGAAAAAGAGGATGAGATTAGTAGGAGCGATAGTGATGCGACCGTGTTTGAACAAGAAGTGACTACTTCTGTTACCTCAAATAATCAAACAGTTGAAAAGACTGCTAAAACTACTGGTGAGAGTGAATTGAATCAATCTGGAGATTTATTTACAGATTCAGATGAAGATGACAAAGAGAATCCAGTATCTAGTGAAGATAAAAGTAAAATAGTCAATCACAGCTTCCATTCAGAAAGTTCAGTTACGAACAGAAAATCTAATTCCGATAAAAATGATGTACAAGATCCAAGAAACGATATAACATCTAATAAAAACAAATTAGATTCATCTTCTGAAGAAGAAGATAATATTGAAAAGCAAGTTAAAGAAAGGTTGTTGAATTCATCATCAGATTCTGATCGAAATGAGTTAGAAGATGAAAATATCAATACAAAAAAGAAACAACTTAATTCCTCACCTGATTCGGCTGAAAAAAAGTTAAAAAAGAAAGATAATAATATTAAAAATAAGTTATTAGATTCATCATCTGATTCTGATCAAAATGAGTTAAAAGATGAAGATACTAATATAAAAAAAAAGCTACTAGATTCATCATCAGACTCAGATAAAAATGAGTTAAAAGATGAAGATACTAATATAAAAAAGAAACTACTAGATTCATCATCAGACTCAGATAGAAATGAGTTAGAGGATGACGATACCAATATAAAAAAGAAACTACTAGATTCATCATCAGACTCAGATAGAAATGAGTTAGAGGATGACGATACCAATATAAAAAAGAAGCTCTTAGATTCATCATCAGATTCTAATGATAATATTTCAACAGACAATCAATCTAAAAATTCATTACAATCATCAATAAATTCTACACAAGAACAAACGAAAAATAGTAACCCAAAAACATCTGACCCATTATTAAATATAACTGAAAAAAAATCAACGAATGAAGAAAACAGTGAACGTTCAATGCTTATTACATCTGAATCTGATACTAATACATCTGATGAAGACGAAGTCAAGAACAAATTGTTAAATTCGTCGTCTGATTCAGATCGTGAGGAAGAAAAAAATACTACCAATAACAAAGGACAGAAAAAAAATAATGAAACTCATATTTTAAATGTAAGTGATGAAAACTCTGAAAAACAAGCAAACAAAGAAAACACTGAAAAAGGAATTAGCGATACTCAAGCAACAAAAAATAATGAACAAACAAAAATTGATCGACGTTTGTCTAATAACGGTATAGAAAAATCTAGACTCAATGAATTAAAACAAAAAAATATCGAAATATCTGATATTGACAGTGAAACTGATAACAGTAACGCAGATAGTAATAAAGAAAATATAAATAATCTTTCTGAACAAAAGAAAGAATTAATTTCAGATGATTCTGCAGAAGATGAAAATACAGTAATTAGTAAAAACAGTGATAATAAAAAATTAAAGAGTAGATTTACAATAACAAAAAATAAATATTACAAGCATGATCAAAAATTAAGAACAAAATGTTTTGTTAAAATTCAACGCCTCAGTGAAAATATTTTATCCCAGCATTCGCATACACTACAATCATCTAGAGAATATTTGGAAACTAAACAATTTCACAGGTATAATGATTTACTGGCAATTACAACACCAGTGTAATAAATTTTTATAACTATTACTGATTACTTATCTATTTTTGTTAACGTCATATTTGCAAAATAATAAATATATATTGAATATTTAATGATCATTAAAAAATGAATAATTTTTCTACTTTTTCACAATAATTAATTATTATTCATTTTATTATTATTTATTTATTTTACTTTCAGTCTCATATCGTTGGATCAACTGGAAAAAAAACACCATCAGAGAGGCAATTTTGTACTCAGCGATGAAGAAGATACTACTCAGTTGAAAATAAAAAAGAAACAATTCAATTTACCAGAAGAAACGTTGTTGGATCATCTTGGTAAAGTCGATTCAAAAGAGAATAAAGATCAAAATTCCCATTCAGATAACTCTGACACAGAAGTCACATCGAAAAAAATGAATAATTTATCATTCTCTGAAGATTTTATGAAAGAAAGTGATGCATTCTCTAAAGCTAAACTTCTTGAAAGTTCCGACTCAGATGTAGAAATCGTAGGGGAACATGAATTGGGTGATTCTTCTGATGATAAACGTAAAAAGAAAATCAACACTAGCAAAAAATCATCACGTACCACAGAAGATAATGATGAAGAAGATAAAAACAGTGAACAAAACGATAATCAATCGGAAAAAACAGATAAAAGTGATTGGAAGAAGAGTAAAGTTTTAACAGCTAAATTCTTGGAGACAGATTCTGAAGAAGAGAATGAACGAGCACAAAAGAAATTAGCTAGGACAAATAGTAAAAGAGATGATTCTGATAGTGATAAATCAGACAATGAAGTTATAAGTAAGAAGAAAAAAACGAAAAGAAGACGAATAGTTACATCTGATGATTCTGATATTAAAATTTCCAGTTCTTCAAATTCTGACTCTGAAACAGAAAAAAATGATAAATGTAAACAAAAGAATGATAAAAAGAATACAAAAAGACGAAGAAAATCTGATTCTGATTCAGATGCCGTTAAAGAAATAACTGTTAAAACGAAAAGAAAACGAATACGTGCAGTTGTGAATGACAGTGATAGTAGTGATAATGAGCATAATAGTTCCCAGACATCAGTCAATAAAGGAAGTGGACGTAAAAATATTAGAAAAGTATTGAAAGATAAACAAGTAGCGCTAGATACTCAAGAAGCAGCTAAACAAGAAGAAGAAAGATTAAAAAGAATGGCAGAACGTCAGAAACTTTTTAATGAAATGTATGAAACTCGATTAGCAAATGAAGAGAAAGTTGACAAATTAATATTAGATTTTGATGAAGAATCAAAAGAAATTCTATTAGATGTTGATAAAAATCTTGTCAAAAGACTTAAACCACATCAAGCTAAGGGAATAAAATTTATGTGGGATGCTTGTTTTGAGTCTTTAGAAAGAATTAAAAATACTTCAGGTTCTGGGTGCATTTTAGCTCACTGTATGGGTTTAGGAAAATCTTTTCAAGTCGTAACTTTAGCTCATACTTTATTAACCCATAGTGAAAAAACTGGTGTCAATACAATTCTTATAGTCGCCCCCATTAAGTACAGTATTAAATTGGATAAATGAGTTTAAAATTTGGCTAACTGAAGTCGAAAATGGTGATGATATCGAGTTGTATGAACTGACAAAAGCTAGAACATTGTTTGAACGAAAATGTCAGTTAGATAATTGGCAACGAACAGGTGGTATTTTAATTATCGGCTATGAAATGTTTCGAAATTTATCCAGTATTAAAGGAAAAGTTAGAAAAAGTGTTCAAGACGCAATTTCAAAATGTATCATTGATCCAGGTCCAGACTTAATTGTTTGTGATGAAGGTCATTTACTAAAAAATGAAGATTCAGCAATTAGTAAAGCGATTCGAAAAGTACGAACTTTAAGAAGAATTGTATTAACTGGAACACCGCTTCAAAATAATTTAATTGAATATCATTGTATGGTTCAGTTTGTTAAACCTAATTTATTAGGTACAAAAAAAGAATTTTCAAATAGATTTGTTAATCCTATTCAAAATGGACAATTTGATGATTCAACTGAATATGATGTAAAAATAATGAAAAAAAGAGCTCATGTATTACACAAAATGTTAGAAGGAAGTGTTCAACGTTTTGATTATTCCGTTTTAACGCCGTTCCTTCCGCCAAAGCAGGAATATGTTATTTTAGTTAAATTAACTGATGTACAACGTCAAATGTATCAGTATTACCTTGATAATTTTGCTCGTAAACAAACAGCTCGTGCTGGTGGATCATTGTTTGTCGATTTTCAAGGTCTTCATCGAATATGGACTCATCCCTATGTAATGAAACTTCATGCGGAAAATCATGAAAGAATAATGATGAAAAAACGTGAAGCAGCAAGTGACTCTGCGGGTTCTTTAGAAGATTTTATAGTTGATGGTTCTGAGTCTGATACTTCTAGTAGTGCGAGTGATGATTCTAATAAAAGTGATGTAATAGTATTAGATGATGATGATAAACCAATAAAACGTTCAACGCGAGCCAATCCAGTTAAAGAAAATACTCCTCCTCCTCTTCCTGAAGATGAGCCTATTGAACAGAGAGAATGGTGGTCTCAATTTGTTAAACCTGAACATTATACTGATGTCAGAGTTTCAGCTAAATTGCTAATTCTCTTAGATATTCTTAAAGAAGCTGAACAAATTGGTGATAAAGTTTTAGTATTTTCTCAATCTCTATATTCTCTTACTTTAATAGAGAAATTTTTGGAAATGATTGACGATGAAACACAAAATTCAAATGAATTACCAAGTCTTGATAAGCACACTGGAAGTTGGTCCCTAGGTTTAGATTATTTTAGACTTGATGGACAAACTTCAGCAGAAAACAGATCTATTTGGGTTAGAAATTTTAATAAACCTAATAATACTCGTGCCAGATTATTTCTAATATCAACTCGTGCTGGAGGTTTAGGAATAAATCTAACAGCAGCTAACAGAGTAGTCATCTTTGATGCTAGTTGGAATCCATCACACGATGTACAGAGTATTTTTAGAATTTATCGGTTTGGACAAAAGAAACCTTGTTATGTTTATAGACTTCTCGCTGGTGGAACAATGGAAGAAAAAATTTATAATCGTCAAGTAACGAAACTTTCATTATCATGTAGAGTTGTTGATGAATATCAAATTGAACGACATTATAGTAATCATGATTTAGCAGAACTTTATCGGTTAGAACCGCCGAAATCAAATACTTTGGGATTACCTAAAGATCGTCTTCTTGCTGAAATTTTTTTGCGACACAAAGACATCGTTGAAGCTTATCATGAACATGATTCTTTACTAGAAAATATAGCTGAAGAAGAATTGAATGATGAAGAAAGAAAACAAGCATGGCAAGAATATGAAGAAGAAAAAGCAGGTCGAAGACAAATGCCACAAATATCACCTAATTTCAATCCCAAAATCATGTTATATAATAATCAAATGATGGATACCACAAATATCAATAGTCTTATGAATCAAGGGGAACATCATAAATTATTAGAAATGATTAAAAAAGATTATCCAAATCTTTCTGAAACTGCACAACGCGAACTGGCGTATAAAGCACTGAATAATATGTACTCCTATGTCGAAAATCAGTTTTCAGCTGCCAATCATAATTACTTACCAACAATGAACGTTCCAAGTATACCAAATATGAATTCAAGTAATCCAAGTATGACAGTAGCAAATATGTTAGCGCAACAAGAGTATAATAGAGCTCATAACAAATTTAATCAACAACAAAAACAAATGCAGTATGCTCAGCAATTCGGAAATAATGTTGGTAGTTCTCAAAGTAAGCCAAGGCCCACAACATCAACTGGCAAATATTCAACTAATAATGGTGATAAGATGGAAGTAAGTATTGAATATATAAGGTGATTACTTCTTTTCTCAGTATAAAATTTTAATTACGATTTTTTGTTTTAATATAGACTTCTACTAATAGTAGAGGGAATTTCATTCAAGGAAGTTCAGAGAAGAGACAAGAAGAATGAAAAAATATTTTTGAATTATAAATTCGAAAATAAATAACTTTTTTATCAAGTTATTTAAGATAATTATAAGTTTTTTCGTTAATTGTTGATTAGATAAATTATTAAATTTTTTTTCTACATTATGTTTTCATATAATACGTTTTTCTAGTTTTCGTACGTATATTTATTTTTTATTTACATGTTTTTCAAGTTTAATATTCGTCATTAAGGAAATTATTTGTTATAACGATAACTTACTTTTTCTTACATATATTGTTCAATCAGAAAAATATAAAATACTATTTGATATAAATCGAAATGAAATAAGCTAATTGTTAAGACGTAAGATATAATGCGTATATAAAATTTTTTAATGAATTATATCATACAATGTAAGATAAAAATAGTAATTTTTAATTAAAATATATATAAAAGTAATACGAATCAAACTAGAATTTTACTTTTTTTTCAACCGGTGGTAAAATATATTTCCATCCTTTCTTATTTAAATATTTTTATTTATCAAATTACTTGAAAAAAAAATTTTTTAAACATTAGACCAATATAAATGAAAAAAGATTAAATAGAAATAATTTTTCTACAGTCTAATAAATTATAAAAAACATAATGGCAATATGTTACAATTTAATGGATTAGAATAAAGTAAAAACTTCACTTTTTCCATACCTAATTATATTATGATATTGATTACAAGTTTATAATAATAACAGTAATAATTCATATTTTGCCATTTGAAATGATAAAATGAATCATTAAATCATCATATTCCTAGTCTTAAAATGATCACGTATCCAGTAATGAATTTTTTATGAAAGAAGTTTACTTAAGCAGCTTGAACAACTTTCGTCTGTACGATCTTCTGCGCAGAATTAATTTTATCCCCAAGAGACAAAGCCATTCCTTGACTTTTTGCACGTATTCTTATATGACCAACAACTGGAGCATCTGGTTTATTTAATGGCTTTTCAATTGACAAATTTGCTAATGCATCCTCCCCAAATATTGATTTTGCATACATATTAGCCGCCATGAATCCACACTGTCCAGATAGAGCCTGTAATTTTATAAAAAATTAAAATGTTAATAAAATTATATATGAAAAACCTATAGCTTTTATAAGTTAATTTAGATATTGAAAATATTACCTTTTCTGGAGTCAAACATCTCATGTTAGTAGATTTTAATAAATGAGCAAGATATTCTCTTAAATCAGAAAGTGTTGTATTGACAGAAACTTTATTTTCCCATTCAAATTCAGCCCACATTTGCCTGAATTCAGCATCAGTACAAGTAGCAGGAACAATGTAATCCATGATATCAATATGAATGTCATTTAAAACTACAACACTTCGATCAGATCCAGCCCCAGAAATGTCATAGACAATATTTCCAAAAATAATACCATTTTCTGTTGATGCTACTTTGACATTAGCTTTAATACTGGCGAAATCTCTAGGCGCAAGCACAATAGGTTGTGGTCTTTCGACAAGTTTTAGATCTCCCATAGTTGCAAGTTCCAAAGTACAATTTTGAAGCGTATCTTCAGTTTGATTGACAATTAATACATCAAGAACAATATCATATTGATTGACATGAACAAGAGCTTCAGCATAAACTGGATCAGAAAATCCAGTTAATTGTGTAACTTTCGATAGCGCACTAGGTGAAGGTGTATCAGAAGCAGTACCAGGTCTACCAGCTACTGCAGCACTTAAACTTTGTTCAAAAACATCACCATGCCCAGTAAGATCATTACCGCGATTTAATTGTAAGAATTGAATTGCATCATCAACCTGTACAACTGTACCAGGTTTCTCTTTAGCTTTCTGAGTTTGAGAATCTTCTTCAGCTTTAGCTAAAAGCATACGTCCAAGAGCATCACGACACCCTTGAGTAAAGACAGTCTGTACCAATGGAATTGGACAAGCTAATGACCTTAAGCAAAGAGAAATTCTTTCTGCATCGTCATGAGTCATTGGTTTGGAAGGGAGACTAGATTTGCCAAGCTGAAGAATACTAGACATTATGAGCATACATTCAGCTTGCATTCTATTGCATTTGACGGCATCGATATTGAGAGATTTGTAACGAAGAGCCAGTTTAGATAGAGTTGTCGCTAGGGAAGCTCCAATAAAGAAATCTCCTTCCATCATATACTGAACAAGTGGTGGTCGTTTTTCTTCTTTTTTTCCCATTGCTGTAGTACTGAATGCACTTTGTGTTGCATAAGTACCATCGGACGTGACCAATTGAGCTGGCTGAGTTTGAGTATTGTCATCTGCAGGTTTTTCACCAGCTTGACGTTTATTTTCAGCCTCCACAAGTGGCAGTTCTCCCAATGCAGATCGGATACTCTTGAGAAGACTTTCAATGTCGTCTTGAGATGTTGCATATTCACCAAGAATCCATAAAGCTCCTCTATGAACACGTACTGATCGAATATCCAGAAAAACTTCAAGAAGTTTTTCAATTATTAATGTTCGGAGATTTTCAAATTTCTGAATTGCTTCACGAACAAATACCAAAACATCGGTTGCAGCAGCTTCATTATTTTCAGATAAGAAATCAACTAAAACTGGAATTACAGTCACAGCTACATCAGGAAATTTGATAGAACATGTATGAAGAGTTCTAACTAATAGTTGTCGATATTTTCCTGCATCTTCGTGCTCTCCAGCTGTTCGTATGACTTCTTTCTTCAATAGCTGTACCATCTCTTCGATAGTCCTTACAGTAACTAAATCAATAGCTAATGCGAGTGTTTTTGTTCTGACTTCTAGAGCTGGTGATCCAAGAACTCTTAATACATCCATTACTAAATCTTGAAGAACTCGTTCATGAGATGGGCTTTCTTTCATAGCAATCAAACGATCCAAAACAATTAATTTAACATTATTATCACTCTCTTTGACAATAAGTTCAATGTAACAAGAAGCAGCTGCTTTAATAGCTGTTGGAGCACTTGAGAGAGTTACCAAAGTTCCGGCAGCTTCATATCGAACTGCAGCACTTGGAGAATTTAATAAACTGTAAATACATCGAATAAATCTTGCTCTTTCAGATGGATTAGCAAGACATACTTTATAAATCAACTCTACGATAACTAGTTGAAGAATATCTCCAAATGTTGGAACAAGATCTAAACAAGCTGCCAAGTATGCAAGTGCTCGACTCTGATCCGCATGAAGAAGCATTAAAAATGCATTTCTACGGCATGACATATCTTGTTCACCTTCCAAATATTTTGCAATAAGTTCTGGAGCATCTGGTATTAAAAATTCAAAATTTCTATAGATAGTAAATATAGCCAGAACTGCATTACGTCGGACGTAAGAATGTCTATGCTCTAAACAAGCTATAATAGCTGGCATCAAAGGTTCAAGAAGCTCCGGTTCTTTCAATTTACACAAAAATCTTAGTGTGGATCCTCTGACAAATTCATTAGGATGTTGAAGATCTTTTCTGTATGCATCGCAAACTAAAATCATTTCTTGAAGAAGTTTGCCATCAGGTGATGTTTTTGGTACAATTTCCCAAAATATAAGCAAGAGTTTTTTAATCGTATGGTCTTGAAGCGGTAAAACAAATCTAATAATTGTCATCAGAAGTCCTGGAAGACGTTCTCCACTGAGAATCATATGAATAGTTTTCTTCAATGCTTCGATTTTTACTGGAATGTCTCCTTTCTCCAAATCTTGCTTCATTTGGAGCTCGTTTATCGGCTCCGACTCGGTTGGAATATTTATCAATGTATAACATGGTTGCTCGATTACGGTACTCATTGTTGGAAGAATTCCTGTGTCTTATTGTAGAAGAAAAACCTTGTGGTTCTAAAAATAACGAATGTTATGTTAGTTTAATTAATTATCGTAACTTTCAAAGTCAAAGAAATTCAAAGAATGACAAATAACAATTTTAATGTGAAATATCGAATTTATAAAAGGTTATGTTGATATTACAATGTACCATTTGTTACAATTATACTCATGTATTTGTAAAAAAAAATGAATAATTATTAGTTATCATAATGTTGCTTACCTTAAATATAAGCTTAAAGCTTTTTTATCAATTATTCTTCAATTTTCAACTATTTTATGAGAAATATTTCTGTCAATTAAAATTTAGAACGGCATACGTGTCATACATCGCGTCACAAACACATCATGTCAAACACAACCCGACTTGATGTTTTTGCGCTTGCGTCAATTATTGTGATAGGTGGAAAAATGAGGTTGCGTTCAAGTTTCATCATACCGATTGAGCAAAGTGTTCGCAGACACTTGTTTGCAAATGAGACTAATTAGTTGTAATTGTAAAATTGGTTTTACTTATTTTTTTTATGATTTATTGGATTTTCAAAATTTATTCCTATATAATTTTTTTCTCCTCATAATTGTAGTAATTTAAACATTGGTACAGAGAATTTCAAAAAAATTCATCTTATTTATAAAATAATAATTATTTTCACAATATTACAAACCATGAAAAACTTTTTATGAATCATGAAATAAAAGTCTTAGAAAGTTTACATCTCAAAATCTCGAGTAGTAATGGTAAAACTTCTTTTTATATTGCGTTTCAAAAAATTTATTTGTATTATTTAACATTCGAATTTGTTCATTTTAGAATTTATTCTTACTTATAGCCACATTCCCTTTCTAGCTGTTCCAAATCTTGGAGACTTTAGCTCAACATCAACTAATCTCAATCGATCCCCATCTGTTGCTTCACGTCTTGCTTCAGCTTCTGGAGTGTCAGGAGTAATAGCTACATCAGGAATTCTCCGAGGACTTGGTGAATGACTTTGTCCTTGTCTAGATCGTGGTCTTGGACGAATAATATTAGTATTAGTATTCGTTGAATCTGAAAGTACTGCTGGAGAAACTGATAACGTTGAACCTGATGTTTTTGAAGCTGAACCAGATTTTTTATTTTTCCCAAGTGAATCTCCTACAGATTTAGGTGGACTAGTAGGTCTTGATGTTTTAGACAAATTTTCAGTATGTGGCTTTACAGGACTTATTGATCTAGATTTATTTAAAGCATCTGAAGTACTTGATGGAGGAGGAGCTTTTCGTTTGATAACCTTCGGAGGAGAAGTTCGAATAGAAATCAAAGGTTGAGAATTTTTCTTCCTTTTTTCATCCTCATATCCAACAATTGTTGACATAGTTTTTGGCTACAAAATTTTAATTTAGTTAAAGATAATTAAATTATTTTGAACAAGAAACAAAAAATCCTATTATACCTCAATATTATTAACTGGTACTTCTGGAGAAAATCTACTAGGTGATGGTGAATGTGAACTATCTTTTTCATCAGTTCCTTTTAAAACATAAAGAATGTTAGCTGTCGTATCCTCTGGTAATTCGATAGGAGCCGTTTCAGGTAGTGGAGATTTAGCTCGTAATTTTTTTGCTTCATCCATAGCTTTTTTAAGACTCTGTTGACTTTTTAGAGAAGCTCTGCTAGTACTTCGACCAATTTGAGAACTTTTTATAGCACTATCTATCACCTACAATATTTAATTCCAGCCAATTAAAGAATCATTTTTCATTTAACATGTTTTCAAAATGGATAAATATTTTATTTACTTGTCCCCATTTTCGATCTGCTGATTTGAGTACAGCAAGTCTAGCAATTCTCTTCCATCTATCTATGTTGTCCTCTCCTTCAGCAGATTGTGGTAAGTCAGAATTATTAGAATCATCATCTCCATCTTCTACTAGAGGTCCAGAAACTTGGAAATCTTTCATCAATCTACGTTCCCAAACTTTCATTTTTTTCCCAAGAACCACTAGAATTATTGAAGAAAATATTTATAATTGAATTCAAAAATTTGCAAATGAATATTAAAATTTATTAAAATATTTACTTGAATCCTTAGTATTAGCACCAGCAATATCCATTCCATTTCTTCTCAGAATATCTAAAAGTTCACAACGCCAACTAGAAATGTCAGATTTGACTTCATGAATATCATCCTCTGTTACCATAGACATTTCATTTTCGTTATGAGTATTAACGACGTAACGCCAAACTAGAGCACGCATGACTGCACTATACCTATAAAAATAATTAAATTATAACATTTAAAAATGATTATTATTTGATTAGTATGTGTAACAATTAAACATACTTGTGTTCTCTAGCTTTGGCTCGTTTACTATTTCTGAATCCAGTTTGTTTTTTTTGCATCCCGCAACGTCTAAATAATAGTTTGGGAGCAGGGAAGATATTAAAAGGTGGTGGAAGTGTTCCAGACTCTTCAAAATAACTCATCCATAATTTAGTTCTTGCAAATTTCCATTCTACATCTGAATGTTCTTCGATTACAGCATAACTGTTGCTCATCATAGCAATAAGAAGATTTAACAACACTATTACATTGATAACTGAATAGGATCCGAACATAAGAAGTCCCCAAAAACGAGTGTAAGATTTAATGCCAGTTAATTCAAAGGCATCCATTCCAACTCCACCAAAGCTAGCCCAAAAAAGACTTTGACAGGATTCGAAGAGGCTACTGAAGCTGTTGATATAATTTTATTGTATTAATTATTTACATATTTTTTTGTTAATTTAATATTACAATAACTATACCTTCTCCATCTTAAACAAGAATCACTAGTTGGATCCCAACTAGGATCATGCATTCCTGTATAACACTTTCTTTTTTCTAACTCTGCAAAGTACCATAACAATTGATTTAATCCACAGGCAAATGCAAAAAGTACCAGAGTATAAATGAAGAAGAATTTGACGATGTCGATCACCATTCTACCCAGTGAAATCTGAAAAAAAATTTATAGTTAAAATTTTTACATTATTGATTCCAAAGATAACTGGTTTTAAAATTTACTTGAAGTGGTCCAAGATGTGGATTGATGCTGAAAAGATGAACAAGCTTTAAAGCACTAAAAACATTAGCAGCTGCAAAGAGACCTTCAGCAATCAATTGTGGATCAAAATCACCCCAATTTTCTCTTGGTATAAAAGAAGCAGCTGGATCATTTTGAATCTCAGCACGTTGTTGAAGATACGCTGCCACTCTGAGTAATGCTGTTGCTACATAAAGAGAGTTTCGAGTGAAATCAATAAAATTCCACATATTTCTAAGATAAGCTTTTAACCCATCTCCAAAAGCTTCTTTAGTTTCTTGCCAAATAAATCCTAATACATAAAGTATAACAACGTATTCGAGTGGAGTTGGCCCGGCTCCTCTTTGTTTTGATAAATCTTCTTCCAGTTGTCTTCTCATGTCTTCTGATCCAAATAACGTAACCACTTGAACTTCAGCTCTTTGTGAAACTAGCATCAAAATCACTATAGACACCATAATAATTTTAATAAATCATTCTACAATGTTTAATTATAACAAAAACAATTTTACTGATTTTGAATGATAATACTTACGAAGGAAGAAAAGATAAGAAGAAGCATGAACTAAAAATTTCATAAACGGACGACGAACAAGTTGGCCTGTTTTTGAATTTGGAGCAAAATAGTAGACCAAGCAATACCAAGGAAAAAGTAATGCAGTTTTTATCAAAATTCCTGTTTTTTGGATTGCCGGCATTCGTCGAAATCCTGGAATTCCTTCGTACCTAAACAAATAAATTTTCACTT
Organism: Chelonus insularis; assembly: GCF_013357705.1. Taxonomy (NCBI): domain Eukaryota; kingdom Metazoa; phylum Arthropoda; class Insecta; order Hymenoptera; family Braconidae; genus Chelonus; species Chelonus insularis. The sequence goes on along the minus strand of NW_023276783.1, from coordinate 1,692,563 downwards.
AAATAATATATTTCTGTATAAATGCTATAATCGATAATTAATTACCAGATTGCTGCTAGAAATTGCTGAACATGAGAATGAGCGACAAATCGTTTCTGTTTATATTGAATGGCAGCTTCTAATCTCGCTAAATGTCTTGGAGGCTGCCCAGTATTCTCTTCAGAGTTATGGTTTAATATTGTATTTAACTCCCCAGTACTTCGAGTTTGTTGGAGAAGATCCACTGCAAATCTACACTCATGTTTATTCAATGAAATGTCTATTATTTAAGTTTAATATAATTACAGAACAGTTGACAGCAAGAACTTACTTTTCGACTTGCCGTCTCAATTTAAGATATTCCGCTCGACTTTCAGGCTCGGAAACTGCTAATTGTCTCAATTCCCAGCTGAGTTGGAAAGCTGTCATCAAAGGATCTGGTGAACTAAGAGCAATCAGACTTGGGCTTGCTAATGCTTTGTATTCTGAAATCCTTGCTGATGATAACTTTAAAGGATCTCCAGTGGCAGATCGCAAACAGTCATCACAACCGCATCGAACATCATGAGGCATTGGTAAGGTAGCACCACGATCTAAAAGTAGCTTAAGAATTTCATAACTATTTCTATGAGCTGCTAAAATCAATGGTGTCATTTCAGGAGGATATCTTGCAGCTGCTGAATTAACCATCTGCCAACTATGAGTGATTTCCTTTGGTGCTATTAAATTTCAAAGAGAGAGAAAATCTTAGACTACATTACTTTGAAGTCAGAAGTGAAATAATTTTATCCTTCAATAACTTACGATTGGTACCAGAGAGTTCTTGACTTTTGATGAGCTCTTCATGTTCAAGCAGTAACTCGACAGCTTCAACAAATTCCTGGTCTATAGCAAATAATAGAGAATCTCGCGTTTGTACTCCCATGATTATCAAAAGTTCTACCATTTCCAAGTTCTCAGACTCTATTGCTAATGTCAATGCACCTCGACCTAAACTATCGACGCAGTTAACGTCAATTATTTTAGACTGTAAATTCATTAGAAAAATTTTATTTCAATACTCCTAGAGTAGAATATTTTATTGTTCAATTTAAAATCTTACTTTGTTAGGCTTATTGGCAATTTGAAGCATTCGTCGAACATTTGCTAAGTCTCCTCTTTCCACAGCAAGAAGATATTTTTTTTCTTCAATATTAAGCGGTCTGGGGAGCTCCAGAATGTATGGTTCATCATCTTGATCTGGTGGTGCCTCTAGTTCAGCACTTAATTCTTTTTCATTACCCATTTTGCAATAATTATGAGTGAATTTGCTTTTTAAATAAAAACCAATCACCAAGCACTCATTTATTAATTAAAAATTAAATTAAAGAAAGAAACTAGTAATTTAAAATATAAGCTTATGGTGAATTAAAATAAACTATATCACTTAAAAAAAAAAAATATAGGATACATAACTGGTTCGGAAGAAGGTTGGGGATGAAATCGAAGCAAAAATTTAGTTACTTTAATTATATTATATATAGAGGATGATGTAAATTCGATTATGAAGATTAACCCAGACCTTACATATTTGTTTTGAGGTATTAGAAATACGTAAATTGAAAAAGTAATACATATAATTTATTGAATGGTAGTACATACTTATAAGCTTTATATATAGATTATACTAATGTATTTAAGCTAACGTATTTATCGTATTTGTTACAGCTTATTGTCAATGATATGACAAGTAAGACTACCAAATCATTGGATGCGATTATTTTTTTTATAGATTTTTATGAAGGATATATGAGGTATTTATTTTAATCTTATTAATAATGTAAATAAATATAGTAAATTATGAAAAAAAATTATTATAAGTAATTTAAATCCATTATTTACACGTAATTTCACTTCACAGTCACGATTTTCTATAAAACAATCAATTGATTCGAGAGAGTGTCTTTCACCGATAGAGAAAATATTGAAAAAAATTCGAAACGAATCATCAGGATGGATATAATAGAATCAAAATCTTCGGAGATGCTCATTTTCATTGTCAACTTTAGAGAAATAGTAACTTTAAGGATATAAATATGAATCAATTTATTTATATACTTCTTCTTACTATTTTTTTTCTGCATCAAAATGTTTATGGAGGTAAGAATATAATTTTTTGTGAATATATTTAATTTTAGAATAAATATAATCAAGTAAAAATATGTTAAAATTACAGAGCATGAAGAACAGCACTTTGAACATGGAGATGGTTCTAAACATGAATTAGAACATCATAAATCTAAAGGAGAAAAAGGGGATGAGGTAAACATTATTTGTACTTCACATAATGAATTATTCATTAAATATTATATAATTGATGATATTCAGATCATTATATAAAAATAAATTTCATATTAGGGATATGAAAAACATGGAGAGTCAGATGAAGGAGAAAAAGGACATCATCATAAAAAAGATCACGAAGAAAAACATCATGTGTCTAGTGGAGAAGAAGGTAAAAAGCATCACGACGATGAATATTATGCTGAACATCATGAAGGAGAAGAGAAGGAAAAAAAAGGAGAATTTGATGAATCTGGAAAACATCAAAAGGGTCATTCTACCAAAGGAGAACATAATATTTATAAAAAAGATGAGTATGAGAAGAAACATGATTTCTATGATGAATTTCATGATGAAAGTAGTCATGAAGAAGATGCAGGATATCATCATGGACATAAAGGAAAAAAAGGAGGACATAAGAAGAAGGGTCATCATGATTCCGGTCATCATGAGGTATTTTTTTAATTCAATTGTGATTATTTTAAAATATTTTCAAATTCAATAGAATTTGTTTGATTTATTTTAATGATAAAATATTCATAGGATCATCATGGTAAAAAACATAAACATCACGCAGACCACCATCATCATCACGATGAAGATCATAAATCTGGTGAAGATCATCATCATCATCATAAATCTCATCACAAGCATGGCAAAAAAGGCCACAGAGGCCATGGAAAGAAATGGGCTCATCATGGCAAACATTGAGTTTTATAAAATTTCAATTATAGAATTTTATTACATACAAATTTTTAGCTACTATTCAATTTACATGTTTAAACTTATGGATCATTTTTTTTTTTAAGAATTGAAATAACATAAATGTATTATAAAATATTTTCTAGCTGTTAATTTCTATAGAAAAACTCCTACGGCAATCTATAGATTCAATCAATCGGAACGATATCTTACCAAGTAATTTCGAGTAAACCCACAAAAGTGAAAACCTAGCGATAAATTGGTTACACTTGATCTCTCTAAATATTCTTCATTGTTAGTCCATTAAGCAGATAATTGATTGAAATAATATTCATAAACTCCTAGTAAATGTATAATTGTTCTAACTGTAACAAGAGTTTTTTAAAATTTTTTTACATCAAGCGAAAAATTACAATAATTTATGTAAAAAGATAAATTGAAAAATTTGTTAAATTAGATTCATTATTTCGATGTTAACTGGAAATAAGAAAATTTTTTCAAAAAATTCGTTAGCCAACAGTGAAACCGATTGGTAAAACCGTTTCTCAATGAATGATTATTTTATTATTTCGTCCTTGATAAAAGCTAAGAAAAAATTAGAAAAATTTCCCCATCATTGGAGGGTAGAGATGTAATAGTTTGTGCAATGATTTAAGAGAAAGGAGGAAGCATAAGTATTTCATAGAATATTAAAGGTAGGAAATAGTTACTTTATAAATTGATCAACGATGTGAGGTGTGAAAAGAGGGGACAATATAATTAACATCGCCTTTGTCAGCATCGATTCAGTTTAGTCATGATCATGGATTCATTACAATTTCGGACCATGACACCATCAATCTTAATTTTTTTCACGGTATTTATGAGTCTACTTGTTTATAAAAATAATTTATATTTATTCCGTTAAACATAGAATAAACTTTTCATATAAATTTTCTGTTAAATTTACACAGATTCAATTGTCATTAGCAGCTGCTTATTTTGCTAATAATCCTATCGTCGTCTTAGAAACACCAGTACCTGCAGCAAGTCGTCAAATTCAAGAAGTAACAAATCAACCCCAACAAATTACATCTCGAGCGGGAAACATTTTACAGGCTAGCCCTTCATTATATACAAATTATCAATTACCAGTTAAACAAGTTGTTCAACAACCTGTTCCTATAGCTGTTGAACAATTTATTCAAGTTCCTTACAATAAAGTACCAATTCCATTGAAGAAGGAAACTCATTTAAGAAGGAGGAATGAAGCACCAAGTAAAATAAAACGTCAATATATAGGAAGTTATGAAGGTGGATCTGGTGAATATGGTTATTATGGTGGTGGTGGTGATAACTTTGAAAACTTCAACAATTATGATGGCTACGACGATTACTATCAAACTCCTGCTGAATCGAAAAAGGATGAAAAATATTATGAAGAAGATAGCCATGAAGAAGGACATAAAGGTGAACACGGTGAAGATCATCATTCATCTCATGGAGAAAAAGGAGACAAAGTGAATATTAATTACATTTTTATTTTTGGTATTAAAACTTCTAATTGATTAATAAAAATTTAATTCATATATTTCTTAAAAGGGATACAAAAATTGGCATGAACATGAAGAGGGTAAAAAGGGACATCATGACAAGGAACACCATAAAAAAGAATATGAAGAAGAAGAAGGTGGAAAAAAAAAGAAAAAGCATGAAGATGGATACTACGATGAATATCATCATGAAGACAAAGGTGAAAAAGGATCAGGATTCGAAGAGAAGGGAGAATTCAAAAAAGGCCATAGTACTCATGGAAAACACGTAGTTCATAAAAAGGTAAGATTTTTAATTATTTATTGATTAAATAAATTGTCTAAAAATGGAATTTTTTGTTGTTAGGATGAGTATGAGAAAAATGTAGACTTCTTTGACGAAAATCATTCTCATGAAGAAGAAGAAAAAGACGGAGGATACCATAAAGAACATAAACATGCCCATGGAGGAAAGAAAAAGAAGGGACACCATCATTCTGGTCATCATGAAGATAAATATGGTAAAGAAAAGAAGCATTCTGAAGGAGAACATTATCATGATGAAGAGAAATATGACAAGAGTGATGAGCATGATGATCATCACCATCATGGTTCTAAATATGGAAAGAAGGGTGATCATGAAGAAGGAAAAAAATGGTCCCACAAGAAGCATTAATTTTTTAATAATTTACTAATGCATAGAATAAAAAAATGGCATTGAACTGTTCATTTTTTAACGAAAAATAACTTATTTGAAATGATTATAATTTAAACAACCATCTTTGATTTTTCGATATAATCTTTTAAGTACGTAATAAATAAACTGTTCTATATAATTAACATATATCATTGTTTTTATTTAATTGCCACAAAAACCGTTTATTTCACAATCAGAGTCTTTACTTTATTTGAAAATTCTTTTTTTTATAAATTAATAAAAAGATGGCGCTCATCTCTTCGTCCAGACTTACACACACAAGCACACTTCACAAACACCAATGTTCGTAAAATCGTGAAAGTGACACAATTGTCTAGAGTCCCGACCATACTAGGTGTTGAATAAAAACTTTCATCAATTTGTTTATAAAAGTAAAGAAACTCAAAGAAGATTAATAACTTTAGATTATTCAAATATTTGAAAGAACAATTGGCAGTTTTAAACTGATAATTGCTGGATGTTATTCTTTAGCTAAAATTAGGAATTCTGGTTGCTGATTTGAGTGCATTGTAATATCTGCTAATATGGCAGAAAACAGTGTATTCTAATATTGTTTAAAGTTTATGATTTTTTAAACAAATACAATAATTATAAATACAGAATAATGTTGAAGTTATTGAAAATATAAATATAGTAATTAAGTGATAGTGAAAACAAATAAGTGACTCTGACGCGGCGAACAGTGCCCGCCGAAATTAGTTTCATATCTCAACACGTTTATAAATCTCAAATCAACAAGAACATATAGTGCTTTTTTTACAGTCTATTTACGTTGTTTATGATGAATAAAATTTATTTCTCAGCATTGTAAATTCAAGCTGGGACTATTGAATTAGGTAAAGATATCTTTATTAAATAGAAGATTTTGATAAATACACAAAAAATAAACAATGCTTGTTATGCCTATAACCTTTGTTCCTTGTGTGATTGTCAATCAGTCATGAAACGTAAAATTCAAATTAATCCTAGAAAAAGTGGTTTTATTCCATTCTATGAAATTATTTGTATTAATCTATCCATAAATCTTATAATTATGCTGCATTTAATTTACCATGAAAGATTTACTATACAGAATTTTGGTGTTTGTTTGTTTAATTGAAAAATATTTTTTAACTGGCTATACATTAAGGGTTTATTGAGTTGTTTCAAGTTGGCTGCATGACTTAAATAAGCTCAATTATCAAAAATTATTTTTATAACATTTGAGAAAATTTGAATTATTGTTGTTACTGACCTACTTTTCTTTTAAATTATAAGCTAAAAATGAATCTTTAATTTTGCATACAAATAATGATAATTAACAGTAAATATAGTAACAATCAAATAACTGAATATTATTGGAAAAAGTTCATTGGAAATAAAATTCCAAGTATTATATTTAGGGATTAAACTTAATTAATCGTTGAGTCTGAGTTATTATCAGAGAAATAAGGAATTAGTAAACAAAAGAGTTTCCAACTACTGATGTAATCAGTAAGAGTATTAGATTGCAGAAATATTTCAAATCTAAATAGAGAATGTGTTAATATGCCCCTGCAGGTATTTTTTTTTAGAGAAGCCAACAGGCTATGGCCAACTTAAACTTTGAGCAACCACCACGCAGTATTGCGACCGCAAGCCTTTCCTCACGTGGGGCTGGTGGAGGGGGCTTAAGCTCATCCTCTCTAGTGGGTCATGTCACCCCAACCTCAGGGATGTTCTCGGGCTCATCTGCAAGTACCTCGAGTACCGCTAACTCGACGATTGTTGGAGCCAGCATTTATCCTGGTGCAGCCTCGGGTGCAGCAACACAATCAGCAGGACATCAACCACAGCAACAACTCTCTCCGATGGGAACTCGGGGTCTTTTTGGACAAAGGGCTTTTGCAGATAGACGTACTATGCCTTCTCTTGGGTCAGTTGTGCGACCAAATCTCTATCTACTAATCGTCCAGCGTTTATTTATTATTATGATTATTTTTTATTATACACTCAATACACATTGATTCATAGGTTCTATTTGTCTCTTCTGAATTTTCTATTTCGCTTCATATCTTCATTCTCATTTAAAATTTTATTGCTCATTCATCTGCATGATCAAACTTTTATAATCAATGTCTTGTGTTGGTTGAAGCAACTGATGCACATATTATTTCAGTGTTGTTCGTGGGATTTTTCTTCTTCATTCATTACTATTCATTTTACTATTCGAGTTATTATTTTTCTTTTTTTTTGATTATTCAACTGTATTTAATATATTTTACAGGAATTCGAATCCAATGGGTAGTATGGGAAGTTTTGGAATACCTCAAAGTCGGAGTTACGGATCTCAAGGTGCGATTAATAATTTCCATTCTGTTTTTGGAAGTAGTGGAGGTGGAGATACAAGTACTCCTCCACTGTTAGATCTCTCAGAGTTTCCGTCTTTAACTAATAGAGGCCAAGGTGATTCAATGCCTCAACCAAGTCCAATGCCTGGAAAACAAGCTTATGGTTAGTTACTGTTTTTTAAAATTGAAACTATTACACATTCAATCAACAATTAACATCTATTCTTTTATAATAAAGTGGGTATGGTGAAACAACCCACTTCTGAAGCAAGTGAATTTACCATGAGCTCAGAAGATTTCCCTGCATTACCTGGTACGCAAAGTAGAGAAGGTCCTTCGCCTGGCGGAAGTGTTTCTGGTGATAAGAATATTTCTGTTGGTCTTGGACCTGATATTGGTCAAGATGTATTACAAAATAATAGAGCACCGGGATCAGAAAAATCACAAGTATCTAAAAGAGGAATTCAAACATCACCTGATGGTATGTCATTTTTATTTTTATTTAATTTGATAAGATTTTTAATGAAAAAAATTATTCTTTTAGGAAAAGTTACGAATATACCAGCAAGTATGGTTAAAGACCAATTTGGTATGGTAGGATTATTAACTTTTATTAGAGCTGCAGAAACCGATCCAAATCTAGTATCTCTGGCGCTTGGACAGGATTTAACAGCATTAGGACTCAATCTTAACTCACCTGAAAATCTTTACCAAAATTTTGGTGGCCCTTGGGCAGAAACTCCGTGTCGACCTCAAGATATTGACTTTCATGTACCGCCAGAATATCTCATTAATGCAGCAATAAGGTACGAAATTAATTAGCTGAATTACTAGAGATAAAATTAAAGAAAAAATACTTAATATTATTATTAATTTTAGAGATAAGTTGGCACCTATAAAACTCAATCGATACAAAGATGACCTATTGTTTTATATGTTTTACACGAATATTGGTGATGTATTACAATTGGCGGCAGCGGCAGAACTGTAAGTAGTAAAAAATAATGAGGAACCGGTTGAAATTTTCAATCAAATAATCATAAAATATTTCAACAGATATAATAGAGAATGGCGATATCACATGGAAGAGAAAGTCTGGATAACACAAGCACCAGGACTTGGAATAGTTGAAAAAACTACAACGTACGAACGTGGTACTTATTACTACTTTGACGCGCAAAACTGGAGAAAAGTAGCCAAGGAATTCCATTTGGATTATGCAAAACTGGAGAGTAGACCTCTTCCTCCAACGTCTTTTCATCAAACCCAACCTTGACTGCAGGTATGTTCATTATATTTACATATAACTGAATAAAAGTATAATTAAATTAAAATCTAAACAAGCACTCTCTTTCCAGATTACAATGTGGATACTTGAGTTAAATGTGAGCTGGGCGAATCCAGCAATTGTATAAATGAACAAATTTAATAATCTTTAATAAAAATATTAAATTCGAAAAATAAATAATAAATAATTCCTTACTTAGCACGATAACTCTTCTCTTTCATCAATAATATATATTTTTTTAAAATTATTATTTGAATTGTCTATTTAAAAAAAATAATAGAAAAGACAAAAATAAGATTTGGACAAAATTATAGTATTATTCTTTAAATTTATGATCGTATTATTGAGAAATTAAACAATGTTTATAACAATTTAATTACTATAAGATAGAGCTATTTCTTTATTGAATTTTTCAATTTTATTGTAATTTATATAAAAATAATTTATTTATGCAAATAACTATGCTATAAGAATTTCTATCTAATATTACTTAATTCTTCCACCTGTTTTACTAAATTCAATACACTATCAGAGGCTTTAATAATGTGATTTTCAATATAATTTCGACTATTTTCTTCTGTCTCATGTATGTAATATCTGTAGTTTACCATTATTCCACAGCTATGATCAGCACCTCTAGGCGAAGGATCAGCTAACCAATTAATACGCCACATAACTGCTCCATTACGAAGATGGAAATTGGCTTTATAGGATAAAAAATTTATGATTAAATAGTTCATTTTTCTATGTAGGGAAATTGAATTTTAAATATTGAATTCAATATAATGAATACAAACCAACAGAATTCATTGCATAATTTCTTCTTTTTTCTCGATACAAATACCAAGCACATGATCGTAGCAATGGCTCTTTTAATGACATTGTTATTTTTTCATCATTCATCCACAAGCAAGTGTTGAATAATTTTCTCAAGGAATAAAAAAGATCATCCGTGTTTAACAAATTTTTTAAAATAATTATTTCAGCGTCTGTGAAAATTTTCTTTGCATCTAAAAAAAAAGATATATTGATTATTTAGATGAATATGAGAGCATTTAATTATACAGTACCTTGTTTTATTCCTTCTAAAAGCCACAGTCTAAATTTTGGAATTGGAGATAAGCTAGAGAGTTGATCTATCTTTGGAAATTCTCTTGAGACTTCTTTTACAACTTCTTTAATTAAATAATTCCCAAGTTCAATTCCCTAGAATACCAAAATATACATTAAAATCATTTAAATTAAAGTATTAGTAAATTTTTAAATATTTTTACTTTTAATCCTTGTTGCGTAGCAGCTATTGAATAAAATACTGCAGCTTTTATTTCAGATACATCTTCTTGTAATGATGATAATGGATTTTTCTGTAAAATTCTTTTTTCTGCTTCTTCAATGCCTTTTACTGCTTCTGGAATAACATCACATAAAGCTGTATGTAAAACAACTAATGGTTCTCGTGGCATTGAAGGATGAGTAAATATGAAACAACGACGATAAAGACCGACACGTTTTTTTAGATCAACCCAATTTCTTATTGGATGTATTGCTTCATAATCTGCAATCTATATTTTTCAAAATATCATTAATAAATTTGAATATTTGAGTAAAAAAATTGTTTTCATTTTAATTCAAAATAAGACCTTTTGTAATATATCACACGGACTTTGCCAAGTAATTCTTTCCAGATGTAAAAATCCTACACTAAACCATAATAGTAATAGATCATGAAGAGTAAGATTTAATTGTTGCATAGTCACAGATTTTTCAATGTCATCAGTAGCTGATAATAATTCCTGAAAATCTATTGTACGTTATTAAAGACAAAAACATAAAAAAAACAACAAATTAAAATAATAAATATCTATATTACCAATACATCCGTTCTTAAATCAACTAAAAATTTAACTCCATATTCAAGTCTTCCCATCAAAATAAATAACCATTGATAATGTGGTGTTAGTGCTTTTTTCAACGTATTCTCCCATGCTAATCGTTGATGATAATTTTCAGGCTAAAATTATAAGATATTCAATTTTTTTTTACACAGATAATAATCCATAAAAATATATTATCACCTTTGCAGATGATAATTTTTCTGATAAATTACGAATGTAATCATGATTAATTCCATACTTTAAAGCTAATGTCCACAGAAATTCATGTTTATTTTCTACTGATAATGCCTTATAAGCAGAACATAAAGTTTTAATTCGATTCTGAAAAAAGAATAAATTAATTTCAATACGATAATAGATATATAAAAAAATATAATGATTATTAAATTATTACTTCTACAATCCAATTACTTATATTTGTATCTTTAAATTTAAAGATATTGTGAAGATCATCATTTACAGAAATACTTGAAAATAATCTACCATTCACTGGAATGTTTGGAATAAATGTAATTTTTTGATCATTATAAATTTTACATTGAGTAATGAATCCCCGAAGTGGATTAAAAGTTGAACAAGCACATTTATAACATATTTTTAGCAACATTTTTTCTTCTAATTTGTTTCTCAATACAGTCTTATTTTAAAAATTATAACCTCATGGTGATATCGCAAATATCTACAAAAGATAATACTATACACATCATTGGATAAATTTTTTTTTAATATACATAAAAAATATACTATACATAAAATTCAAATTACACCGCAAAATTTTCAAATAATCACAATGTATTTATCATAATTAAAAAGTACTTATCCAATTATTTTCAGTTTGATCAGGAATGATTAAATAATTTGAAAAAAATGTAAGTTTATGTTAGATAACGAAAGGAAGCTGAACATAACAATTATTATTGCTTGTAAGAAGGAAATTTTTATTATCACAAAACGTAACGATAATAACTATTTTTCTTTAGACTATCAGATATAAAAGCAAGTACACAATTCATTTGTTACCAGTGATTTTCTGTAAATACTACAGATTTTATTACATGTGATAATTTTTTTCTTATAGTTATTCAATTCATTTATTTATTTTTCACCATCATGAAAAAATTAGTCATAATAAATTGTATTATTTTTGGTTTAATAAACTATTCGTTAGCTAACGAAAATGAATTTTTACAAAATTCCACTACTAATCGTATAAAAGTATCCACTAAAAATGCGGCATTCGAAGTCGTTGCAATTAACAATAAATTAATCTTAAATTCTACAAAGAATGGTAATTAATGCAAAGTATTCTAATATAAATAATTCTAAGAAAATTGGGTCATTTATCAAGTAATCCTCTTGTGATTGAACAAGTATTTTTTTTTATTCCGCTTTAAATCTTTATTCTAATAAACTAAATCTACTTCTAGATGGTTCAAAAATGCACATTGAATTTTTCGTCGAAGAACCTTCATTGTCAAACAAACCTTTGACGATGAGCCAATGTGCAAGAAATTTAGTTTGTATTGCAAGTGGAAATATAACACACACAGTAATTCAATCAATACCAACAAGAGAATACGTTTCAATTTCACGTTTTTTACCAACATCAAAAGGCCGTTTAATAGATTGCCTGTCTCTTCATGATGACACACAATGGATTGGTGGACCTCAATATCGTTATCAACGGTGGCCAGTTCAACACATGTACTATGAAGAAGAACCATATGTTACCACGCATCCTACAAATATTGCAATTGCTGAAAGATATTGGCTATCTAGCAGAGGTTTCAGTGTTTATGTATATAACTGGGCACCTCTGTTTCTAGATCAAAATAATTTTAAAGATAAGCATTTGTGCCTTATCGCCGAAAATAAAAAACCATATTCCGACAATACTAGTCTTGCTCTATCTTATGAAGTAGCATGGCATAATGATTCAAAACTTGCTCATGAATCGATAGTATCTCGGCATTTGGGAAAACCTAATGGAATTCCTGATGAACGAATGGTTCGTCATCCTATTTGGTCTACATGGGCACGATATAAAGCAAATATTACTGAAAGTATTGTAAATAAATTTGCTAGTGAAATCGTTGCTAATAAATTTAATAATAGTCAGTTAGAAATTGATGATAATTGGGAAACTTGTTATGGATCAGCTATTTTTGATCCCAAAAAGTTTCCAAATGTTACTCGATTAACTCAAGGATTGAAACGTCAAGGCTTCAGAATTACCCTTTGGATTCATCCATTTATTAATGAAGGATGTGAACCTGCTTATTCCACTGCTTTGAAGAATGGATATTTCGTTAAAAATCAGCAAGGACAAGTACATACGACATGGTGGCAGGGTATTAGTTTTTATCATAAATTTCTTTGTATCATTATAAAATAGATAAGCTATATTAATTGTAGATACCTTATCGTATTACAGGTGAAAAAGGAGCCGGTGTGATTGATTTTACAAATCCAAATGCTACTAACTGGTGGGTTGCACGATTAAAAGCAATAGAAAAATTAGGCGTTGATAGCTTTAAATTTGATGCTGGTGAATCGTCTTGGCTTCCACAAATACCAATATTAACTGGTCCTAAGGAACTACAGCCAGGAATTTATACAAGAGCTTACGTAAATGCTTTAGCCACTAATTTCAATAACATTATTGAAGCAAGAGTTGGTTGGGGAACACAGGATCTTCCAATATTTATCAGAATGATCGATAAAGACACTAGATGGACCTGGAATAATGGATTACCAACATTAATAACAACACTTCTTCAAATGAATATGGCTGGTTATGTTTACGTACTTCCTGACATGATTGGTGGTAACGGATATCTAAATGGATTTTTGAATGGAACTTACTTACCATCCAAAGAATTATATATCAGATGGCTTCAAGCTAACGTTTTTATGCCTTCTCTTCAATATTCATTCACGCCTTGGGATTTTGATAAAGAAGTAAATACTCGTATAATATTATAAAAAGTAAATTTTTAATTTTTTGAATAACTAACAATTTTTTTTTCAGACTGTTACTATTTGTAAGAAATTCACTGACTTGCATGCCAGTTATGCCTCAGATATCGTGAAATTAATGAATATTTCTGCAACAACTGGAGCACCATTGAATCCACCTATTTGGTGGATCGATCCAACTAATCAAGAAGCTCACAAAATAAATGATGGTAATAGTGATTATGATTATTTATCACAAATTTGAAATTTATTTTACCGAAATAATATAATAAATAATTTTGTATATTTTAGAATACCTTTTGGGAACAAATATATTGGTGGCACCAGTGATCGAAGAAAACTCCGTTGCACGACCGGTTTATCTTCCTAAAGGAATGTGGAAAGATGGAAATAGTAATCGTACTTACACAGGACCAATGTGGATTGAGAATTATCCCGCACCATTAAATATTTTGCCATATTTCATCAAACTACGTTGACTATTTAACGAGCATAATAAGATAACAAATATGTAAATATTAATTTGATTTAATATTTATACAAAATATATTCAGCTATTAATAAGTAATGACCGTATTTCAGTATTTAATTTGACTATTATTCCATCATCTTCTGTATAACTACCAGTTTTTAATAATGCATCACGTTCGGCAATAAGTTTTTTAAGACGTTCATCCAGTTCTCCGACACGTGATTGACAATGACATTTATTTAAATTCATCAGGGATTTTGAATCATACATTGGAGTAACTAAAGAATCACGGGTTTTTCTTTCAACGGATGATTTTGGTCTTAGTGTTTCGATTTGTTTTTGAATTTGACCAAGTGAAATTTTATCATTGGCTAATGCTGCTGAACCTGCTTGTAGTATATCTTCTAAACTGAAAAAGAATTTATAAAATGTAAAAAAAGTTTAGCAAAAAAGTATGCTTCATAATGTGATTTTACGTACTTGAAATTTTTCAATTCATCCTTATGCGTTTTAGTTTGTACTTCAACAACTTGTCGGTGCTCCATTTTCATTTTATGAATTTCTCTTACTGCTTTACCCCATTGCTCTTTAAAAAATGTTTGCTTTTTTTGAGCACTTTCTAACTTTCTTTCAAGATTTTCAATTTCTTGAACGTAATTGACTGTTTGATTTTGCGTTGAGAGACTTTTTTTAAGAGTTTCTAATTCTTCATTTTTTTCATTTAAGGCCACCTGCAATTTCTTATTTTCAGTCTTTACCGACTCTAATTGCACTTCTAAATTTTTTTTTTGCTCTTCTATTAACGAAAGCTTCGACATTGAATCTTGTAATTTTTGTACTGTATCTTTTAATTCTTGTGTTTTTTTTTCATAAGCCCATTTTAATTGATCATTTGTTTTAATTAATCGAGCCTCCTTTTGTAAACTATGGAGTTTTCTCATTCTTAAATCATCAGTAGCAGAATTTAAACTATTAGCTAACTCTTTACATTGCTCGACATTGCATGCAAATTTAGATTCTAAATACTCTCTACGCTTTCGCCATTCTTCACCTAAATGATTTAAATACTGTTCTTCTTTGCGTTTTAATTCCAGCTTAAATAATTCTTGCTGATTTTCTTTCCAAGTTTCTAATTCATTAATAACTTGATTATATAAATGTAAATTATCAGTACATTTCGGAGGTAAATTAGAAGATAAATAATCTATTTTATCTGTACTAGTTTTTGTATTATGAATTCCAGTCATACAATTGTGATAATGACAGTCAATATCTGACAATTGTTGTTCCTATAATGAAAAAAAAAAAATAACTTAATATACTTTAAAACTATAAAATTTACACATATTATAAAATAATTTACCATCAGTCTTAAATTAGGATCATGACAGCTCATTGATTTTGACCCTACATATCGCATTTTCAATTTAATATTAAGGGAAGGTTTTCCTTCTTTATCATGTGATTCTTTTGTATTTTCTAAATCATTTAAAACACAATTTTCATGTATAATTATATTTTCATCATCTGGACTTTTGAAATATTTTTCGGTATTCTCTTCAGTGATAAGAGGTCTAAGATCTATTTCTGACTGACCTAAAACACTTTCCCCATGTTTTAATAATACAAGAAAATAAGGCTTGAAAAGTAAATAATTTCTTAATTCTTCTAATGAGCTTCTGATACGAATCACAATTTTTTCATTCAGTTCAAATATTTGAGAATCAACTGGAATAGGCTTTGACGATACTTCATTTTCTAAAATATAATACCACAATACGTATGGTATATTTATATCTAGTTTTGAATTTTTTATTCTTAATGATTCCACGTTAGAAATACTTTCAGTCATAATACTGAATAAAAATATTTCTCTACATGTATTTATAGGTCCTAACTGTATTAAATGTTCTTCAGGAATAAGATAAGGGAATGAAATATTTTCGTTGTCCATCATTTCATCATTGGTTAAATTTTTTTCACTTAAATTAGCATTATCTGTTATATTCTTTTCTCCAATAATAAGTGATAATAAAATTTCTGGTTTATCAGCTTTAACATCATTTCTCAAACCTAACAATTTGTGCCAGTTACTTTTTACATCCTCATCAGAATCTTTCGCAATAACTTGTGCTGTTCTTAAGCTTAATAGTAAGTACCCAATTTTATCTTTCGTTCCATTTTCTCTGATTTCAAAACATTCAATTTTTAAAGGTTCTTGTGCAGATCTCATTCTAAAAAATAAAAATTCAGTTATATTAATTGATATTATTGCCAATAAACAATCAATATTGACATACTTGCGAAGTGTGCTTTTGTTCGCTTCCCAAATTAAATTTGTTATGTATTGTGGACATGAATCGGGATTGATAAAATCTGTTTCCAACGATAGGCCATTTAAAGTTGCAGCAATAAAAGTCGGATTTGTTACCTTGTTGAATCCTTTGCCTAAAAATATTATATTATTTACAATATATTATTTAGATGCAAGTGAATGGAAAATTTTCCCGCCATTTCTATAAAAGCGAGGTTATATTATGTTATTGATTACATTAAACATACCTCCTTTTAAACTTAATACGACCTGAACTTCTGGTCCTACTAAATGATCCATAGTTGATCATTACAAAAATTAAATAATCAAATAAATTTATTATTATATGAATAAGTAAAGTATAAAATAAAGTATCAAATATTGGGCTGCCATGGAAACGTCAAAGCTTCACATTAGAACGATACAAAACAAACACGAGTCCACTCATTTCATGAATAACTTTTGATTGTTTAATGTCACCGTTGGCTTGACTAGTAATTTTTGGTTTTCATAATAAATAAATTATCCAGTGAATTCACATCAAAATTGCACAAAATAATAAAATATCGGTGATTTAAAACAAATTACAGCCCGCCAACACCAAATAAATTGTCAACTAGTGCCATCTTAATGCACTTCTAAAATATAAAGGCTTTGTTTCCATGAAAATGATACTCATTTTTAATTTACGATACTGATGAACTTGGTAGCCCTGCCGGCCTCGTAACAAATCTCACCCAATGTCGAGTCGGAGCGCGAGAGGTAGAACTCAGTGCTTGTTCACAACCGTTTATCCGAGTTGGCCAAGTGATAGTGGTATAGTCGAGAAAGCGAGTGATTTTGGTGGTCCGGGTGGTGCCCGAAAACGAACGAGAAGGGCCCACTGGAGTTACGCGAATTTATAATTAGCCATTTGAGTGGATGAGTTACTGTCCAAGTTGGAGCTGTTCGTTAGCACATACTAGTGTTGTGTGAGAGGATACAGGGAGGACGATTGTACAGTAAGCAGATACGAGAAACATACAGCTTTTCCAAACTTCGGGTCAACGTACGAAACTTGTTAGTGCAGGACGCTGTCGGTCCTAGTGAAAATAGACGCTGAAATAAAGTGATTAAGAAATATTGAATCATTAAAACCTATTGCAGTTACACTCCCGCGATTTGTAACGACTGACGATGATCCATAATGGTGGTCTTCTCGGGGTGCTCCTTGCACTACGACGAAGCCACGTCTGGGGATGTGCTGCCCAGTGACTGAGGTTTGTGTTCACTCGTTCACTGAGTTTCCCGGCCGGCCGGGTTAGTGAGCGTAGTTTTTTCAGCTTTTTATTTATTATTTTTTTTCAATTCAATTTTTCATACATATTTGTTTTCAATTATTTTGTACGTTACTCCAAAGCTCCGTGTCTTGATGTTTTATTATGGAAGCACCGCCCTGTTTTCTTCAGTTCGTGACACGCGATATAAAGTTTTTAGCCACTGACATTCCTGGTGCGTTTAAGCGTACGTTCATATGTGTGTTTCCTACATCATCATCATCATCATAGTGTCGTGCGTGCTACTGCTCCGACACCGGTGTCATCGTTTTGGAATACGTGTGATATTACGCGATATAATAACTATTTAACCTATAAAAATTTTATTTCATCTTTCCTTTTTTTAAGTAAAAAAAGAATAATTTTTTTGTTAAATTGACCAAGTTTATATAGCAGAAAATCGTTTTTTAAATTATATCATATACTAAATGTATAATAGTGACAATTTATTTGGGTGGCTAGTGAATTTAAAAAAGGCATCTGCTTAAAAATTTATACAAAAATGAATGAAAAGATGGAGATGAGTAATGCCCTAGAATTATTTAGCAGTTACTTCCGATATTGACAGGCCCATAAAGGGTTTAGTTGGAGAATTAAAGTGATATATATTGGTCCTATTGGTGGACCTAAATTTCAGAAGGTTGTGGACTAGTGATAAAAAATGCAGAAAAGGGACAGTAAAGAGGGCCGAGTCGAGAAGGAGCTGCCTCGAGGAAATGAAAGAGAAAGAGATAGGGAGCAGGAAGCTGCCAAGAGGACTTCTAGGGGTAGCGGAAATGCAACAAGATCTAATATGCACTCCTCTAGGCACAGTAACACTTCAGCCTCAATTGTATTAATGGTTGGACCCAATTTTAAAGTTGGGAAAAAAATTGGTTCTGGTAATTTTGGAGAACTTAGACTCGGTAAGTTATTACTTAATCTTTCAAATAATTTCATTAATCAATAAATGTTCATCAAATAGAACATTAAATAAGACTTAAAGATCCCTTGTTTTTCTTATTTTTTTTTCTCTTTTTTTATTTATTATTCTTTCTTTCACCGTGAACGTAACGTAAGACTCGACAGACATGATTATCAATTAGTCTCTTTGGATATTCTATGAATTTTAATGCTATTGAATTTACATGAAAGACTGCAAACTTTTTTTTATATACAACTAACTCTTTATAGTTTTTTCGTTGATAAAATTACAATTAATAAATAAATATATTAACAAATGTATCATGAAAAAAAAGAATGAAATCATTCTTAAATACGAAAATATGTTATCAGAGATCTGAGTATATTGTTTATTCTTAACAAAATAAGTGATAAAAATAGTCTTATTAAATATTTTTTCTATATCTATATATGTATGTGTGTATATCAATGATGAAAAGTGAACTTCTAACTAATTTTATTGCGAAAAAAGAAAAATAGAATGATAACAAGTGTTAGTGCATCATAAAAGTGTTGAGTTCATGTATATCTGTTATCTTTGAAACTTATCAGCTTGCAGCTATGTTTTATCGGACTTGTGTACCCAAAAGCCTCGACAATGAAAAAAAATGTGATTAATGATAGAAACCATCTCAAGATGTTCGATTATATATTTCCTATAAGAAAAACTCTCAATGTACCATCACATATGTGACTAACATAAATAATTTGTAAGTAAGACATAAATATTTATGTCTTGTATTAATCATAAATGATATGCCCAGTACTGTCTAAGTAAAAGATTATCAAATAAATGAGTAAATGAATTGGCAGTAATTATAACAATAATCATGCATATGCTGTTATGATTTATAAGACAGAAATAATTACAATTGTTAGTGGTATTTAATAAACAAATAAACTACCGGCTTCAAGAAGTGTTGATAACAAATCAAGATAGCCACAGGGCTTTCAACTTGTCTTTCTTCAGTTGATCTTTTGCAACTTTGTTCCATGTGAAATGAATTGAAACAAGTTATTTCTCTTATTTCTTTGTTAATTCTAGATATTTTCTGAGAATCAGGTAACTTGACATCATCTAAATAATAAATTTTATCATAATTTCCCAACAAGTTACTCCAAAATCAGTGCAACCAGTTTTTACTCATAGTTGGTAACTTATTGCAGTCAATAATAGATGATATTTTCATAATGATGTCAAATATACCATTACCAAGAACTCTATCTATCATTGGTTTTTCTCATGTATTACTTATTTAGTCGATGTACTTATAAGCAATATAGTTCAATGTTGGGTATATATATACACACATAACAGTGCTGATGCTTGATCACCACCTGACGGTCTGCTTTTTCTCCTCCACCAACTGCATGTTTTGGTGAGTTCTAAGCCCAGGCTCTTTATGTATCATGGTCCCTCGTGACTTTCATACCGTCAGGTGCGATCTTGATGTTAAAAATACCCATACTCACTTAGTCATACTACTTTAGCAGACAGTAAAAGGTAGAATATAAAAGATTGCTATGTATTGACTGACCAAGTGTAAATAAATAAAATATAAAAAGGTGGTAGAGAGAATATAGTGGTCTAGGAAATAGTAGTATAGCAGTGATGTCAATCACAGTTGTTTCATATTTGTTAATATTTATTAGAGAAAAAGTTGAATCTTTTTACCAACATACTGCTTCTTAGCAGCTTGGTATAATTACTTGAACTGTAAATTAATTATTGAGTTTCTCATTTGTTTTGTTTCCTCCAGAATAACGTTATTTTGCTCAAGGACCGGAAAGGGAAGTACAAAATTCCAAACTTGTCAAGCAGGTACATGTGTTACATGTAGAAGAGAAAAGACGACTATTACTTCCGGCCATGGCTGCATCGAAGATATGGAAAAAAAAAGTTCACTACAAGATCCAATTGATCCTCTATCGTTTTCTACTTCTTTCCCACGCTATGCTGTTGTTGTTTGAACATTTACCACGTGTGTCAATTAGTTACTTATATCTAGTATGAGCCAGCTGCAAAGAATTTGCTAGTAATTTTGAGAAGTATTTAAATTTCACCGAAAGATAGAAACCAAGATAAAAAAAAGGTTATTCTTTATTCTTCAATAAACCAAGAGATTTATGTCAGTTTAGTAGCCTGGAGCAGTCTAATGAAAATTTCTTCTGCTTCTTCTTCTTCTTCTTCATCTTTACTAGATATTTGTTAATCTTTTTAACTCACTTCTTGGAGTCCTTCGTTGCCGGCAGACAGGTTGCTACCTGTCTCACTGGATCGGGTGACTCAGAGTTTACTCGATGATTGTATAAAGTGAAATGAACTCCAATCCAGTCATGGCGTCTATATCTCTTTAATGAATTCATTGTTTATGTCGAAATGTCTCGTATATTTTCATCTTAAAACCACAACTCATTTTTTATCATTTATAATATAATATTATTATTTGCTTTCTGTAAATTAAATAGTAAATGGTTAAATTAGTTCAAAAGCTTTTTAACTCTAGAACTTGTGCTACTAATTATGATGTGATTGCTGTTTTTAGATTTTATTTATCCCCAAGGGATATCTTATGATGCTAAGCATCACTTTAATAAAGTTTTACATTTTTTTTTCTTTTTTTTTTTCCTCTTTCCTAGAAATATTTATATTAGATAGAAAAAAGTATACGTTTTATCTACTTTGAGGAGAAGTTGTTGATATTCAAAGTAAAGAAAAAAATACCCTTTAAATATAAATAACACTTATTTATTTTAACTTATTTAATTATTCTGATAACTTTAACTGATCATA
Source organism: Chelonus insularis (assembly GCF_013357705.1). Lineage (NCBI taxonomy): Eukaryota > Metazoa > Arthropoda > Insecta > Hymenoptera > Braconidae > Chelonus > Chelonus insularis. Next base: position 1,671,022 of record NW_023276783.1, on the reverse strand, counting down.
ATCGATCATCTACATGTTGACATGATACTTTTTACTTCAAATCTTTGCATTATCTACCATACCACTTTCGAAACAATCCATTCAGCAATTTGAAAGATATCAGAGCATGCAGTAGATTGAACTTTACACACCACACATATAGAAATTCATTATATCATCAATGTGTATGTGTTTTTTTACAATATCAAAGACGAGTGAGAGGGGCTCTAAGTATTTGTCTACTGATATCCCGGTACCCTGACCTACATATACCCTGTTTGCTATCCAACAATAAGATCGTCCACTCTCACATCATTATGATCCGCAATAGTCAATTATTATCAATCATGTTGGTTTTTTTTTCAGTGTTTCTACATTTAAAAAAAAAAAAAGACATTGCATTACTTCTTAATAGATTTCTTCCTGTTAACAAAGAATATATTGATATATTTTTTCTGACAAATGTGGCTATTTGAATGTCAACAAATCGATTATAGCTAGAGATCTAGATGTACTTGAAAGTCAATCAAGTCAATGAAGAACATTTAAGTGGAAACTGATGCCTAAAGACGACCAAGGGAGCAAAAGGGCGACATGACGGTGTATGAGGGGTGAAGAAAGAAGAAAGGAGTCGCGGTGGGAGTAGGCCAGTCGTGGTGGTTCAGTCGATCGATACACGTGATGTCTAGTTTTGCCAAAGCTCTTATGATTTTTCTTCTAGATACATATTCTTGCGTCCCCTTTTACCCTCAAGTTTATTGTATACGCAATAACTGAGGGCTAGACTTTCAAAGACTACATACTGCTCGTATGTAGGGTGAAAAAGTTGCATTTTCCTTTGTTTTTTTTTTTCCTCTTTTTCAGCAATGTTGAATTGACTTTTGTATACTTTCTGGTATTTCTATGTAGGAAATAAAGCAAGGAACTTCAAAAATTCACCTACTTTGAGAATAATGAATCTTTGAGAAGCTTAGTAACAATTGAATTCTATGTTTTATTTTATTTTAATAACAATTATTTAGTAAGAGTTTTGTTTTGAAACCTCTCTAATGAAACAATCTCTGTGGTTTAAATAAATCCCTAGCGACTTTCCTTCAATGACGTTTCTGTCGCAATGATATCAATTTACTGTAAAAATAGATAAATTATTTCAAAAAAAAAAAACAATTATTTCCATTTGTTTCATTAGAAAGCTATTTCTGGTTCAAGTGATTTATTGAAGAAAATAAAAATTGCTCAATTTCAATGTCAAATTATATTGATGTATCTAGAATAATTGTAATAATATGATGAATCAATATTTTAAAACGATTGAAAGTCACTTGGAGAGTTTAGAGAACTCAAGTGCGTGTTTGGTTATCATGTCAACTTCGTCATGGTGGTATCTTGAACCTTATTCCTGCTGTGCTGTGTTGATGATATTTGTGACCTCTTTCTTAAGACACAACGGTGTGTCATTCTTACATTTCATCTATTAAAACGTAGCCTAGATGTATTTTTATATTTAGTACGAAATAATCATTGGGTAACTATATTTTTATCAGCTTGAAAAGAGTCTATTTCAATTTAACATTTCTATTTTCTAGTAAAATCTATAGATATACAAATAACATCAGGATATATAGTACATAAAATCGCGTGATGCATGAAAACTGTAACACGGTTGCACGTTCTCGCACATTTTTTATTATTCCTTTAATTAGATTACACTGTGGAGTGCATGTGACCGTGAAACCTTTGGACCACGAGGTCGAGGAAGTTAAGCGGCTTCTGTATGTCCGGTTGGTCCGATATTCGTTGACTTGCTATTCAACAACTCACGTGTCTAGTGACTACAGCTTTTACTTACTTTAACTAGAGTAACTTGTTACCAAGTTCTTTACAGAAAAGCTACCGTCTGACTTAATGCTCAAACACACCTGGAGTTACTTTAGAGCGGGAGACCATAGTCACTTAGTAACAACAGGTGTTGACGCTGATGACTGTTGATGTGTTACTAAGGGCCTCTAAATATTTTTCTCAGCCTTTCAAAATACATTTATTCATAGCTATTTCTTTTGTTTGTCTACTATTGAATCATCAATAAAATTATCAACCTTTTTTTCTATTAGTTACATTATTTTTTTTTTAATTAACATATTTAATATCTATTTAATAAAAATGATGATATTCAAGTAGTCGATTTAATGGTTAATCAATATTTACAGTTCAATTCTATTACCCAGTTATGTGTGTCAATTATTGACTGTTGAAGTTTAGATTATTTTAATAACTGATAAAAAAAATAAACAATGATAATACGATTATTTTTGTCTAATTATCTTTAGTAGTTCAGTAGTTTTGAATTTTTTGTATTCATGGTAATAAATAAAACTTTAAAAACTATTATTAAATAATTGAAGTATTTTATTTTTAATATTGTTCAATAAATTTTTATATAGTTTTCTACGACTTTTAAAAATATAATTTACATCGATATCACATAATTACAAACTTTTGAAAAATTTCTTGGATCAGGTTAGTGAGCTGCACGTGAGGTATTTTCAGTCTGGCCTAGTTTATCATGAGACTGCACGCGGTCGATCGAAAGCCCGACCCGCGAGATAGTCCAAGTGTGACTAAACTGCACATACGCACAATAAAAAGTCTCTATATATTTATATTCAATCGTATAAAATTGTCATGATTCATGGTCATTGTTTAGATTAACTAGACAACTTAATCGAGAAATTTTCTTCACTTTATAAAAGATGAAAAAAAGGGAAAAAAATGAATTTAATATGTATAATAAATCATTGGCCATTCATATGAGAATTAAAGATATAAAACTCGAGAACAGATCTTTTTTACATTCTATCTACTTATGTTTCTATCTTTAAGACAAAGAGATGTCTGTCTACAATTTTTTTTTTTTTTTAATACTAATAAAACTTGGGATCTCTAAGTCATACAACATGAATATAATTATTTTAATAAAGTGAAAATTCATTAATAGTCTCTACATGTTTCTAATTTCCAATAAATTAATCAAATTTTACTCACTTATGTTTCAGGCAGAAATCTTTATAATAATGAACACGTAGCAATAAAAATGGTAAGTTTTTGATTTATTTCTATGTTTTTTAAATTATTTTTATCAATCGTACTAATTAAAATATCTTTTTATTTTATTGCAGGAGCCGATGAAGTCAAAAGCACCACAACTTCATTTAGAATATAGGTTTTACAAATTACTAGGAACTCATGGTATGTTTGGATAGTTTTTTTTTGCTACTAAAGATGAACATATTAATAGTTGGCAATTTTATTGGAATTTATCAAACTATTTTTTATCTAAAGTCAGTTCAGATAAAATATAACGTCAATATAATTTTTCTCGTTCACCTGACAGTTAAATTCAAAGTCAAACCAATATAGATATATTCAGCTTACTTTTTCCAATATATTTATCTCTAGAAAATAAATTCAAAAGGATTGAAATAAGCATAAGAGACAAAGTTGGCACAAAGATGCTAGAGAATTTCATGTATTCTTTGTTGAGAAATTAATTATAAAATAAATACATTTCTTAGAACAATTAATTGATACAATTTGTAATGCACATGTAGAAGGTGTACCGGAGGTGTACTATTTTGGACCCTGTGGAAAGTACAATGCTCTGGTGATGGAACTACTTGGTCCCAGCCTAGAAGACTTATTTGATTTATGCGGGAGAAAATTCACGCTTAAAACTGTTGTCAACATAGCAATACAACTGGTAAGAATTATTATAAAATTACCTTTAATATAATAATTTATAAATTTAGCAACTAAGGATCAATAATCATTCTCTTATTTATTCCACAGCTTCGTAGGATAGAGTACGTACACAGTCGACATTTAATTTATCGTGATATTAAACCAGAGAATTTTCTTATTGGACGGAGTACAACTAAAAGAGAAAAAATTATTCATATCATCGATTTTGGATTGGCCAAAGAATACATAGATTTGGAAACTAATAAACACATACCGTACCGAGAGCATAAAAGTCTTACTGGTACTGCACGTTACATGAGTATTAATACTCATCTAGGAAAAGGTATTTATTAGTATTTATATTATATCAAAGTTTCGAATAGAATTGATTAGTTAATTAAAAATATTTTTTGTTAAACAGAGCAAAGTAGGCGAGATGACTTGGAAGCACTCGGTCATATGTTTATGTACTTCTTAAGGGGTAGTTTACCATGGCAAGGGCTTAAAGCAGATACTTTGAAGGAACGTTATCAAAAAATAGGAGATACAAAACGAGCAACTCCTATTGAGGTGCTTTGTGATGGACATCCAGAAGAATTGGCCACTTATCTTCGTTATGTGCGAAGATTAGATTTTTTTGAAACTCCAGATTATGAATATCTACGAAAACTTTTTGAGGATCTTTATTTTCGAATGGGCTATGTTGATGACGGCTTTGAATTTGACTGGACGGGCAAGACCATGGTGGGTCTCAAGTGATTTATTTTATATTTATGTCTTTTAATGCACAATGCATGTGAAGAAAATTTAGCAATGTTCTGATCCAAATATATTCATATATTCTTCTTTACATAAATCATAAGCCAAAATTATTTGCGAACTTTTTTTTTTTATTGAAAAGGCATTATTAGTTTATTTATTTTTTTTTTAATTTTGCATGCTGCTCTCAATGTATTCTCTAGCCTCCCAACTTTGAACAACTTCGGGCGCTGAGAATGGCTGCCCCTTCTCATATTGGAAAAACTAAATCTGATAAGGTTGGTCATACTTCGAGGGACATTCAAAATTATTCGACTAACTCTTTGTCTTCTTTACTTTTCGCTACTCTCTATTACAACACTTGTAAGCTTTCTCTTCTATCTCAATGCTTCCGCATCACTTTCTGAATGTTGCTTAGTTTTCGTCTCTTACATCTTTTACCTATTACAATTACTTTTACGATTCGGGCTTATACATTTTCGAGTTTCTGGACTTCAAGAGAATTCAACGATGTAATGAATATTATCAATTGGTATCATTATTTAGATAAATACTTAAAAAAGTGTTTGATTTATTTAATTAATGAAATTATTTATATTACAGTCTACTCCTGTGGGATCAATGCAAACAGCACATGAGATAGTGGAATCACCGAACCGAGATCGACATCGTACACTTAAGGTAAAGCTAAAAACTTACATGTTACATTTTACGCATGGACGTGTATAGCAGCAAACTTTGTCTGTTTTCAAGTAACCGCATGTCTTTTATTGACAATTGTTAAAAAATCAGCCAAAATATTGAAATTGAAGTAAATGTCATTTGTGACAAAGGTTTATAAGAGAGAAAAAAGAATGTTTAACTAATGAATTGAGTAAAAAAGAAAAATGACATCACTTGAGAATTATCAGATAAAAAAAAAATTTACTTTCATTAGTTTTTTTTGTTGCATACAAAACTTTTCATTTTAACTGCATAATTTGGATGGAAATCAATAGGATGATTATGATGATTGTGAGGAAGATACTGTTCTGATGATGGATGAAGTCCATATGGAATTATACGGGAGATATGTAAGCCTGAATAAAATTTTTCAGCAACGTGACAAAAAAAATATATATCTCAATAATATGTAAATTAATTTGAATCAAGTACTGTAGATGCTAGATTTTCATATAAAGCATAAGTGCAGTATAGTAATTTGTTAGATTTGATATTAAGCTCTATCTTATCTTAGGAACTGACTATAAATATCTCGTGATAAATCCTAGAAGGATGAAAAAAAGAAATTTTTTTTGAATATTTATTGTTTTTAATGATAATTCTACTGATGCCAGGATCATCTCGCGTTTTCCTTTTAACTCGATTCAGAGTCAACTAACAAGACACATTTCCAACAAAATCCCGCTTGTTCCTTCAGGATATAATAGGTGCAGGGGTGGGCGGAGGGGGCGGTAAAGGGGTGGGAACCTCATGGCCTGATACTACAAAGCTACCAAGGGCTGGTGGTACACTGACGCCTGCTGACAGACACGGTTCAGTACAGGTGAGTGAACCCGCTATTTCCTAATTATCATTTCTCCTACTTTTTATTCCATTATCCTATTTATTCAATCCTTACTTCATCTTCAATATTATCTATCATAATTCTATACGGTACCATGGTTTCATTATACATTTTATTTATCATTTAAATAAAAAAAAAAATACCGCCAAATAGCAATTATCTAATTCAGTTAATACACTTGGAAATGCAGAATTAATATTGTAATTCTTTTCTAGTTACGGCATCATCGAATTATGGTCAGTTCATACTTACACACTGGATTTGATTTTCATTATTTGTTAATTAATAATGCATGCATTGTTGTATACATTATTATTATTAAGATTATGATTTTTTTATAAGTACTTTGTTAATTATTGAATCATGTTTTTAAATATCATTTGATATCTTATCAAATTTTCATTAATCATCACATAATTATCTTATGATTAGGTGATTATTTATTATGTAGGATTTTTTTATAAATATGTATCACATTTTATTTTATTCTGCTCAAATAATACACTTGTGTAAGTTGGTTTTTATCTAGTACATTGAGTGGAGTTGTGAAAATTGCTTACCCCCGAAGCTTTCAATTACTTAGAAATGATAAATTTTCAAAACTTTAATCAGCATACTAATTAATTGATTTCTTTAACATTAATAATCATTTCTTTATAATATTAATCTATAGCCTGATATTTCATACGTTTATATAAATTCATTTATAATTTTTTAATATGATAACATACTAATATATTATGTTCAATCAATTTAGGTGGTATCTTCAACAAATGGAGAGCTGGCTAATGACGATCCAACTGCAGGTCATTCGAATACACCAATTACAGCACCACAGGAAGTTGAAATGATCGATGAAACCAAGTTAGTATTTTTTTATTGTTTATTTGCATGGTGCATGATATATTTTCATTGATCAATATTTTTCAAAATTAATCATAACTATTTTATGTTTGTGTGCTTATATTTATAAATAATCGTCATATCAATATTTCCAGCTCTAAAATTAATCGTAAAATCCAAAAAATTTGTCCTCGATGTGGAAAAACTAGTGTTTCATCATTAAAAAACTATTCAACTAATGCAAATATTTTAAATCAATCTTCAAGATCCTCCAAAGATGTTGTACCGCGTTATAAACGTCTGTTGAATTTGTCAAATCAAATAAAAAAAAAGTTCAAATAAATTAATAACTCTGTTTGAATACATGTAAAATGAAACATTTTTTAAATATCATTAAAAAATAATTATACTCATGAATAAGTCCTAATTTTGTTTATAACAAATATATTAATTATATTTATGGAAATAAAATCATCATGCCTTTATTATTTTGAATGAAAAACAAAATTTTTCAAACAATGAATATGCATACATCACTGGTTTATGTTTAAAATTTTATGTAATCAACAAGAAACAATCTATTCAAGAGTATAATCGAATAAAATAAAACTACACAATTGAGTTTTGTAATGGACGTGAATCATGCACAAATTTCTAACAACTTTTGACCGTTGTAACAAACATTTAGACAGCAAGTTTTACTTGTAAATGTTGAATGAATTATTGGTTTTTTTTATATCATCCAACACTGTAAACGTCTAGATCTGCTTTTTTCTGTGCTGATTATCTTCTAATTATTGTTCTTTTGGACTTGTTCCTTTCTATCAACAATGGTATGCTGCATCAAAATATTCTTCCAACTATTAATGCATGTCTTTTTATGTGTTCAACAAATTGACGAATAATAAAATGCGATTCTAAGTCCTATTAGTGTTTGCTTCATTTCCAGATGTTGCTGCTTCTTTAAACGAAAGAAGAAAAAAAGTGGAAGGCAGAAATGACTGTCTGTTACTGTTGGACTTGGGGGAACGGTACAGTGCGCGAATATTAGTGTTGGCAATGATGATGCTGGTGGAACAACCACAGCAACTGGAGCAGCTAGACATGAAGAACGATCCAGTGGTATTGATTTTGACAATTCTTCTAGAGATCCTGAACATGAGGCTGTTAAATTATTACGAGATATAAATCGTTCAGTGTTACGAGATTCCGTACTACAGCATACTGCAGTAACTACACCTACGCCTACGCCACCACCACTATCCAATTGAACAACTACTCGGGTCACAGCCATTAATATTATCATCACTCTTTATCCATTATTATTATAATTCTAGTTATTATTGCTATTATTATCACTATTATTATTATTATTAATGTAATTATAATTATGGTATTATTTCAAATGTCACCACTGTCTTCAATAATTTTGACGTTTTTGCAATTTTTAAAAACCATGAATTAAATTTCAATTCACATTTGAATTATTAGCAATAATACTAAATAATGGACAATATTTTTCAATCATGAGCATCATATTTTCGATCGGTATATGGGGTGAATATATTAGAAACAGGTTTTTTACATGTTCTTTAAATTTATGAAATTTTATATTTTTTAAAAAAACCAATTGAATTAAAGTAAACTATTTACATAACTGACAACGTAACTTGATAATTTTGATTTACTCAAAATAACTATGTTATAATATTATATACATATGAATATACATGTAAATTTTTTTAATAACTATAGACCAATATTGAAAAATTCACCTTATAAACGATTTTAATCAAAGTCTTTAATTTCGGGATTTTTTTTTTTATAAATTTAAATCAATAATAATTGGATAAAGTCAGAATGAAATATATATACATATATATTGCATTGATTTTAATGAAACTTCATCTATGGTATATTATCAGGAGTAAGTGCAGAATTAATGAGCAGGGGAATTGAGGTACTTTGTTTCTGAAAAAAAAAAAAATAAAAAAATAAAAATGTGTTCGACATTGAAGAAAGTTTTACAGCTTCATGATTTAGGAGTAAATAGTAAAAGCTATAGTGTAAACATAAAAACATATATATCATTTTTTATTTAGATATTTAACAAAAAAGCACTAATCTACTATCTTGTATAAAAAAAAAAATAAAAAAATAATATAATTGTAATATTTATCATTACGAGTACTATATTCGTTACACGTAGACAACCTGTGACAGATCTTTTAATGTACTTATATGGTCATCGTTAAATTTTTAAACAGAAAATTTCTTTCCTTTATATATTTGATATACAAAGATATCTGTCGTAGGTATGTCTGAATGTATTTAATTGCATAGATTAAAAAAAAGAAATAATAAGACAACACAGACTAAAATTAATTCTGTGCAATTCTCTTGCTGCTGCATTCTCCTTTAGTGAAAAAATGATATTATTAAATCATTTAATTGACAATTCATTAATATACATAGCTTTCAAACAATCATGTGTATTTAAATTTGTGGACAAAGTATAAGAATGAATGCTTAAAAAACACGTATGGTTGGTTATACAGTGTTGTATGTAAATGCAAGAAAAATATTGATATACAAATGTGTATGATTATAAACATTTAAGATCAATTTGAAAAAAAAAGTATATTATTAATTCTTCTTCCATGAAAATCGTCCACTATGTGATCTCTGATCGTAGAATAAATATTACATTTTTATGTTTATGGTTATATATATAATACCCATAAAAATAGACCAATGGGGCGTACATAATTTAAGACGAAAATCAATGTAAAATCGTATGAAAAAAAAATTGAGCTGAAACTTCACTCTATCCGTAAATCGAATTATTTATTTACAATAGCTGCCGTATAGTAAATGGGCCGCAGCTAATCACCTTATTAACTTTATTAGATGAATCATGTATAAATTTCATTATCACGCTTTTTTGATATTATCCACGACTGACTGCTGGCTAAGTACGGTTGTGACAAATTTTGTTTAACTATTTTTATTTTCATTTTTATTAATTTAAAATTTTTTTTGTATCTACTACGGCCGTCGTATGTGCCTCAGAAACAGTATCATTACTATGTACCAAAAAGAAAAAAAAAAAGAAAAAAGATATAAAGTTATTTGTACATTTATTGAGTCAGTACCAAGCATATTGGAAACAAATGATAACATCTTCATCATTATTGTCCGACGTGGAAACATAAAATAATATTAACGTTTATAATTGATGGACGGTTGATTTGACTAAAAAATGATGTATAATTAATAATAAATCCACGTACATGCCTTGTTGGATGCGCTATCATTTTTCTATACCATTTAATGACAATGACGGTAACAACAACAATAATAATAGAAACACATGGAGTGGTCAATGATTTTGTAAGAAAATGAATCATTTTGAGCTTAGACTTTGGCTATAGCCAAAAGAATAACACATTTTTATCATCTTTTTCTTAATGATCACTTCTTGATGCGAGAGTATCGTGTTGATACTTATTTTAACAAAAAAATTCCATATTTTAGGCTTTATAATTATCAATAATTAATATATTCAAGTCAATTTTATAAATAAAACCTGATGATTATTGTTCAGAGACACTATACCCCGATTATTAATAATTGTGATGTTGCGGAGAGTGCAAAATGTAGGTGTTTGTGTGTTGATTGTAAATAATAAGACAAACTCCATTTGGACGGTTTAAATTTCAGTAATATCATTAATAAGGAAATATGTATCGAAGAGAATGTGTATTTCAAATAGTGAGCTATTATTATTATTAATTATTACTATCATTATTACTGATTATTATTTTAATTCATTACTTTAAAGTTCATAAGCTATTACAATTAATAATTAATTATTAATGTAATAAAGATATGCGTTTATATTAAGTGGATAGGTCATTAAATCGTCTAATGACGTATCATCCCTGATAGTTGTCCTGGTTGTTCCTTTTTTTTTATTTTATTATTTTCAGTGGTTAATGAATGCTTCTGGTGTAGTAGATGCGAAACTGTGCAAATATTTTGAAAAATAGATCTTGAAAATTGAAACGGTTTAAAGTTATAATTGAATACAATTGATTAAGATAAAACTGCGGTTGTATAAGTGAAAATTAATAAGCCACTGTAGTAGATATATACATATATATATATACATAAAATATTTTGTTTTATTTATTTACTCGGCTCCATTTAGATACGGCAATAAATGTAATTTCATATTAAAATAATACCATCATTTTACTGCCCACACATACCTAGATAAAAAATTGTGCGTCACAATATTTCGACATCTTTCTAAAAATTGTCCGGTAATTTTTATCTGGGTATTTTAAAATTACAACAATGTCTCGCAAAGGTCGGGCAGTTTGGAGCATTGAACACCTGTGTGTCATAAACCTCTCTTATTCTTCTGAATTGGAATAATCTTGAAAAATTGTCACAACCCGAATATTAAGAGCCTGACCTTAGCAAGAATTTTGTGTAACTAGTAAGACTGTTATTGAAGACAGTAAAAGCTATTGTGCACTAAAGTACGTCTCGTCCACTATTTATGGCCGACCTCAGATTATTAAAATGGCACTGAAGGAATTCACTACTAGCATTATTTGTAATACATTTTCAAGTTATTAATGCAATGTTATCCATTCATGTAAATAACGTGTTTTCATTAATTAATTAATTAATTAATTAATACGTATATCTTCTATACATATATATATTATATATATAAAAAAATTCTAGATAAACAATTAGTTATTGAATATATGACTTTATGGAACAAAAAAAGAACCATGTAAGAATTGATGAAAATATTAATTATAACTAATTAAAAAAATAGGAAACGAGAAGGAATGAATCGTCTGTAATTTGTATGTAAAAATTAAATGGTTGATTGATATAATTGGACCATTTTAGTGGTTATTCGCGAAAAAATTATATTTCATAATTTTATTTAACTAGTATGAATTCACATGAGTCTTCAATGTGTTACATTTTTCATCATTTGATGTGTGCATCTATCCATTTAAATAGATTAAGCACTTACTTTTATGTAATAATAGTAGACACTGTAAGTTGTGATTCATTTTTAAAAATTTTTATTTGTTATAAAAATTAAAAATTAATATTGACATAATGATTTTTTCGCAGTCAAGTAAGATTTTCATTAGCGCAATTGTGGTGATCGCGAGTATGTTTTTAATGTAAATATGAATACAATGTGTCACGTGCTTACCGAGTAAAAAAACGTTATGGTTTTTGCCTTCTATACTTTAATTGTTTTTATCAATCCAAAATCCTATTATTATACATATATTTAATATCTTCAAGATTAATTTAATTATTATTAATAATTAATTAACTATATTTTTTATGGCTCTAAAGTAATACTAAAGTATTGAAATATAATCATTTATTTAACAATCTATCTTTCTAGAGCAAATCTGTGAACTAATAAGTTTGATGAAGAGTATGGAAAACTCTAAATTACGATGATTATTGTTATTAATTGTTTATAAAATTCGTTAAACTGTGAATAATGATTAAAAATATATTTCAAGGATACTCATTAACATTCCAACATCTAAGTCGAATTGTCAGCCTATTTTATTTACTTTTTTGTAACATGTACTTGTTAGTCTGCAGATTTTTTATAGAAACATAGATCAGCAGATAAATAATAGCATTTAAATATTTGAGTATTACTCTAAAACCATGAAAGATACAGTTAACTCTTAATAAACATTTAATTAATAATCTTAACAATGAGCAATTCCATAGAAGACTGGAATATTTGCTGACGACAAACTTAATTTGAAGAAAATAGATTAAAATTTTTTTTTTATTATTCTAATCTTAGTTCAGAGATTGATAATGCAGTATATATTGTCATTCATCATTTTAATTAAAAGTATTAGTAAGAACGAGTTCTATTGAAATTGACTGGTACTGCCATAGAGTATAGGTATTCCTTTCTAGCCGATATTTTATCAATACACCTGCCAATCTCAATTACATAAAATATTCAGATTCACAAGGATTTGTAATACACGATTTTAAGAAGCTAATTTTGAAGACATGCTATCAGATAATTGAAAGTAATAATTTACGAGACAGTGAATGGACTAAATTAATCGGTATTAAATGATTTTCAGGCAAATACTGATTTAGTTGAAGCTTAAAAAAATTAATTTGACACTCTAAGTTATTGGATCATTTTTTACCACTTGAATATTAATATTCTAACTTAATAGCTATTGAGATTTAAAAATTATTTGCTGACATTAATTGATTATGCTTTGAATAAACACGACTTGTTTATTATAATATTTTTTTTTATTTTAAAAATAACAGACATTGCTATAGGAATATATATAATTAATAGATTCGATTATAAAATATTTTCAAGAGCGATTATAATTAAGCTTTTTATTTAAACAGGTAGACTGTTGAATTTAATTTAATTCAACTCTTTGAAAAATTTTTAATAAAACTTCCAAACTCTAAAGTTGGAAATCTATTTTTTTTCTTAATTTAAGTTGTAGTAAATTCAGTATTACTAATTGAAAAATGATTATTTTTATATAATAATTATCTTATAGTCGTCAAATAATAGATTATTCTTAAAAAATAAATATAAAAGATCATCCTGAAATTATTTAAAAATGTAATTAAATGAAAAATTTATAACTTATAAATTGATAACATATTTATTTATGTTTATATCAAACCTAACACTAGAAATACATTAATTATTAAATAAAATTCAGAATGAAATATTACAAAAGTTAAAGAAATATTTAAGAACATAGAAATTTTCGTCGTATTTACAAGGTAATCCGAGGATTTACATGAATATGGTCAATAAGATTACGGCCAATAACATTAAAATCTTCAACTAATGCTTCAATATTTATGACAAGTTTTCCCTTCGCATTTATCTTTCTACAATTCATATTAGCAACCTTGAAATCTTTTGGTTCAACCGCCTTAGGATTGAAAAGTACTCCAACGACAGAACCGCCGTACGTGTCATGAAAAAAAAGTGCAAACTCACTGTACCCGCATCTTAGTTCGTTTAAGTACATTTGAATAGGGTCAAAGTCAATGACAGGTAACTTTTGTTCTGTATGAAATTTATATGGATGCCAAGAATTTTTAGGGAAAGTTTCATCCAAGTCGTAATATTGATATATTTTTGGATTAAACTCTGTTTTTAAATGAATTAAAATATCGTATTCCGATAACGGTGATTTAAATATTGGCTTTAAAATTAAAGTAAAATTATCAAATAATTCTTTTTCAATCAATTTTAGTGATTCTCTTGCTAGAGAATTTATACGATTGAGTATCAACATTGAAGGAGTTTTTTTAGTCCAAATAGATTTTGATTGATCATAAGGCGTAATTATGAATAATAAGGGTAAAGTTTCCTTATTTGATCTATATAAATTTTCAGCAGTTATTATTTGTTCTCTTGACATTTCATCATTAAAATTGACAATAATCGGTTCAGTCCTCCATACATCACTTGCAAAAAATTCTAAGAATCGGAAGAATGCAACCTGTGGCATTTGCGCTGACTTATACGGTTCTGGAGTTAAATAAATAGAAGCAACAATAAGTTCTATAACAATATCTGGAATGTGTGAGCTGTCAATGAGATGTGCGGAAAGCCAGCGTTTAGCGAGACAGCAAGTAGGACCAAATGAAGGTTGTTGCGAATGTAAACCATATAATGCACCATTTAATTTTGGCAAATGAAACAGTTGTTTCTCAAGTTCTATCGATTCGTCATTATCTCTGTATAATATAATTCCATTTGCTCCAATTTTTTGTTTCATTAATGCGATTTCTTTCTGATGAGCTACTTTTATTCGAAAAATAAAACCTTCTTTAAAAATATCTAAGTAATTCATATTAACTCTTATTTGATAATTATATACTTTTCGTAGATTTTCTGCGATTTGAAGATGAAAAGCAGCTTTAGTTTTACGAACAGCTTCAAGATCATCTGGCCATTTTCCACTTGCTGATAATTGAATAATTGCTTCAGATATCGGTGCATATTTTGGAGCTTCTTCTATAGATTCATCATTGAGTAATAAACAATTTTCCCCTTTCATGGTATTTTTATCATCAGGTTTATACACCGTTGCTAATGGTGGGAATACATCTGTGTATCTAAATACTGCGCTACTCGCTTGAATACCAGTAATTGCAAGTGGTAAATCCGACAATGATAATAATTCTTTTTCTAATTCATTAAACACTTTGATTACTTGAAAAGTAGCTTCTTCTCCAGTTCCATATTTAAATTTAGTAATTGATGTTTTTTTAAAACGCAAAAATTCTTCAGCTTGATCAGCTCCATATAGATATTGATGTTTTGAAATATCTAATTTACCTTTTAAAAGATACATGATTATTTTTTTACATATTATTCTTTTTTCTGCAAGGGTATTTTCTTTGGACCATACCACGGCTTCACATATAGACCCATCTTGAAAACGGCGTAATTCCGACTTTTGACCCCAAAATTTTCTGAAAGCGTCGGCCTCAGGTAGATTCGCTACAGGTCCTTTATCTATGATCTCGAAACATCTCTCGGGATTTAGTTGCAACCCAATAAAAATTGGCCTCCAAGAGTTCGGACTTTTCTTATTGAGGGCCCATTCTTTGCACGTGTCCGGACGGACATAGATTTGGGAAATCCTTCGACCCAATCCTTCCCGAAGCAGGTCATAAATCATTTTTATTAAATGCATCCTTTTATTTAGTCCCATGTCTAATTTTCTTGTATGAGAAATCTGTTCATTAGCGAGTTTTTCTAATTCTTGTGTGTCGTGGAGACAGATTACATGGTCGAAAAGTGAGTAAAACGGTAATCTTCTCATGAACAATACTTGAAAGCTGTCCACACTGGGATTATCTAAAGATTTAACTGCAAGATTGGCTTCGCTTCGAAGCCATAAATAATTACTGACTGGGATATTGGCGACTAAATTATGATTTCCGGTCATGTCGAGAAAGACGTAGTCATAAAAATTTTTATATTCTTCCAGTTTGGCTATATTTTCAGCTTGTTTATTCATGGAAATTCCCTGTTCACACCAATTAGTTTGAGCTAAATTATTCCATACGTTTCGTATTATTTGATAGCAGCTCATGAAAGTATTTAATTTTTTTTCCATTAACAAGTATAACACATACATTGTCAGAATATGGCCATTAAAAGCATCATAAGCTGACTCTGATTGTCGTTGTCGGAGCCAAATTTTAATTAATATTATTCCATCTCTTATATTAGGATATCCTGATAACATTTTAGCACAATGTGAGTTAGCTTCAGCCATTGTGAGATCATGGAGAATATTAGAATTATAAAAAGGCGTTGGAATAAGCTCTGATAAATCAGATGAATCAGTTTTGAAGTACCAGTTTGGCTGTACATTATTTTTTTCCGGTGAAAATTGATTTAATTCGAAGCTCGATGAATTTGCAGCTACATGCACATGAATTGTTACCTTTTTACTAAGTGGTCCACTTGGAATTAATTTAAGTTTTGGCATCCAGCTTTCACCAAAAAACATTTTTTTTTCTGCTATTTCATCTGTTAGATGCATAGCGATATATGTTAAATATATTGCACGTTTTTTGAAATACCTGTAGTTTTGATGATCATATCCACGGAATATCTTTGAAGGCATTTCCACCATAATATCAATGATTACATTAGGACCTATTGTTGTATCAAGAGCATAAGAACCAATTATACTAATTTTTGATGGTTTTAAAAATTGAAAGAATTCCTTTTCATTTTCTGGCACATCTAAGACTGGGATTTTTGTTTTAAATTTTTTAAAACTCGTTAAATCGCATACCTGTAAATAAATAATTTCATTAATAATTTTCTAAATCATACAAAAGCTGAAACAACTAAATATATTATAACTATATTACCTTTTTTTTCTTCGTTTCTTTCAATGATTCTATATTTTGCTTGAATTTTTCATACCAAACATCAAATCGTTTTTTATATTTATCTGCTAGTTTGACTTCAGCCAAAATTTCCTCAGTTTGGAGTCGAAATAAATTTGAATGAAATAAATTTTCAGTCTCTCTTAATTGATTTAATTCTTCAACCGTCGGTGGTTTGTATAAATCATTTTCTCGTTTGAATTTTTTCTTTGAAATTTCCTCGTCACTATTATGAGCATGAGATAACCTCCTTTTTGCTTTTGGTTCTTCATCAGAAAATTGTTCACAAAATGATTCATTATCACTATCTGAATTCTCTTCAGATTCACTTTTTTCATGAAATGAGTCCAGCTCAGGTTCTTTTTTTATTTTCACATCATTATTAACCGCAATTTTCTTCTAAATAACATAAAGAATTCTAAGTTGACGGCATGGTAATCACAATAAATATTTTTTTATGTCAATTAATACATACCTTAGTGGTTTTGATGGATTTTTTATTAATTTTTCTCAACTGATGAGGTTTACTCATCAACTTCATTTTTCCAAATATTAAAATTAGCAATTAATTTCCAATATAATTTATATTTATTAAATATGAAGCACAAGAACACAACACAAAAACGTTTGCACTTCGCACTAACAACGTGTTTTGCGACTGAAACGTAAGCCCGTAACCTCACTCTGTGATCTCTTAAAACAATTTTAATGCTGAAACTGAAATCAATTATAACTACTTTTGGATGGATGTAAAAATTAAAGATTTTAGTTTTTTTTTAATATTCGAATATGTTATTACGTTAGATAAATAATTTGACTTTAAAAATTATGAAATATTTATTTACCAATTTAAATTTAGTGCAATAATCTGCAGTTCATCCAGATGACGACAAGGGGCAGTGCATGTCATTGTAGATGGCGCTAGTGTTGTTCTTGTGTATGGTATATAAGCGCGCAGCGCGCCGCACTCTTCACCTTCGTGCTCCGACACTTGACTGATATAGTTGACATAGTTCGTGAGTGACATTGAGTGATTATTGTTGAAAAAGTTTGTTTTTAACGTGTAAAAGTGTTAAAAATGCCTAAAAGGAAAAATCAAGCCCTCATTGATTCGGATAGCAGTGGAAGTGCATCCGATACCGGATCTGATTTGGATAATGTATGTATATTTCTGAAACCTAACCTATATCTCAAATTGATAATAGACAAAGCATCTGTTTTATTATAATTATTCTTTTTATATTCATTCAACAAGTGAAAACTATCATCTTTTGGATATTTTTGTGATTTTAAGTGAAAAATTTTTTGATATTCATCAAGTAAATGATATTGGAAGTTTGATGTTTATAGTTGTGTACATTTTTCTAGGATTTGTTGTCATTAGCCAAAAAGAAGAAAGCGAGAGTCCAAAATGACTCTCAAACGACTGAAGACAATCCCTTAAAAAAGGATCCGAAGTTGGCTGATTCTGATACTTCAGATTCCGATGATGATTGGAATGCTAAATCAGGAAAAACCAAAAAGAAGAAGGTACCAACCAAGAGGAACAAACGGAAAGTTACAAAATCCAGTTCTGAGGAAAGTGCCAGTGAAAAGGAGTCTGCAAAAGTTTCGGAACCAGAAGAAGGTATTTAAATTTTCAATATTAAACATAAAATTTACAGAGGTAGTTGCATGATTAATAGTGTAGTAGAGAAAACCTATTCCAATATTTAATTTAAAGATAAATGATAATATTTCCTAAAATCTGAATTTATTTGTGCTATTGGATTTAACGTTTAACTTAGCATTGTACAATTATTATTGCTAAACTAAGTGGTAAAATCTGTTAACAAAACGAACTTGATTTTTTTTCAATTATTAGATGTCTCATTAAAAAATTTTATAGATAAATTTAAAATTATGTTGAATGTAACAACTACTATAAGCACCAAAACATTTCAAATGAATAGAATTTTATAGAAATTGTTTTTTGTAGGTGAAGTCTCAGATTCCGATGCTACTGTGTCAGAGTCGAGCCAAGAAGAATTTAACGATGGCTACGATGACAAACTCATGGGCGATGCAGAAGATCAAGCTCGACTTGCAAAGATGACGGAAAAGGAAAGGGAGCAGGAGATTTTCAAACGAATTGAGCAACGTGAAATCATGAAAACTCGATTCGAAATTGAAAAGAAGCTGAGAATGGCGAAAAAGCAGGAGTTGCGGAAGCAGAAGGAGTTTAAGAAGAAAGAAAAAAGTGTGGAGGAGAAAAAATATGAACGAGCACCTGATCCAAAAGAAAGGAGTAAGGACCGTAAAAAGACGATCGAAGAAAAGCAAGATAAAAAGTTCCATGCGATGTCTTTGTTGAAAGCTAGACGCGAAGAGAAGAAAGAACGAGAAGAGAAGGAAAAACAGAGAATAGAGCAACAACAACAGCAATCTAAAGATGAAGAAGAAGATCTTGAAGATGATCACAAAAGTGGTAACAAAACGAAACTTAAGGCATCTGATATTTATTCAGATGACAGTGGATCTTCGGACAGTGAGGAAGAAGACGGGCCAAAAACAACGTCCAATCGCCGATCATCTACAAGTGATAGTCGAGATTCAGATTCAGATGATAAAAAATCGGTCACGAGTACTAAAGCTAAACCGAAGAAACCAATTTACGCAAGTACTCGAGAAGATCTCAATAAACTCCGATTATCTCGATATAAATTGGAACGTTTTGTTCATCTTCCTTTCTTCGATCGTATTGTTCGAGGCTGTTTTGTGAGGATTGGTATTGGAAACAACAATGGCAGACCAGTTTATAGAGTTGCAGAAATTAGTGGTGTTGTTGAGACTGGAAAAGTTTATCAACTTGGTAAGACACGAACAAATAAAGGTCTAAGACTACGACATGGAACTCAGGAACGAGTATTCAGATTAGAATTCGTCTCGAATCAAGAATTCACTGACTCTGAATTTTTCAAATGGAAAGAAACTTGCAATCAACAAGGTATTTCCATGCCGACTTATGAGGAGATTGATCAAAAACTCAATGAAATCAACGATGCATTAGTCTATGAGTTTAAAGAAGAGGACATTGAGAAAATGGTACAAGAAAAAGGGAGGTTCAAGCAAACACCTTTCAACTATGCCATGAAAAAAGCTCAATTATTACGTGAACGAGATGTAGCTAACTGTCGAGGTGATGACGAAACTGCCAATCGTGTAAATCAAGAATTAAGTGAACTTGAAGAACGTGCCTCAGAATTAGACAAAATACGTACTTCAACTATTTCCAGTATATCGTACATCAATGATCGTAATAGAAAGAAAAACGTTGAAGAAGCTGAAAAAGCAATTATGGAAGAACTTAGAGCAAATAAAGGCAAAAAAGTTGATGATCCATTCACTAGAAGAAGTACTAAACCACGTATGGTTTATAAGCCTGAAGAAGAAGACACCACACCTGTGATCGTCTCCTCAGAAACGTCGAATACTCAATTGCTGAATGACATGTCAAAACATAATGACAAAGAAAATGGACCAGAATCTAAAAAGAAACAAAGTACCGAAGATTTATTTAATGCTCATGATTTTGATATTACAATTGATTTAGAAGTGCCGATCAATAGTGAGTATATTTCCATGCTAAAAAAATCTATCTTACAAACTAGCTCTAAATATGATACTAATTGCAATGTTATAGGTAATCCAGTCAGTGTATTACCAAAGCCAGTGAGCAATATTAAAGATACAGGTCCACGAAGGTCATTGAACCTTGAAGATTATAAAAAAAAACGTGGACTTATCTAACATCTTGTGTTTCAATTTACAGCATTACCTAATGAAGCGCAGTTAAAATTGTTTAACTTAGTTATAATATACCAGTATTGGTGAATTTAATTTACGATATTTAAAACATAAATCGTAGTTTATAATAATGCTAAATCTTACAATTCATATTTTTATTGTACACTGATATAGTTTGTTAAGTTATTATTAATTATTTATAGTAAGCCATGATATATGATTATTTTTATTAGTAAACTTTTTCATATAAAAATCAACTGATTCCAGTAAACTTTTATTTTTTACTGGTTATTTAAAATTTAACTTGTTAATATCATGTTGTAAATATTACCTGTCAAATATTCATCTAGAATCTTATACCTTGCTCTATAACTTATAATAGTTGATCTTCATACATAACTTGATAATGTTATGAGACTGCAGGATAAGAAATGTTTAATACAATTGAAAAAGTATCCAAAAAATTTTACCTTAAAGTCTACTGCGATAGTAGAAAATTGGAGCTGAAATTGTCTTATTATTTTGTATGTTTTATTTTGTAATCATAATTGTGAATGTCAGTAACTTTTATTTTCTATGATACAAAATAAATTTGTCTCAATTTAATTTTGAAACGCAATTTTATATTATAAGTTTCATCAAATTAATTTTTTTTATTAACTTTTAAACTTACGAAATACGTAATTTTATTTTATAATGTAAAAAAGTGATCAATCAAAGTGTATTATCTGTTTTAACTTCAAAAACAGTATTACAGATAGAATTGTAATATGTTTTAATAATTTTACATCAAAATAAAATTAATTAGGCATGTATTATAAACTAAGTTCCGCATGTTATTACAAAAGTTACATGCTAATATAGGTTGAATAATTTTTAAGCAATGAAATTTGTAATTTGATGACTATTGTAATTATCCAATTTAATAAATAATTAAAATGTATATATAGTTATATATAAGTATATATATTTATGTAAATAAAGTATAATAATTAAGAATAAATAAAGAATATTTTCCTTTAATTTTAATCATATTTCCAAGCGTTTAACATATAAAGTAGTATATATAATACGCGCGCATACGAATGTAAAGAAACAACAAATTGTTCTTTGAAAGAGTATTTCCCTCAAGCGTCTACATGAGTCTACTCGCTGTACGCTGCCCATATAAGGTAATTTCCCCACGTCTTCATCAACGATTGGTCAATGCTTTTGGCACGTCATTCCAATGACTAATTTCGTTAATTCGCGATATTTTACATGCCAAGTCATCCTAGTAAATATATTTAATACTTAGACAAGTAAATTTCTATCGACTATATTACTAGCTGCTTGTTCTTGCCGTATATATTTGTCGACAATCAGTCTAAGAAAGCTTAGATCATTTAAAAATAGCAATTTATATAAACCGCACTAGTAAAGACCGCGTACCGTACAATTGTCTGCGCATAAAACAGTCCTACCGGCTTCTACTAATTATACATAAATATTATGTCAAGTTCATTAAAATATGATAGAATATAATTTTAAAATAATAACTTACTGTCAAATTTATTTTTTTTTCTTAACTTTATCTTATATAAATTAGGCGAATAATAATAAAAAATAATTTTTCCAAAATTGATAACTGGTGGAATAAAGGAATAGGACCATTAAATTACGCCACAGCGCATATCGCGATGCGCACGCACGCGTAGGAATACAATCAAATTTCGATGGAGACAGAGTTGCTGCGCTACAAGGCTATCTTGCCGTAAGAGAGTGGAACCTCCCTTCCTCGTCGCTGGTGTGTGCGACCCCCAACTGGACACATTTAAGATATCCAGTTCTACCACAGTCGAGATCTTGTAAAAGTGTTGGTAGTGCTTGTTTACTCCTTTTCTGCTGCTACTGGCTTCTTAAAATGGTAAATATTTTATTATGTGTTTCTGCATCAATGTCAAATTAGTGGAAGAATTATGTTTGACGCGATTAAACGAAAAATAAAAAATTTATTTTAGATCAGTCGTTATTAATAAAATTTGTGGTTATGACGAGGAAGTGAATCGGACGCTGTGCCGGTCGCCATTTCTGTCCCGGCATTGCGCCATGAACACATTTTATCATAATAATGTTAATCGGTGAATTGTTTTATTCTCTTCTACATGATTAAATGTATACTTGGTCTACAATTCATTATTTCTCTATGAAAATCCCAAGTTCGAGCACTGGATTCATCAGTATTCATTATCAAGTTGGTCGTCAAGGGAGGGAGTGTCTGTTCTTTTTTTCTTTCTAGGAAGCAAGTGATTCATTTTTCCTGTGAAATAGTAGTAACTGACAGATATTGTATTAAACAATTGCAACTATTATTCGTGGTTTTACTCTAGAGTGAAATCGCAAATTTATTTCATCAAATTAGTGCATTGCATTTAATTTAATGTGATAATCCATTCAACAGACGTTCCGCTGGACCTATCTTATCAACGCATCGCTGCATTTTTGCGAGAATATATCATACAAAAAACAACACTACGTGGCTTAGTCTAGTGAATTTCAATTTTTCTTCTTCATATGTATATAAAATACATATTCTCATCTATCTTGCTGGTCGACTTTTCTCCCTAGCTCTTTTCGGAGACGATCCGATACTCGACGAATATTTATATACTCTCTCTTTCTCCCTTCTTTTATTTCTCTACTCGTTGTATGTGCGAGAAACTGCTTTTTTTCTGTAACGTATATTTACATTTTAAATGAATTAATATAACAGATACAACTATTATAACAGTATTATATGTATCCAAATCTGGACATTGTTCAAATGAATATTTTAGATATTCAATTTTTGGACACCGTACAGGATTACCTTCATCGTGTATCAGCATGTGTCAACATGAATTTATTATCTTATTATTTTAGAATTTTTATTGCTGTTGTAAACTTTTAATCAATTAGTATTTGGCTGATTTTTTTTTGCTAAAAAAATTGTCAATATTTATTTCATCATTGCGAATGACTCATCTTTTGCCTGACCTTGGGCGTTCTCGTTAGGCAGCTCCAGAGGGAGCTACCCACTAGCCGGCATCCCCATTGACGACCAAGTAATATCGATCGACGAGGGTCGCATCCCACTTTTCTCTCCATATTTCGTGTACATATACACAAATGATAATTTATTCTTAATGCAAGGGTCTGATGCTGCCAAAAATTTCAATAAAATTTATGAGAAAAGCGTTGCCACTCGAATGTGATTTGGATGAATGCCTGATAATATAATTGTCACGATCGTTATTATAACTAGTTAACCAACTTGAATTTTTTTTGAATTTTAAGTTTTTTATTGAAATTAAAAATAAATTCTTCAAGTTTCTACATAATTTATAAATATCAGTAGTATGTCAATAGAATTTTCTTTTCTTGCGCGTTACAAATGTAAAGAAGAAGCATAGTTATTTCAGTAATTTGTTTGGGTCGTAAAACTTGAAGATGCACAAAAATAAATTCTTCCCACGCATGAATATAATGCTGAAATAAAACTATTTGGTCTAATTCTAAATTCATCTACTGCACTTGTATTAATGGCACGTGCAGTATTTCTCATATTATTTATTATTAAAAAATTCCATTGGCCGAAAAAATTTATCATTGATATTAAAAAATATTTCTATCTTTCAGGCATCTGGAGTAACTGTAGCTGATGTCTGTAAGACAACATATGAAGAAATTAAAAAAGACAAAAAACATCGATATGTAATTTTTTACATTAAAGATGAGAAGCAAATTGATGTAGAAGTCGTTGGAGCTCGAGATGCAGCTTACGACAATTTCCTTGAAGATTTGCAGAAAGGTGGTAGTGGAGAATGTCGTTATGGTCTTTTTGATTTCGAGTATACTCATCAATGCCAGGGAACCTCTGAGGTATTTTTCAATTTCTATTCTTCATTTATATTTAAAAACAACCTAATTAAGGAAAAAATTTAATGGTAAAATGATTTTTTATAGGCTTCCAAGAAACAAAAATTATTTTTGATGTCGTGGTGTCCTGACACAGCTAAAGTAAAGAAGAAGATGTTGTACTCAAGTTCGTTCGATGCCTTAAAGAAATCTCTTGTTGGCGTCCAGAAGTATATTCAGGCAACAGATCTTTCGGAAGCATCGGAAGAAGCTGTCGAAGAAAAGCTGCGTGCTACAGACAGGAATTAAAAATGAATTCCAAGAATATCTCCAAGAAGCGATAATTTTACAAAAAAAAAAAAGAAAAAAAATATAAAAACGTAAACGAAAAACGTGAAATCGAGCGGATACGTTTTCATTTCTCCCGAGCAAACGCTCCGTTTTACATCGCATCGGAGGTTCATCTTTTTACACATTTTTCACATAATATTAATAATATTAATAATATTAATAATAATAATAATTAATTAATTATTAATGATAATGATAATAATAATAATAAAAAGAGAAACAAAATTTAAAATTATGTTTGATTTTTTTGTTATTTTACAAATGTTCCAAAGATTTAATAAAAACGCCACGATGATCATATTCTCAGTTTAAAAGTCAATTGTGTTGTGATTCATATTTCAAATTATGCTATAATAGCTACTAAAGTATGATAAATAAATTCTGTCGACTTTCAGCGCTGTTAATGAATGCTGATCGAAGTGGTAAATATACTTTTCTTATAATTTAAACTCCTTATGTTGTAAAAAATATTTTATTGTGAAGTAATATATATTTTTATATTACAATTTTTTATACTATTTACAATATTTTTATTTTTTAGGTATTTAACATTATTTTACAATGCTACAATTAGTATTAATGTCTTTGATAAAATGGTGTACAAGTAAATAAACTGTTACGCTGTTGTAAACGAGTAATAATTTGGGAAAAAATTATTAATAGCATATGGCATAATTTAAAATCTATTCAAAGACTGCATCAAAAATAAAACAATATTCAACATTAAAGTTATCAAATGAATCTTATTAGAAGTGACTGAACCATTGTTACTCAGAGTTGAATCGAAATCTTGTACAGCTAAAACATTGTTCACCGTTACTGAAATATTTTGAAAACATTCATTAATTCAGTTATATTTAATTTTTATTTTGCAATTATAATTAGAAATTCATTATTCTTACCGAGTGAAGATTCTTCTAATTCGTTTTCAACTTTATAATGCTCTTTTCGAGTTGCTGAAAATATTTTATTTTTTATATACATAGTTAATATAATATTTATTTCTTGCGTATAAACTGTTAACTTACATGTACTCTCAGTAGCAAATCTGAGGACTTTTGATGGCTTACTCCATCCATATCGATTTCTAGAGAGAACAAGTGCTTCATAGTGTGTTGCAGGTGATAAACCTGTGAGATTGAATGACTTTGAATGGAGAGGACCAATAGCATCACTTCCACTGGGGATAAATAATTTGTGCCAATCTCGTCCACGCTCCGATGGCTATAAAAATGCGTTTACTGAATAAAAAATAGCCATTAAAAATTTTTTATAGACTAGAAAAAATATTTACCGAATATCTACGAAACCAAAATTGATATTCAATTATTGGTTTATAACTGTCAACTTCCCAAATAAAATTATATGCATTTGGTCCAATTACGTTAAATCCTTTAAAGACGGCAGCATTAGCTATTCCTGATAATTCAATAGTGCCTTCAGTAGTTCCAAGATCATTTGATGCTCGACAAATATAGCAACCATAATCCGATGGTCTTACATTTCTAATAACCAAACTATGAGTCTGACCAGAAGTGTGTTTAACTATTCTTGAAGAGTAAGCTAGGCTTTCATTTTCAAACAACCACTCTACAGTTGCCTCCGGATAAGCGATAATCTTGCAGTCCAGTTGCACTCTAATTCCCGGAGAAGCATGGATCCATGATTTCTTTACTTCAATTTCTGGTTTATCTGTAATAATTATCACTCAATATCATAACTTATATTCACGCTGTGAACTAGGAAATGATATTAAAGTGTTTCAAAATGAAATTCTATACTGACGGAAGTTTCATTTCTTGTTCATTAGTATCGTGAATACTTTTCATCAAACCTTAACTGTATTTAACGTAATGACTTGTTGACTGGTTATTATCAGTCAACATATGTCGACATGATTACTCGTAGATTAACTCATAACTGCTTGTCAGTTCAAATCAACAATCTACGTATTTACTCTCTGTGATAGAATGTCATCGCTCATGCACTTAATTTAGTGTATGATTCATGTTAAGCAATTATTTGTTGTGTTTATTTAATAAAATAAGAGCTATTTTTAAGTTATTTACAGCGTATTCGAAGATCGATTGATGCTGTTGCAGCTTCGCCAATACCATTGTCAGCTACACATGTATATCGACCAGTAAGACTGCGATTGTCTGCTCGAAAGCGCAATTTTGATCTTTCGTCCAACAACTTCATCTCTTCATCCTATACTTAACAATGTACTTATTCAATATTCGACTCAAACAGTAATAGTTTGAATATTTGACGTATACCTTCATTCTCCATGATATACTTGGAAAAGGAACTCCTTTAGCTATACAAGCCATTTCCACTTCATCACCAAAGTTTACCTCAAGTTCACCAGCTTCTGGAACTGAGTGAACACTCGGTGGATCTAAAAATAAATATTCAAATAAAAAACTTCAATAATTGGTATTAAAAGCTTAAAAGTAAAGTAACTAAAATATTTCTTTTTCTTAGGGAAATTATAATCTTGACAATTAGTACATAAAGAAGCTTATCTTGGATTTACTATTCCATTCACGTGGGAATTTTATCAAGTATAGCTTTCTCACTCATGCGTATATATACATTGTATATAGTCGTACTTACACAAGACTTCAATTGCATGTACTTGAGTAACATGACCCCAAGGCGCTGGTCTTAATGCTTGACAAAAGTATTTTCCAGAATCTTTAGGTTGAATTTGAGATACTTCTAAACTCATGTTGTCCAACATTTTTATACGTGGTGGGGGCATCCAATTGGGATCACTACTGTCAGCTAATAAAACATCCTCACGCCACCATCGAATTATAATAGGAACATCTGAAAATATGAATTTTATTATCAAAATAAAATTAATCTTTGCAAAGTATCCATTTTTCTTCATAGATGATCTGGGGTTCATTTGAAAACTTATACCTTTCGCCAAGGTTGTAAACAACGATAAGAGTTATCTGATAATTGTATGCTAATAAGAAAATTAATTTGAAATTTAACCGCAAATCACTATTCGTTAGATTTAGTGATAAATGTTTTAAAATCCAGTTTGACAAATTCAACCATTTGTTAGATCATAGAAAAGGATATGAGCTTTTTATTGAACCCAAGATCATCTGGTAATATTAATATCTATAAAAATAATCAATCACGAAAAATTGATATTTGTTTTTAGTGAAACCAGGAATCCTATTCAGTCTTGGAATCTCAAGAAGTGATCAAAAATTGATACGATTGGCATATAAGATACTGAAATCAGGAATATTAATGTAGCTTCAAATTATGAAGTATCATTCAACCATTGAACCAAAAAATGTATAGTTCATCTTAGGCATTGGTTTGTGTAGTGCTGGAGATAAAATTGAAGCTTGGTGAAGCATCTTTTAAACAGAATTCTTATGTCTTTTTTCTTTCTTGAAAAATCGATTCTCTTGAATTAGGAATAAAATGCAGATGGATTTGGTGTATGACAAAGAAGTTGGAGGATATTGGACCTTCCGAAAAAGTTTTTATTTCCCGTGGGGAAAGCTGGTGTGAATCCACGAAAGAAATTGCAGAGGTCGAATAGAAATTGCTTCTACATTTACCAAGACTGTCTACGTGGCATGGTAAAACCACTGTGTTATTTTGATACGTCTTCACTGTCGTCTGGGCACCGTTGAAGCTTTTGCATGATGGGATCCAAATACCTATGAACAATAAAAAAAATTTTGTATCCATCTGAATAACAGAATAGTCGAGAAATACCCTATCATTGTGGATCTGTTTTTACTTCTATTTTTTTTTTCCTTCACTTCTAGCAATCCCAAGCCGGCAATAAATCTAGCCAAGTAAGACCTTTTTAAAGGAGACTAAAGCCTTCACTCAGTATTAAGTATTGCAATTATAGAGTATTAGCGAATAAAAGTACTAAAATCGGTTTAATTTTTTCAAGTATTTCTTTTTGTATTAAAAAAATGTATAAAAATATTTAGCCCATTTTAGAGCTAAAATTGTTTTGTTATGTGGTTTAATGCATTTTTTAATTCCTTCTTTTTTATTTAATTTACGTGACTGGTTTTAAAACTCGTTAGTTTTAAAATCAAAATATTTGCCTTGAAAATTTAATCAATACACGTTGTGCTATGAACACATAAACTGGTAGACAAATTTACTCAAAGCAAAAAAATTTGTTGTTTTTGTTATACAGTTTTAACCGCAGCAATTAAAAATTCTAATTCACGAATATAGTTTTAAATCAATTTTAATTGGTATTCTACAATCAAACAATGAAATTTTTTTTTCATACCAAACAATCGTTCTACATCAAAAGGGTAAAGATTTCAACATCGATTAACAATACAATTTTTTTGCTTTTATTAATATTTAATAAATAATTTTTCATAAAATTTATGTGAATTTTATGAGTGTGTAAGCACAAAATGCTAGAAGCTGTAACAAACATATAAAATAGATTTCCCTAGAGCTTATATTAAATTATGGAGAAATGCATGAATCAGCAATAAATTACAACCACTTAAACGTAAATAATTATTCAAAATAACATCTATATTATCGTTATTGAATTCTTTTTTCTAGTTATAATCAATAGTCATCACTTAATGGTTTCATATTTATTCATACATAAATATATATTTATATAAATGGATTGCGTGTAAAGAAAGCAATAAGATTATGATAGCAAAATTATTAGCACGCACTCTTCAAACTTCATTAATGAAAATTAAAAAAAAAATCCATTAGAAGCAATTCTCAGTAGAAAATAAGCCCCCTTTACTTTTCTTTTAAAATAGATTCAATATCACTTTTTACCGATAACGATGATACAAGTAGTCCACTGAGAATACATTACATTTATCAATGTCAATAATGTAGTAAATATCACTAATATAATATACAATAATAATTATACAGTGAAATAAACTGGCTTTTAATATATAAATGCTTTTCAGGTATCCAGGGTGAAAAGTTCAAGGGCAGTACGCGCGAAGCGTGCGCGTTTTCAAGACAAACTGATGCGGATGTGACGGCCTGTCGACTTCTGTTCCCTTGGGTGCTTCTTACTTTCTAATACTCACAGCTACATTCATCTGGGATATGTAATTACGTCCAGTTGTCCACTGCTCACGATCCAGTGGATCTCACTGCAGTATTCACATGCTCTCTTCATCACCACAATTATTTTTTGGACCTTCAAATAATTCACTTAATTACACACTGAAATGTGCTGGTTTTGTTAATTGATGATGAATATTTTCAGTCATTATGAGTCATAAGATGAAACTGAAAAGGATTCTGTATAAGATATAAAAGTCTTTGGAGTTTTTGAATCAGTATCCATGTAGAAGTTGGATATATAAAGAGCTATATAGAGGATTTGCCACCAACATCGACAGCATTCTTTTATAATTTGTTCAATTTACACAGCGTCACGAATCTCCCATAGAGTCATTCATCGAGTTATCCATTCAGCTGTTAATTTAATCTTAGATGCCACTGCACGAGTACTATTCTCAGAGTGATGATGGTCTTCAATTTTCTTCTATTACTGTTATATCCAGCTTTTCACTGATTACAATTCTGATGAAAAAAAAGTTGATGAGAATTTATTAAAATTTTTATCATTTTATCAAGAATCCTTTTCACTAAAATGAACTTTATCATTTTCTAAAACTAATTCATGTTTTAATTCAATTTCATGATTATTAAATAAACGAGTTCTTCATTGATTGATACATTAAAGTATAGTTATCATCATTTTATTCGATGCCATTTAGGATTAATATTTTTTTCATTTATTGGATATATTTCAATTGAAAATAATCTGAGAAGTATTACTGATGATGACTAAATTACCTCCGGACATTGACATGCTTTGAATGCCGTTCATATATGCACTATACATACACCTGCGACAACAAAAATAAATGTAGACAGACAATACAAGAAACATGAGTTACATTTTGTGTTCATTGTATCCATTGTGTGAACATTGTACCCAAGTTACCTGGTGAACTGGTATATTCTATAGAATGGCTACCAGCTAAATATATTCTTCACAAATCGGTTCACTGGTTTCAGACTCAATTTATTTCCGCGTCATAGTTGAAAGTTGCATCAATCGATTGATTTTTTAAATACATCATAACCTGTCTTCAGGGCTTCATATTTAAATACTTGTATAAACAATGATTATTTCTCTAATTCTATATGCACATTTATTCCATAATTAACTATAATCATCACCATTTAAACCAAGCTATTTACATTTAATATTCTCTTTATTAAATAATCTATTGTGCAATCAATAAAATATTGTCAGAAATTTTCTCTAGTAAAAGCTTTGAATTGAGAATTATTTCAGGCATACGCATCATGTCAATGCTTTTCTTGTATTCAAACATTCCAGTAATATTTGTATAGCTGTATTTTCGTGAAAAATGATTGGATTTTGATGAATGAAAAAAAGAACACACTATAGTGCTTTCTAGTTTTGGAATTTTCCCATTCATTTATCTATCACCCTCTACTGCGTCGTAGAAATATTCAAGAATAATAGAATAGATATTTTTTTGAGTTGCAGATAAACTCTAGAAACTCAAATTTTATTAAACATAACAAAAGCATTCATAAGTTTACATTTTCAGTGTAATTTTTCAATTTATATGAATAATATGACATTCCATATTCACTTTTTACTCCAAAATGAAAAAATTTTTCATTATTCACTATATTTCTTCATTAAAATTATCCATAATATATTTTTCATCAAAATGATCTGTCATGCATTCAATTCTGATAACTTAACCTATATATGAGCATTAATTGAATGTTATTATAAATGTTGTTGATAAAATGATATTTTTTTTTCTATTCACAAAGGAATATAATAATCCAGATTATTTAATCAGCAAAAGTATCATACAATGAATTCATCAGAAAAGTCACTTATGATGGTCTTTTGTAATGAGATCTTTTACAATGAAGTCTCCTATTCTTACACTTCCTTTAATACTTTAGCCCGAGTAATCCTATTAGATATCTTGAGAATATTAAAGCAAAAAATTATCAAAAAGACGAATACTCAGAAAGTTTATTTTTTATTAAAAATATAAGCTGAATAGAAAAAGAAAAATATCTTAAAGTCTATAGAAAAATAGACGAATAATTTATTTCTACCACGAAATACAAATATTAATTAACCGACAAAGAGAGGAACAAAAACCATGAGCTGAATTAATAAAGATTAATTAAAGTTGAGCGTCTTTTTCATCGACTTAGTAGGAAGTGGAATTAACCACGAAGGTCATGTCAGTATTATTTCTTTAAAATAACTCCAAAAATTTCCAATAACCACAAATTGAAAATTTTCAACAAATATTTCTTGACAGATGTCACCTTCATGAGTTTCAACTTGAGGTCATAAGTATCAATAGTAAAGGCTTTCATTATAATTATATTATACTTTGCTAACCTATATCTTAATGTAGAATATGAAAAGATTAATTGCTACTATCAAGATCTACCACATGACATTACTTGATCATGATACATACATGAATAATTTTGGTGGAAAGTGTGTTACAAGTAGAAATGTGTGCTTCCTATAATGGTGAAATTATGTGAACGAGATAAATTGTGGTCTGTGCTATGCAGTGATTTGGAAGTTGGACAAAGTCATTGGAAGCTTCTACCTGAGGTGCATAGCTGTGGTTAACGAGAAATTTGCTTATTCTACTAGATAATTATATTAGAAATTTTTTGGTAAACAAACATTTATTCAATTGGAATTTCCAATGACATTATGTCGAGTATGATCTCAAGTCGTACATTCAAACGGATCGATATAGCTTTGAGTCATTCTGAAATGCTTATTTGAGAAACAACCGTCAATGCAAATTTAATCTTCTTATGCTAGGCTTTGAAACTGAATTGTCTCAACTTTGTAGCTTCTACTAGGAAATTGAGAGATATGCATGTTAAACTTAATTCAACTGTTTCTAAGCTATATTACAATATCCATTATTTTAACAAGCTATTTATTTATCATTACCATCATCAGCTGATAACATTGACTTAGCCTATATTTGGTGAAATAGTAATATCTCTATGAATTTATCACTTTGATGATAACAAATATTCCATCAAAGTCTATTCATTTCATGGAATTATTTTCATCATTTTCTTCAATCTGCATGCAAGGTAAAAAAAAAAGAAAATCTAATTTTTTCATGTGATAAATGCTCACTTTACTGAAGATTGGCTTACAAGGTTCAGAGTGCACAAAGTTGGGTGATTTACTGATAGAAACAGTGGGCCAAGAGAAGAAAATCAACAAGAGAACCGAAACAGAAGATTTAGTATGGTAGCAGAGGGTAAGGCCGTCAGATTGTAAGAGAAAATGCGACGAGGCGTAATGCACAAGTATCGCCACAGAAAATTCATTCTATTTGGAGGTAAAAAGGAAAATGTGGATATTTTACAATACACCAAGATAGACTAGTTTGCACGCAAGAGCAAACAGAAATAAGTATCTGCCTTTTTTTAAATATCTACCTCTTTTATATATACTTGAATTTTATCCTTTTTTATACCAACTATTTATTTTCTTCCTCAGCTTTATCAAGGATATTCTGCAATTTCTTTTTTAGAAAAAAAATATTTATTTGATATCAATTGTGAGGAGGTCTACTAGCATACTGACCGGAAATGTACGGTACATTACCACACAATTAATACATTAGAGTGTCAAATGCAGGTTAACATTATTGAAGAAAATACTTGGGATCTATGTGTACTTGTTACATACATACATCTATATCTACATGTAAGTCAGTAAGTAAATATATATATATGTTTGAGCATCAATTTAACCAGAATTGAAAATCCATTGAATCAGCTACTTGGATGAGACGGCCAGTGGTACGTGATTGGACAAATAGGACGAAAAAAAATTCAGTCTGTTGAAAATAAACGATGAGTTAGATAAAGACTGAAGAAAAAGGAAGAGCTAACGGCAAATGGTTGGTGGTGAAGTATTACCTTGGTTCGTGCTTATGAATCAAATTGAATACTAATGCAAACGCTCATAGATAGAAATGTTTGGGAACAGAATACACTAATACTGTTTAACATGTACGTAAATATAGAACATTTCTGACTGTTCTCTTTGGTGTAGAGTGCGCGAGGTGGCACGTTTTGCTCTTTGTTTGAAGCTGCAGCCTTCGTCAGTGTCGCTCACTCTCACCCATTTTATCCAGTTTTCCCGCGGGCAGTTAGTTCAAGTACGGGTGTGATACTGGATATACAATAAGAGTATTATATATAGATATAATTTCTAATGTCCTACTGTATAAGGGCGACAGAAAGTGGTGATGGTAGTAGTAGAGTGTCGTGGACCCATTGGGGAAATGGAAGAGAAAAGAGATGAGCTTGGAGTTGAGAAAAGTGGGGCGGTTTGTGAAACCGCCCGCGGTACTCTCTGAACTGAGGGGTGGTGATAGTAGCGGGAGAGCCAAGAGAAAAGAGCGACGTGAAAGAGTGAAGAGGGAAAAGGAGAACACTAGAGATGGAACTGCACCAGCTGACGAGTCACCCTTATTCGCTTCGCCCCCAGTCAGTCGATACACGTTAGACGGAAGCAACGTTGCCTCTCTCGTCTATATTTTCTTTCTTCTCTTAACGGCTCACGCTTCCCCTTCTACTTCTTCATATACAGTAGCTTATTTTTACAACATCCCCTCTGACTTACTACCCATCATGACATATCGTCAGCCACGCACTTGTCCTCATACTACAGTCACTACATAGTTTCAATCCTGTATTCCCACCCACTTATTCTTCTTTCTTTTACATTCTTGACCCTCCTTTTTGGCTTTACTTCTTCTAGCCTACATCACATTGCAAGCAACCGCGTGCTGTACAGCCACTAAATTCACATTTTTATTGTGGGCGTTGTCTAGAGTATTGGGTTACTATTATTACATTAAATATGTTTTGAATTTCAAGGTGAGTAAACTATTTAACTTTTTGACTATTTATCATTACTTTTTATCCACTCCAACTGCGAATTATTCAGTACATATTTATTTGAGTAACATTATGACCTTCATATTATAAATAAAAAAATGCACGTTTAGTATTTATATCTTATTAAAATCCACTTTTATCGTTGAAATTAAATTTTCATGAGTATTTAATTAATTAGTAAGTTGTTTTATTCTTTGTTAATATTTAATTAGCGAAATATTGGATATAGAGAAATTTAACAAGACTATTTATCTCTGTGTGTTTGATAGTTGATTGTAAGAATTAGTTTAGTTATGATAGAAATAAAACTAAAAGTTGATAATGTTTTTATAAATTATTCCGATCTCTTTGCGTGATCAACAGCACTTGCCTGATATGTCTGAGTGATTTATATATTTCATGTATATTTTATTTTGTAAATGATCAAACGACTGTTGGTCAAGTCAATTATATGTGGCATTAAACTTTAGTACTTGCACGCACTATAATGATTATGAGAAATTTCTATAGAAATAAATAAAAAAATTGAACTTTTTTCTTTTAATTTAAAATTAACAAATGTAGAAGAACATTTCAACATTTTAGAAATAATTATCATATTTTTTAGCCTCTTTAAAATGTATTTATTCTAAAATTAATCTCTTTAATCATTATGAATAGATTTTAATGAATAAAGTCTCAAAAGCTTCTTGATAACACTCTCTATTTTATGTAAAAAGGACATTTTTTTAAAATTAATTAAGAAAAATAAGTACTCCATTATCTAAAGCTAAGGCAAGATTTTTTATCATTAACAACTAAAATATCCATACTCCATTTTTAAATGCAACAACCTTTGGTGTTAATAATATTTTATCATAAATATATTTAAATATTTATAGATACCATATAATGAAGGGGAAAAAAAATAAAGGACGAGAAACTTCACTCTTCACAAACATTGAAGAGAAATTTTAGTAAATATTACCTTTAGGAAACTCAAAATAGATGAAAAAAAAAATAGTAGCATTCAAATTAAGCGGGCTCTTCGCAAGAAAAGGTCAGAGATTCAAGTCTTGGTAAAAAGCAAAATTTTAAAAGTGTTGTTTGTACGGTACTCATTCTAACTGTCTTCGAATATTTCAATTAATCATGTAGTGTCATATGAAAAATGATGAAGATTAAAGAGAAATTCTAAAATATAGGTGAAATCCCTAGAATATATGTACCCATAAAAATTGTTTGAGTCTTCTTTGACTTTGTTTGTCAAGACAAATAGAAAACTCTTAAAAAGTTTTATCTCGTTATCAAAAGTTACTCAAGGGTTTAATGTTTGTGCAGGTTTAAGCTGTGTGAAGTGCCAACTATATAACAAGAACTGGAAGCAATAAGAGTGAATATCTACAAGATACGTGAATAGACTATTTTACTGAAGGTGTGATAGACGAGGTAATAGGTATTATGGATAGAAGAGAGAGGACAGGAACGTGATACGAAGGTTGACATTTTTGAAATAAAAGATGCCGGTGGGTGATGGTGATGGAGGCGATGAAGACACCGATTTCACGAAGAAGCAGTAGTATTTGTAAATTTCATCATCATCGTCGTACTTCTGTTCTCTCTTCAAAATCTACTGATCCAACCCTTGTGAGTATGAGAACCCCTTTTTATACAATCCAATTTCAAGCATGATAGAGAGCTCTTGGAAATGTCAAAATGTAAATGACCTTTATATCCTCTAACACTCCAAAAACTGGTCAAGAAAATAAATAATAGAACAATAACTCAGATATTTATGAGGATTTCAAGAGTTGAATTTTTTTTTTTGTCATATCAAGAAACTTTTGAAAGTTTCTAGCTAAAAGATCAGTCATGTAAACGAGCGGTCGATGTAAAACGCGTGGGTTTCAAGACTGAAATATAAAAAATGATGTTTAAAATACATAAAATTTATCTCTTTTCTTTCTCAAATAAAATTGATATTTATTAATATCAAAAATTCAGTGTAAAATACGTCTATTTATCTAAGTGTTTTCTTTTAAGGTGAAATACTGAAAATCATATATCTTCCGTGTGATGAAAACGATTGACGCCTTAGGACTTTTTTGTTGAAAGAAATAAAATACATTTTTCAACGTCGTTGCCTATAGGGATGGAAATGTAGTAGCGTGAAATGTTTCAGTGTTTATAGTCTCCCTATTTCAACAGTAAATTAAATTCCTCTGTCTTGAAGTTAATCCTATTTTTCAACTTTAACTAGACCTTTGATGTGATTTTTAAATAAGTCCGTATATTTTTCTTCTTTTTTTTTTCATACAACTTCATTGAATTTTTATATTCAACTATAGAAGGTATGTCGGTTAGCCACAAAATACAACTCATGAAGAAAGTTTAAACAGCCACGAGCACATAGCTCTGTTTAATAATTACCAGGCTAAACGTTAGCATACTTGATCTTCACAAGTAGTAAATTATGCTTAGGTCAGACTGTATATGAATACGCAGTAGTTTGTAAGAGGTTGAAAAATTTCTTTAAAAACTTTAACACTGGTTTCTTTTTATATTGGAAATACATGCCAAGTCTTACATACAAGAATGTAGCATATGGAAACAAATATCCTATGACCATAAGAGATTTTTTATCTGTTGGAAGAAAATGTGTCTGCAGCAGGACATTGTTTTCTTGCTATAACAGAACAAGTTCTATATTCAAGATAAGACTATTTTGGAACAGTAACAAAATCCATTTTTTGCCAAGAATTTTGGCATAACATTTTTTTATCTTTTTTATCACAATATAAAACAAGTCTAATGATAACTCCAATTCTGATGATTTAAAACTAATACTACTTTAATAACAACTAGATTGCTTTTAAAATTTCATCAATAAATACTTCAATATGAGAATAAATTAAAAAAGGGTTTAACTTTTTGATCGATAAGAGAATTTTAATTAAATAAGGTCATGACCTCTAGAAGTCATATGACTACGTGCGACCAATTGTATTTAAAAGACCTATTAATTGATTAATGGAAAATGATAATTTTTAATTACAAAATACTGATTTTAATCAGTTGAGTAAATGTATTATTTATAAACTAAACTATAAAATGATTCGACATAAAAAAAAAGAATTGAAAAGAGAAATATCTTTCAACTTCTCAATGTTTTAATATCATTTTGATTTTAAATTAAACATTTCAATTTTTATTCTTTATTATTTTTACATTTATTCCAATTAAAAAATTCCTCTTATCTGATTAAACTCTTTGACATTGACACAGATCAAAACCTTTTTTATTTCAATCATTTCTATCACACCTGTGTTTTGTCTCCAGTTCTCTCACAATATTAGAGAGATTTTTCTTAAAATTTTTCGAATGTGCAAATTTTTCCTATAAAAATTATAAAAATGAAGACTGTTGCAAGCACAGACATCCCTTCTGTTACAACAGAATATTCTCTTGGTTGCAGAAATATGAGGACATGAATTAATGTACCCTCAGTAGTTTACATGTATATCGACAACCTGAACATGACACGTATGATGATCAGTCGCAGCATCTATTTGGGCTATTACAGTCTCCAGATTCAACGTGTGTCGTGTTCTATATCACCGTATGACCCTGACCCGATGTCATATGGTCCAAAAACTGTGTAAACCAACATCATTGAACAGCAAACTTAACAGAACATTTGATCGTGAAACATTTCAAACTACATCGTTGCTTCTTTCACTCATTTTCTTTTTCTCTCTAAACTCAACTTGACTTACTGGCAATTAAATCGTTTTAAGTTGTCAAGAAAAAACGTTTTTTAAATATCAACAGCAAATGAGTTCTATCGTTTGTTCAATTTTTTCTCCTACTTCCCTGGATAATTTTCAATATAATATTGGGGGAGAGTAAGGGAGAATAGCAATATCTAGTAATTACAGCTTCTGCTCTATTTTTTTGGTTTTATTATCACGACCCTTGATTAAATAAATGCGTCATAAGGAGGAATTTTTTGATTATTGAGAAACAACAAAAAGTTATCTCAATATTGGAACACTTACCTAATTTACTTCAAACATTTAATGAACATTTGTATGCTAAAATGCTAGGATAACATCATTTTCCTTAGGGTTTACCATAAAATAATATATAAATTATAATTATGTCCAAACAAAAATTACTAAAAAAATATCATATTCATATTTAATTAAGTATGCAATTAACGAAGCGAAAAGCAAATAATTTTCAATAAAAATAAATCCAGTCAAATATTGATAATAAGCTTCAGAGAGAATGTTGCATTAAAGTAGTAAAAGAGACTATTGAAGCATAGAAATAAAAAATTAAAATACAAAACAGAATAATTTTATGGATATTACTGTAAATATTTTTCAAAGATTTCTATCAGTTATTATTATTTTTTTTTTTATTACATTGTGGAATTCTTTTATTATACGTACATATATAAAGATACATAGTATACAATCATTTTTCTCCTCTCTTCTTCCCTTCACAACTATATTGATTCTTTTAGTTGAACTTGCGATAACGAGTAGAAAAGTTGCGTTTTACCACAAAAAATCTAACAAGAAGACCACGATAAAAACAAACTTGATAAAATAATGACGAAAATAGTCCTGACCTTTTTTTTGTGCCATAAGCACCGCATATTCTGTTAATCTTAATCTTCTTTATATATAATATTTCTTAATGATAAAAACAAACTCTTGAAAAGAAAAAAAGATATTCCTACTTTTATCTCTCTCTCTATATTCTCCCATTTTTCGAATTGATGATCAATCAATGTCTCTGGACCAAAGTTTCTTGTCTGTTCATTATATTGAACTCTGAATCTTAAGATAATTTAGTATGAGATATGATGTTACTCTTGTAAATTTTTTTTTTCCTTCATATGTGCATTACATATATCTATAACAAACAAGCATACTTGTATGAGAAATGGAGTAGCACCATAAAAGTTATAATAAATGGAGTATCTTTGAATTCATGAATAGGTATGTAATATGACAATGTCATGAGTTGGTGAAATAAATTCACCTCTATTTTGAAATGTTCAACTTACTCCATAAAATAACGGATTAGATATTATTTGATAGATCATGGAAATTCAACAAAAACTATTCTATTATCTTTCTTCACTTTAAAGAGTCACCTTTAATTTTTACTAAAACTTTCTGAAGTAAAAGTAGCTCCATTTCTTTCAATTGTCCAATGTAACTCTTTTGTATTTTTTATGACTCCCCACCAAAGAAATTATTTTAAATTTTTTACAAGTGATTTAAATATTTTATTGTCTCATAAAAAATACAAATTTTTCATATTCCTTTTAATTTTCTTGAAATAGCTAGCATTTTTTAAATATTATCATTTGATGGAAAACATTTCTTTTTTACGAGTAAAGATATTGACTATAAAAAGACTACAAAAATAAAAAACAAGAAATTCATTTTTTTACACCATTTAATTTTATAGAAATGATTGAGTGACCTTCGGAAATAAAAAAAATTGCTTCAACTACTCGATAAAAGAAATAATATCCGGTTGTATTCTCACAATTTTTTTTCCCCTCTCAACGATCACTAACTTCAATTGTCTGCCATAATTTCCGAAGTAACGTGCTCGATATTACTAGACTGAACTGAAGATTCATCAAGAATGTAAGTGGTGGGGTAATGAGTAATAAATAAGTTTGATAATCACATATAACATGACATTATTTCCATTGATATATTCTTTGTTTATTTAGTTATCGAATTTTTTTCCATTATTAAA
This sequence comes from Chelonus insularis, assembly GCF_013357705.1. Lineage (NCBI taxonomy): Eukaryota > Metazoa > Arthropoda > Insecta > Hymenoptera > Braconidae > Chelonus > Chelonus insularis. The sequence continues at coordinate 1,630,317 of NW_023276783.1, read as the reverse complement.
TGAAATTATTAAAACTTTTAACATCAGTTTATTTTTCGTGTTATATTTTCATGACATTCTGACAACACTAAGTTGAAGAAAATTCGAATTAATAAAAGTACAACGAAAAAAAAATTGCATTTCGTGGTTATATCACGTTGTTTATTTTTTAAAATCTCTGATGGAGCTGTGCTAAATGACATTATACAAGGTTGACAGCTATGCAAATTGATGTTATCAGTAAAGCCACGACGGAAACACAGCTGGTCGACTCTAGTCGTTAGCACTCTCTAACTCTATATGCTACTGCCTCTCGACTTTTATTCCTCTGTCAATGGAGATCCCACAGCGATGTGTAATTACTGCTGTACTCTATTGAAAGTTTACGAGTTAATTGATTATCGATAAATATATTTTCTATGTATATCTACAGCTACAAGAGAAAAAATTTACTCACAGTTTGAATTTTAAAATTCCTTATATCCTTTTCGAATGAATTACATCATACTGATTATATTGAAGTTCTTTTTTGAAATAGTAAAGTGATAATAATTGTATTCTTCATATATTTTTCATTCTTTCAGAATACGTCATCAAGTTTGATAATACTTGGAGTTTTTGAGATAACATAATAGTCATTATTCATGAGCCAGTAATAGAGAATCGATCCAATTTCTCTTGTTAAAGTTTACAAACGTATTTCCTCGAGAATTTAATGTATAGATAACGTTGAAGAGGACGAAGTTTTGAAATCCGTTGTAACTATTTTTCTTGTGTATAATTTCAAAAACTCCATTCAATTATAATCGTATCCTTGGAAACTAATTGATATGTTTCAGAGAATTTTTTAAAGAGCTTTAAGCCTTTTACACCTTAATAAATGGCTTGTACACTCAAGTAATAACATAACAGTCAAACAAATGACTTTATATATTAACAAAAACAATTCAAGATGAAGTTCTACAAATAAGGGTAAAGAATAATTTGTCTATCGTGATAAAACGTATGGCAATCAAAGTAGTAATATAAAGAGGAAAAAATGAGGAAAGAAAAAATCAAAGAACATATAATAGAAAGAAAAATGGGCTTGCAGAAATAAGAGTATTTGCAGCTGGAGCTAGAAAATCCCTTCTCTTTTTATTCCACCTGGTTAAGTTTGCTCAGAGTCGTAAAAGTGGCTTTTTCTTTTTCTTTTCGTCCTCATACAGACCTCCTTGTACTCCTTTGTTGAGACAAAAATCGCACGCTTGCCAGTAGTATAAGCACTACACGCGTCAGACATGCGCACGTATCTCTCAACTCATAACTACTCTTTCGCGCGCGCTTCTGGCATTCAGTCTGCTCAACTATCGCGCTGCGGATAATCGTCTGAAAGTTAGCTGGAGAAAGTTAACAACTCTCTAAATACATAAAGACATAAAAAGCTGAATATAATTATCAGTTATTTTACAGTATAAAGTGATTGTTCAAAATGGATTTAAACTTACTGTTATATCTGTAAATGAAATTTGTTATAAAGTTTAGTGAATGAGTTAAGAGTTGTTGTGTTATTTAAAGCACAGATGTTTTCTCTCATGAGAATAAATTCTTATGATAAGTCATATTTTATGCAAATCTTCATCAAAGTCTTAACTTCTGTATGACTTGACATCTGTACAGTTGTTAAATGCTTCTGAATCATTCCACCATTAACGTATTAATCAAACGATGCTTTAATAACGTGCTGTCTGCTTGAAATAATACGAGCTGTAGTAGATAACTTGACAGATGAAGCGACCGGAATTCATTCTTTTGACAGTTGATTGTACTCTAGAGAATAACAGTCCAGTTAAAAAAGGAATCTGATTATATGTTACTTACCACAGCCATGGAATGATGTTAAAACTTGAAAATACACCAAAGCAATGCTGCTGCAGTTGTTATTTAATCTGTCATCCGAAAGCGGAGGGCATACACTCAGCATAGATAATGACGCAGTCCCCAACTCCATCGACCAGCAAATTACACGATGATAAATCTATTGCGTTGGTAAATGACTCATTATTGAAAATCAACTAGTTATTATCATAAATATATTATTATAGTTATTATTCTAATGATTTTATATGTTATACAAATAGTATAATAATATTGGTCGATGAAATCAATTTTTTCAGTCACACGAAAATTGATGTTTGATTTAGATAAGAACTTTTTTTTTCTAAATCTAAATATCATTTACATTTTTTTTTTTTATACACACGTAAGGCTTTTTGTAATAATTCATTCTATTTTAATAAAGAATGATAAAAAAATGTCTAATAATATATTGATTATTGATTGATAAAATAATTAAAGAAAAAAAATCTTAATTAAAAAAGTCCTCCAAAAGACTGGTATGTAAAAAAGAGGATGAAAAATATTTTAATCCTTAAAATTATTGTAATTAATGAATTACATGATTATTTATATAGTTTTTGATATTTTCATACTGTATTACTTCTACATCATTCTACATATACGCCATTTGATTAATTAATTACTCAAGCTTCAACATTTTATAACTTTGTGTCAGAAACTACTGCCATATAAAGATATTTAGTGTTCACAAAATAGTCATAATTTTAATGTTTGTTGGTTTTTTATAGCATACAAAATATAAATTTATTTTTATTGTCAGCTGTAAAAGAAATTTTATTATGAAAAAAAATAAATAAAAATCAATCGAAAAATAATAATATAAATATTTTCACTTTAATTATTAAAAAGAAATTCAATTAATATGTATATATATTTTTCTATTGTTAAGTAAACTACAGGGACATACCTTATTCCATAGAGTCTCAGCAATTAATTTGTTTGTATAATATTGTCCAATTAGTGTTTGGTGAGAAGTATCTCATGTATAGTTGTCCTTGGCATTCAGTTAGTGAATAGATTGTATTGAATGTTGCAGCAAATACAGGATATCAACTGTCAGGTGGCACAGTTCCGGGATCTGCTGATTAACATCGGACAGCCTCGGGATGGACCTGAATTACGGGAACGTGTTCGTAAGCTACGTCGGAACTGTGTAGAGGCTTGCAAACATACTTCCCAGTTGGTATTGCCACAGATGCGTAGGTAAGATATCAGTGAATAGATTTGGAGACACATTTTTCCTCCTGAATGATTAGCTGCTATAAAAAGAAAAAAAATTCGTGAGCTTAAAGATCTTTCCGGTCATCCACTTGCTTTAATGAAAATTTTAATGTTTAATGCTACCACTTAATCGTTTCGTTAAGACATCATAAAGATATACTCAGGTAGTGATAGAGTGTTTTGACCCATCTCAAATCTCCACTGGATTAAATATCATGCTTGCTCGTTTTACCTTTTTTCCCCTCTTAACTTACTTTTTTTTTATCGTTTCCATGATTTTATTTTAGTCCTGCGTGTCTTATCATAATTTTATATCGTTTTATTTCTTCAACCATATTGTGCACGCATGCTTTAAATTTTATTCATTATTCGAACATAATACGGTAATATTCATGATATCTCGAATGATACTTTATTATCAAAAGAAAAAAAAATGAATAAGTTTAATATTTTCAGTATATATTTACATATCACACTTGTTACCTTAGGTAACTCAACCAATTAATAGATAAATATCATTAAAGCAGTAAATGCTGAATAGAAAAGCACATATTTGATCTAGAGATTTAAGAGTAAATATTTAAGAAGAATCTTGCAATTAGAAAATAAATAATTCTTCTTTGTGATATCTTAATTATAGAATAAATCATTGGAGATTCTTCCAAGTAACAATGATGAATTTTTAATAATAATCCAAAAGTTTTTCTTTTTAAATTAACAAAAAAAATTTTAATTCAGTTATAAACTTTTCTTTGATAATGAAAAAACTTATTTATTCAATTCCTCAACTCTGTTTATCTGAAAACTTTATTATCTTATTAATTCAATGGCACACAACAAATAAAGAAAAAAATAGTATCTTTATATTTAATATTTAGATATTCACCATTTCAAAATATTTCACAAATATCCGTATTCTTTATGTGTAATGATAAGGTTTTTTTTCTCAATCCATTGCAAAGGAATAATCGATTTGTCTGTGATAATTCCAACTTCCTACTCTATGTCCTCATTTCCTTTCTTTCACTGAAGAATATCCGTGTATTAAAAATAAAACAGGCTTCCAGGATTTACAGATAAAGACGAAAAAATATATAAAGAGTATATATCCCGTTGAAATTCTCTGGGGGTTGCAAAGCTTCGCAATGCTTTCATCAGCTGTGTGCAGTGAAAAACTCCAGCTTGAGTCTGCCATCAATGATGGCATTACTCTCGAAGCTAAAATAAAAGAGAGAAAAAAAAATGTTAAAGATTGGAGCTCATGAATTTGTATTATAATTTCTCTCATATGTAAAAGATATCTGAAATGTGAATATATGCACGCAAAAATGTGATCGATCATAAATTCACACTCCAACTGTATTCAGAGACTCTCATATATACCACTGCCACTAGTAATGTCACTTTAGAATGAACTAAAAAAGTGAAATACGCGTAATTATGTCACCAGAGTAAGAAAATAGTAGTCGGAAATAATTAAAAAAATAATTATCGTTGACCGACGGCTAGAAAAATTTATATATAGCACCAGTTGACATAAAAGTTGAGAGTCTAGGGTATATTCAAAGTTAATTTAGCTACGTACGGTATGATATACTTTTTAAAAATGGAGCAAGAATCTTAACAAAATTAAAATTGGTCCTCTCACTTATATTCAAGTCAAAAGCAAAAAAAAAAGATCATGAGTTTTAATATAGAAATTTAAAAAAAATTATGAATGTGTCGAGCTACCATTTATGTAGTAGACTGAAAGCCTCTGGCTGTTTACAGAGATCATCAACTCTTAAACACGACATCTAACAAATTTTCTTTCCATTTTGCATCTTAATTGGACGTCAGTGCAATCGACCTTGGCATACCAGCAGACAGTCCGAATTTGGTTCTTCTTTTCTTTGTAGCCCAGTTGTTTCTGAGAGAGCTTCACAAGTGTAAGAATCTTGTACGTATTGTACCCATGGATATGTCTGATTATTACGGTAATTATCCATTCCACCTGTAACGTAAAAGGTCTAATTATCGTGGGTTACTTAATTATTTATTCCATTTTTATAAATTTGTCTTTGATTATCATACTTTCGAAAACTTCTTATATAATATTTTGTATATTTTAAAAATTAAATGTTCTCATTAAAGTTACATCACACAAATGATTTGACCTTTTACCTCGAATTTTTAATCTAAGTCTTTTATAATTTATTTAATGAGTAAATTTTGGAATTTCTAGCAAGTAAATCTGGACCATCAAACATTGGTAATGTGATATCATCAATTTTACTATGTAAACCAATAACACCGAATTTTAACGAAGAAGAACTCTGTAGTATACGTAAAGATTCATCAGAAATAAGCGCACTTGTAGCTGAACTTCAAGAATTTATGCCTCAATCAGAAGCTGATATAGGTGAGAAATAACATATTTCACTTTTATTACTTCAATAAAATATTTTCAAATGTTGTAAGGTAAATGGACTAGTTATTACTCACTTTTTCTTCTCTCGTTCTTTCTTTCTTTTGCCCTAGTTTTTCACCTTTTTTAATAATTGAAATTAGCGCTATAATTATTATAATAATACAAATTGCATTTAATTTTTTAAATCGTTTATTTTTAATAGGATTAAATACTAGCTTTTACAGAAGCATAAAGATGAAAATTATATATTTAAATTTTAAACTTTGGTATTATTTTTTTTTCCCTTAAGAAAAAAGAAAATAATTGTTAATCCTATTATTGGAATATTTTCAGAGAAATCAATTGCATTGCAAGACGGATGTGCTGGTACAATTCGTACTAATGGGGCCCGGAAGGGCAACAGGTGGGACAATAGAAGTGGAAATCCGAATTATTTTGGTGGCAGCTTTAATTTTCTCTGTTGTACCTCAAGGCCTAACTATGTGTAAGCCTGTGAAGGTACCATTTTCACCCATCAGGACGAAATATATTATAAAAGAGACAAAACATTGTAGATATTTAGAAGTCAAGTCTTGTTGATAAAATATGTATACATTTATATGTATTATACGCATATATATATGTAGATATTTTATTGAAGAATTTTATCTCATTAATTAGTTTTAAATAAGAAAAATTTTAATGTGGATAGATGGATAGATAAAAAGATCTATATATTTCTTGAAAGAATTGTTAAAAATATTTATTAAGTAGAGAAAGAAAAATATTTGAAAAGTATAGTGTATGACTGCCAGAGTTTTAGTCAGCGCCTGAAAAGTGACAGAATTGTCGACGAAAGTACGACTGATAAAATATGTATTTAAAAAGAAAGGAGTCATATAAATCATGCACGAGAGCTTTTCTTTATCAGGGAAAATGAATTCTCTGTGGCCCAATGGACGTACCGACGACTATTCAAAAACTCAAAGTAGTGATGTAGAATAATATAGCGAATATAAAAACTTAAAAGTGCGATAACAAAAAGGACATAATGATAATAATGAAGAAGAAATAAGTTCATATTATAATTGAATCGCAATCGATCATAAAGCAATTGGGAGGCACAGTGTGCCAGTGTGATAGAGATCTTATTTTATATTTATGAGACAAGTCATAACTTATTCTGTCAAGTATTAACAAAATTTTTTAATAAATTCATTTAACAATTCATTTGTTAACATTCATTCAAAATTATTTACTTCATTATGCAATAAATATTTTACCTTAATAAATAATATTTCAACAGGAGAGATGTGACTTGTTTCGACGTTAACTTGGGTCCAATTATTTATTCCTATTTATTTATCTGATGATATCTGCAGGTATAGCAGTATGTCTCGGAATGATGGATTCTATGAGGAATAAATTAATTTAGAAAAAAAATTAAACTACATTAGGTAGCATATTAAAATCTCCGATGCGGGTAATCGTAGATTAGTACTTACATAGTTTTGAACACTACACTAGATAAATAATCAAAGGAAGATGATAATCAAAGTCAATATTATTAATATTATTATTCTTATTGTATTAGAGCATATCGAGAATTCAACAACTCTCTTGAGTGGACCAACTTCTCTAAATAATGGAAAGAATCAACTATTAAATAATGTACAGTTTATGAAATTATCATCAATTAAATCAACCAAAATAACAGAATCAAAAATTAAATAGTTATTATACTTAGGTATGCATTAATATCACCATAAAATTAAACAGTTCTCATATGATTATAGTAGAATAAGTGCTACCAAATGTAAGATTGTACTATATTTTCCAGCACATCTTGCATTATATAATTATGGAAACAAAATTGCGAATTTTAATTATTATGATTCATTAATGAATAAAAAAAAATACTTATGTTGTATGCACTAAATACTATAATTAGTGATAACAAACAATTGAAGATGTTTCGTCAACTCATTAAAATGACAGTGTCTATGAGACATAATTAAATAATTCGATTAAAATAACATCCCTAACATATAAAAAATTTTCATTTCAAATTTACTATATATAATTGTAAAGATCAATTATTTTCTTCTGATGAAGTTCATTTATTCAGGATATGATAATGATGCGTAAATAAAAACGTAACATGGTGTACTTTAAAAAATAAATTATGTTTCTGTAATAAAAATCTTTTTTTCTTCAATCCATGAAAAATATAACCTGAATATTACACGTACTTGGACAGTATGTAAAAAATGGTTTGTAGTAGAATGACACTATTATATGATCTTAAAAAAATAAGTTTACTTTTTAAAAATTTTATCGTTTTATTTTATAATCAACGCTTTTTATATCTTGAAAGGATCATTATTTTGGGAAGCTCATGATACTCATGGATGAGATGCACGGTAGCGCTTCGCATGTTCGGTTTTTGTACTAATCACTTTTGGAGTCATCGGAATATTTCGGCTTCTGTGCTTGTACCGGCAGGTTATATTTGTCAAACCCATCGAATCACTTACAAATTTATAATTAGGAGAAGTTTTGATGACATTAATATACAAATAAATTACTTGAACATTCGAATAATGGGTAACGTTGATAAAACAACTAACATTATTACATTAACTTTACAGTTATATTTGAATAATAGTTCTTTGAAAGAATCATTTAGGATAACACACGTGTCATAACCTGTCAAATGTCGGCATATTTTCTTTGTTGATAACAATAAGAATACTTATTCTTGTTTTATTTACAGCAGTTACAAGCGGAGTTTCATTTATACTTTCATCCATCATCACAGTAATTGTGTTCTCTGGAATGCAAATGTATAGAAGCTGGCTAACATCTTCTCAGCTACATACAATTTTGGGTGGTTACATCGGTTCATTATTATTTGTATTTATTTTAACTGCATTAGGAAATTTGGAATCTACAATATTTGGGAGATCATTTCAGCTAAAGTTCTTTCCTGAAGGTTTGATAATAGTTTCTCAACTTATTTTTCATGATCATTTATACCGACAGATCTTTTATTTTTCTATTTTAACTTTTTTCAGTGTTTATTTCGCTGATTTTTTCAATGATCGCTTCAGGATTGGTGCATCGGGTATCTACAACAACGTGTTTTTTATTTTCAATAGTTGCTCTTTATTATGTAAATAAAATTTCTCAAGAACATTATGCCACACCGACAGCAACTACAACTTTACATGTAAAAAAACGAAAATGAAACAATCGATAATATAAATAATTTGTTCTACAATAATTTTTTATTAAAAATAATTTTTTAATTTCTAAAATAAAGATTCATATTAATGATTTAAATTAAAATTTATTAATCATATTACTGCTCTAAAGTAATTTTGAAGATTGTGATTTTATTTCTTTATGTTTTTCAGCTTCTTCTTTATCGCTGTAATATTCATATACTTCATCAGTTTCATTATTTTCATCAAATTTAGTTTGATTGTGTAATTGGGATTGATTTTTTCGTGAAGGAAGAATATGTTTATATATTGACATTGCTTGAGTCACAACACCGGAGATATCAGATACATTACTTGGAATTATTAATGTATTACTTGTTTTTGCTAATTTATTGAATGCTCGAACATATTGTTCAGCAATACTCAATGAAGCTGCATCTTTACCATCTTGTAAACTTAAAGCATTTGCAACCATTTGAAGACTCTTAGCACGAGCTTCGGCAACTGCCAAAAGTGCAGCAGCTTCTCCACTTGCTTTATTTATTTGCTCCTGTTTCTCAGCCTCTGATGCAAGAATTCTAGACTGTCTTTTACCCTCAGCAACATTGATATCTGCAGTTCTAATACCTTCAGATTCTAAAATTGCTGCTCGCTTTCGACGTTCAGCTTCCACTTGCATTTGCATTGCTTCTTGAACTCTCGTTGGTAATCTTATATCACCTGAAATTAAATTTCATTATTAGACTTTTAAAATAATATAAATTTTTAAATGTATTTTTTATTTTAATATTTTTAAATAACATACGAATTTCATATCGAAGACAAGTAATCCCCCAAACCTCACTAGCTTTATTTATACTGGCAACAATGTTAACATTAAGACCTTCTCTTTCTCTAAAGACGTTATCTAAAGAAATTTTTCCTAATTCAGATCTCATTGTAGTTTGCGCGAGCTGTATTATAGCAAATTCAGGATCTTCAACTCCATAAGATGTCAAATAAGGATCATTTATTCTAAGATATAAAACACCATCAATATCCAGAGTAACATTATCTGCTGTAATTGCACTCTGCTTCGGTACATCGATAGCAATTTCTTTCAAGCTCTGGACATATTTTATTTTATCAATAATGGGAACTAACATATTAAAACCAGGCTCTAGAATTCTATGAAATTTTCCCATTCTTTCTACAATCCAAGCCTAAAACATTGTTTTTTATAAAAAAATAACCAGGTATCTTTTAATATAATTGATATATTCAACGAAAAGAGATAGAAGTTTTTAGAATCAAACCTCTTGCTGTGGCACAAACATTATTATTGTATTTAATGGCGTAGTAGACCTTTGTCGCACTTGAAGAGGATATAACGGAATGAATGATGAAGATGATGGGAAAACATCTGGATGAGCTACAGAATTCTGTAAATTACGTTTAAAGTTTCATCATTTTATACAATTTTGTTAGGTTATACAAACTTTAAAAAGAACATTCGTTTAGAACGTATGTTATTATGATACAAGCATATATTCTTACCCGAATAATTCCTAAACTACGTGTCATAAATCTTGCTTTTCCAATCATTTTAAAACATTCGTTAAAAATAAATGTCGAAAAAATTGTTTTTGTACCGGCAACAGCAACTTGTCGCGTGGGGTGTAGTGAAAACCGGACGTTTATAAAACTACATGTCGCGCTCATGTAATTCATGAAAATCAGAGTTGATATGAACTTTTTGATTGGGCGTTTAAAATTTTTTTTCAATTTAAACTATGAACTCATTGCTAGCAAGGTATTTATAATAACTTGGTTAAAATGATTGGTTAATTGATAAATAATTTAAAAATATAAAATTGAAATATATTTTCGCATATGAATATTAATTTTATTATGAAATTGAGAATAAACTTGACAATAATAATAACAATAAAAATAATCTTTCCAGAGTATATGTATACAATCTTCGAATATTATTAACTATTATAAACTGATTTTATTTCAGCCATTAATTCATTTAATTTAAGTGCGTTGTCATCAGTGACTTCTTCAGTACCAGTACAATCTTGAGGAATGGTATATGCTTGTCGTACTCCTTGACATAGTTGCGTAGATACAGGATTTTCTTCCAGTACTTCAGGAGTTTCATCAATCAATGAAATACCCCATTCATTATCTTCATGAAGTGGAGTAGCATCTTCAGTTGCTTCAACTGCTAATTCTTCTTTCGGGATAGCTTGATAGTCCTTCTGTCGTTGTCTACAAAATGTATCATCACAATTAGGATTAGGTCTAAGTGTCATGGAAGGGAAGAAATCCTGCATTGCATTGTATCCCAGGTAGTAAGAAGTATTTCCAAAATTGAGTAAATATTTTAATGCATTCTGGGCCAAAAAACCAGCAACGATACCCATTGTTGTAGGTAATGATGCAGCACAAACACCTTCTCGTTTCAGAGTTTTCTCATCAATATTTGATGCTACAACCAAAGGAGGAGCACAGGCAAAACAAGCAGTTTCTCCAGGAATTATAAATTGAATATGCCCACTCACAGCATTTTCTGATACTCCACTTTCAAACCATTTAATATTTAATTCATTACATGCCATATTAATGGTCATTCTTGCTTCAAAATTATCAACACAACTTAATACCAAGTCAACTGGACCATTCGTGAGACTTGAAGTGTTGATAGCTTTCATAAAATCATCAAAATGATCTACAGTAGTAATATTATAATTATGAGTTTCAATTTGAACGTCAGGATTTATAGATTCTAATGTTTTTGCTGCTGCATCAACCTTGCTTAATCCAACTTGATGAGGTTGAAAAAATAAACGATTCATATTAGCCAATTCTACCTTGTCATAGTCGAATAAGACTAATTTTCCAATACCACATCTGGTAAACATTTCAGCAGTAACACTGCCAACTCCACCAACTCCTACAATAGCAACTGTTAATTCACGAATTTTCTCATAGTTTTCAACAATTCCCATTCGTTTTAATGCCATCAATCGACTGTATGGATTTGTATCCACCACTTCACTTGACAATTGTTCAATCTTTTCACGAACATGTGATGCATTTTTTGATTTTTCAATTTCCAATTGTAATTCTAATGTTTTTATTCGTTGTTTTAACTCTTCTATGGTACTCATTTTGTCGAATAGCAATATTATAATTAATTACAAAATTTTTGAGAACAGATCATACAAAGTAAACATATGTTCTTTGACAGATTCCAGATTTTAACTGAAAGAACTCTCAAGTGATCCACGTAGTAACGACTTCAACGCTCACCATATACATCGTCACCACACACAACTATACTTTCTATCACAACTACAATCACTGACTTATGTCGATAAAATCGGCTTTTAATAAAAAGATTGAAAAAAAATATTAATTACCATTGTAGTTAGTCTTTTATACAAAAATTAGGTTTATTGCAATTTAAATAATTAGTCTATTATTAACATTGATTAGCATTCATAATATACACACGAAAATGCAAATATTTGAATGAACTCTTTAAACATTTTTTTGCGCCATTAGTTGATGAATAGCTAGTTGAACTCTTAACTCTACACAAGCATCTTTTTCTTCTATAATACTTTTTATGAGTGTCATCATTTTTTTCTGAATAAAAAAAAAAATAAAAACATTAAATTATCTTTACTTAAAAAACATCAATTAAATCAGTATCAAATGATTTAGTTTACCTCAAGTAGTTGATTTTCTTTAGCTAATTGAATCATTGCTGTAATTTCTGCTTCATTTGGTGAATAAATTCGTGTTTCTTTTGGCCTCAATGTTTCAGATCCTTTTTCAAAAATTAAGTCATTCAATCGTTTTATTTCATTTTTTTCTTGCATAATTCGCGTTCTTAGTAATGCTTCCATATTAATTAATTCTTCATAAATTAAACTTTCTCTTAATCTTTCCATTGAATCTTCTTTTTCTAGTGGTTTATTTTCAGATTCTTCAGCTTTTATTTCAGAACTAATATCTAATCCATCAACATTATCTTTGCCAGTTGTGAATGATTTTTTATCACTTCCATCAATATGTAAATCATGCTTTTCTGGTTTTACTTTCATTTCTTCAATATTTTTTACATTATCTGATTTGGCGATTGAACCTGATAGACGTCTTGATTGATCAATTACTTGATTTTCGTCGTTACCTTTAACTTCTTCATCTAAACTTTTTTGCGCTTGTCCTTCAAGTTTTTGTACAGTCTTATATTTTCGTTTTAACTGAGTAATAAGTCTCTGCACTTCCCATAATTGTTCTTCTCTTGCTTTAGTAACAAATCCATCATTCATTTGCATATGAATTTGAGATAAGAGTGATTCTTGTTTGGCTAACTCTCTAGCAATGCTATCAACATCATCAGGCAAGTTGGTACTACCTGAAGGTAATGGAGGAATATATTTTGTTAATTTAAGTTCTGGAAACAGAGCTTTACAGTGGCATAAAAGCGCCAAAAGCAGTCTATGACTCATTTGCAAAACTGGACTCAATGTCATCGCAATTGCTTGCGCATTCATCTTGGTTGTTTTTTCTCTACTCGTTACGTGATCTAAATGCAATGTAACCCACGCTAAAAGTGTTTGATTGCACTCTGGAAGTTGAAGAACTAACTGAGATAGCTGATATTCTCTTTGTGCTACATCTTTTGTTGATGCTGCTTGTTCAAATTTTGATACCATCTCACTACTATCCAGTACTGGCTCTGGTAATTCTCTAAAACAATTTCGAATCATTGAAATTCAATTTAAAGATCATTGTTTATGTTTAGTACACAAGTAATTACTTGAAAAATAAAACTAAAAGACTTGTAGCAATAGTTGGATCAAACTCAAAAATATTCACTGTTTCTCGTTGATTGTAAAGCTTTTTCAGATGTTGAACTTTCGATTTAACACCTGGAACTTTATATAAACCTTCGGTAGTCATACCAAATTCCTCTAAATAATCGATACAGTTACGAACAACTAAAGGTAGCTCTACTCCATCATGACATCGACTTCTCTCAACAGCAAGATGAAGGCTGACTCCAAAAATTGGTTGAGCTTCTACGAATAAAATGTTCAGTAAAAAGTTGACATTAGTGTTTAACTTGTGTAAATTTAGATATTCTATAATATTTTCAAAAATAAATATTACCTCCAATATCAATGCCCTCTTCCACATGTTTACCTTTCTTTTTTTCTTTCAATTTAATCTTAATTTTATCCTTATCTTTATCCCGGTCTTTTTCTTTTCGTTTATCTTTATCTTCTTTATCATCTTTATGTTTTTCATCTTTATCACGTTTCTTTTTCTCTTTGTCTTTATCAGTTTCTTTGTCTTTTCCATCTTTTTCTCTAGATTTTTCTCGTTTCTTTGATGGAAACTTGAAAGTTTTTGTTTTTTTACTCTTCGAAGGGCTTCTGAGAATCATTGATTATTTATTTGTTGAATAAGTGAATCAAAAATAAAAATATATTAACTTGTATAAGTTATAAATGCTCGAATAAATACATAAAAATTAAGAATAACGAAACTAATAAGAAAGATAAGAACCAAAAAATCACAAAAGGTTGAAGTTAGACGGTCTTTCATCCTGAGCTTTTTGAGAATAAATACAAACTATATTTAAAAAAATATATCTTCTAATTAGATTAGAGGTGTCGAGTTAATGTATTTAGAGACAGGAAGAAAAATAAATTACTTAGTCTCTTGATCTTCATCGGGTGAACTCTCGCCTTCTAGAGTAGCATAACCTCGATCTTTTCTATCCTTTTTATCTTTCTTTTTTCCACCTAATAATTCTTTTTTCGAATGTTTATCATGAACTCCTTCGTCGCTGACTAGAAACAATCACATTAACCTCGAAATTCTTCATTAATACTTACATAAATAAAAATATTAAACTATTCACATTAGAGGTTATGAAATGAATTCTGTCTACTTACAATCACTTTCATTACTTTTTCTTGCAGATTCTGATGCATAGAGTCCAGGAAATTCTTTCTCTACATCTGGACTTTCAAAATCCATTATTAAATGCTATTTTTCTATGATTTATACGTTTATTTTACGTTATTTATTCCATTAAACTAAAGATTGACACTACTCAATCGAACTAGTAGAACTCCACACCATATTCTTCCTCTCTTTCTGATATATAATTGTCTTTATTTTATATTTCTTCTTTATTTACATTTCTTACAGAAAAATTTAAAATTGAAATTAACAACTTTGTATTAAAAAACAATATCAATAAATAACAAACGCTCATACTAAGATTTAAAAATGAATTCATTTTACTCCAAAATCGAATTAAAACTCATCTTAAGTAAGTTTTATTTCGCAACTGGATTTATTTATTCATAAACTGGTAAACATAAATTTTATTTTGCATTTTGCAACAATAATTGTAATATTAATAATACTTATGCAGAAAAGGAATTTATTTATGTCAATACAAATGATCACTGATAAACTCAAGCGGGAACATGATAAATGAATAAAAGATTTTTTTTATTCAACAATGCGATAATAGAGGTATTAAAAAAAACACTAATGTTTATAATTCTTTCCAGGTAAATCCTTCAAATGTCTTAACTATTCAATGAATAGTTAAATTTTTTCTACAAACTTTTAAACAAAAAAAAGGCATTATTTCTTGCATGCATTGATGCACAATAATGCTATATCTTCTCAACCTACTTCTTCGACTTCATTAATCCTTCATCCACAATCATCATTGCGAAATTTATTTTAATGAAATGCGTATTTAATCGAGGAACTATCTCATGATCATATGTTATATTCACTTTGTCACTGGGTGACCTTGCCAGGATTTTTCTCTCATTCTGGAGTATGAGTAACTCTTGTTGATGATTATTACCAGCATATCTTGAAACAGTGTCTGGTCCAGTAGGTCAGTAACGGTCGAGAGTATCAGATCAAAATCATATTAGCATTGATCCGAAATATTGTCGAATTTTATCATTTTATAAAATTTTTCAATAAAAAAGATTTAACGTTATATTTGAAAGAACTTGAAAGAATTTAATAATTATATAATAATAAATAACTAAGTAATTTAATATTTAATAATATTGATTAAATGTTTGGTGTTATAATTTGTTCTTGGTGTTTGATAATACAATATATTACTACTATCTTCTAATATTTTGTATTGTTTGGTAATAATTAACAAAAAAAGTGGTTGCCTAATTTTAAATGAAAGGAAAGAAATTAATGACAATGGATTAATCAAATTATATTTCACACTTTTACTTACGAGCCTAAAGCCCAAATGACGTTAGATCCATCAGCTTTGAAATTTACCTTTCAATTTCTTCGAGAGCTTCGTTAGTGCGTGACATTGATCTGAAAACTCTTCTGATCATATTCTTTATCGTAAAAGTGATAATTTCATTAAGCGTATTATCAAGTTGTTTGGCAGTTACAATAGCTATATGATATAAGATTCTAAGTGGTTCACATAATATTTTTTAAATCATTTTTTGTTATATTTCTAAAATACCTGTCAAGTAGATGGAGAACATCTAAATCAAGATTCAACTCAACTCATCCTAACTTTGATGGTGAATTTGACAAGTATTTTTTGATTAAGATGTAAGTTTTTTATATTTTTCAATATCAAGTACTAATAATACAATAATTTTGATTATTGTGGGTTCAGTGTTGTTTTTAGATATTTAAATAAATGGCTGCTTACATGGTGATTATATTTTCTCTTGCGATTCTGCACTTTGGAATGTCAATGCCACCCTTCGATTATCTGAAGAACATTTTAAACTATTTTAGGCAATATCCACCGTTCCCTAAATTATATTCTAATCAGGAACCTCCAATATTATCATCTTACGATTTTATAATTATTGGAGCGGGTTCTGGAGGATCAGTGGTAGCGAATCGCTTAACAGAGATTGGAGATTGGAAAGTTTTGCTTTTAGAAGCTGGAAAAGAAGAAATTTTCCTCACTGATTGGCCTCTTTTGGCAGCAGCGATGGAAGTGACAAGCTATAATTGGGGGATACAAAACAGAACCAAGTTCATCAAAACATAATAAAAACAAGGGATATTGTCTATCAATGATCAATGGTTGTTGTAATTGGCCAAGAGGAAAAGCAGTTGGTGGAACATCTGTGATAAATTTTATGATTCATTCGAGAGGATCAGAAAAAGATTTCAATCAGTGGGAAGCTAATGGAAATAAGGGATGGAGTTATAGAGATGTTTATCCGTATTTTTTAAAAATGGAAAAATTAAATATAAATATGAATAATGAAATTAAAGGAATAAACAGGAATATTCATGGAAAAAATGGTTATTTGGATGTCACTTTTGCTCCTTGGACTTCTAAATTACGAGATAAATTTTTAGATGCCGGCGAAGAATTAGGATATAACATTAAAGACTGTAATGAAGCTAATCCCATTGGATTTTGCCCTGCTCAAGTTAATTTACGTCATGGTAGACGTGTAAGTGCTTACAAATCATATTTAAGACCAATAATAAAGCGAAAAAATTTTCATTTGCTCAAAGAGTCAATTGCTACCCAAATTGTGATTGATCCCATAACTAAAGTAGCAACTGGAGTCAAATTTGTAAGGAATGGAAAGTCATTTTATATAAAAGCTAATAAAGAAATAATATTAAGTGCTGGTAGTATCAATTCACCCCAATTATTAATGTTATCAGGTGTTGGCCCTAAAAAACACTTGGAAACACATGGAATTAATGTTGTTCAAGATTTGCCTGTAGGGTTTAATCTCCAGGACCATATTAGTATGGCAGCCTTGACATTTCTAGTAAATGATAGTGTTACTATCGTAGAAAATAGAATTGCTACTGATTTTAAAAGTGCCTTTGACTATTTAGCTTATGGTATGGGTCCCCTTACTGTGCCATCTGGAGCCGAAGCTCTGGCTTTTATCAACACTAAAAAAGATTATTCAAAATATCAAACAAATGACTCACCTGAAAATGATGATCCAGATATTGAACTTGTATTTGGTATCGGTTCAATGGCTGGAGATTTATCAGGAACATTACGAAATATATTTAATTTACCAAATAAATGGTTTTATGAAGTTTTTGGTAATTACATTGGTCGAGATGCTTTTAGTATTGTTCCTGTTTTGCTGCATCCTAAAAGCCGAGGTCGTGTAAGTCTTCGAAGTTCAAATCCATTTGATCCGCCAATTCTTGAAGCTAATTATTTTGATGATGAAGAAGACTTGAAGACGCTGGTGGGAGGAATTAAAAAGGTATGTCATCATTTAATATAATATATATTTATTAACTATTTTTACAATCTCTATATTCTACAATAAATTATATTTTCAGGCAATAAAAATAGCATCAACACAATCATTTAAAATGTATAATGCAACACTTTTACCCGTAAAATTTCCCGGATGTAAACACTTGGAATTCAATTCTGATGAATATTGGGCTTGTGTGTGTCGACAAATATCGACAACGCTTGGACACTTCGTTGGTACATGTAAAATGGCACCAAGAGAAGCTAACGGTGTTGTTGATCATAATCTTAAGGTATACGGAATCGAAAGATTAAGAATAGTTGATGCTAGTATAATTCCTTCTTTGATTGCTGGTCATACGAATGCGCCAGCTTATATGATTGGTGAAAAGGCCAGTGACTTAATTAAGGATGAATGGTTAAGGGAAAAATAGATATTAGAAATAATAAAAAAAAAAGGAGAAAAAAAAGTTGGAAAGGCACATAAGAGAAAATTAGAAACTATTTTACGAGGGTAGATAAATGATTGGTTGCTTGCTACCGAATACCTCGAACTAGTCACGCAAGAACAAATCGATCGTTTTACTTTGGTATATACTTGTGTATATTATAATAAATTATATCTTCTTTTAATATACCAGGTACTTTATAGCTTTTATGAAGCTCAAATAAATAAGTCAATTTTTAGACTATAAAAAAATAATCCATACTCAATTATCGTTATGTTGTAAACTAAAATATTTTTATAATTATCAAGTAAGGCAGTAATGATGTTATTATCAATTTGCCTGAACCTGAAACATAAATGTTATAATTATTTTTTCTATAATTAATAGTACTATTAATGATATCTGTATGATTACTGTAACCAAAGAATGCGTTTTTATTCTTTCAATTTAGATATCATTAAAAAATTATAAATAGAATCATTTATTTCTATGTAATGATCAATTAAAAAAAGGTATAAAAAAAGAATTTAAAACACATTCTCTGATAAGATTAATGTTATAATATTTTTAGTAGTGATAAAAATAAAACGTACTATTTTCACTAAACCTAATACAGTCTAGTTTATTCTCTGTTAGAATATAATCTTGTGCACAGGAACAAATATTATTTATACAATCAATATTAGCTACTTCATGAGGTTTTAATTCTGTATCTGATGTAGGTAAGACACATTGAGATCGACTATAACATGGTTTTCCAATCATTTCTGGATCTGAAAATATCATTTTTATGTATAATACAATATTAAATTTATATTTAATATTTCAAAACTTACTTAATTTTCTCACACATTCTGTTTCTCGTGGTTTCAAATCTAAAACACATATACACTTGTTTTCTTCACCACATTTTGTATTTTTTAAAAATAAGGAACATTGTGAATCTTCTTCACAAAAGTCTCCTAACTTCATTGCAGCTTTAAGACATCTTTTTTTATCATTTGATAGAGCATAATCTATTTTACAACTACATACTCCAGAACAACGTGAATTTAATGTTATGCATTCCTCATCATTTGTACAATTTTGTCCAAGATCTTTAAAATAAAAATAATTCAAAAAATGAACTAATAAATTTAAAAATAAACATTTTATTATGGTAAATGTGATAATAAAAGAAATAGTTACTTGCACTTTGAAGGCATTTTGTACCATCAGCATTGGAATGATGTAAAAGCGGACAACTGCAAAAACCATCAGAACAAAATGACTTAGATCCTTCAACGTAACAGTTGTAATTCGTTTGACAGATTTTTCCGAGGCCTAAATGTACAATGTCATACAATAAATATATTAATCATTGCAATAAAGAAAAAACATAAATAAATAAATGCATTACAAATTGAAAAATAATGACCAACCCACAGATTCGTAACATCTTCTTTGTTCTGCTTCATAGTGTGATCCATCGGAACAAACACAAATATTACCTCTACATTCTGCTTGACTGGTGAAGGTCATTTCACATTGGATGTTCTCATCACAAGGGTCTCCCAAGTTTGTAACAACTAAAAATATGAATTTATTAACATACTATTGAGGAGTAATGTGAATGAGGTACAAGTGAATTGATCAAGTAGATAATAATATAAAGGAAATGATAATCATGCAGTCTGATGCACACGAAACGTTTCTATAATTGCGAAATACATGTACCTATCATTAAAATATCATCAAAATGATCATTAAACTATTGATCAGAAAGTCAATTTCAATAGAATAGAGATAAGTTTTCAATCACTGATATGATTATGGTTTTAAAAGAAACATAATCACTAAATAGATCTAATATCGTGTACATCAGGCTCAAGACACCGTTTGTTGGTCGTCTGCTACGCTTCAAATAATGTCTTTACGTGGGGGAGAACGAGGAAGGACTCCGTGGGATCCAAATCCCTCAGTACTTTCTCACTCCCATTCTATTCATTCCCACTACTTTATCTGCTATTGTTGAAGAAATACAGAGGTACATAGAAAGGATGGTACTCTTGTTTATTACAATACTTTTTTGTATTAAATTTGTACTTACTTTTTAGGCATTGCATATGAGTCCTATTTTTATTAACAACATATCCGTCCATACACATGCAAGTTTCTTGATTAAAGCAGTATGCGTTTTCAATGCAATCAACATCGTAGGTGCATGATTTCATTGTCTCTACAATTAGAACATTTAGCTCAATTATTAACTAGGTAATAGACTTGTTTTTTTTTTTTTGTTATTTAATTATTAATTCATTTGGATAATATGTTTTAATAGATGTTTTTATATTCAAGTTGAGTAATAATCAACATACTTCCTCAACAAGCTATTTATAAGAGCAAATTTTTTTTTTTATTAAAAAATTTATTTGATGTTAATTATATTTGTTGTAGTGGTGTAAACAATGTAAATAAAGAAGAGACATACGTGTGTGAAGCCTGCGATTAAGACAAGGATATACATGATGTCTAAATGCAACGGAAATCGTCGAGCATGAAGCCGTGACGAGGCAAAGCACAAGAAACACGAGAACACTGTGATTCTTCATGAATCTTGAATTTTTATTTCACTCATTACACTTTTCGTCTCACTGTCATTTGACAACTAGGATTAAATTTTATCCTTACTTTTTTATCAACTATTATTATTGCCATTTTCACTTAATATGACAATAATATCGTATGTTTATTATTGCCATGCTTTGGAGTAATTTTAGTGTAAACAATTCCAAACTTTAATCAAACTCAACCAGACAGCAATCATATAACGACTGGTAATGAAAGATGAAAAAAAAACATTTATTACGTCGCAACTATTTTCATCTCTCTTTCATGTTTTCTTTCTCTTTATACTATATTGCATTACGCAATTCGGGTTTGTCTATTATGCTCAGCTGTCAAACACACGTGTATTCATCCTTGACAGATGCTACATTGTGCTATTAACATTGTATGTTACTTTAAACAATTTTATTATTAAGCAATGATAGGTAAAAACGGAATATTATCGAGATAAAATTATTATTTCGACATTTATGCTAAGTGCTTCAATGAATTTTCGTCCAAGTCTAAATTTTAATTTATCGATCGATATTTCAGTTGGTTAACCGCACGTTATTTGAGTAAAATTGAGAAAGAAATTGAGAGCGAGGACGTACAAACGCGTGCTCGCGAACGACTGAACCGGCTGCAGAGTATAAAAGTGGATCGAACGTTGTATAGGTACTAAGCAAAGGGCCGTGGGGAATGAACTTCCTCCGGTTCTTATTAAACTTATTATTTCTTAACGATCGTAATTAATAGAAACACTTATTAATGTTAACGTTGTTATTGTTAATGATAATGATAATTTATTGATTTTTTATTATATCAGACATGATTACTTACGTCTCATCCGAAGAAGAATATGAGTCACTTGATTTGATAAATTTGAAGATGAAATCATTGTAATTATTATAAGAAACATATATAAGTTATGAATATTTCGTGTCATTGCTGTATATACAGTCATTTTGAGTTGAGTTCAAGATTCACCGTGATTCCTTTGACTTTCCACCCACTACTATACATATACTACACACTAGTCTTCCCTTTCTCTTTGTCCTCTCACTCTTGTCAGTATCTTTTTATTTTCTCTTTCTCCTACTTTTTTTTTCGTCGAATTTGGAGTTTTTGTTATTTGTCCTATTTAACATTTTTTTTCGTCGGTTTTGATTATCTGCTTATTTAAACCTAAAAAAAGAAATTCCATTTTTGTCAAAATTTATAGTCACTATGTCTTAACGAACTAAACTTACAACCAGGTAATGCTGATTCGCATATTGTTATCTAATCTCTGTAAAAAAAAGTGGATATTTCTTAACACTTGTGTAGAGGAAGAAGCGGGTAAGGAAGTAGGACACAGCTAAAAGAATAATAAATGAATAATTTCATAATCTATAGAAATTATGCATAATTTTGTATTTTTAAGTAATTGAATTTAAGTTGATAAATTCTCTAAAATAAATTTATACTGTTTTTCAAATTTCCTCATCTCTTTTCCTCTTTTTTCAAAAAAAAAATTTTATATAAATACCTTATCATTTATAAATAAATAAAATATTCTTTACCCTATAATACTATCTCGTTACCATTAATACCTAATTTTTCAACAATAAAGCTATCATTTGTACTCAGCATATATATTTGATGCCTTTAACTAAGTACTTATTCAAAACTTATTAAGTAATAATAACATAATTGTCATTAATGCTAACGATATTTTTCCAGTAGTTGCCCCATCTGAAATTATGTCAATTAAAATTCAAAATGAATAAATATTTTATCTATCTAATCATATTTGTTCAATTGTGATGTTTACTTACCAGTTGCTACACATTTCCCTTCAACATTAGTAAAGTTTTCAGCACACGCACAAATCCTATCAATACATTTTAAATTCTTTACGTCTTCGGATAATATCCCTTGATAGCATTCGTAATCTTCAGTACATGCCTCACCAAGTTCTAGTGACATGATGATATAAGTACGTTTAAATAATTTTCAAATAGTAAATAGTAAATAAATTATTCTTACCTTTATTTGATATACATTTACCAATACTAAGAACAAAGTGACTTTTATTCCAACACTGACATCTATTATCAATACAATCAGCTTCGTCAAAAGCTTTAGAACATTGTTCTGATTCCTTGCATTCTCCCATAATTGCTTGAGCTTTTGGAAGGCACCCTTTTCCATCTTTAGTTAATACAGAAATTTTAGAACACTCACATTGATTTGTTTCATTGCATTGTGCATATTCTACATGTGAACATTCTTGATTGACTGTACAATATTCACCAAAACCTACCAAAAATTGATTCAATTTAATACTTTAAATTATTAATATATTAATACTGACTTAATGTTGAAATTTTTATTTTTTTCATTTTAATTTAATTTATAAAATTTACTCACCAACACTCTTCCAACATTTTCCATTAATATGGTGAAAACCAGTGATACAAACACACTGATCGTTTACACATGTAGTATTAGGCATGTTCACTAAACATTGTTTATTGTCTTGGCAGTTTCCTCCAATATGATTGACAACTGTAAAAATTTTTCTGTTAAAATATATTTATATTTTTAAAAATTTATAATTGTTTTATTATTATATTACTTGGAAGACAGCGACTATTAGAAGAGTCTCCAACATAATTAGGTTTACATTGACACTGAGAAGTAGTTGTATTGCACCAAATATTGTCTGAATAACACTCTTTATCATATTTACAAACTCTGCCAACAACACCGCCTAAGAAACACCATCAATACCAATTAAATGATTAATAGCTAAGTATGTAAATATAAGTACTGAAATTTATGAATATTACAAACCTAAATTCTTTGATTCTCTCAAAGATGTACGAGGTAGTTGACACGATTTCAAATTTTCACGTGAATCACCACATAAACATTTACCATCTCGACAAATTGAGTTTGGTGAAAATTTTTTTTTGCAATCATCAATATTTGTACAAGGGTAGTCCATTTCTGTGAATAAAATAATAAATATTTTAAAAAGTATAATCATATTAATGTACGAATGTTAACACTATAAGGAACATGATAAAAACATCCGTTGATGTTATCATAGGAATGACGTTCATTTTAATAAAATGAAAACTACTATTTATCACAACCCTCTAAAAATATATTACTTTCAATGATTTATTTCAAAATCGAATGTCAGTCTTTCTTCCTAACAATGAGTAATTAAAAAATATAAACACTGAAAATAAATTAAAAAAACTAACGCTGAGTTGGAGACTTTAATGCTTGTTTTTATATTCCATATTTTCTCACTTGGCAATATTGTTGCGATTTCTCCTATTATTTTTTAAATATAACAAAAAATTTTACAAATCATGTAAATACCTTCAATGAAATATGATAAAAAAATTTGGTTTCATTTATTTTTCACTTTAATTCATTAGAAAGCATTAGATATTCTGAATTTATTTTGATACTGATATGATCAATAAATTCTTATTGAGAAATAAGAATATAAATATGATAAATTCCTTTGACATTACGCGAAAACAACTGTTACTTCATGAACAAGATAACTTCTGAATGTGCAAAAATGATAATTCTAACAAAAGTTTATGTATATGTTAAATTGAACAATATTTTTAAAAACTTACCAAAATCTTTACAGTTTACGAAGTAAGCTAAGAAGAACAATAAGGAAATAGCAATAATAAACCTCATTTTAGTATCGATTAAATTTAAAGAAAAAACAATACTAAAAACACTGATTAGATTAATTGAATAGTATAATTAATTAAAATTGTTTGTTGTTAAATAGAAATTGGTAGAAAAGATCAACGAAACATGTATTATTTGTACCAATGATCCTATTAATTGATGATCAAACTGAGAACTGACGCTTGGAAGCTACGACTAACTCACATACACGTCAATTTTCTCCCTCTCAGTGAACTTCATTTCTACAGAGTGGATTCCCCACTCTTGCGGTTTGCAGATTGCACAGATTCGCATAGCATCGTGGTAATTTCACTTTTCGCTTTTTGAACTAAGCCATATTAAACTGATATCTGAAAAAAAGAAAATGTTCAATCAATGTTATTACCACAATACTTTTGACAATATATTTAATTTTAATAGCTATTAATTGCATGAGTTATTTTCGTTTATTTATTATAGCACATATGTGGATTTCTTGATAAATTTAGGTAAAGATCAGAGTTCATGATCAGAGGTCAATTGATAGATTTTTCGGCACCTACAGAAGATATTTTAAACTTATTCAAGTCGTTTTACCTTATGTAATTGAACCATTTAAAAATACTTTATATACAATAGTCATAGTGTATATATGTTAGTCATTTTTTATGAAAGAAGCAATAAGATCATATTAAACGGTATAAAAACAATTTTAAAAGTTAGCTATGATCCTATCAATTTTCTAAGTATTTTTTATTTTAATGCTATTTTTTATTTTACGACAAATACTATAAATTTGAAATGTTTTATTTGAATAATTACTCAACTCTATATATAATCTTAGGTATGAGTAACTGTTAATAGTGAGATAATTGAAATTAATAATGATTTAACAGTTTCTAAATTTCGATTTTTTTGATAGGGAACATGTGTGTGGCTATTATAGGGGATTCATTCACTCTGATTTTCTATGAAGATAAGCTAACTAAAGTTTCCCCCCACTATTTAAAAAATAATATCCGATAAGAATTATCTTTGTCAGAAACAGAAAACTTGATGTTATGCTACAACAGTTTGAGTTCATTTTTCATTCGTTACACACCTCAAGTTTTTCGTTTCAACATGAAAAATATCAAGAAATTTATTCTATTTAAAGCAATGCTTTGTTATTTGCTTATTGAATTAACCGTCCAAGCTGCTCGAATACCTCGTAGGTTCTATACGAATAATTATAATTTCTATTGAAAATAAAAATATAATTAATCGATTATTGCTTAAATTAAATCTGGTAATAATAAGTATTTATTTTTAGAGGTACGAAAGAAAATCAACGAAAAGTGTCAAAGAGACAGAGAATGTCTTGATGAGAATGCATTTTGTGATAGCAGAGATATGTGTCACTGTGAAGACTATTATTTTCATACTGCAGATCTTTCTAGCTGTCATGCAGGTAAAATTTATATTGTACAAAAATATATATTGTGATCATTGACTATGTATGTATTCATCATGCAATTATTGATAAGCTATTTTATTTTAATGTAACTGTGAATAATTACCTTTTCGAATATTCAATGATTCACAATAATGACTCATTAGTACATTTAAATCACTTTATTATCATGTGAAAGTATGTACGTATTATTTATCAAATTAATCAGCTTTTTAAATTGTCTCTTAGCCGCTGGGCTTCTTTGTGAATCTAATGATGATTGTAATACGATGGCCAACGGAGAATGTGGTTCTGAAAAAAAATGTACATGCAAGAAAGATTATATACTCGATAATAAAAATTCATCTAACTGTTTCATGAGTAAGTATATGTAATCAAATGAAAAATCATTCCTGGACATTTCTTTTTTTGTCTTTACTCAGGACACTTTATTTTACTTACGTTATCTAATGTTTTCAAGAACCAACACGTGATAATGACTTTTGTCAAGAAACTCAACATTGTGTAGAAACAATTGGATCAGCAATTTGTATTAATAACAAATGTAAATGTTACGGAAGTCACAGATTTGTTAACGAAACTGGAAAATGCATTTTATCCAAAGGTAATTAATCAATTATTAATAAATTAATAACGATCAATCATTGTCTATTAACTCTTTTGTCTCTACAGGTCTTTATCATTCTTGTCAACATAACTATGAATGCTATGATGGAAAAGAATCTAAGCCACTTTACTGTATTAATGGAGAATGTGCTTTTCTTCCTGAAGAGAAAAATGTTCCCGATGAAGGTTAATTAAACTCAATCATTATTATTACTTTAGATGATATTATTTTTGTTCTTTTCAATTTACTTTGCAAGAGTTTCATTCAAGTGATAATTGTTATATTAGTTTTAATTTTTCTAGGTACATGTTTTATATCATCTCCAACAACAATTGGATTAAGTTTAATATTATTTATTTATTCATTACATCATTAACACTTCGTTTAAGATTATTTCATATCAATTTTAGCTGTAATTTTTTAATGTTTTTTTTTAATGTATCCATTTGTACACTCAATTGTATAATGAACAAAAATTTTGAATAATTAATTTCAGTTATTGATGTACACATTTACCTCCAAAATCACTTGTTCTTCATCACTCATTGATAAGATAATAACATATTTATCAGCTGTTGATAATGTAAATGTCTTAAACTTATTTTTCGCTCTTTAGGTGTTTATTCTAATTCTAAATAGTAATATCTTTTTTTATTTTTTTCATTTATGAAATAAAAAAACATTTATTATTTATCAAACAAATGACTATTTAACATTATACTGCAAAATATATGTTTTAAATATTGTTTTGGATATAATTACACGTTTGTTTTGAGTAAAACGAAATCGCGCGGTGAGTCATACTTCATATACAGTTTATAGTATAATTTACTCAGAAAATTTCATCTTACTACACAAAGAAAATTCGTAAACTGACTCTTAAATACTGAATATTTTGTATGGGGCATCTAACAAAATAGGTAGAGAAAAAAAAATTACATTGATTTTGTCATCATCAAAACTTTGTAAATAATATATTTTACAAAATATTTGTAAAAAAATATATGTTAATTAAATGTCACAAACCAAAATTGTTAGCTGGTACTGTACATATGATCGCCAGAGTCGAGGAAGCTCTTAGTACAATCATATTGAAAATGTTTACAAGCCCTTGATAATATTGATTCCGAAGACCATTGAAAATATTGAAAAAAACGTATGGGGCATCTGAACAAAATTTTAGATAATAAAAAGTTGTCACAATTTTGTCTAAACGTTATCTTTTTTTATGAACAAATAAATGAATTATTGAAGTTTGAAGATTACGTTTGTTGAGTTTGCAAATCATCGCTTTCTAATTGGACTGTACTAACGGACGCTACACGAAGTGTGGCTACCTACCACAAGTTTCGACTATGCTTGGCTCAGTTGGCAGCAGAACGCACAGAGAGAAACAGCAATTACCATGGCCGACATATCTAAAGACGAGCTACGCAAAGAAATCACCGGTAAGTCATTATTACTCTTTATTTACAGTATTTCACATTATAATTTTATCGTATCTTAATTTGTTATTATAAAATCTATTATTTTATTGATAAATTTTTATCGGGAATTAAGTGAAAAACAGCAACTTTATTCTTGCTCGATTGGAGCTGCCTAAGAATTCAACATTGGAGTATGCGTTGCTGGCGTGCCCCACGTCGGCCATTGTACATGAGATATCTAACTTGGAGTGTAGCTTGAGCAATACTGAGCTAGTATTCACAGCTTTATTGAACAATTATCCGTGATAAATAATTCGTCCAAAAATTCACAAATTTTTTATTAATTTTTTTTTGTTTATACAAATTTTCGATAATCTTGACATTTTTGTGAAATAAAAATTTTTTTTTAAAAGAAAAACGGGCGTACGTATCATGGCGCGAGATTGTCTACTGCTGCATTATTCAATATAGAAGTAGAAAATGAATTTTTTTCTATTTTTTTTGATAAAAAATTTTTTTTCTATTATTTTTGTATTAAAACGTTATTTTATTGTTTTGTGTCTTTTCTATTTTTTGGACAAACTCCATTTTTAGCATAATTATCAAACTATTTTCTGATGTGTAATCAATAATATTAACAAAAACATGTAAAAAAAAAAATTTTCATAATAATTTGAAAAAGAAAAAAATTCCCGCTTTATGAAGGAGTATTATTGGGTAGTTAAAAAGAGTGGGGATGATTTAAGAATCAAAATAATAAAAAATGGTGAAAAAATTATAAAATAATACAGTGATAGTTTTAATAGTGAGTAGTTGACTAAAAGGATTAACTAGAAGAAGGACAAGATTTCCGATAGGCTTTCAGACATTATTTCGATAACAAAACGCAGCTGGTCGATTAGAGTAAGAGCGCGCTCTCGAGATCGCACGTCGCGACCTCGCAGTATCTGCTAAATGTTTGAAACATTCTACCGCGGGAAATATAGCTTTGATTTAATTTCCTCTTATCTTATCTCTTATTAAATGATTAATTTTTTCATCGCTAAAAATGTCTATGTTTTGAATTATTTTCCAGCCATTTTAAAAGATGCTGACTTGGAGACGACGTCTGCCAAGAAAATTAGACAACAAATTGAAGAGAAATTAGATATCGATTTAACTGAAAGGTAATATGAAATATTTTATTTAATTTTTTTCAAATTTACGACATCTGTGGACATATCTGAGTATTTTCAAAATTCATTGAAAATATAAATAAGAATAATATTCAATTATTTTTATGTCCAAGAACAAATGAAGGTACTCTGTGTGATGCTGAAAGAAATATAAGCATTCACTTCGTTCACCCTTGAACAATTAATATCTATATTTAAAATCACTTGATTTTTTTATCAAGATGATTAAAATTAATTGAACAAAATATTTCTAAAATACATTTTTATAATTATAGAAAAAAGGAAATTGATGATCTTGTAATGGAACATCTTCAAGACAAACAGGATGGCGGTAAAAAAAAGAAGAAGGATTCAAAAAATGATGTGAAAAGTGAAGAATCTGAAGATGGAGAAGAAGATGAGGATGAAGCATCTGAAGAAGAAGAGGAAGAAGAAGAAGAGGAAAAGAAACCGGCTAAACGAGGTCCTCCAAAGAAAAGTGCTACAAAACGTAGTAAGGGATCATCAGATGATGATGAAAGTGGATCTGATGATGATGCTAGCGATGAAGAATACAACCCCAAAAAAGTAGCTAAAACATCGCCGAAAAAAGGTAAATGACATATCCATAAAAATATAGTGAAAATAAAATCAATGAGTTGAAAAATAAATATTAATTAAATTCACTTTTAAAAACAGGAAAGCCAGGAAAAAAGATGAAAAAGAAGGGAAGTGACAGTGACAGCGATGCAGATTGGGAACAAACCAAAAAAAGTACAGGAGGTGCAAAAAAAGGTGGTGGCAAAGGTAAAGGAGGATACACGAGGGCAATAAC
Source organism: Chelonus insularis (assembly GCF_013357705.1). Lineage (NCBI taxonomy): Eukaryota > Metazoa > Arthropoda > Insecta > Hymenoptera > Braconidae > Chelonus > Chelonus insularis. The sequence goes on along the minus strand of NW_023276783.1, from coordinate 1,600,106 downwards.
TCTTTCTCCAGAGCTTGCAACACTTGTTGATGCTGAAAAAATGGCCCGTCATGAAGTTGTTAAAAAAGTGTGGCATATTATCAAAGAAAGGAATCTTTATGTATGTATTAATCATGAATCGTATTTTTATCACACAAATCTTTATCAAAAATTATAAAATATTAAATAAAACCTTTGAACATATTTTAGGATCCAAAAAATAAGCAATTTGCAATCTGCGATGATGAACTTCTCAAAGTTTTTGGAGTAAAACGCTTCAGGACTTTTGGTATGATGAAATACCTCAAAAATCATTTTTTAGATTAAGACGAAAATTTATTAACCATGGAACAACAACTAAAGGAGAAATCGAAATGGAAGAAAAACAGTTGGAAAATCTTTCATTCATTTTACAACAAAGTTCTCTACAACAGATCCGTAAACTCCGACAATTTATTATTGACAACTCGATTAAATTAATTTTATCAATCTGATTAGGGTTCTAGACTCTAAAAAATTATTCTATATAATACCACAATAAATTAAGTAAAGATATCGGTAATCATAATGACATTCAAATCAATAAATATACCGAAAAGCCCATTTTGTTAAAAAAAAATTATTCATAAAATTACATTGTTTAGTTGTGGGCATTAATCAATTATCAAATCATGTGTTAATTTGCTTTATTATAATATTACTTCAGTGACTGTACGAATCTATAAATCTCTTCTCTTTTACTTTTCTTATAAGTTTGATTTTAATTAAAAGTTGACTAGAAAATAATGATAAAAAAATATTACTCTCTTCGGATTTCCATTTTGTATGTTGGGCTTCATGAGACAGACGAGTGATAATGTGAGAATGTTTTGAGGAAGACTCTGTGCGTGTAAGAATAAAAAAATTAATAATTATAATAATAATGAATTGTGAGGAAGTAAGTACGAATGAAGAATAAATAAAAAAAAAAGGTAATAAAATTTAAATACACACATTTATAAACAGGAGATATCTTTTAATCATATGTACCTTTTCTGTATAAATAGTAAAGTTAAACTCAAAAAAAAAAAATATTTGATGAAAAAATGTCTGAAAAGATTTCATTGTATTGCAGTGTAATTAATGAATAATTATCATATAACGTATTAATTTTTTTCGGTGTAAAAATTAATATTTAAGGTTTAAAGTTACAATACTGAAAGTGATTGTATTTGGATAAAAAGAAAGAAAAAAAATTGTATTGTAGCCATGTGTTATTTATTTTTTATTAAATATCTTGTATTTTATAATTTACTTCATTCTTTAGTTAATCATTTGTATTCTTTAAGTAGAGTCGAAAAAAAAATATTCCAAGTAATATTTGTAAAAAACAATGTGTCTGATAGACTCTGACATACTCACTTGCCAAGTTTATTAACATTAATTTTGATTTTCTGTATTAATAATTTTAATTTAGAAAAATTTAATCGCACATAAAATATCTAAAACACTATATCTCATTATCAGACTTAGTTTACTTGAGTATATACGCTAGAAGTATATAAAAAGTTCAAGATAAAAAATTAAAAATCATTAGTGTATGTAACAATTTGAGGTTCAAAATTTCTTATTCCCCGGAGTCCCCACATAAAACTCCTATTTAGAATTGTGTTACAATAATTATCTTTTCGTGTTTGAACTCCCATGTCTTTGGATAATGATACTTGAACATTACTTGATTTTCTGTAATGAGATAATCTCGTTTGAGTACTTTTTGTGCGACACCGAGATATATGGACCTGGAAAAAATATTCAAGTTATTTTGTATGATATTTAGATTAAAAAATAAAATAAATATACCAATTTCATAGCTTTTTGTCGATAATCCCAAATACTATGACTATAATCCGGATCAATATACGTTTCATGAAAGTGAACATCCGTTTGGATTGCTTGATCCTGATGGAATTTCAAATTATATTCTTCAGAAGACCTATAATAACATTTGTGAGAAAAGAAACTCATGTAATTGAAAATATTAGTGAAAAAAACCTACTTTTCTTGATTATTTATCGCTTCAATTTCTTCATGTAGTTGAAAAAGATTGATATACTCTGGATGTTGACGAACAAAATTCAAGGCATCATAGAAAAATTTATTTGGATCTTGGCCAAATTTTCTAGCAGCTTCATCGGAACTAAATACGAAATATCTCATACGCCATTTGATTATACCAATGTTAGGATTTCCTGGAATTAAAGCACCAGGGCATACGACAAATGTCCATGCACAGAATCCTACAAATTCTAGCTGGATTTTTTGCGAGATCACTCATGGTATTTGGAAAAATAATATGACAATTCTCACATTCGCTTATTGATTTACCCATTGACTTTTCAAGTCGATCAGCATCTGAAAGAATTTCAGAATCTTTCAACAATCTTTCTAATATTCCTTCATCATGAATTTCCACATCCTGCAAAAATTAATCAATTAGTTTAACTAAATTATTTTATTTTTCGAACTTAGTTGAAGGTACCTCAATGTTTATATTCTTCAATTGAAATAAAAATGAGTTTAAACTGTCCAAAACTGCCCTTTCATCTTGTAGATGCATCCATATATTCATTAGATCACTAAACTGTGGCTAATAATTATATTCAACAATTAAATATTGAATGATATCAATGTAATAATATATAAAAATAGTATTTTTTTAGCTCACATAAACTTGAACAATTGGTATAGCTGTTCTAAATTTAACAGTTTCATGTAGATTAGTTAAACGAGCTTGCAAATATTTGATAAGACTTTTGTATTCATTTTCAGAAGTTTCGATATCAGATAACAGTTTTCTAAATAAAAACAAATTGATTATTTTTTAAAATGCATCAATATTATTTAATTATATGCAATCAATACCTAACGTAGATTTCTTGTTGTCTATAAGCAGTAAGTGTTTCAATAATACATGTAAAATTATTTTTCTCTTCATCAGATAAGATAAAATTGAAATCAAGAAAATTTTCAACTGCTGTTGTTAAACGATTAACATTCCTCATTAGTTTCTCTAACAGTTGGAAGATTGATAATTTCAATTTTTCAAAATTATCTTGCAATAAAGAAGGTACTAAAACAATTAACAGTCATATAAAATCCATTAAGAATAATTACTGTGAAATATACTTCTATTGATATTTAAGATTATTAATTAGATAATTATTGATTTTATTACAGTCATCAATGCTGTGACCGCCACGCTGGCAATCTTTATTAAATATTCGAATTCCACCAACAATACTCATAAGTTCCTTTAGCTGTTTATCTTTTGCTTTCCTTGATAAATTAACAAAATGTGTGACTTCTGAAGGTAGATAAACACTCTGAAGACACATTGTAGCTTCTCTATATAAAAATGAATGAAATTTATAGTAACTATCTATTAAATCATATATGTTTTCTTACTATGAATCATACTTGAGTACTCCTGAATTCGCCGGATTTCCTAAACCACTCATATATATAATAAATGTCAAAATCTTTTGATAAAGTTTGTCTATATCTCTATCAGTATTTACTCTAGTGGTTTCACAAATTTCATTCATTAAGGATACGGTTTTTCTCTCTAATCCATGTCGAAATTTCTTTATAATTTCATCTGCATTAAAAATAAAAAATAACGTACACTACTTTTAATATTTTTCAACAGTAACAATAAAATAATACTTACTTTTGTGTAGATAATTTTTTGTAAAAAAAAGTTGCATCTCAATTGTCTTTATACTAGGACCTTTTTCTAATAATTTCGTGACAATTACAGAAATTAGTTTATCATAATCATCATCATCTTGAATCTTCCATTCAGAATTTAGCTGATATAAATTGACCTTAAATAAAAAAATCTCTGACTATTTTTACCAATGTCAAAAGTTTCATGTTAACTTACAATAAATGATGCTAAATCCTTAGAAACAGTTTGATTTTGATTACTACATTCTTCAACAATTGTTTGGATAATAATTTTTTTTTGACAATTATTCATTTTATCTTCTAAACTTCAATTAAATTGGCAAAATGTTTGATCAATTAAATCCTTAGCAACACTGATCCTTCAACGTCTCAACATTTCTGTACAAAAATAATATTACTAAAAATAACAAATTAATTGAAACATTAAATATAATTATCAAATCATATTTTTATTAAATAATTTGTAAAACAATTCTAGTGTGTTTATACCTTTCCTAGATGAGATTTAAAGGCTGGATGTATACATATAGCTTTATTCCACGAATTGTTCCGAAATATTCCGAAGATAATTTGACCAGACGTCGTTTAGAGTCGGATGAGTTCGAGTAAGTTCGACTCAACTCCCTTCTGATTCGTTCTTTTATTACACCGCGAGTATACACACACACCCCAGTAAACCAGTCCGTTATAGAACGTCGAAAGCAATTGTGAGTTTACTCGAGTTGATCATTCTTCTCCTTACGTTTTATTTACAAACATTTGGAAATATTGTATTTAAAGCGAGCAATATCGTGTTTTAAATATGAACGTATTGTTACGTTTAACAAGTGTTGTTACAAAAAAATAATGCAATGCATAGAATAAAGAAGAAAGGAGAAATCTATCAGGAATTAAAGCCAATTGTGAAGACTTAAAGCTTACTTAGGTATAAGTATGGCTGGCGACATTTGGCGAAGCTCCGACGCTTCTAGGACGTCAATTGTTCAACATTGGTGCAGTGAACTCGTGTTATGGAGGTTTATTATTATTTTACTGAGCCTTTTATCAATTTTTTGCTCCAGCAGTGCATCTGATTCTTATCAAAATGGTAAATAATTTACTCGATTATGTTATATTGAAAAATATTTTTTTTATGTTATTCTTAAATATGAGATTGTATATGACTTATTCACTCATTTGTGACGAAATTGACTCACGAATTAGTAAGTTTTCTCTCTGTAATACATTGTATGAATCATCGTAGAATCAATGAGAGTCCATGCAATTTTTATGCTCCAGTATAGGATACGAGCGAAAAAAAAATTGTGATTCATCTGGAATATAATTATTATATTTATGTTCTAATAATAATAATAATTAATTAATTATTCACTTAAAGTCACGTTCGATTTCCTATCGCAATAAGTAATTTCCGGTTTCTTTCCCATGACGGATGTTTCGAAGGACAAAGATATTGAATTTGGGATAAAGAAAAAGATATTTTTTGATAGAAAATTGTTGTTATTATTAATAAATATAAATTTAATATCCACATTAAAGTAGAAGTAAAAAAGAATAATTATTTAAAAATATTACTGTGTGCAACAGATCTTTCGTTATGAAAATGAAAATATGTATGAGGATGTTAGATAAGATTTTTTTGCTCTGATAGTTGATCTATTCTTTTTATATTAATGTTATACTTTAATATTATTTCAATATTTATAAAATAAAATTCATATTTATGATAAGATGAAAAGAATGAGGACAAGGATTCTTGACTGCAATCGGTTGAATTAAATCAAAAGGAAATCTCAATTAAGCTACAGAAGCTTTACTTGTTATGACAGTAAATAGATCCATAATAGTTAATGAAGTTATTATTGTTATAAAATGATGTACGTTAATGAAAGATTAATTGAAGAGAAAGTCGATAATATTCAGAATTAAGATAATTATTGAATTATAAAGATAATATTTTATACATGAGCAAACCAGTAGTAGAGATTTTGTGGTTACGACATCACACTAGCGGTTCATTCAAGACAAAACAGGGTTAAATGCAGTTTTAGCACATACTTGAATGAATTTATCATTGCTAATTTTTTTTTTATCTAACTGATAATGAGTTATAAGAGTTTCTAGAAATTAGAACCATTTCTAGTCATCAGGAAATACATTCTAATTATCATTTTCATTGAAAATTGAGTCTAAAATAATGATATATTCCTTTATTAATATCTAAACAGTATAATCATGTACACTTGAGTTCTCTGAAGTCGAATTTAACTCAGAAATTATTTTTAAAACGTTTTATTTAACATCTAGGAAGTAGGTCTTTGGAATTTTTTGCATTCATAGTTCGAGAAGTTGATGTCGATTTTTTTTTTCTTTGGAAATATAAATAATATGATTTTTGTTTTCAAAAGTGAAAAAGGTAAGTAGGTGAATATAAGGGCTTATTGAAAGACTGGAAGAAGTTGAGAATCGGCGAGGGAGCAGCAGATTCAAATCTATTTTCGGCTCTAACAATACCCTACAGTCTCGTCCGACCACTGGAAACTTTTAACGATTTTCTAGTTCTTTTATTCCTTGGATGTTTTTTAATTCGAATACGTATTCCAAAAATAGTAACATTTAAATTATTTCTAATTATTTTAGAACATTATAAGATCATTTAAAAGTAGTATTACAGTTTGATATCTCTACATACACTTCCGGTTTTAAAAAGAACTTCATTTTTTTATCGTTTTTCTTATGAATAATTCATTGTTTTTCTTTCACCTCGGTGATTCATCTTCCACCTACGACAGCACGTCCAAATGCTGAGCTACGAAATACATAATACTAAGAACATGCCTTGGATACCTCTTCAAAGGACTATCATCCTTAGCTGTACCAGTATCCACTGCTAAATCTTGCTCATTAAATATTACTTGGAATTATTTGTTATTATTAGTTTTTTTTTTGTTTGCTTTATTGTTTTTTATTTGTTCAACTAAATAAATAATAATAATAATTCTATAGCAGGTATTGGGCAAATGTTATTTTTTACTCCAAAATTTCTTTTTAAAATATTAATAAATCATTTAAATTGATATTTCAATAACAAGTGAAATTTAAATAATAATTCAATTTTAGAAATTGGATTAGACTTTAATGCTTCATATATAATTGGTTATTCACAATCAGTTGAAAATATTTTTTTCCAAAACATATGGAATTACTGGCAGATGGTGTTGGAGTAAACAAAAATACTTGAATGCAATTCCAACGTTGCTCAGTCAAAGAATTCTTTTATTGTTAATTTGATGAATTTAAGTAGCGGAGCAAATACAAATAAAGAATGAAAAGCAGTGAGACATAGACAGTGTAGATACCTATGTGTATGTAAGCTTCAATACTTATTTTACGTATACACATATTACAAGGGGATTTTGTTCCCTCATCGACCCGTTTTTCGATGCTCATCGACCCATGATATGACGATACAATACATGCCACGATCATATAGTGTCTAACTTATAAAATACAGGGTTAAATCACCGAATCGAATGGAAAAATAGTTGAAAAGAAAGAAAATGAAATATTGACTGCACAAAACAATGTCAGAGGATGAACTATTTTTTTTTCTGAATATTTATTGAGGTTTATATTCAGAACAAATGGCACAGTAACAAATTTGATGAATATTTTTCAACACAGTTAAATATCGTTGGTTTACTCGGATAATGTTAATGCAAATTCGGTCATTTACTTAATTGCTGTAATTAATTAAATAACAACTCATGAAGAATAAATACAAATGATGATTCTTTTTAGTTTTTATGTATTCGATTTATACAGTAAATGGTAATGATTAAAATTTTTCAATTATCATTTATTATTTGCAGATTTTCTATTTTAACAATAGAACCAGATGAATATTTTAGCACATAAATTTAGGAATTTATTTTTTTATACTTATCCGGTTTTATTCGCTCTTATTTTCCTTTCGCTCTTAATTTTATCACACATGGTAATTCAGGATGTGCATGGGAACGTAAATAAAGATCCGCAAGTGAACACGTGCTTTTTTTCATCACTTAAAATAAATTTACTTTGAGAATTTCCTTTTTCTTTTTTTTTAGATAGTCTAGTAGTAGACAAGGATTTGAATGCAATTATTTCAAATTTAATACAAAATAATAAAATGAAATGTATAATGCATTGAATAGTTAAATAAGTTAGAGAAAAAAAGAAACTAGTGCAATATATTCAACTGCATTTTTATTCTAAAGAATATATTATTTATTTCTTTTTCCTGTGATTAATCTTTTTTTTTCTTTTTTTTCAGGTCATTCACCAGACTTTAGTAGTTTTAAAGTGATAAAACCAAGAGTCTTTCATGGACGACATAAACGAGAAATTTTTGATACCAGGGAAAATGTAAGTCCTTTAAAAAGATTCATATAATATTTAATACAATTATAATATTAATTTTAATCGTATTTAAATAATTTCAAAGAAAGTACTTTTAAAATTGATATGAAATATAATTTTTTTTTTTTTAATCATACTCAGTGTGATATAAGAACTCTAATCCTTTATACTTAGATAATGATAAGTGACATAGCACTGAAAGAATAAAGAAATCATTGTGACTATAATATCGTAATGAAACTTCTTGCGAAACGAAATTAGCAAAACAAAGAGAATATAGACGTTGATCGTGTTAAGTTAACCTTGGACACGAATTTATATTTTATTATATTTATTTATTTTATATAAATTTTCTACTCAAGCTAACATTTACTATAAAATTATACTTTTGATATTTTATATAAATAAAAAGTGCTGTTTTTAAAGGAGAAAGTTTTTATTTTTTTTTTCAGGAACATGAGCATACTGAAGTGTTGACAATTGCATATGATATAGATGGTGTAAAAAGAACCCTTGATTTAAGACTCAACACAGATCTCATTCCTGTAGGATATAAACAAAGAAGACAACATAATGGTGGATATAAAACAGATATTCCTGATAAAGTTGTAAGTTTAAGTTTAAATATTTTATAAATATTAAAAAAAACTTTTTTCTCTTCAAAAAAAGATTATTTTTAAGACTTTTAACGTAAGATATGATAATTTTATCGAGATATCGTTCAACCTACTGTATCTTTCATGTATCCAATAATGGTGCGTTACATCGTCTGTTTTACATAATTGAATTAATTAATTCTACTTCCCTCTCTCCTTTTCCATACTCTGGCCAATTAAGTAGCTGATATGAGTGAAATTCCTTTCATGTATAACACCAAGTAACAACACTTTCTTTATCATTACTCACATATATGAAACTTTATTTTCATTTGTAAAATAAACAAATTTTTTTTTTTGTTGTTATGTCAGGAGCTTTGTCATTATCAAGGAAGTGTACGAGGCATTCCGGGCTCTTGGGTAGCATTATCAACTTGTAGAGGGTTAAAAGGAGTAGTCTTTGATGGAGAAAATACTCATTATATCCATCCTGAAACGGAATCACTTGATGCAATACATTATTTATATGACCACAAGCATTTTATAGGCAATAATACATGCGGTAAGAATAAAAACATTATTATTTATCAAAACAATAATCTGAATTATTAACTTTTATTCTTGGAAAAAATTCTGTGGAATTCTTTGAAATAAAAGAAAATTGTAAGATTGAGTAGACAACAAAAAAAAAGATACTTGTCTTGTCTTACCTTATTAGAAACTAGTATATAAGAATTTTTTCCCTTTGCAGGATACAAAGGCCATCATGAGGCTTCTATACCATCTATAATATCTCATAAAAATTTTAGAGTAAGTAGCAATATAATACAAATTCTTCAATTATTTTTTAATTTGTGACCTTTATTCAAAAGCCCATGTATTGTTTTAGAGAAAAAGAGCTGCTGAAGTAGTTCGTGGTCCTTATAATTCCAATAGACAATCACGCTATGTGGAACTAGTTCTTGTTATTGATAAAAAAGAATACATGGCCTTGGGCGAAAATCTAGATAAAGTATACCATCATTGTAAAGATATTGCTAATATAATAAATGCTGTAAGTATATTATTTATCTTTATAAAAAATAATTCTATATCAGCTAAACAATTAGTTGATATCTTTCTAATTAAATACGTAATTTAAAAATATATTGATTACTTGTTACTAACAGCTGTTCACTCCCTTGAACATTTTTGTCGCGCTGGTTGGTGTTGAAGTCTGGACAGATTCTGATGAAATTACGTTATCACCTAAAGGTGATGCAACGCTTGCGAATTTTCTGCGATATCGAAGGGAAATGCTTGTCAAAGAAATTCCTAATGATAATGCTCAGTTGTTGACGTAAGTAAAAGAAAAAAAAAACATGATGCTGCATCTATTAAAATAATATATTATTCTATATATGAATGTATGTATTATGTTTGATAAAGGAAAGCTAAATTTGAAGAGGGAGTTGTTGGGAAGGCTCTCAAAGGACCTATTTGTACATTTGAGTTTTCTGGTGGAGTATCTATCGATCACTCAAGCGTAATTGGTATAGTGGCAGCGACTGTAGCCCATGAAATGGGTCATAATTTTGGAATGGAGCATGACTCAGCTAACTGTTCCTGCCCAGAAGAGCGGTAAGATAAAATCATTAATAGAATAAATAGCCTCGTTTACTTCGAAAATTAATGACACAAATTAATCAAATTTTTTAATGAAAATATTTCAGATGTATTATGGCTGCATCTAGTGGTTCAACTGGACCAGTTCATTGGTCATCTTGTTCTTTAGAATATCTAGCACTCGCTTTTGAGCATGGAATGGATTATTGCCTTCGTAATAAGCCTACTAAATTGTTTGATAGTCCAATTTGTGGCAATGGATTTGTTGAATCTGGAGAGCAATGTGATTGTGGATTAAAGGAAAATTGCGACAATCCTTGCTGTAATGCTACGACTTGTATGCTACATTCAAATGCTAGCTGTGCTACGGGTAAATGTTGTGACTTGACGACCTGTAAGCCAAAAAATGCTGGAACTGAATGCAGATCTGCAGAACATGAGTGCGATTTACCAGAATATTGTACAGGCCAAAGTGAATACTGTCCTCAAGATGTTTTTAAAATTGATGGTGAAAGTTGCAACGTGGGAAAGGCCTTTTGCTATCAAGGATCTTGTAGAACTCACAATGATCAATGTAAACTTCTTTGGGGACCTAGTGGATTTTCTTCAGATGCTCAATGTTATCATATGAATAGCAAAGGAACAAAATTAGGAAATTGTGGATACAACAGATTAGAATCAAGTTATATTAAATGCAATGACGAGTAAGTATCATGACTGTTGGTTCTTTTTTTAACCTTTTTAAAAATATAAAGTGTACCAAACGAAAATAATTTTTTTTATAGACACATTTTATGTGGAATGTTACATTGTAAACACTTAAATGAAAGACTAGAGTTTGGGATGGAATCTGTAGCAATTTTGAGTCATTCGTTTATTAATAACGGAGGAAAAATTATAGCTTGCAGATCAGCAATTGTAGATTTAGGTCTTAATCAAGTTGATCCTGGGCTTGCACCTGATGGAGCTAAATGTGCTCCAGGAAAGGTATTTTTGATGATTTAATTTTCAAATATGTTATGATTTTTTTAACATAAAATTTTTAGTTAAACTTAAATTATATAAAATATGATTGGATTCTTTTAGATGTGTGTAAACCAAAAATGTATGCCAATAGCAGATTTAAGAGCATCAACTATTGGGAAAGATTCTTGTCCAAATAATTGTGGAGGTAACGGAGTATGCAATAGCTTAGGTCACTGCCACTGTAATCGAGGATTTCGTCCACCTGATTGTGTTCATCCAGGATTTGGAGGATCTGATGATAGTGGTCCTGCCGAAGATCCTAATGGTAAATATTTCGAAAATAATTTTCCTCGTAGAGTTCTGCAAAGTATTTATTGATATGTTATTTAAAAATTTTTTTTTCAGCTCGCAACGATTTTATTACTGCACTCTATGTTATATTCCTTGGAATACTACCAGTGGCTGGTTTAGTTTCCCTCGCAGTGTGGTGCAGAAATAATAATTCCCCTGGTACAATTGGATGGAAAAAGCAAATAATTCCAACGTACGTATTTAATTTGGAAAAATTAGTGTCAAAATCTAAAAAACCTATCAATTCTCCTGGTAGAACACCAAAAAAATCAAAAGCTCGGAAAAAAAATAAATTTGTAGAAAGACTAAATATTTTATTTTCATTTTCGAAACATACGAGACCAAATCAAAATCAAATTTTTACTATCAGTGATACATTACCTCGTAAAAAAATTGAAATAACTAAAAAGAATCTTGTTAGTACAACTAATCCAGAAGTGATTAATTGTAGTAATCAAATAGTGTCGAAACATGTTTCACTTTTTGAAAATTTAAATTCTCAAAACACAGTAACGTCAAATAATGAAAATCCCATTTACATGAACGTATCAAAAAAAAATCTTTCGGATAAATTACGAGAACCAGCTCAAACAAGTGAATGCAAAAATGATAAAATTTTTAACAATGTCCATGAATTGAAATTAAACCCTTATAATGAATTTCAATATTCAAATGAAAATCCTTGTAGCAGTTCAAATGTTGCAAATTTAAAAAGCATTGAACAGGTTAAAGATCCAATATTATTTTATAATAAAAAGCCTCCACCACCTCCTGCACCACCTCAAAGTATGAAACCAAAAATTTAAATGTATTATGGGAATCGACAATACTCGAATCTCATTTGACTTTTATATAATGAATCTTCAAAGACCGAATTAGAAAAAATACTCAATAACTTTTAAGTTATGATATTTTTAATTTGCTAGACTATAAGATTAAATTCAATAAGCAGTGGCGAGTGCATGATTTGAATGCATGATGTTTGTTAATATAACACGACTCCAACCATCAATTTTTCTTTAATGTGATAATTTTATAATTGACAATCAATGTAAAACCATGAGCGCACGTTTTTTGATGCATGAAATTTATTATTAAGGAATAAGAAATTTTTTTTGTTTATATTTTGGTAAATTTTTGTCATAAAAAAGTCTAAAATTCGAATCTCAGCATGTGAGTTATCTTTATGTTTAATAATTTACTCATTAATGTAATATCATCAACAATACCAAAAATTATTTTTCAAAACAATAAAATTCTTCACAAATAAAATATTAGTTTTTCTTTTTATAATTTAATTCTTTTTCTGATTTTTTCTATCTTTATTGGCAATTAATTTTTAATCAAACTAATTTTCCTTGCTTGTAAAATCATTGCATTGAAGCATGTATTTTTTAAAAAATTAAAAAAACATTATTTATTTAATAAACAATTGCTTGCAACCAGAATCCTTAAGCTTATTGAAATTTTCCACCTTTATAAAATTTCAGACACGACCGTGGATTCATGATAAAAACAATTGATCATCCCAGAAACATCCATCATCACCACCATCATCAACCGTCGAATAGAATTGAAACAATAGATTCAACTTTAGCACAAGATCCGGCCTGTGCAAGTTTATTACCAAAGTCAGAAGATGATGAACGATTTAATAATAATTTATTTGGACAATTCAAGGGATTTACATTGGCTCCATTATCTTCAGTGAGTGTTCCCCCAACTCATAAATTGCTAGAACCAACTAAACCAGCACCTGAAGTTCCAGTGGTTGCAATTAAAACTAATTTGAATTCATCACAACGAAATAATTCTCGCAGATGTGGTTTTATAACACCTTTGTTGAATAACAATAATAATAACAACAATAATAAGATTAATGAAATAGAATCAAAGGCGCCAGCATTACCGCCATTAAATCCAGGCAGCACAGCACGTCCATTAATAAGTTCTCCAGTATTATCAATGACAACTTGTACATCAATGGATTTTGTACCAGCTAAAATACCTACTCGTCCGGCTCCAGAAGTTCCTTCACGTCCACTAGAAACATTAAAAGATTCCTCCACTGCATCAGTTCTTCAGAAAAGTTCAGGAATCGATAAACCCGATGGTATTTCATCAACATTAGCTGATGCAGAACGAAAAGAAAAAATTACATTGGAAAATAAAGAAAAATCCAGTACATTAAACAGAATCGCTTCAATACTTAGACCTGGATATAAAGAAGATAAAAACAGCATAAATAAAAATCCACATCAGAAAGTAACGAAAATAATGGATAAAGATATTTTAAGGAATTTAGAAATATCAAATCCAATCCCACAAAAAGAAATTGAAATTCCAATGGCAGCAATAACTCTAGGTTCTGTTGAGAATGATAAAAAAACGGTAGTAATGCGTGCACAATCAATGAGAGATTCAAAAGGATTATCGAGGCCAGCTATTCATTCATTTGGATCAATGAGACAAGGAAATTCATATAAACGACCAACAAGTATTCCAGCAAGTACAAGACCTACATCTCCACCTCCGCCAGTGCCTCCAGGACCAGAAAAACCTAACGATGATTTAAAAATACCTGGATTGCCTGGATATCAAACTCCTAATGTTAAAACTAGTAATACCGTAGTAGAAGATACTTATGATGATTGTCTTAATATTGCTGATCCTACATTAAATAAAATCAACGAAGAATTAAATGGCAATGATAACATTTATGCAGTAATTGAAGATCCTATTGATAAAGCTGTAAAGAATGTTAAAGAAGTGAGTGAATATAAAAATCCAAAGCCTATTGACTCTCATGAAACACCAGAAACAATGGGATTACTTTCAGAGATTGTGTCTGAAATTTCTAATCGAAATTTTGACTCAATTTATTCGACAGGAACTTTGAAAAAAAAGAATAATGAAAATAAACAGAATAAATGTTTAGAAATATCTGGTTCTAATAGTTCACTAGGTACTTACGTTAATTCAAGTCATTACAAATCCCCTGGCAGTGTTTATTCCAATTCAGCATCAGCTAAATTTAATTCAGCCATTTCTGAAACATCTTCTGGATATTTATTACCTTCTGCTGTCAATGTTCCCAAGAAAGATGATGAAAGTCATAATTTATTACCTAATAATAAAAAAAATGATAAAGTACAGACGAATACATCAGGATCAAAGACAGAATGTGGGGAAACTAATTCTGTAGTATCTGATGATATGAAAGTTAAAAAAAACCACATAAAATCAGTCAAGATACCTTTAAGCAATATGAAGAATTCCCTTACTAATAATAAAGATAATATAATGAATGAAGAGGGAAAAATTGAAAAACAAAATTCGGAAATTAATGTAAATAATCAAACAAGTCCGGATAAATCAAAAAGTTTTCCTGCAAAAACAATTCGGCAAAGTTCAGATACCAGTTTAAAGTCCACTAAAAGTGTTAGTAGTAAAGAAAAAAAAGATGGGATCAGTAGTTCTTCTGTAAATAGTAAAAATAGTCCAGATGTTGTCTCCAGTTGTTCTACATCGTCCTCTAACCATTCAGAATCTCCTGATGTAGTTGGGATTAATTCAAAATTTAAAAATATACAAAAGTTCTCAGTTCAAACTCAAAAAAAAACTACTTCTATCCCTCCACGACCAGGTAGTATTGTTGCTAAAGCTGCGACGTTTACAGAAAAAAAGAAATCACCGACATCAGTGAAAAATTTATCAGTAACAAAAAGTGACATTAGAAGTGACATTAAAAATCCAATCAAAAAAGCTGCTGGAAGTAAAATAAACGTTGCTTCGTTACAACAAAAATTTGAACAAAATAAACCAGTTAACTCAGTTAATGCAGTGAAGAATGTTTCTTCTGTGAAGAAAACAATTACTAATAAAAATGATGCAGATGTGAGTAAGTAAGATAGAGTATCTAGTCTCTGGACAAATGAATAATATAAAAATTGACTGATGAATATGATTTAATGATAAAACTTTGTATATACTATCTGTATTTACGCTTTAGCTTTCACTCTTCATTTATTCGCTCTTTGTTTTTTTTTATTAGTAATTCTTAATGCTTGAATAATATAGAAACTTAATGACATTTCGGAATAAAAGACGAGCAAAAATTTTGACGACAATGATAATAAAACCCAAAACTCTGTGATAAATATCATTTATTAGAATACAAATTTGAATCATTCTATAGACAAAACTAATGTTTAGCAGCGATTACTAAAAATTTTATTTATATAACAAAGAACGATTGCTAAAGCCAATAAATTTTCAATGTATTTATTTGACTGATGTAAATATGTTAATATTAATAGAAAAGAGAAAGATTAAAATAAAAAAAAAGATTTTTCTACGACTTCTTCAGGTTTGAAATTAAAAAATAAATAAATTAATAAATAATTATTATAAATAATAATATAATTAAATGATATTAGTTTATGGCACATTATGTATGTAGATACAAATTTTTTTTTTTTCTTTAAAGTCTACTGATTCAGATAATATAAACCTGCAAGAAAATAATTAATAGCCGATAAGTGTTCAATAAGTTTTTAATTATATAAACATCGAGTACCAAAGAGCTTTTAGGCTTACAATACAATTTATCATCACCCGATCACAATAGATTTTAACCAATATCCATATTTTAAATAATCCTTTTATCTGTTTCTCGCCATATTTGCGTAAATTATTTTATTATAAAATAATTATTTATGTAATTTTTTGCTGAGATAAATTTTACATTAATGTATTTCTTATTTTTACAATAAAATGTTAAATATTATGTTATTTAATCACATAAAAGTTTTTATAAATTTTTCTAAGATATTTATCAATCTAATTGAAATGTTATATAACTATTACATTTATTGATTGCGATAATAAGTACAAATAATATTAAAATCCGCGATATTAGATTTTTAATATGTTAAACATTAATGATCGTTTATTTTAATTAATGTATTTATAAATAATCATTTACTTAATTATTTCGAAGCTAAAAAAAAAAACAGTTTTTATCATATGAAAAGAAAAATTTTTTCCTTTTATTAATAAAACCACGAAAGTAGATGTGTCGACACTCGCGTCAACCACTAGAATAATTAGACCGGCTTTTGAAGGATCTCATTAAAGTGAAGTAGGCATCTCTCCATCATACTTTAATTCTCAAATCCCTACATCTACTTCTGTACAAACACATGTACTCTATCTTTTTTTTTTTTCTTGACTATTTTACCTTCGTCGTTTTTTTTCACTTTTTGTACTTTTACTTTACATTTTCAGGCGCGGAAAAAAGAAAAAAATGAGATATTTTCGTTTAGTTCGCATTCAGACAGCATTCGAAACGGTGACTTTCAAATTTCTTTCAGAATAATTTTATTCATTTTTCATATAATTATTTTTTAAAAAATAAAATACGTGTGAGATATAAAAATGTATACTGTTCACGTTACCACGTCAACTCGAAGAAAGTCATCCGCTCGAAGACCTTCCAACTGTCAAGATAGCGAAGTTCTTTTTAATATTGGTCGAAATGAATCTATTCCATTAAGACTTCTAAATTATTTTCGTGCTAAATTTCACTTGGAAGATAAACATAGTGAATCTGGTACGTAAATAAATAATAAACAAATCTATGCACTCATACGTGTTCTTTTATTATCTATGTTTTATTCAAATTTTACTTTTGCTAACAAAAAAGTTTCAACTCGTTATATCAAATCTCAATCAAAGACATAATCTTTTAAATGCAATAAGGTAATTTTTAGTTACTATCATTATAAATTATACATTGTTTCAATTATTTATTCAACAAAAAACTTATCAAAAATTAAATACGTATTGATCACGTATTTACAATATATTTGTATGTAATTATATTTTGTACTTTTTTTTTATGTACTAAAAAACATAGATATTATTTGATTTCAATTATGATAATATGCGTGATTATGTAGATAATTGAAATTATTGCAATTATGTTATATTGCAATTAAATAGCGAAATCAATTTCTGCACTAATTATATTTTTATTGGCATCTTGAACAGATTGATTGTCATGATTATCCTGTTTTTGATTTATATCATTTGAAGCATGAGAATTAGCCATATTACGTCCAGTAGAACTGTCATTGTACATCTGATACTTAGAAAAATAATTTCGACGAGCTTCTGCGATAAAACGTTTCTGTTGTGAACAAACTTTAGCCAAATCAGTTAATGGTTTTGGTGAAACAACTGGGGCCGCATAACAGTAAACACTCGATGTTTGTTGAATTTTCGTTGTATCGACTTTTGTAGGATCATGAAGATTCAATACATTCTCTAAATGCTGATTAGTTTCTCTAAATGCTGATAGTTCAGTATTTGATTGAGTCCAATGTGGCCAATACTCACCTAAACAATCTAAAATATGAAATTATTAATTATTTATTAATAATATAAAATTTCAAATAAATAATTAAAAAGAAGATAGTTATTTTTACCTTTGGATTGATTTAACATAAACTTATCAACATTGTTGCAATGATTACCATTGGTATTAGTATTGTTTACGAGATTCGTATTAATAAGATGATTATTTCCTGCGAATTCTGTAGCGTTTTCATATCCTAAATAGTATCCTCCAGAGCGATTACTCCCTTCATTTTCCATAAGATTTCCGAAACTATTCGATTGTGTTGAATTAAATCCAGGTAGAAAATCTTTATTATCTTGAAGACATTGTGGATAATAACCATGATCAATATCGTTATCTTTTTGATTGTAGTTATTATGATAAATATGATTATTTAATTGAGGAAAAGAATTTTCATTGTAATAAGTATCAGATGGATTAGAGACTATTTGGTTGATATCATAAGGCACTTGATTATTAATGAAATCATATGGATTTTGAGTATTATTTTTATTAGCCTGAAGATTATCAAAATAGAAATTTTGATACATTTCAGTATTTGGAAATAGTTGATGTTGATGCAAGGAATTACTATCTGGCCACTTTTGATACTGATTTTCTGATTGATAAATTACTCGATACTGATTTTCATTATCGCCCATAAAATTACCATTACTGTTAACCTCGTTTATACCATCTTGTAGACCTACATTTGAATGTAGATTAAATGAATTCTTTTCATTATTGATAATGCAAAAATAATTATCATTATTATCAACGTCATCATTTTCATTGGTTTCTGATTCAGCGGTTAAAGTATCTGAATCATCCATAAAATTATTTGATACATTTTCTTCTTTCGAAATGATTTTACACATTCCATCAGAACTAGCAATTTCTTTTAAATTCACACCCATCGGTGCTTGAAGCATTTTCTTCAGTATAAGAGGAGTTTGAAAATTATTGTCTGTATCAATTATTTGATAATTAACATTGGAAATATCCTGTTCAGGAGCCATAAAGAGATTCTTCCCACGATGAAGATCAAGAGGTATTGCTTGAACTAATGAAGCTTCCGCAACTCGTAAATCTACGACTGATGGATTCATGTATGATCGTTCATTCAATTTAATATCATTCTGATAACCTGAACGCATAAAAAATTGTCGAAAATCTGCATAATTAGGTACAAATAATTTGTCATCTTTGGTTACGCGTTCTTCTGAAGATGTTGGAATGTTTTGAGGCTATAATAGAAAATTAACCAAAATATTATATAATTATATAATCGTGACGAAAAAATGAAGATAAAATATATTTGTTCTTTATTATTAAAAAAAAAAAATACCCATTGACATGGCACCTGTAATAAATAATTTTCTGCTGGATAATTCGAAAAATGGGATGATGAAGCGATTGGTTTTTCCATACTTTTATTAGGTTTTAACTTTTTAGTTCGTTTTTTACGTGTATTTTGTACATCACTTAGTAACTTAGCTACTTCTAAATCATTACCAGCTTTAATAGCATCTAAAACTTTGATTAATATTTTCTTCTGTAATAAATAAAATTAATTTTTTTAAAATAATTAAATACAAATAAATAATTATAAATGAATATTGATAAAAATTTCGAAAATTTTGCCTTAATATTTCCCGGAACATGATATTCTGAAGCAATAGCCTGTAGCTCTTTATATGAAAGCCCAGCAAATTCACTCTTGTTCATCTTTAATTGTTTCATTGAGCCGATTTTTTTTAAACTAATAATGTATTAAGTATCAAAATATTTTGTTTGTTTTTCAAGTAAACTTAATAGTTTTATTATTTTTACTTATAAATTAAAATTACTACAATGATTTATGAAGAAACAAAAAATTCAGACTTTACAAGGAAACGCGACGGTTACTGAAAATCGACATTTTGCAGAAGAAAAAAATATTCCCAGGATCCTGATCGGTTCTGTCAAGTGGAATAATCGATCCGCGACACCTTCCGGGATATGAATTTATAATTAACCGGGAAATTTCGTAGAAAATTAAATTTATTTTATTCTAATCAATAATTCAAATTATCGATAATAATAATAGTTACATTTATTAATAATGATTTTTAATTAAATTGATTGAATTCGTGTATAAAATGAATTGATCAAACAATGCTAAATTAAACATCATGAATATTCATTTCAGTTTATTATCTTCATTGGAATTTAAATGAACCAGAATGCAAATAGTGTTTAGCATTCTACTTGTATTTTTATAACCTCACAAATATGTAATTAAAAATGGTTCAATTTAATTAAGATAAGTATTTTGATTCGATTTAAGAAAAAAATTAAGGCTATCATGTATTGGTATGATGAAGAGTATACTTCAATGGCTTCGATTGGATATTTTATAAACTCGAATTAATGAATGATAAAAATTTTTTATAAAAAAAAAATATTGATTTTCATCACTTTTATTTTTTTTTTTATAAAAAATTTATCCCTTCTATTGATCACATAAAAATATTGTTATCCCTTCTCCCTTATATCATCAGAATCGACATGAAAAAAAGAGATATTCAAGTCCATATGCGCATGAGTCTTAACCTTAGAGCTTTTGCGTAGCACTTGATCAGTGTGTTCTCCAGCTTCCCGCAGCTTCAGTCTACTTTGATACGTTTGAATATATTTTGTTTCTTAAATATTTACATTCTATATTCGCACATTTGGATTATCGTTGCTATAATCAAATACAAAACACGACTGATTTTCGTGATTTAGGAGAAAAAATAATCAACTTAAAATTAAATTGTACGATTATTTAATTGTTTATTATTATTTTTGATTATTTAAAGTAAAAAAAAAAATGAAAGCTGTAAGAAGGGGTCGAGAAAAAAGTAAGTTTTATTTACAAATATTTTTCTTTTGCAAAAAATAGAAGTAGATTCTTTTTCCACCTACCAACACAACTGTAGTGCTCGCTCGAGATTTCTTTCCCATTTTATTCTATCAATTGCTGTGTGCCAGTCAAGTAAATTTTCATATTAATTATAAAAGTTTTAAGGGGGGAAAATAAGAAAACGATTTATCTCAAAGCATTTATTTATAAGTGATTAATGAAGTGATTATATAAAAATTTATTGGAAAAGATGTAGACCTTGAACAGTTGAGAAACGTCATTTTTTAACTTAGTAGAAAGGTTGGATTATTCATAAGGGTAGAAAATATTGATGGAGATAGAACAGGATGATGAAGTGACCGTCTAGAAACTTTAGTGAATCTCCAGCGACTGTCACTGGTCGCTATGACGACCCGGATGCCCGGGAACTTGAGCTCTTGCTTCCTAATTATGTCGTTTTAATGCGTCACTTTAACGTGATTATTAGATAATTGAATTTTCACCATCAATTATTTCAAGTGAGCTGAGATTAAGTACATTTTCCTGGACAATATTCCAAACTTGACATTCTTGGGAATGCTTCTATCAATTGAGTTTGAGAAATGATCATTTTTCATGATTAAATATCATTTTCATGAAAGACATAATAAGCTCCTACCATTGTTATTGTAAATAATTTTCTATTAATTAATATAAGAACTCTAAATAAATGATCTAATTTATCTATGTGTTATACTGTAAATAATTTAATAAGAATGTTTATTATTCTTTATCTCACTTCTGTGATTTCTATCATGGTATGACTAGACAAACTGATAGCTTACAAGATTGCAAGGTACATGAGAAAATGACCTCAAAGTGTTGATTTGTCAAATGAAATTGTTGAAATAAATTAGAAGGTAGTTGCATAAAGTAAATACGACCTGTATTTTTAACATCATTTTCAACTAAACTATTAAACATTTTCTGTATTAATTTTTTCTATTCCTCAACTATTTCTCTTTGCCTGGTAATTGTGCACTCTCCAGCACGTGAATCCAGTAAACTTGAAGAAAAAAAATATTTCACTTCGACGTGGCACATTAGAAATTCTTCTCGCACGATTCTTGTAAGTAGATGTTCATGATAAGAAAAGTTTTAAAAAAAAGAATTATAGAATCGTAGTCTCGAGACGAGATAATACAGTGTTGGCAGTTGTGGTTCTCGTTCGACTCTTGCAGAGGACGAGCTTGAGGAAGTCGGGAGCGTTTTAGGAACTTCTGCAGCTCCGAGTATTGCTCTAGGTTCAAGGCACAGACCTGAGGAATTGGCGACCTTGGCTGCGACTACCAGATTTACCAGGAAAGAGATTCAATTAATTTACCGGGGATTTAAGCAAGAATGTCCTACTGGCTTGGTTGATGAAGAAGGTTTTAAGCAGATTTTTTCTCAATTTTTTCCACAAGGAGGTAAGTTTATTTATTCTGTTTAAATAGACCAAACAGTCTTTAAAATATTCTAAAAACAAAATATTTTCAAAGCTACAATGAAGCATTTTGAAACTAAATTATTTTGGGTGGAATATTTTCAACTGCTACTGACTGAACATATGGAACATTTCATTTTTTTTCTGCTTCAAATTTTTGTCAATGCCGTTTTTTAATAATAGACTTTAAATATCTTTTTTTCCTTCAATTGTTGAAACATATTTTCTAAACTTACTATTGATTCTAGATGCTAGTCAGTATGCACATTATGTTTTTAATACGATGAAGAGAAAACCGTCTGGAAAAATCAGTTTTGAGGCAAGAAGATTTAATCTCTTTAAAACAAACATAAAATCGATCAGGAAATTGAAATAAACTCTTTTTTTTTAGGAATTTCTGACAATTCTTTCTAAAGTTTCTCGAGGGTCTGTTGAGGAGAAATTACAATGGGTATTTGGTTTGTACGATTTAGATGGTGATGGATTGATAAGTAAAGAAGAAATGCTGGATGTGGTTGAGTCAATTTACGAAATGCTAGGACGTTACACTCAACCACAAATACTGGAACCACAAACAGCAGCAAAAGAACATGTTGAACGTATTTTTCATGTCTGTATTAAATAATTGAACATTGGAATCAATTTCAATAGAATGATAATAAAAATCTATATTAATTGTTTGTTTTCAGTTGATGGATGCTAACAAGGATGGTGTGGTAACAATAGAAGAACTGGTTCAATGGTGTTCAAAAGATGAGCAGTTATTAAAGAGTCTTGATACTTTAGATACTGTATTATGAGATCGTCAATTTCATAATAACACTTTAGTTTTTTTAAAAAGCTCACAAGATTCTTGGAAATTTAAAAAACAATTAATGATTTTATAAATAATCGCATGAATGTGCATAACAAAAGTCTCTTTAAGAAAGACGATAAACTCAAATTTATCAGTTTCCTCTAGAGTTCTTCTATTATTCTTTTCTTCTTATTCAATCTTAAAGAAAAAGTGCCACTCGATTATCGAGCACGTATTATAAAAACGTAATCGATAAATTAATTGTAAATATGTATACTTATTATTACTATGGAAAAGTTCCCAGTGTCTTTCGGAGATGTCAAATTTTTTGGCATATCTATTGAAATTAACAAAAACTTAATGTTTAAATATAATTAAATTATTGTATTGTTGTTTAAAAAATATCGCAATTCTATTATGAAAACAATTCTATTTCTCTTAAAATGTTTTAAAATATATAAATACTATTATTCATATTATTATATATTTACTAATAATAAATATATTAATACAGAGAAAATATAAAATTATAAAATAAATAAAAAAATTGTCAAATTTAAAAATTATCATTTGTATCTTGCTCTTTGCTTAATTAAATAAATTAGTTGTGTGTCCTCTGGTTGTCAGAGGTGAAATGATGAATTTCTTGTCTTTAATATTTATTTTTATTTTAATACAATACAAAAATTGATTTTTAATTGCTTAATAATGGTTTAAATATTAATTTTTTCAATTAGACCACTTGATATTTGAGATCAATGGATGTATTGATTATGAAAAAAACTAAGTTAATAAAGATCGGTAAAGATAAAAGCTTACCTACCGATTAATGATAAATTTAATTACAATTGATTTGATTATTGATAAGTTAGATTGTCATTTAGTCATTCAAGTACTGTATTTTTCTTTGAACTTTTTTGTAGTCCTTCCAGCTGGCAAGATCATAATTAAAGAACTATACAGTACATCTAAACGCATCTAAAAATACATCTGTTGCTGAACGATTCCAACGGTTTACACTACTAACGGCTGCAACTTGTGTATGTGTGTATTATTCTCCACAATGAGCAATTGTTGTAAAGTTTATGTTCAGTTTTTATGGTGATCATTAACATTGTTAAAATGCATCGAAAATGATATTTCTACTGTAATAATTTAATATGTTTCATTGTTATTTTTGTTTGTGATCATCGTAAAATAAGACAAGTTTAAGTGTTCTTATATATACATCAAAGAATATTTTATTTTACTTTTACAACATTCGATTGAACGAAGTAGTCATAAATTTTTTAGTATTTACAGTACCTTTTGCTTCCAGATTTTTTAATTCATAACCTTAGTACTAAAACAACGAAAACATGTCAAATGAACACGAAGAAGATGGAGCATCCATTTCATCGTTTAAAGAAATTTTGGATGATTTTATTGATGTTTCTCACATGGATTTTGATAATCAGGAAACATGGTATAATTCAGTAAAAATTATTTATTAATATAGTTGAAAGTACTTCAATAAAAAAACTTTCCAACTTTTTTAGGTTATTAGATGTTGACTCAGAATTGAAAGGTATGGATAACCTCCATATATGGTTAACAACATCTTTGGATACAGAGAAAATGTATCATGACTCGATACATGATAGTAAAAAATATATTGATACACGAACTTGGACAAGACCAAAGAAAAAATTCAGTAGATTAAGTTTTGAATCGATAATTGAAGGTAATTCATCAAATTCTTCAATAAATAGTGAAATTCCATATTTTAATAACGAAACGTCACGTATAGAAATTAATTTAAATGAAAAAACATCATCTATACCACCAATTTTGAGGCCTGCTACATTAGGTCCTTGTTCATCCACTTTAACAAGTGGTCAAGAAAGTTTAGAAGCTTTTTTAAATATGTCACAAACTAAAGGAATTGATTCATTCATTAATATGGAAGCTCCAGAGTTCAATGAAACTCTAGTTGGTAATTCTAAATCTTTCTGTAGTAATAATTTTTCAATTAATGAAGATTCTCAAATAATGAATCAAAGTGTTGGAATGGCTGATTCACAAATTTTGACTGAGTCAATGATGCAGACTAGTATGTTTAGTGATGTATCAGATATGAATATCAATGATGCTTTTGCTCGAGATCTTTCTAACTCTTCTATTATAGAAAATCCGAATTATGCTAAACCTTTAAACGATACTGTTATTAAAAGCAGATCACAAAGTAATTCACCGCTAAAATTCATTGATGCGACATTTACTACTGAAGAACTTAACCAAGCTCTGGATTCACATTCATTTGTCATTAATAATGATACTTTTGATACTAATTCAGCTGAAATTAATCATTTAAGTTATATTATTACGAGTGATATCGATGGTAAAAATGATCAAAATATAACACAAATTAAAGAGAATAAAAAAGAGAATTTAAATTCTACTTTCAATTCGGAGCAATTTTTCAGTGATAAATGTGAGGAAATGAAATTGGATACTACTTATATTTCAAATAAAGATGAAAATTCAGCAAATAGTCTCAATTCTACTATAAATATATCTAAGAATGATTCAAAATATCTTAAAGATAATACAAAATCTAATCTTGAAATTACTCATGATATTGATGACATAGAAAATAAATGTTTAAATTCAACATTTACTTCGGATGTTCAAATTAATCGCCGAAAAACGTTTAAAATTGAGCCGCAAGATCTCGAAAAGAAGAGTGAACCTGTTATATCAATGGCAAACCGTTTTCAAACATATCGTAAAAGTAATGCTACTAATCAAGTGAAAAATCCTACTCGTTTTACAACAATCTCCAAAGATTTTGAAGATAATTCTAATGCAGAAAAACAAGTGAAATCATGTGAAAATCTTTTAGACATAAGGAAAACATCACAAATTTCTAAAACGTTAGAATCGAACAGAAATTTATCTCGATTACCACAGCATTTACAAAAGTCTAATCCAAATCTCATTTCAAACTCTTTGAAAACTGTTAATTCAAATAGAATGTCACATTTTGGCTTCGTTAGGCCAAAACAAGTTAAAAATAATGAGCCATCACTCACAAGAAAAGTATATTCATTAGCTAAGTTAAAAAATGGATCAGATCAACGATTAACAGCTCCAAAAGTCGAGTTGGCTTTTTCAAAATCTGGTGGATCAACTGAAAGTATTGAAAGCACTCAATCTGCAGCCAGTGCTCCTGATTTAGACGATAGATTATCCGTTTGTTCAGATGGAAGTAATTCCTGTAAATCAGGATTAAATGTAGAAAGAGTTCATAACTCTATTCAAATGGACTCAGGAAATTTAAAAAATAGAACTGAAATAAGAAAATCGTCTGATAAAAGTTGGTATTCTAATGAAAATGATCTTCCATCACCAATTCTTAAGGATGGAGAGTATTACGGAAGTCGAGGTAGTTCTCCAAGAAGTGCTGATTCAACTGTTAAAACTAGTTCACCCATTCTTAGTCCTGCTGAATCTTTACAATCAATAAATACTACAGGTAAATTTATTCATCAATATTAATTTAAATCAATGAATATTTGCAAATATTAAATATCTATTCTTTTATTAGTAGCTATTAATCCTGAAATAAAGACGGTTAAAAGTCAGCCAGAAAGTCTTCCAGATAAAAATATAGTTAGTATAATAAATTAAAACTTTTCTCTTACGACGAATGAATTTAATTAATTAATGATTTATTTATTTATTACTATTGTTTGTCATTAAGATTGCAGAAAAACTGAAAAACAGAGAAATAAAATCAGGAATTCGACCACCGAGTGCGAGAGGCCTTAGTGGAATCCCACGACCAGCATCGAGGATCCCAGCACCTAGATTTTCGAGACCAAGTTCGAATAAAATTTGAATTTTATACAAGTTGATAGTAATAACAATTATAATTTATCATAAGTGATTTAAAAAAAATTAAAAATTTTATAAATTAATATAATACTGTCGAAAAGACATCAATTAAGGTACTAAAAAAAGAATAATTAACGCCAAAATATCACTGCCACGGGAGGATTCAAAGATAATTTGTTAATTTAAAAAAAGAACACAAATGTTATAAAAATGAATATATATTTTATTATAACCATTGCTTCGTGAGCAATTATTTTTTAATCATTTGTATAATTGATAATTCAAAAACAGTGATTTCCTATCGGCATATCTTATTGAAATAAAACAGTTATAATTATTAAAAAAAAGTATACAATGGTTAATACAAAATAACATTAAGTGTAGATATAATTATTAAATATGATTATAGTTTGAAATTCCCTGCAGTAATAAATTAATGAGAATTGAAAATTAATGTAAATATAATAGGAAATACTTAAAAAATAATTCAACAATTGTTATAATCTGATATAAAAGGTTGTGGAAGCTTACATAACTTAAGTGCCTTTCTAATGCTCTAAAAACATATGAACAATCAAATTTTATAAGCAATTGGATAAACACAAAAAAATATAGTAAGAAACTAATTGAATTGAGAGAGAAAGTCTTTTTTATATTTGCAGAATGTTTGTAACAATAAAATAGTTCTAATATTCAGTGGTTTTTTATATTAAATTTATAATAAATTATTATTTTGAATTGATGTATTGTCTATTGTTATTTTTTATTTATTAATGTATTTGATTATAATATATTTTTAAACAAGACTAAAAAAGGTCAAATATAAATTTAAAATTAAAAAAAAAAGCAACAATAGATCAGAGTGCATATATTCTTTATTTTATATAAAATGTTGTTCAACAACAATATTATCAATAATAACATAATATGGATAGATTTTTTAACATATTTTATATACCTACAGTACATTTACAAATATGAATTTCTACTTTTTGTTTGTTACTTATGAATTCGGTTAATGGAATTATTCTTATTTTTTATGTCAAAGTTTAATGTAATACTGTACGTGTGTACTTTGAACACATTATTTATGTTTATTATTCCTATTTTCTTCTTATTAATCAATAGTTTTATCAATTAAAATCATTGTCAATAATAACAGAAAATGTGTGAATATAGGTTTAATTTTGTGTGTTAAAAAAATCATGTTAGCACTTTTTTCACATTAAGTGAAATATTTTAAAATCAATTTTACTTACAGGCACACATTGAGATCAATAAATTTTCTATTATAATTTAATTAAAAAAGTATGACAAAGTTAAATAATTAAAAAATACCTAATAGTAAGCTAATGATGCAAAAAGATATGCAAATTAATTACATTTAATAGACCGATATCTAACATAAAAATTACATTTATATATTTTCTAGTTATTGACTACAGTATTTTGCAACTTCCACGACTCAAATTAATTTTGAAAGTTTTCATGATTAATACTAGTATTTTGTTCATAGTATGATCAATCAATTTTGCAATACTAATGGCAAATTAAGTGACTATTCCTCCAAATTTCCTGATAAAAGTATTTATGATTGTTAGTTAATATTTTATCGTTATATTTAGATCATTTTTCCGTGTTGAACACAAATATTAAAAGTCTCGCAATTTCATTAATATATCACGAAAATTATTTGTCATTTTATAACATTGTTTAAATAAAAATTTACACAAATACCTACTGTAATAAAATTTGTTGTTACGTTTTAAATTAAAAATTTTGGTAAATATTTTTACGCTGAGTTATTTATCAACTTCATTAGCATAAAGATCATTGTATAAATTAAAGTAATTTCATTCACAAGCAAGTTTACTATCAAAACTACTTAAAGCAATGGCAAAGGCTTGTAGAGCACACAACGGAAATCTGTAGTCCATCGTGAAAACGTCTTCTGCTACACGACCAAACTGCATCACAACATAATCGGCTGAAAAATAAATAAAAACAATGAAATAAATATTTATTAGCCGTGACTAAACTGATCTAGAAATGAATTACACTTACTATCACTATCATGTACAACTTGAAAATTCTTTACAGAAGCTTGAGTGACTCTTCCATGAAAATTAAGTACATAAGACTGGGTATCATCATTCCAAACAGGAGTTTTATTATGTAATTCTATTAAATTATCCATATTTTTCATTTTCCAACATTCTAAAAAGAATTAATTTTTTCATAAGTTAATTACTTCCAGGCGAAAAAAAAACTGATCAGTATTGCTGATTAATTATATACCTAAAAGAGTCTCTGACTCATCTCGAGGACAAATAGAAATTCTTTTTTGATCAGCTGTCATTCCCGGAATAATTACAGTCATTTTTCTAGGTCCTTTGAATCCTAAAACATTAGTATCATAGACAACAGCCGCTAATTCTTGACGTGGATTCGACCGATCTTCATGTTTATCATCTTTCATTAATGAATATCCATTATCATAAACCGTGAACTGTGTTCCAAGTAAATTTGATCGTAACTTCCCAACATAAGAGTCTGCTCCTCGAGATAAATCCGTTGGGTCAGTTGAAATTAAATAATTACTGGTTGTACTCTTTTTTCGCTTTCTACCAGCTAATAAAAATACCTGAAACAAAAATAAGAATAAAAATATCAATGATTTAAGAGCTATTTAATTAATACACTTTACTTTTATTTTATATTACCTTTTTACCATAATCTCGTTCTAGATGTAAGAAGTAAGTTGGATAAAGTCCACGATCCATTCCTTTCCTGTCTCTTGTTATCCTGCATTTGTAATGCATTTTTTTGTTTGCTGGCTGCAGAACAAACTGTTCAATATTTCCTTCTACATTTCCTTCTAATTCAGGGCTCTGAAAGTTATAAAACAAATTAAATATTAATTTAAAATTAATTCGTATATAAAAATAAATCGTAATCAGTTTGAGTTAGTTACATTAGAATTATTTTCACGATTAATAATCACTCTGGATTCGGAACCATCGGATGGAGCAACACGTTGAGGTGATCGAACAGAAACAGGTTCTATAGGCAGTCGAATATCTAACGGTGATGATTCTTCATCAGCACAATCTTGGTCAGCTTCTATGTCTTGATTATACATGCTTTCAGCAGCTAACCCTGATTGAGGGAGTTTTAATTCACTGCTAGAGTTAAGATTTCCTTTTTCGACAAATGCCACTGGACCTTCAAAAGCTACACAAAATATTCAAAAAAGTTAAACAAACTTTACATAAAAATATTTATCAGCTAAATGTAATTGAATTTTAACATTTTCTTACATCCTATTTCTTTTATTGGAGTCACCCATTTAGCTGATTGACTTCTCAGTTGAGTTCCTTGGATACCAGAAGCTTGAACCATCCCTCCAGCTCCAGTTTGTCTTTTTTGTTTCATTTTTTGAGCAATTAATTGTCTCTAAAATGTGAAATATTAAGTTAATAAGAGATGAAAATGAATATAAATATAAATCTTTCGTTTAACGAATTCTAAGTATTTAATATGAGGACTTTCGTCCATTGGCTCTTAACAATAAACAAATCAATTATCTAGAATTACATCAACTATTACTCACTACAACACTCAACGATAAAATAGAAATCTTATTGTAATATTTTTAGTATTTCAAGATGTATAAATATACCTGTATATCTTACCTTACATTACATATATATTTTATTGAATTAATTAGAATTAAGTACATACTCACTTGTTGCTCTAATTTTTGCTGCCGTAAATCTAAGGATGTCATTTTTATAAATTTTAACCAGCAGTAATAATTAAGATACGAGAAGAATCCTTTTTAATAATTGATTAAATATTAGGTACGATACACGTAGTGTAAGAATAGATAATTGCAAGTTTGTTTACGTGATATGCAGATTGTTCGTTGCCTGGGGTACCCAAGGCAACACCGACATACACCAATAAAACTTTATATATATTTATCAATAATTCAATCCATTATTATATAGAGTAAAAAATTGTACTTAATTATTTTTTAATACTTTTTTCGAATAAATTTATTAACACACACTTTTTACACAATTCTCGAGCCAAAAATGAAGACAAAGTGAAGCTTTAAGGCGTGCTTCCATCAATTATAACATCAAATTTCCTCTGATAGGGTTATTCAATTAAAATATATTGATTATTTTATATACACATGAGCACTAATGAGTACGTTCTTTATAAATCCAAATAGAATTTTTTGTTTATAAAATATTTACATAGCACCGTATACAAAACATATTCGATATTGTTTAATTATTTTATAAACTGTTGACAGATACCTTTAATGCCATCTTGGAGCAATATTTTTTGATAGTTCCTTTTTCTGACGTTTGGTGCATTCAAAGCGATTGCTGAAAGACCGCGAAAATTCGAATAATCTGTTTCTAACGCCATTGAAGATTATTATTATTATTATTAAATAATCCACGACATAAATTCAACCCTTCTTCACAAAAGGTTAAATATATTCATTCTATTTATAAGTAAACACTTAGAAAATGTATTGGAATTCAGAAAATTTTTAAAGTACAACAAAAGATTTATATATTACTCAGATTTTTATTAATCATATACACATATACATGAATATATATGTACTGATGAATGCAGTTATAATCACAATCTCATTTCAAATCGATGTACATAGTAAACATTTAGATTCAACAAATTAATAATTAATATAATTGTAACATCATCACTAATAAATAATGCATATTTTTTTTCAAGCCGTTTCATTCAATATAATTTCATGTACTGCTCAGTTATATTTTTATTTATAATTAATATATTACTATGATGGCAATTAATAGCTAAAACTTTTATTCTTGTGTTGTTCATTATTAGATAAAATAACATACACAAAAATAACTAATAAAACTTTTGTGAGTGTCCAGCTTCGACGTTATTATCTTAAATAAATAGTACAAAACGCAAATAAAATAAAAGATACAATTTTGCATTATCCTTTCATACTGTCCTGGCAATATTTGTCATTTATTTATAAATAGTTATATTGATTATAATTTTGAATCCTTTGAAACGAATGCATAATTGTCCTCTTTTAATAATTTAATATGCGTGATTTGCGACAAATAATTTAGCATCTCCAGCGGCTCCACTTACACCACCAGCATATTTTCCCAGAGCAGCTTCGCTGTTAGCCTATAGACAATAAATCATTGACATTATTGAAATAATTAAATATTTGATAACTTAATAAATACACATAAATAAAAACATAAAACAAAGAGTTGTTAGTATTTGAAACTTATTTATAATAATTATTAAAAAAATAAAAACCAAAAATATTACTCACAAAACATAAAATAGAAGTAAAAGAAAAATAGAACATAAAAATGTGAATAAAACAAACAAGTAGGTTAATAAGTATGAGATTTCACATGGAGAGTAAGATTGGCAGCTTTGCTGACAATACTGCCAGCTGTGTATTTGCCTTGACAAGCTAAAGAATTGGCCTAAAGAAAAAAAAAACTTCAAACATGCGAAAAAAGAAAAATAACTTAAAAAAATGTAGCAAATAAAAAAAAAGTTACAATTAAAGTAGTTCATACTATTTAAGAAAATAAAAAGATACTTTAGAAGGAAAAAAAACATAAAAGAAAAAAGTTTTTGATTAATTACCTTAGCTCTTTTGATAAGTTCATCTTGTCCAGCATTGACTTGCTCTTTCTTACCACCCCAAGCACGGAGCACAGATGCTTGGAGAGCACGTCCGTAACTGAAAGTGAGTGCCCATGGTTTTTTACCAGGATATTTATTGATTGCGTCAAGATTGACAGATGCTTCTTCTTCAGACTGTCCACCACTAAGGAATGTAATTCCGGGAACTGCTGGAGGAACAGTACGTTGGAGAGCAATAACAGTTGCTGATGCAATTTCTTGGGGTGTTGCGCGTTTTGGACAACTTTGTCCTGGTGTTACCATGTTCGGTTTTAATAATGTTCCTTCTAAGTAAACATGATGATCATTTAGAGCTTTGTATACAGCAGCAAGAACCTCTTCGGTAACTTGTTGGCACCGAGCAAGATCATGGTCACCATCAGGAAGAATTTCAGGTTCAACAATTGGAACAATTCTAGCACTTTGACAGATTGAAGCGTAACGAGCTAAAACATTAGCATTTTCCAAAATTGCAAGCTTGCTTGGGCATGTGTTTCCTTTTATTTTTAAAACACATCGCCATTTAGCGAAGTGACAGCCGTCTTTCTTATATTGAATACAGCGAGCCTGAAGATCATCTAATCCTTGAGTGGTGCATTCATCATCAGTTCCGAACAATGGGACAACACCTTTATCTACTTTAATTCCGGGAATAATTCCACGTTCTTCCATAAGCTTCACGAAGGGTGTTCCATCATCTGCTTTTTGATATAAAGTTTCGTGGAAAAGAATAACACCAGAGATGTGGTTACCAATTACATCCTAGATAAAAATAAAAATTGATTAATAAAATTAATTTTTTAACTACCTACATAATTTTAAATTTCTCAAGTAAAATTTACTTAATATTTTAAAAAATTTACCTTAGCTGACGTGAAAAGGAGCTGTCTGTATGCACGACGATTATCTTCATTATTTTCTACGTTGATGTCTTGAAGACGTTTTCCAATTGTTGTTGTAGATTCATCAGCAGCTAAAATACCTTTTCCTGGAGCAACAATTTTTTCAGCAATACTTTTCAACTCAGCTTTAAGTTCTGGAGTTGCTCTATCGTACTTTTCAGCTGACATTTTGCTGAGAAAGAAAAAATTTCATTTATTTTTTGGTTCCTAAAATTCGACTGAAGTGCGAATATTATTAATATCAGCATCGAAATGACAATTTCATGTGACATGATGCAACAGATTTTATAATTTTTCGTTGGTTATGAAAAAAATCAATAAATCAATATATAATAATTAGAGCATTTAGAATTAATATTTATATTGATTATAAAAAGATTACATAAATATATTGAAATCAATGTTTGTCAAAGAAATACGAAAAATAAGTTAAAATGCTTATGACGCAATAACTGAATTTTTTTTTAATCGACCAATAAGCATATACGTAACCTTTAACATTCCATCACGTGTGAACTATTGCAATGTTACAAATATATCTCAAAATATTATTTAAATCTTTTACATTAGGGTCATTTTGCTCTTGACAATTGCGTGATAATTAATCAACTTTTGGCTAATATCCAAACATTTTTATATACTTCATAACAATTAATAAGAGTTAAATTACACAACTTTTACTTTCAGTAGCAAAAAAATTATATGCTATTCTATTTTTATCAACTAAGTTCATTTTTTACGACATAATGAACAATTATAAATTATAAATATTCATAAAGTTATTTGATTAATTTTAAAATATTTATCCTTCGTTTATCAGTCAAGGTCACGATTTAGAGGTGAAATCAAATCTTCGCTATTATTATCAAAATGATAACTCCAAAATTATATTTGCTATTATTTTGCACAAAATGTTTATCGATAATTTATGATTTAATTTTTTATGAATGACTGATATGAATAAATACTTACATTGGAAATAACGATTAACAATTAATCAACAAGCAAACAAGATATACACCCAACTCGTGAGTGAGCAATTTGACGACTGATCTGAATGTCCGTGAGTATTCCAACCTCTCCTACTACGTTGCGCCGGCGCGATAATACATATCAAGAGTTCTCAACTACAAATTATTTATCGAAAGCTTATTTGTTATTTGTTTGAACAAAATTTCAAAATTTTAAGATAAACAGATTGTAAAAACAATAGATATAATTACTTATCACATAATTTATTTATTTTTCAGTTCGTAAAACATTAATTTTAATATTCATTTAAAATTAACTAGATATTGTTTTTTGTTCAAATTTAAATTGATAAATAAAGAATTTTTTAGAATTAACTGAAATTAGATTCTTAAAATAAATAAATTAGATGATGATTATTACATCATTAATTACTCATCTTGATTATCTAATCTGATGAAACATCCTGTGAAATAAAATCACACTGATGAAATCCTTCCGTCAAGATGTATTGAAAATAGAAAACCGAGAACCACTGGGTTAGAGGTCATTCAAGGGCACCTAGACCTTTTGTCATTTGATCTTTTGGAGTTTTTATTTTTTACTCGAAATCTTTATGGTCAAGGTCATTTACTACCCTTAAATTAATTTCTTGTTAACTGGAAAATATGAAAAATCAGAAAAATAAATAAAAATCCCGAAAATTTAGCCTCTATTTATAGTTAATATTTATGAAAAAGTTGTCATTCTAATTTCTGTTTTTCACTGCTACAGTTATCATCATGTTTTTTTTATTATAATGAAAATTTTTTAATTTTTCCAAAATTCCAAAGTAAATATTCATTTCATTTCCCAAATGTAAAAATTAAAGAACTGCTTGTTATCACTTTAATCATAAATAATTCCTTCATGATAAATATGATGCTGTATTTAAGCCCCAATAAAATGGAATAAAATTTTTTAATCAGTTCGATAATAATAAAATATCAACAAATATAAAATATTATTTAATTAATTGATAAACCACCAAACAGAACAACAACTTCATCAGCATAAATGTTATTGATTTTTGGTGATTTGATAACATTTTGAATTGTATAAAATACAAAATTAATTTGTATTAGAATGTTTTATTAAAATTGTATTGTATTTACTCTTATATACATAGTTTATCATAGCTAAACATATGTATCTAATTGTGTGTCATTTTTTAAATTAAATACTATCACATTATTCAAAATTGGTTATCAAAAATCTTGGAAGTTATTTATTGAATAAATTAATTTTGAAAAATCATTAATCAAAATTAAGTCATGTTAGATTTCTATATTACCAACAAAATTATAGGGCTAGATGGCGTTTTTCGTGTAAAAAAATTGTGTAGGCCAGCATGGCAAAGACGGCTCTTTGACACCCTTCTATTTAGCAGTTTTGCCTTCTAATTTTTTGTTACTGACATTTAGTAAATTTAGCAAAGAACTCTTATTATTCTATGTAAATCAATCGATATAGGTTTTGCAATTGTATATTTGAAGTATTAATATCGGGATAATTTACCAATTATTTAATTAATAAATCGCATGATTTTTTATACATCAAAAGGATAAATAATTCCCATAAAATGGGTAAGTATTTTCTTATATATTTTCTTTCAATGATTCTTTCAATTTCTATTTATATGTAATTGGAGTAACTCGAATTTTTAACGTTGATTTTATCATAATTGACACATTACTCATTTTTTACGATGAGAAATTTTAATTGTTATTAGGTTATACTTCGAAAATTTTTATATTTTTCAGGTGGTCTATTCAGTTATTTTAGAAATTTGATTGGGAGTCGTGAGATGCGAATTTTAATTTTAGGTCTTGATGGTGCCGGCAAGACTACTATTTTATACAGGTAAAACTTTCTATTTTCTTTTAACTCTATCTCTGAGTTGATAACATTTTATGATTACCTATTAATTTTACAATTTAGACTTCAAGTTGGCGAAGTAGTCACGACGATACCTACCATTGGATTTAACGTTGAACAAGTAACATATAAAAATTTAAAATTTCAAGTATGGGATTTAGGAGGACAAACGAGTATAAGGTATTGTTATTGGAGAAATTATTGAATAGCAAGTTATTGAATAATTGTATTTATTAATTAAATCAACAAAATTAATGAAGTAATTTATTGAATAATGTTGAACTTTCTTGTTTCTTAGACCTTACTGGAGATGTTATTATTCAAATACAGATGCAGTCATTTATGTAGTCGATTCAGCAGACCGTGATAGAATAGGAATATCAAAGGATGAGCTTTTATACATGTTAAGGGTATGATTCTTTTACTTGAATGATATTGACCTAAATTTAAAACCGGTGTATGATAAATTTATTAATTTATAGGAAGATGAACTTCAGGGAGCAATTCTAGTAGTTTTAGCAAATAAACAAGACATGCCAGGTTGTTTGAGTGTTGCAGAAGTACATCAAGCACTTGGGCTTGACGCTTTAAAAAATCGGACATTCCAAATTTTCAAAACTTCAGCCAAAAAAGGCGAAGGTCTTGACCAAGCAATGGACTGGCTTGTAAATGCTTTGCAGAGTAGAAAATAATTTGCATAATTAATTTTATCAAGACCAAATTTTTGTATTTTATGTTTGTGAGGAATGATGATAAATTAATTTTTACTTAAAACAGTGTCTGACTGAGTAAGTATGAGTGTGATGTGTCAACTAAAAATCAAGTGTAAATTTTTGTGACTGTTACAAAACTTGAATTTTAATTACAAACTAAGCGATGAACTGTATATGCGAATGATTTTTTCTTTTATTTTAAGTATACATTGATTCAATAGATATTAATACTTGTTCGATTATAGTTAATTTTGTTTTTTGATTTATTTAAAATCAATAATATATAAATTTGATTAAATATTCATGATTATAATAATCACAATTAGAATATAATTTACGAAATTAAATTAATAATAACATATTTAATGGTGGTGAAAAAGTGAATTAATTGTATTATGAAATTTTTTATTAGTTGTAAACATGTAGACTTTTTATATAAATTATTAATGCTATTGATTAGAACATGAAATATTTTTCATTGTTCAAACTCTTATTTAATTGATACAAAAGTTTATCAAACATATGAATTAAAAAAAATATTTTAAAAAAAAGTCTTTTTTACCAATCAGGAATTCCAAATCGATCAATACGTTTCATTTGTACATCTAGATCCTTTTGAACTTTTTTTCTCATATAAAAAATTGGACAGTCTCGACTGTAAAACAAATAAAATAACTTTTCTATAATAAATTCTTTCAGAAATTTAAAATTAGCTTACCTAGAACATAAAACTTCTTGATGTAAACTGCCTTGACATCGTTGACACTCAGTCCACAATCGACAAAATTTTTCTTCAAGCCGCCTTGCAGCATAAAGCTCATTTTGATATATTTCAATTTCTTTATTTTCACAATAAGCACACAAAGCCATTTTTTCTCGATCCGCTGGTAAAACTGATTTACAACCAATACAAACTTCCTTTTTTTTAGTAAAAGCAGCTAAAGCTCCAACTTTGGAAGTAACAACGGATCTTGTTCTTGTGTGTTCACCTTTTAAAAGCATTGATTCAGCTTTATCTCCCAAAATAGGTTCAAAAATACGAATAAGTGGTTTTGATAGTTGATTTTCTAAATAATAATTTGTGTCAATAGGAATGTTATTGTCTAAGACGTAAATTGGATCTTCAGCACGCTGATAAGCAGGAGTTCCCTTAGATGCACAAGTAATTACGTAGGGAACACGATCACCAAGTTTGGGTGCTGTTCCAGGATCACGTTTTTTCATTTTAGCTGCTAATTCTACGTGTGCTTGACGTGCAGCATAATCAGTTTTTGTTAACTCTTTTGTAACTACTAACTGAGAAATGTCAATACGATTACAGAGAAGATCACTTATTATTTGTTTGGCATAATCTATTGCCTCTTCAGGATTCCTAAAAAAAAACATAACAATGTAACAGAATGATTGATATTAAAAACAAAAAAAAAATTACCTCTCAATTAATAATTTTTGGAGACATGTGTTGATCATATTTGCAACAAGAGGACAATTATCTCTTCTTACGGTTTCTAATCCTTTACAGTCCATTTTGTCATATTTATCTGGCTTTGTAAAATACAAGCCTGCATATCTTTTTTTATTTATCAATAAGTAAGGAAAATAAACTTTCTCAAATTCAAGTTTAATTGGTTTGATAAATTTAGAAGATATATATTCAGCAGCTTCTTTACCTAATCTCATTGCTTCTTCAATTTTTTTCGTACCAAATTTTACCATCACTGAATCTGTATCACCATAAATTACTACAGCATCATTTTCATAACCATTGGCTATACGATAATGGTCTTCCACTTCTTGCTTGGTC
Organism: Chelonus insularis; assembly: GCF_013357705.1. Taxonomy (NCBI): domain Eukaryota; kingdom Metazoa; phylum Arthropoda; class Insecta; order Hymenoptera; family Braconidae; genus Chelonus; species Chelonus insularis. The sequence continues at coordinate 1,561,011 of NW_023276783.1, read as the reverse complement.
TTTTCTATCATTACTCTACCATAGGACGTAACAGAAGATGATATTTCTAAACAAGGTAATTTTCCCATTTGAGCTCCAGTAAATCCATAAACTGAATTAGCTGAAACTTTTAAAGCATATTGACGACCATCTAAAACTTTTTGTTTTAATGGATCTGTTTCATTTTTAAGTTCTAATTTAGCTTTCTTTCTTGCAGATAAAAGATTTTCCAAAATTTCTGGTAAAATTCCTTTTCTTACATCACTTTTTACAAACATGGAATTCGATGGAGTCTTGGTGATACTTTCATCATTAATATTCAATTTATTTTTTTCTCCTATTGACAACAGAGTAGTATAACAAATATTATGAGCCATTATAATACTTGGATACAGGGAACTGAAATCTAAAGTTGCTATTGGATCATTGTAATAACCTCTTTTAGGTTCTAAAACAGTGGCACCATCAAATTGTTCGTCTGTACCTTGACCCTGATGAACCGGCATTAAATAATTCTTTTCCCTTATTTTACGAAGTAATTGAGAAACTACTTTTATTTGTTGACCACGAGTTAATAAACTAGTCAATGTTACTCCTGTTACTCTTGCCATTTCCATGTAAATAATAATACACATAAGTTTATCTAAAAGTCGAATTGGTAGATAAGCATCTTTTAAACAATATACTGCAAGACGTCGACGAGTTTGTGCATCTCCATTTTGTAAATCAGTAATGATACTATGATGAACATCTTCCTTTTGTTCTTGAAGAAAGTGATAACTTACTGCGTTAAGAGTATATGAACGTAATTTATAATCTCTTACAAGCACTAGCAATAAATCAAATGGCACACGACCTTCAAAATTCACATATCTATTTTCTCTTCTGCCCATTTGTTTGCTTTGCAATATTTGATCTTTAATAACACTTTTGATATTTTTAATTCTTCCCAGAAAACAAAAATTTTTGACTTTTAGAAAATTAGCTCTATTAATTAAATACGGAAAATCAAAATTATTGATGTTGTAACCTGTCAAGATATCTGGATCACTCTGACGAATAAATTCAGCCCAATTTTGTAACATTAAATCTTCACGAGCAAAACTTAATACTTGACAACCAACAATTGGTGCACAAATATCCAAAGTAAAAATATTTCTCAAAAATGGTTCAGCTTCTCCTTGTCTGATTACCATGTTAGCAATTTGAATAACTGGATCATGCTCAGGTTCTGGAAATATTCCTTTCCTTCCAGCGCATTCAATATCAAAACTTAAAATTCGAAACGGTGCTACTTTAGACCATTCACCTTCCGGTGCATGAGATATAAAAGTATCCCAAGCAATATCAACCTCTAATTGACATCGACTTATGGGAGATATATTGTCATCACCTTTACCTCGTAATTTCCAAGTTCCTGCTGGTAATTCAATCCAAGAACAACCAACAACTCCAGTATCAACCATAAATCTTATGTCGAAATCAATATTACTTTCAAAAGCTTTGTATTGATGATGAAATTCTGGAAAAACAACTTCTCTTTCCAAAAGTCTCTTGCAAGCAGCAACCAGACGAGGTAAGGCAACTGTTATTTTTAGAAATGGTGATGTGTTTTCACCAGAATATCCGTACATGTTTATTTTATAAACTAATTCAACGGCAAGTACAGCTACACTTATTTTCTCTGAATTAGAACGCATGTCTTTTCGTACACATGTATCTAAAGCTTCTCTGAAAGCTGCACATTTATTTTCAGGAAAATTTGGTGGTGCAGAAACGTAAAGATACGGACAAAAACCATGAACATGACAACAGACTGAATTTCCCTCCATTGTTACACCGAACATACGGATTATTGGTACAGATCCATCCGTACTTCCAGGCATTCCTGGTAACTGTTTACCTATGTAATGATCAACGTCTATTTGTTGAAATACCAATTTATCTTTTTCTGGATCGAAATCTGGAGGTGGTGGCCGGCACCATTTAGCTGATGTATTTTGTTGTTCTGGACCCTAGATAGATACATTTTTAAAATTACTAAATATTCTATTTAAATAATTTTATCTATTATAAAAACATTAAACGACAAATGAATAAAAAATATTGAGACAAATTAGAGTCCTTAAAAAATTTAGCCACCTCTTCATCAATTATTTGAGTTACATCACCAAAATCTTCATCTATATCCATTGTGGCTAGTTCGGCTTCAAACGAGCCAGGAAAATCATCATCATCATCATTTTTTCTAAAAAAAATTAATTAAAAAATGAAATCAAGTACGCAGTTAATTGTGACAATTTGAAATTGAGGTTAAATTTATATATTTGTTATTTCGACGATATTTACGAGAATTTTCCTTTCTTTGCAGGTGGTTGAGACGAAGAAAATGATTGTTTCTTCATGGTTGTTTATTTTATAATTTAATTCAAAGCAACTAGGTAAAAAAACAAAACTCTTTAAATCGAATAAACAAAGGCACTTGTACTTGACGGTTGGTGTTCAACATAAACGGCGGGAAACTCAGAATTGACGCAACCTCACATGCGGACGCAGATGATAAAGAAGAGAAAAAAAAGACAAAAAATATTGTAATAATGAGACAAAATGTTTCGATTTAAATACAAAAACTTGAAAAGAATTTTTATACTTTATCAGTTTATGCAACATGATATAATTTATTATTCGAATATATATTACAAATTATTATTAAAATGGGGTTCTAATTTTTTTTATTAAGTTTCATACCACTTTGATTTACTGGGTGTTACTTTCAGTTTATTTTTATACTTATCAACTAGATTGTTAAAGTTGACATCATCTTTGTTAATTTTATTATTTTTTCGTTTGGGCTGAAAAAAATATCAAATTAATCATCATGTAAACTACAGAGCAGAATAAAAATAAATTTTTATTATTACCTTTATCACTTTTTCAGAATTACTCCGATTTTTCTTTTCTGCTTTATTTATTTTCATATTTTTCTCTACCCGCCTTTCGTTCTTGCGTATTTTGTTATGTAAAACGGCTTGCGTTTTTAATTTGTATGTCGATCGTAATTTTCCAGATTTTCCAGGTTTACTTGTTAGCCCAGAGAACTGAGGAATTTGAGTATCATCTTTATTAGTGTTATCTGGATTATTTTTCATACGCTTTGGTGCTGATTCTATAGATTTTTTTGAATCATTCATGTCATCTAGACCATATTTTTTTCTCCATAAAGGATTTCTTTCTCGACTTTTTTCAATTCTTCTCTTTTTAACATTAACTATCACCTTATTCTCAATTGAAAATGCAACAATGGGTCTCTAAAAGTAAGAATAATTCATGTTAAATAGATAGAATATTATTTAAAATTAATATCAAATGAAAATAAAAACTTCGTAAATTTACCATAGCTTTAGAAAATATTTTAGGATTATTATTAATATTTCTTAGAGCTTTTAAAGCATCTTCATGAGTAGTAAAACTAACAAACCCATGTCCTTTCGACACTCCAAATCCTCTAGAATCAATTCTTTTCATATCCCTCATTACTCGTGCCTCTTGAATAATTGCTTTCGGACCAGAATATTTTTTAAAAATTTTTCTCAACATTGCATCATCAACATTTTCCGGTAAATTATGAACAACTAATCGAATTCTTGAAACAAACATGTTTAAATTTTTCAACATTTGTGATTTCCATTGTTCTAATTGTAATCGTTTTTTCATATCAGTTGCAGATACACCAACAGCAGCTGGTGTTCCAGCAACAATCACACCTTCTTTGACAAGATATAAATTTCTCGAGTCTTTGATTCTATTGTTGGATGATTGGTTTTTATTGGAAACTTCATTTTTATCTAAAGCCCGATGAGGCTCTAGGATTTGATCTTGTAAACGAAGTAAACTTGATTCAGCAGTTAAACACTTTTCTGCATCTTCAATATTTCTGAATTTAACAAATGCTGTACCTTTTGAATGTTCTGTAAGTGGATCCATACAAACTAAAGCATAATGTACAGGTCCGAATTGCTCCATGCATACTTTAATATCATCATTTTTCGCTGAGAATGGAACGTTCTTCAAAAAAATGGTTTTTCCTTCTCGTACATCATGGGAAATTACTCGAGGTCGTTTTTCTTCCTTGATCTCTTGATTATTTTCGTGTTTAATTAATTTGATGTCCTTCACATCATCTTTATTTTCAGAATCATTATCACTATCATTCTCCCCATCATTATCACTGCTATTTTCTTCGTCACTGTCACTGCTATTTTCTTTATCATCCTCACTGCTGTCATTAGCTACATCACTTACACAACCATTTTCTCCAACTTCTTCATTGTTAAAACCCTCATCAATCTCATCTTCTTTTTCTTCTTTTATTGTAATTTCTGTAGGGTCTTCAGGTTCTTTTTTTATTTCGATCGACTCGGTATTTTGTATAAATTTGTTTTTTGGCACTGCCGGATCAACGACAATTGGCCTATTACAAATGACTTTCATGTTAGAATGATGAATAGCTTTAGCTGCACTTTGCACATCATCAAATTGTATAAATGCACATCCTGTAAGTTTTCCATCTTTTTTTAACATTTTTATTTCTGCTATATTACCATACTGACTAAAATGATCTCTGATGTTCTGTTCTGTAGCCTTATAAAAAGAAAAAATATATATTTATATTTACAATAAAGAAATTCAAGTTATATATTTGATATTTACCTGGAACGATAGATTTCTAACAACGATTCGCGCTCGTTTAAATTTTTTCTTAAGCTTCAAAGCTTTCTTTTCTTCAGGATTTAATTTTGTTTTCAACTTTTTTAGTTTTTCAGACGACTGATCGTCTTCAATGTGAGTATTATCATCTATGACTGAATTGTTTTCTCCATTCTGACTGTCTATGTCTTTAGATTCGTTATTGTTATTAAGGCTATCTTTAGTATCTTGAAGTTTTTGTGTATATTTTAATTTAGAAATAGCCCATGCACTGGTGATAGGTCTTCCTAAAAGAAAAAAAACATTCAAATTCAGTATATTTTTTTATCTTGAAATCTCAACAATATTTCTCACTCTACGAACCTAAAAATTCCTGCTTATTAGTTTTGAAAATAGCTTTGGATGCATCTTCAAATTTTTCAAATTGAATGAAAGCACACCCTACTATTTTTCCATCAGCTCTTTTTGGTATATCTATCTTTTCTATTTTTCCAAAAGGTTCATATAATTGCCTTACATCTTCTTCTGTTGCCTATAAGTTAAATTTTATTAAAAAAAGGTTTGATTGATAACATGTACGTAGAAAAATAAATAAATAATAACACTCTACCTGAAATGAAAGATTTTTGACAATGATCCTAGTTTTTTGATCATCACATATTTTATTATTCGGTTTTTTAATCGTTCCTTGTTTCTTTTTATGTCTATAAACCCATGACAATTTATTTCGATCTCTTCTAGTATCTAAAACAAAATTACACGATTTGATAAGAAATACAAAATCTCAATAAAAAATATAATGTAAATCAAATTTATATTAAATTATATAAACACCTTTCACCATCGTTGGTTTTTATAGAAAAATTATCTAATATAATATTTTATTTTCTAATAAAAATTACAATTTATAAAAATTTAAGGTTATAAATTGAACCACGTGAAATCATAGAAAATTGCCAGATTGCGATAGTTGCGACGTCTACAACTGTCAAAAAGCAAGTTGAACTAAAATTGGTCGTGTGCGAAAATAGGCTAGGGTTTTCAACGCAACCTTATTTGCTATATGATATGATTTCCGGGATTTAAATGATGTGAAAAAAAATAAATAGAATAAATCTGAATTACTTCACGTTTCTTAAACGTAATGGAAATTTTATAAGTAACATTATCTCTTATTCCTTTATTATTTAATTCGTTAAAAAGTTTAAAATGATTGGCTTTCTTAAATATCCAGATTAACTTTTAGCAATAAAAACGAACCAACAAATTTCATTGTTAGAACGGTCGTTAAATAGCACTCATGTATCAAATTTTTGCGAAAATCATGAAAATGCTTCTTTATTTCTTCCATATCTATCTTTTTTTCGCTCACATACGTTTCTTCCTGAATGTAGAAAAACCGGAAAACAACAAATATGCGCTACTGTGATTGCGACGTTGCCAAATCATTTGTATATTTATTATACAAATTTATGATTTAGGGGATAGTTAATATGAAAAGATGTTATTTTGATGGTTTTATTGATTATAATAAATAGTAGTTATAATGAAAATTCAATTTATAAAGCCGTTATTATATTTTGGATTAGTAATAAGTGGAATGTGCAAGTGATAGCTACTGTGTTACGCAGCTCCGTGTGATGCCATCCAGATATTTTATATTTTATCCTACCTAAAATCATATTATTGTCTGATTGTGATTATTGATTTCTCTCATGTTGTATATGAATGATTCGTGTAAGCATTATTAATCATTGTTTATATCAATAAAGTTTAACATTTTTATACATTAGAATATGTACATTTGGCAACGTAGCAAACCTCTTCCCGTTTGGTGCTTACAGTACGCCTCTTCCTAGTCATAAGAAATTCCTTGATTATAAACAAATTAATTTTGTTCATTACTTTCGTTAAAATAAATATTAGAAGTGAAGTTTATCGTATATTCCTATCATTTATATATTATCTACTAAATAAAGGCTGAACAAAATTGGTTATTTATACAAAATTTAACAAACAAAAGCATTCAAGTTTTATCAATTTTTCTTACATCTGAAATCTAATTATACACTACATCTTATTGGAGTATCCATTGGTTTTTTGTATCATTGGTTTACATTGAATGAATTAAAAGGGCAAAAAACTGAAAATATAATTTAAAAAAATATCGAGAATATTTTTTAAAGGGTTAACTTGCGCATGCTTTATTGTATTCGAAGCAACAGTTTATTGTAGCGGCAAAGTCAAAAACAGAAGCTATGAATACTCGAGGACGCTATATTCTAACTACAACCAAGTATGTAGTTGATATTTTCAATTATAATTTTACAAATTAAATAACTTACTTTATGAAATATTACGATTAATTTGTAGAATTGAATATGTATAATTAATTGAAATATTTTTCATTTAGGAATATAATTGTCATCCGATGATAAATCAATGTTTCTCGGTCGTCGTGTGTCTACTACTTCGTCCGAGCAAGCAAACACCGTCATGTATATTTCAAAAATAACCTGAATATAAAGAAAAAGTGGTTGTGCTGTAATTATTGTGAATAGTTGATTACTATGGAAGGCCCAGCGAAGAAAAAACAGCGGGTTGTAAGTGAGGAGGATGAAGAAAGTGAAGATGAGTTCATTTCAGAGATGGAAAGGTTTCAAAAAAGTCTGTTAAGTCAATGTTTATGTGGCATTCCTGAAAGTAGTTTGCGAAAGCCATTCATAGGCACAGCAACTACAAGATCCAGTAGTAATAATGGAGTTGATAGACGTAATATTGGTGTTATTTCTGAGTGGGAACCCGAAAGAACTTTAGAATATATTAGTGGTCTTCAACTTCTTTTCGATCTTGCTATAAAGCAAAATACTCGGGGTCTTATGTGTAGTCGTGTTTCGGATATTTGTGAAGCATTGACAAGAAATGAGCATGGTATAATAGATCAATTAATCGATTTATCCTGTACTCCAAATAAATTCATATCATATACAGCAAGTAAAGCTCTTGCTTCATTTTTTATAATAACAAAAGAGAATACAGATGAAGCCTGGTTAGAAAGACTGACGCAGTCACTAGTGAATACACATTCACCAAGTCAAATGCTCTTTACGTTAGATGTGGTAAAGAGAGTAGTAGAACATAAAGACTGTGGAATTCATCCTTTAGAAGAAGACACCTCATTTCCACCACCAAACTGTAATACTCTTGTTGTGTCTGATCCTGAAAGTTTGGACAGTACTGTAGTAAAAGCGATGTGTGTGAAAGCTCTAGAATCTAAATGGACTGTTTTAGTGGCAAAATTTGATGCAATTCTTGGATCTTATACACCACAACATGAATCTGCTGTAATAACATTTTTGGATTTGTGGGAATCAATAATTTCTGTAAAAGCTAACCTATCAGTTATCGATACGAAATTATTTTATTCTCAACTCGATAATCTAGTATTGTTGCTCAATAGCAATGTGCCGGGAATTATTTGGAGGCATCTATTAGGTTTATTTAATGAAGTGTTATGTTATGGAAGTACACTTGCTCTTCAAGATGTTTTACCTGATGAACCTTGTTCACTTGCGCATTTGATTGTTCGTGCTGTCAAAGATTGGCGACTGTTAGATGGATTACCTTATCGACATGGATCTGGACGATTTGGAGGTGGATCTGGAGATGGTGATCGGCCGCTTCTTCAAAAACTCGTACTATTAGTGCTCAAAAGCGTCGCAGTTACAGTAAAAGAAACACGAAGTGATACTAGTGATTCATCATTAGGTTCTGAGGCTGAAGATCTTGATGCTGATATGGCTGTTATTGAACGCAGTATCAGAGAAGTTTTAAGACAACTTGACCAGTGTGTAAAAGGTCTTATGCCTTTTCATCCAGAAATGCCATTATCTCAATGGGTTGTACAAATGTTCCATGATCAAGACGACTTCCTTATCGAAGGAATGGTCTGTTGTTTAGATGTTGCTGTAGGACTTTTCTACAGAGGTCCTCCACAAAATGAATTGGCACATATGCTTAGTCCAAGTTTAACTTTTGTTCAATTTGTTAGAGCAGTATCTCATGATCCTGATGTTTTATTAGACCTGCTTGTAAGCAACGAAACTTGCTTTTTACTTTATTTACTTAGGTTTCTCAAATATGTTAGGCGTAATTGGCCTGAATTTGTATCATGTTGTGGTAGAGAATTAGACGATACCATGACAGTACTCATAAGACTCAGATTGGCTATAGACAGACTTGTGTCTAAAGCTTTATTTCCTTATAATATCAATCCTGTATTACGTTTACTAGAAAAATGTGAGTCTTTCTATGAAGGCAATGTAGACAACTGAACTTATTACAGTATTACATTTAATTTTTTCAAATTTTTAATTAATCATATTCGCTGTATTCATATTTATCTGTGAAGTAACATTAAATTTCTTGTAATTATCATCAGGTTATTAAACAATGTTAAATATCAACTAAAATGATTTTAAAATTTTTATTATACAACACTTTCTCCAAAATATGTGTTTACTTTTGTATAGCGAAGTTATATGAATGAAAATTTTTGGATTAATGTCTTCGTATCATAAACGTAAATGTTTATAATATTTTTATATCTTTGAATTTTCGCTATTTTATAATTTTATAAAATTCTTATTAAAGCAATGATTAATTTTAATATGTTAATATACAAAAATGATGAACAATACCAACTGCATAATGTATATTGCTTCATTATTTTTTTACGAAAATAATATTGTAATTAACGTACTAATGAAATGAAATTTTATTTATGCGGCAATAGATTTGTATGACTGTAATTAATTTTACTTTCGATTAGAATAGATTATGTACAGTAAAAAAAAAATAAAACTGACGGTATTAGCGATAGCGGAATAAGTAATGAAATTATAAGATTAATGAATAAAATGATACTACATTAATTTCAAATTATTTCAATTTATCATCATTTGCAATAATATTCAATCGATGAAAATATATCGATAATAAATATGAAACTTAATTGTAGATAAATTAAAATAAGAAATGAAATATAAATAAATGTCGAATTATGTGAAATAATTTTTTTACATTAACCAATAATATTATATTAAAATTATGAGTATTTTTTGCTCACGATTATCCGAAATATCTATCATCATAGGAATTTTTTTAATTTCAAATCATAAGAAAAATCGATTTAACTGACATAATGATTGTCATTTAAACGTACTTGTAATAAAAAAAAATTGTACTATTTATTATGTACACATAAAATAAATATTTAGGAAAATAAAAATTAAAGTTATAATTAATAATATTGATATTGTAATTAACAATAATAATGCTAATAGTATTAAAGATAATTATAATCATGATAAGTTGATAGTAAATGTGTGAAATGGAAAGAAATACGTTTTACAAATTCTGGTAAATAAAAATTAATTAAATACTTAATTACAGTTACACGTTCGTCGTTTTATGAGTTACATAAATAATTGTCTTTGATGAATTCAGTCGATGTTTTATACATTTTTAATAAAAAAGAATTAGACATTATTAAAAAAAATTAAGTTATTTAAACAATTTTTACCATAAAAAAAGTGAAAATCACTATTCGCATATATAGCTTACTGTAAAATTTAAACCTTATTACTATTAGTATTGACACAACAACTACTATGTTATTTTCTAAACACTCCTAATCAGTATTTAAATACATCATCAATAATTCCATCAGCTTTTTACTCACATTATGCTTACAATTATTTAATTAGCTAACCGTATGATTAATCAATTCTTTTATGTATCATAATCTTCATCAATATTTGTACTATTACTGAAAGATGAAGTTGCTTGCTTTTCTATTTGATTACACGAAAGATTTATTGGATTTACTTCTGTATAAAAATTTGGCTTTCCAATGTTAAACGATGACGGCATAGAGATTTGAAAATTAGGAACTTGCCCATATGATGGTGATGCTATTTCTTGTACGATACTATTATCTGTATTAATAGTTTCTACACAGTCTTTTGAAGGGCTATTAATTTCCATGGATTTCTGTGCTATTGAGAGATCTTCAGCAGTCCTAAAAAATATGTATTTACAAAAAAGAAATAAATACTTAATTAATCAAACAAATGAGTACTCCAAAAAAACATACCGTGAATCAGATTGTGTTTGAGCTACTGTTATTAACGTGTTATTAGCTAGATTGTTTCCTGTAGGTGCTGGAGTCAACGGCGGTGTCGGGACTTCATCATATACTCCAGAAACATCAGGAATTCCTTTCACGAGATCTTTAAGAAAATCGAATCGGCTTTCTGATAAGATACATTGCTTCCTAGACAAAGAAAATAAAAGGGTCATTTATCATGGTTATTTTACATAATAGATATAGAATAATTGTCAACTGTCTTACATATGAAAGGGACTCAATGTTCTAGCTCTCTTTGCACTGGTGATTTGCATCGTTTTTGTCAAAAGTGAGTGAACAAAGAGCTCTAAAGTACGAGGTATATACAGCAGTTAAGGTTATAAATATTTAAAAAATTCAAATTATTAATCAATAACTCTAAAAACAAATATAGTTCAAGTATATAAATTGTTGTAAAGGATATAAATTATGATCGGCACAGCTTGAGCAACTTTTCCAACATCCTCATCGGTTTGCATAATTTTTTTAATGCGCCCCTATAAAAATAAGTGAGGTTATATTTCGCATTGTTTTAAATATTGCTTTGGAGTATTTAAAAAAAGTCATAAAGTGTAGAAAGTTGAATAAAAATTAAGCATGAAATTTTAAGAATATTATTGGAAAATAAAAAAAAATGATAAAATATTTTTTTTCATGTTTAAAATTATAAAACGGTTGAAATAAAAAATCTGAAACTTACTGCAGGAAATCTTGCATTATATTTTTTCTTTTTACTGGGCATTTTTAATTAATTTAAAAAAATCTAGTCATAGAATTATAATTATTTAAAAGTTTATATGTTCATCCGTATGTTATACTATTATGAAATTACGTGGCAAACAAAAAAAAACAGATAAACACTTTCTATCGTCTTGTATTACACCTATAACACTCGACGGCAATGACTATATAATTAAAAGTCTTTCTTTAAAAAACTTAAGTTTTATCTTAATCTTCGTAGCATCATAAATATTATTTTGGTGACGATTATTTTTCTCTCTTCTTTCAATCCTTTTTTATAATGAAAATTGGAATGTCAAGTGCGTCTAAAAAAAATAATCAATTTCAAAAACGCCAGATGGAGCAGTTTAATTCGCGCTGCTCCATATAAAAATATTCAAAGTTGCAACATGTTTCTCAGTTGTTTTATTCAATAAATTAATGTCCCATTTATTACATGTAATATTTACTTTTAAATTTAAGAAAAAAGAAATCAAAATCATAAGTTAATCAATCGAAAAGCGTGATACAATTGTTTAATCGTCAATTTATAATTAATAAATCTACGATGGATGATTTTCGTGATAGAACGATTTTTCGAATTTTTAATTCAGGTTCAATTTTATAACATAACTTGGTCAATCTAGGTGTTTGTATGACAATTGCAACTAAAATAATTTACATAAAATGATATCTAGACTGATGGTTATTATTTTTATATAATTGTTGTACTGAGTATTTATGGTTAATTTTATTTAAATTATTTAATAGTAATTGATGGAACTTCACAATACATTGCTGCTTGCCCTCCACGTGAAAAATTGAGCTGGAATACATTTTGGAGTAATTTGAATAGAAAAAATGTAAATAAAAAAGAAATTAATCAAATTAAAGAAGAACATAAAATACCTGATGAAATTTACAAACCCCCTGAGAAAACAAATGTTGTAGCTGATATTGAAGCTTTGTGTGGAACGACTTATTGTAACATAAAAATGCAGGTATATAAATACGTTAGTTTATTCTAGAAATAGATGTAAGCGATTTTTTTATTATGAACCTGAAAATATTTTATCGTTACAAAAAACTAATTTGCTATTCATGAATATTATTAATTAATTATATAATAGAATTAAATTAAAATAAAACATTTAAAGGATCCATGTGAAATATGTTGCTGTACAATATGTAGAGCAGAAGAAGATTCGCCATGTGATGGTGTTCCACAAGGTCAGCGTCAATCAATATGTGAATGTCATCCGGAAGAAAAATATAAAAAAGACCATGAGTGTTGTGACGCATGTGAACATCATGGATTAAACAGAGTTTAATAAAACTAAAGCAACTCCATCTCCTGATGTTTATATAAATATATTTACGATATATTTATTTTGATACTCTATCAAATTTTCATTGTGATTATACTACGGAACACAAGTTGTGATTTTGTATTTCAAACTTGTCAAGATCTTGACCTTGACCTTGACCTTCAATTTATCTTGAAAGGATTATTGGCATGAATTAGAATATTTGGAAGTAAACTCACGAAGTCTAAAGACGACGAATAAGACATAGAAATATTACGATAATACATACTGAATATATTATATTATTGTATCAATAATCAAAGTTAATATTTATCCAAATCCATTGTTCTTTATTGTTGAACATTAATGTCATGAGTTGATTTGAAATCGATTAAATTACAGACGAATAATGATACAAAAATTATATGGTTAATTAATTTTTCAAAAAATTTCATAATTGTTCAAAGAAATAAGTGAATGATTTTATTAGCATCACTCCTTTAAATAATATTATATAATATACACGGATGATTTCAGAAACAGGTGGGGATGCTTTAGGCGATTTCAATTCAAATAGCTGACGCCTTGACTGTCTGTGAGCATTACTGCTAGGATTACCGTTCGGTTGATTTCTCTGATCATAATTAACGGAACTTAAGAAGTTTTCTGGATTCGAGTTATTTGAGGTCGTTGCCATCATGAATGAACGTAAGTCATTTTAATAAATTTGCACAAAATGATATAACAAAATTTGAAAAATAATTTGATTATTAACATATTATTATTAAAATAACCATGCTGTCATTAACTTTGAAGAATTTTAATGTTGGATTTTTTAATTAATAATCAATGATACACATTAAATTTTGTATTATTATTAACTTAGTGATTTTTTTCAGAAATTTTATATCGAATTTGCGTGATTTTTGCGGTTGTAAGCATTATAAATGCAGCTAGTCTTGATTCACAAATATTAGAAGATTTCAAATCATTGATGGACGTTTCCAGGAGTATTAATCAATTTTCAAACAAGTTTTATGAGGTGAGAATTGATTAAAAGTAAACACATACTTTTAAAGAACAAAGTTTATCAGTGAAAAGCTTATTCATTCATAATGATATTTATCAAGTACCGAGTTCTTAATTTTATAGTGTAACAATGGTAAAAATTTTTATTCAATCATATTAATTACTTATAAATATAGGCTCTGTCAAAGGATGAATCTAAAAATATTATTACATCTCCATTGAGTGCAGCTATGGTTTTAAGAATGGTTGCTTATGGTGCTCGAGGTAAAACTAGCAATGAATTATCATCAATATTACATTTCAATATAGATGATGAGAGTCAAAAACGTGGAGTTCAGAATCTTATAACAGAGCTTAATGTGTGTATAACTAGTTTTTTTCTCATCAAACATTTAATATTTGTATAATAAATATTGTCTATTTGTAGGACGTAAAAAATGTTAATTTGACTTTAGCGAACAAAGTTTTCTTGGCTAAAGGATTGAAAGTAAACCCTGAATATTTAAGGATTACAGAAACAATATTTCATTCAGTGACCGAGACAGTTGACTTCACAAATTCTTTAGCTGCAAGTAATTCAATTAATAATTGGTGCGAAAGGCAAACTCATTCACACATAAAAGATATTGTTAAACCAGGTAATTGTAATATGATCAATTTTCAAATTATAAAATTATTTGGCATTATGTAATTGGATTTATGTCAAAAATATACAGATGATTTTGATGCCGCCACTGCACTTGTCCTTGTAAATGCAGTCTATTTTAAAGGCAATTGGTTGAATAAATTCAATAAAAATGAAACTCAATTGAGAAACTTTTATGTCGACAGTCAAACTGTAAAAAAAGTACCAATGATGCATAGATTGGGCAGTTATCGTTATGGCTTTCTTCCTGAAGTTGATGCAAGATTTATTGAATTGCCATATGAGGTTACACATTTATTTTTATTCAATTAAAAAACATTATAAAATATAATTATTTAAAAAAAATATTTGTATTAATTTACGTATGATGTATTTTTAATTGTTATCTTTTTCAGTCTTCTGATGACAGTGACTTATTAAAAATGGTTATTATTTTACCAAACAATATTGATGGACTTCCTAAAGTTGAAGCTAGTCTTCATAAATTCAATCTATATCAATATTTATCTGGAGAGTTTCACGAAGTAGATCTATTCATGCCTAAATTTAAAATTGAGAGTTCAATGGATCTAAAAGATCCTCTTGAAGCTATGGGATTAATAGAAATATTCCGTGATACAGCTGATTTCACTGGCATTGTTGATTCTCCTCCATTAAAAGTTGGAAAAGTTATTCAAAAAGCATTTATTGAAGTTAACGAAGAGGGAAGTGAAGCTACGGTTGCTACTGGTAAATACATTTATTTTTATAAAGATTGTAGTAATTGTTATTTGAACTATGTAGTAGATTTGTTTTTTAATCTTTTTTATCAATTGCTGGCTTCTTTTTAACTTTTTTGCTATATGATTTTGCTTAATGTATGTGCTTTTTTGTCTAAGAAAAACATTATATATAATCATCGAAAAATATTAGCAACAAAAATTATAAAACTTATGCTAAAAAGTTGGTAGTAGGAATTCCATTCTATCCTTTTTTAAAATTATAAAATCCTCGGTCATTGAATTTCCTCTCTTACTTTTATTGCTATTCAGGCTTACAATTTACAACGTTCTCCATACAAATTCCATTTGAACTCCGTATCGACCATCCTTTCTACTACTCTATTATAAAGCAAGATGGTCCGAACAATGGAGTTGTTCTTTTTCATGGACGTTGCACCGATGTTGAGTCAAGGTAACACTCGAATAAAATGACAAAATTCTTATTTCCATTTGTGTGTTGTATGCATTGTGCTTTAAATGTTTTCATTTGTTATTGTAATAACATTTTGAACCTAAATTTACACGTTCTAATATTTGTTAAAAAATAATGAAATATTTTAATTATTTAATTTATTTACTGCTTCGAAAACTGACATTTTTTTGTTTTAGTGTCTGATCTCCAAAACAGAGTAGGCGATGAAGATTCAATAAAACAAACAGTTAATTTTATAGTTGACAAGCCTTTTATAATGCTTATTACAAATATTAATACCATTATTTTCAATGGACGATACACAGTATGAGATTCAAATTTAAAGAAAGTAACAAGAAAAAATAAGTGTAAAAATGAACTTCATAATGAATATTTATTATATCTAGATTAAGTAAACTCTTAATATTTTATTAGAATTTTTATACTAGTAACGATCATTATCATCATTATTTTATATTTCAAATATAGAAAAAATTATTTAACTATCAAACTATCCGGTAGTTTATTTTAAATTTGTATCAATTTATAACCCAAATATAAAATTAAAACCTTCCTATATTAAGAAGTCAAAAGAGCTGTAATCAAGAATTTTTTCGATTATGAAAAAATACAAACAAATTTTGAAAAAACTTCAAACTTCAAATACTAGTTTTCAATATGATTTTTGCGATTGCACCAAGTATTGCATGTTTAAGCTAAATAATTTGATATAACTATAAATATTGATATTATAGAAAAACTGATTGACAATTATGTCTATGATATTATGCAACCAGATTTACCACTACCCATCCCAGTAGAAGTTAGAGATGGTTTTCGATATGGCTGTAAAGTCGTTGTAGTATCAAGGAATTCTTCATCATCATCATCATCAGCTTTATTAATTCGATTATTTTCCTGCTCAGTTTGACGAATGTGTTCTATATTTTTTCTTTCATTTTCCAACATTTCTCGATTATTGACATTACCATATTTTGGTATCATGGCATCTTGAGAGAATCCAACCTGACGATCAAACGTACGTTTCACTACATTTTGATCTTGGATATTTAAATTAGCACTCGAAAACCCAATTGGATAATTATTTGCTGTAAATGCCTCATTAGGTAATTGTTTACTAACTTCATAAATATATTGGTCTTGTAACCAATCTCGAGCTTTATTGACACTCTGACGTTGTGCTTCAATCTCACGAGGAGGTCGGACTGGCTCTATTTTGTTTGATTCCACAAAATTAACTAATGGTTTTAATGGATTGTTTGGAGCAGTTGCTGCATTACGCCAACGGGCACTATTCATTACTAACTCAGCTAATTGTTGAATAGTTTGTCTGGGTTCATTATAATTATCGTTTATCTGTTCTTGATAATTATTGTAATTATTACTACATTTTGCTGGAGTTGAAGTATCCAATTTTTCATTATAGACCATCTTCATAGGGTTTACAGGTTTCGCTTTAAAACTTAAGCGCCGCAATCGTTCATAACTCGCTCCTTGTCCAGTTAATAGATCATCACTGTCATTAGTATCATTTTCATATTGTTGCATTATAGTACGAGATTTTTCTTCCGCTTGTCGTTCTATTTCTAGAAAAGTCTTAGTCAATACAACAACTGCTGAAGGTTCCTTTTCTTTTTTTTCACCGTCTTTTTGTTCTTTCTGTTCTTCAATAGGTACTTCAAATAATTTTCGTCGAGCCGAAGTATCTTTATCTGCTATTAACATATTTTTAGCATTTCCAATTCGTTCCTCCATAAGTTTTTCTGATTGCAAAAATTTTTTTGTTTCTTCAATTATAATTTTTGTATCTGGGCTTGAATCAAGACTACGAGCAATTCTTCGTTCCGCTGATGATATTGTTCGCCAATGTTCTGCAGCTTTAGTCACAGCTGAAATTTGTTGTTGAGCTTTGACAAAAGGAGATTGAGATACAGGACCAAGTTTCTCCCAAATTCTACCTGGTTTAGGAGGAGCAATAATTCCTGGACGAGTTTGAATAGGATTTTGATTTATAAGATCTACGGTTACCGATGGATTGGTACAAGGAACTCTGCAAGGTTTAGGCGGCACTAAATCAAGTTTTGGAGGAACTGTCCCAGGCTTGGGAGGTGGAGAAAAACACACTGGATATTTTATTGGTGATACTAATGGTGCTACACCATCTGTATCGGTATTTTGATTATTATCATCAACTTTTTTATTTGTCACTGTTTGTTGCACAACATTCATCAATTGATCTAAACGATCTTCTAATCGATGCTGACGTTCTTTATCAAAATCTAAAATTTTCGAAACTATAACATCTTGAGCTGCTAGTATTTTATTTACTACTTCAGTTTGTGATGTCATTGCATTTAGCATCAACTGTTCAAGCTTTTGTATTTTTTTTAACCTTGCTGGAGCATTAGGAGCTGAAAGACTGTTATCAAATGAATTATTTTTCAATCCATTGGCTTCATTTTCTGTAGGACTTGGAGAATCTTGGATGAATTCAATGGATATTGTATCATCATTAAAGGTTGCATTATTTGTAATAGTAGTAGCATCATTATTATTTTGAATTTCATGTTCTATGAATAATGGTTGATCGTAAGTTTCATTCAGATTATGCACTTTAGTATTTTTTACAGTTTGACAAAAAGCATCATTCAAATTAGGTGCAATATCTGCAGCGTATTGATCAGAATAATTACGAATCAAAGGTCTATAACTAGGATTAAATTCAATATTTTCGTGAGGATTTCTGAATTTTCGTGGTTCTTGAGGCATCGCTGGATTTGGATTGATAGAATATTGTTGTAATTGGCTTTGAATTCGAGCCATATTTGTTGTAATGCGATTAGGATGATAAGACATTGTGTCAGGAATATAATTAGCATGCAAATTTGGATTTATATTCACTTGACAATCCGGTTGATGCATCATTATATTCTCATGAGCCAATTGATTTCGGAGCATCATATTTTCCTGAATTATCTGATTTTGAACATTTTGCACACTATTTTTTAATGGTATTTCTGAAAATCTATCATTTAATTCTAAATTTTCGTATTTCATCCTTTCACCAATAACAGGCAAAGATCGTCGAGTAGCTCTTCCATTTAACGGCATAGAATCAGAAATAGTATTAGTTGCAACATTCTTCATTGGTGATAGAGAGCGAGGAAAACGAACAACAACTGTTTCATTGGATTCTGAAGAGTCACCATACTCTTCATGATCTAAAATCATCAAATTTTTTAAATTGTTAAAAATAGATTTTTTTATAATCAGTTTAATATACATTAATAAATATTATATTACCACTTTGCCAATTGCTTGTAGGACCTTCAATATGTTTCATTAAAGATCTTGCTGGATTTCCAAATTTATTTTGCACTTTAAGATTTACATTTGTTTTCATGTCTTTCGGAGGAGATTGTAAAACCTTTACTGAATCTAGTTTTAAAAAAAAACATTCCATTTTTATTGATTTTTTGTTCATAAATATTTGAATATTTAAAAAAATACAGTAAAATCTCTCAAAGGTCCGTGTCAACAAATTTTAAGGGATTATCTCGTTTTAATCCTTACCCAAAAGTGTTCAGGTACATTATTATCTTAAGTTCTTTGATGAATTTTACTATCAATTTTACTGCACTCTCGAAGATCTGAGAGTCTTCAAATTGTTAGATCTTTGAGAGATTCTCCTGTGATATGAAAATATTAAAAACAAACCTACCAACAGTATCGATACCATCATCTTTAAGTATATTTTTACCTAATTTTTTACTTTCAATTACTCTTTCAATAGATTCATAATAACGCTCAATGCCAGCGTTTGTTCCAGATTTCTTAGATTCTTTATAACATACTAAAACTTGTTTCATTCTTGATTTGCATTGACGAGCAGTAACTTCATATCCTTTTTTGCGCATGTAACGTGATACACTTTCCCAAATTAATTGAGGCTTCGATGCATACTCGAATTGTTTTTGTACGAGTTTGTCGGACCATACTGATACCAATAATGATGTACTATCTGGAGTCCACTTGTATTTCGCGTTTTCACTAATATCACTCATTTTCTATATATATTATTATATAATTTTGATAAATATAAAAATTTTACAGTTGCATCTAAACTGTACTCAATTCCAACACTTTAACTGAAAGAATAAATAATAAAAAATTTTAATTAATAAGATTAATACTCAATTATTGATTTATAAATGAATTGGAGTAATTTTATTGAATATTTATCATTATCTTCATTGATTCCAATAAATAGAAGAAAAAAAAATTAAAATAAAGCGTCCGTTTACCTTGTGGAATGTTTTTATAAAATGAAAATGTAAGCAAATTCCAATGTAAGGAATCACTAAAGTCCTTAGTTTCCACTTATTTGTAATAATCACAGCTTCTACAAGTATGCAACAGGTTGCAAATCACATATATCTGTATTCACTCTAAACACGGTATTCGGTTTTTACTCTACGGCAGTTATGCATACTCTAACAATTGTAGTACAGCATAAAAATGCTGTGAGATAAACAGGCGACACTTATGGACCAATCTCAAGACCAGCTATTTTATATTTTTTTGACCTGCTACAACTTACTAACCAATCGGTAAACGATCCCAAGAGAGAAACCCCCAACGGTTAACGTTCAAAATTCAAATGGACCCCGTGTGGTAGGGAGATATCCTACAGTGTGTTTCCTTGAAAACGTCACGCGGTTTAATTGCTTCAGCGGTGTTGTGTATCCCATCTTTACAACATTGGAGGCTGTGGAGTTGGCAACAATGAAAAAACACGTGTTGAATAAAAGAAAAAAAAGAATAATAATAGATAAAATACTCCATTTTATTTAGGAGTTTGACAAATAAATAAAACATTCATCATGCATAAATTAAAAAAATTTTTTTTAATTATTAAGAAAATGTTAATTGAATAAAAACAAAGAATGCAGTTTCAAATGACGCATGAATTCTTCTTTGTTTTGATATCAATTTGAGAGATAAGGATATAATATTTACAAAAACAATTTTATTTGAAATTCTAATTAATGAGAAAGTAACCTTTATTATTACTATAAGACATTTGTATCGATGATGTTACACTAATTAATTTTAACGTCTAAACGTTTTACAAATTTTTTTTAATAATAATAACAGCATTCGATAGTTTTGGTGAATTATGAAATTGTTCCTAATAAACACTCGGTAGATGATCATAAATGTTGAAAGTCAAAAGATCAGATTCACCCTAGAAATCACATCAATTGCTGTGTCGTCAGTCTAATTACCAGTTATTTGATATTGCACAAAATTTATAAGATTCTTTATTATAATTCTAGTCTATTTTTTTTTAGTTATAAATTATATTTATGAATAATAATAATAAATTACGAAAGAATAGTTCAACTATCAAATATCAAACATCGACTAATATACGACAACTAATAGTTAAGTGGTTTTACTGTTTATAATCTTTTGTTGTTATTTTGTTACATTCATAACTTAATTAATTTTCAAAAGTATCTAAAAAAAAGTTAAGTCAATGAACCTCTTGAATAAATTGAAATTCACTGAATTTATGATAAATACTATACAATTTTATTTTTATTTCTCTTTTTTTCAAAATAAACCATTAAAGATAAACTAAAATATACATTCATATATATTTTTATATATATATATATATAATTAAATACAATAATTATAAAATATTCCATTCGTATGCACAATTATCGTTAATACCTCTGGTATTATTTATTTTGAACATGAATGTAATAAATCGACTAAGGCCTCTTCAATTTCAACGTCGTGTTAATTGTTTAAATTAATGACATTCTATGATATCAAGCAAATTTTCCGATAGTTTATAATCACAGCAATCGTAAAACTTTTTACAAAAACAATTGTTTCAATAATATTATTACAATTATTTATCATTAGTGTAATTAAAAAGCATTTTCGCAATTTTCTGTAAAATGAAATATATTCTACTCTATGCAGCCATAAATATTCAGTCAAGATCTACGTTTGAGTATGAATATTGTATATTTGGTACAGAAATCGTAGATGATTTTAAATTTATCCGACCATTTGAGTTTTACAATTTTAAATGCTCTAAACTTATGAACAAATATTTCTGATTTTTTATTTATTCCTTAAAGTTAATAAAAATAGAACGATTTTATTCAAGTAAATATGTTGATAAAAATTTATTCGATTTAAATTGAAAACTTTTCTTTTATTTTCTTTCTAATATTATAAAAAATTATATTTTTCGAAAAAATTTTTAATATTTTAAATATTAATTTTTTTGTTTTTAATATTTTGCTCATTAGTTGTGAGTATTTAAAATGAATAAAAAATTTTTGGTTCTTTGAAAAACCCAGAATAAAAAAATGGAAAACTACGAATTATTTTATTCAAAGAATGTTATAAGATTAATTAAAGGGAAAATTGAACTATTTGGTTACGTTATCTGATACTGTGCTATTTAATGAGTTTGTTTAATGTAAATAAATTGTATGCCGTGGTCAGACACCATTTGATGCTACACTGTCGACAGGTGGTCTCAGGAGATCATGATACTGCATTAAAGCTTCTCTAAGTGATCTAGTAACTTGTGAGGATGCTGTCGCTAAATTACACTCAACTAAACAAGGATAAAGTTCAATCAATTGCATCCATACAGATCGTTCCACTTTATTTGCTGGAGCTTTCTTCAGAGACACTATTAAAGTAGCAACAGCTTTAAGAACAAATGAAATTTCTGATAGCCTATATCTCGGTAATGGACATTTCCCACTTCGCCGTTCATCTTCAATATAACGACATAAAACTTCTTGAAATCTATGAAGCAAAGCAGTGACTGCTAATCGACCGGCAACTCCACCCTCATTGCTCTCTTTATTATTGTGATCAATAGTTATATCAGGAACATTGTTTAATCCATCTAATAAGGAGAATTGTAAAAGTGTTTCGAAACATGTTTTAGCAAATTCTTCTCTAAGCTTTGTTTCTCCGTTCATTTCTATGTTTGAAGACGTAGCAGAATGTATAGAGCCTTTATTTAAAAGCATGACAACTCGTAAAATGAATTGATGTGGTATATGTTGAGAGTATGGAAGTACTTCATCACGTAACAGTTCCATAACTTGACAATCAACTGCTTCATCAGCTTGAATTTCCTCGATGTTTCTTTCTACTTTAATAACACTTTTAGGGAATAAAAACTCGTCCATTGTATCTGCTAGTGCAGGCCACATTGTTTGAAATTTATCGGGATACATTCGTGCTAAAGGCAATCCGGTATGTAACACGGCTAGAAGACTCGTAACTGCTAATTTCCATGTTGATGGTGATGGACATGCATATTTCATAGATAATGGTACTCGTAATGCTTCTATTACGTGTTTTAAAATTTCTTCATCAATCACAACTTGTTCTGATGCAGTTTTTTGATATAAATTTACTACCATGGTTAAAGCTTTTTCTCCAAAAGGTACATAATTCATCGTTACCCAATCAGCTGAGGTCCCTCGTACCTGAGATAAATTTCTTCGTTGTCAGTTTTCCGTATGTAGGAGCGTGACATGCTAATCTGGAAAATGATAGTAATTGTAAAAATATTGAACCTATCATAATTCGTAAATTATCAACACCATTAAGAGCTTCCTTTTGTAAAAGCTCCATGGAATGAAGTACACCATCTTGTAATTCCGTTAGCACAATATCAGAAACTGTAGGTAAAATATATGATGTTGATTCTCCATGCACTGGAACCTCTACAACATTTTTTAATACGGTACACAATTTCTTTAAATCTGCACTCGTAAATTTAACTCTTATGTGTTGAAAAAGTGGAGGAAATATTTCAACTAATGCTGTTAAAAATGCTTGGGAAGGAACATAAGGTTTATCATCATCCTCTTGAGGTGGTGAAGCACTCTCCATACCAATATTTAGCCACACTCTCCACGCGACAAACCACAATGCTTCAGGTTCTCCAGATGGAATATTGTCTTCATTTTCTCCATTCTTGTGAAGATATAAAATCTCTTGAAAAGATTTTAATGCTGCTAAAGAAACTTCGTTGTTTTTACTCAATGCTGAATGTTCAATAAACTCGAGTAACAAAGACCAAGCTCTTGGAAAATCTCCCAACATTTCAAGTAATTGCCGTTTTGTATTAAAAACTCTTGCTACACCCCGTAGAGTTAAAACTTGTGTCTCTGCCCATTGTTTTTGTGCTGTATTTCTGCTGTGATGTATAAGAATACCACTGGTATCAACTTTTTCGTTGCTTGCTGAGCTGGATAAATTCCGCACCTTATCTAAAAGTGGAAAGAGAACTTGCCAAAGAACAGCTTGCCATGTTGGTTGATGAAGAAGACCACCATGAGCTGATATAGTTGAAAATAAAGTTTGACTTGCTGATTTTCGTACAGCCGGTCGTGGATCAACACATAAATCACCCAGTCTTGCATAAAGGCACATCCATAATTTATCAAAAGCTGGCATATTTGTCGTTCCAGGAAAGTCTGGGAATATTGAGCCGGTATCTCCTTTTAAGGAATTACACAATTTTTCCTGATTTTGAAAGAAATAGTCACTTAAATTCCACATCAATCCAACCGCTGTTAAAGAAATATTTAATTCTTGAGTTTGAGAACCAAATTTAGCAGCTGTATCTACACATAATGGCAGACATCTCCAGGTCATTACTGGTAAAAAATCTGTCACTACTAATTGAAGACATTGAAAAGCTATTCGAACTGAACTTTCACCATGATGATCAGACACTGCACCAATGATACCTAATACCAAAGGCCACCCATGAAATAAAGTTTCTCCTCCACCTTGGAGAATTTGTAAAACACATTCAAGTTGTCGACATCGTACATTTGCATGCCGTACAGATGATAATTCTGCGAGAGGACCAAGCAATAAAGTCTGTAATTTTTGATTATCTCGAAGAGGTTGAGGATACTTATGTTGTAAAGCAGCTCGAACTAAATATGTAATTGCTTCTACTCCCCATTCACGCATTCTTATGTGTGGATGTTGACAAACTTCTAACAGATGATTTGTTAATGGTCTCCATAAAACTTCAACACGTGGTAAATTCACCAGTCCCGTTTCTAATAATTTAGCAACTGCAAATAACGAAGGTTCTCGATTAGAATATGCAAGCTCCATAGCTTCTTGACTTAATTTACACAAAGCATCAATTAAATGGTGAAGGGCCACATCATCTAGATATTGACTGCTTTCAAACAGTCTACTCAGCATAGCACTTAACACTGGTAAATCAGCCATCACAGCAGTAGTAAGAACAGCGTTTGAATCAGTAGCAGTTCTACCAGCCTTAAGAGATCCGCCTGTTGAAGGTTTGAGACCAAGAATCCAAACTAAATGTTGAAGAGTTGTCAGTACTAAGTGCCAAGCACTGCCTAAAATGCTCCCATGACAGTGAGCGAGCATCAATAGCGCTCTCATACACTGTAGATTCTTTGCCGTTAACATGACAGGCCCTTGTTGTGCACCTATTGGTAGAGAAGCTGTCGGCAATGGAGTACCAACAGCAACCACTTGTTGTCGATAGTCTTGTTCTCCCATTGTTGAAGGATTGTATTGACTTGGCTCTTGAGGTCGAGCTGTTGGAATTCCCTGAGGTGCACTGTTCAAGACAGTGAGTGCATAATGTGGTGGAAGTGATGCTTTACAAATAGCAGTTATAAATGCATCACGAGGAGTTTGCAAATCTAATAAACCACAAAGTGATGCAAACGTTTGGATTGACTTCAGTACGTTTTCTGTTGCTGTTTCATCTGTACTTGCGTCTACCAAAGGACTTAAAGCTGCAAGCAAGCCACACCAGCTCGAATTAATTAGCTGAATGTGTAGTTTCCTTTCTACTTCTGATGGATTATATGGATTTTGATTGCCTTGTTCTTTAGGGCCAAGAATTGCAAGAGAAATTGAACCAATTATATCTAGTAAACATGCATATGCAATACTTATGCCATAACCATCGGGAATTTGTGGCGGTTCTATTTTATCAAGCATTTCTAAGTAAACTGGTTTAGCCTGACCACTTGAAAACGTAGCAACAACCGGAAGCCAAACTCCTCGTGAGTAAAATCCAGGTTGAGGTGTTACACCTGGACCTACTGGCATTCCAGCTAATAAAGTTGGTGCTGCACCTTGAGCGGTTGCAACAGCAGCTGAAACATCATTATTTAATTAGATTTATGAAAATAAATTAATTAGTTTAATAATTTATATTTATAATTACCTCCAGCCGCTTGACTTACTGCAGGAGAATTGATAAAAAGATTGTGTACATAAGCACCTAAACTATTGACAATATCTTGAAAAATATTTGTTGTGTGTTGTTTTAAATCATAACATTCACAAAAACTAGTAAGAAGATCAGTATGAACGGTCATTTTATGTAAAACTTCCAAAGCTAAGGCTCTTTGCCAAGCAGGCTTGTCGGGATCGAGAAACTTGACAATTAAAGATAGAAATATTTCGCATTCAGTCACCTAGAAAATCAATTTAACCTTCAGTTACATCATTAATATAATTTTTTTTTTTGAGTTGACATAATAAATGACGTACCAAAAGTGAATGATATTTTTGTACCAATATAGAAACAACTCTTAAAAGTCGCATACTAATTGGAAAGTATGGTTTATCGAGAGGTGTTGCTTGCTGAACTGATGCAGGTACGGAGTTTCGGTATTTAATGTTTGGTGAAAATAATTTAATCACCAAAGCACATACTCTTTCTTTTAGTAAAAAACTAAATTCAGGATGTTTAAAAAAGACTGATGAAAAATTGGTTAAAACTGACTCCAAAAGTTCTAAACCAAATGTTCTTGTCATTTCAGTAATTCCTATCAGCCAATAAGGTTGATCTGCATTAACTAATTGTACTAAATCTTGAAACATTAAAAAAGCATCTGCAGCACAAGGAGCGAGACCTTTTGGTGGCTGTCCAGTACATGTTTTTAACTCTTCAAGGACAGTTTTTTCAGGCTCTGATTCATTTACATTTTGTTCATCTTCAGCGATAACTCTTTCGAAAACTAAAGATACTAATTGTCTTACTGTTGCACTAGCTGTATTAATTGTTGTAGAATCTTTTGTGAAATGAAGTCTAAAACACAATACTAAATTTCTAGACAAAATTTCTCCATGAACAATTGTGTTAGTTGCAAGAAGAAGCGTAACAGTTTGAAGAACTTTAACTTCTTCTATACCAAGTTCCATTAACATCCATAAAGTATCAGTAATATATCGAGCACCTTTTTGATCAATAGCTTGTTGTGTTATCAGTCTTTGCATTATTTCTAAACAAAGCTGCAATAAATTAAACAGATTATTTGTTTATATTATTTGACATTCTTTTTATTAGCTCCTCATTTTAAAGATATTAAAAAACAAGTTAAATTCATTAGAGAAATACTGAAATTTTATACCTTGATTATTCTAACATCTTTACTCTCACATCCTTGTACTAAAGGGAAAAGAATTTGATTGACAACATAATAAATAGATGCCGATGGATTATTAGCAGCAGCTCTGAGTTTAACTATTCCTTCCTCACATGACTGCAATAATTATGAAGATAATTTTTAGTTTTGTCATGATGATTCATTGTCAGATAAAATTTACAATACTATCAATATGATAGTAATAGTAAAAAAAGTACACTTACTTCTTTTATTTGAGGATATTTCTTTTTAGTTTCAGAACTGAGAGTCTTTAAATTGGCCTGTAGGCTTTCTAAAAATTTAGCATTATTCTCGGGATTGTACCCGGTTGTAATACTCGTCATTGTATCTGTAATTGTTATTAATACACACTGATCATTAACAATTGATAACAAATAGTTTTCTTCATTAGATAATTACCAAAGTTCTGTTTAATTTATATCAAAAAGATGTTACTTCATGACTTATTTATATTCTATATTTTTTTTACAATACTGTTTACGTTGATGACAGTCTAACAAAATAATGAGATGAGTTGGCATATGGAGTCTAAAAGAAAGAAGTGCAAACCCCGTTTGACGACAGATAAATCAGGTGGACGTATAGATGTGTAGGTTCAGCGAAACAACAATTGTTTCATAAATGAATCACATGTGGCGCTGATTTAAAAATAACCTTTTGTGAGATACAATTTTCTTTGATGAAAAACAATATAAATTTTTTTCTTTAAATATATTTTTGGAAAATGTGATCATTAATAGGGAATACATTATTTTTGGAGTAATATTTGTAAGAACAGAAAATAAGTGAAATAAATAATTTTAGTTTTAAAAGATCAAGTTACACGATAATTTCTTAAGATAAATTTCAAATTTTGCGCTCTATTTAGTTCCGAAGAGATTGTTTGGGAGCGCTGATGTGCTTGATGACCACGAAATAAATAATTTTTTAGCTCCAATTTTCATTTTCAACACAATCGTACCTTGATTAATTAGTTAGATAATCATTAATGTATTTATGAGATATTTTTATTTAATTAATTGATTGTCAAAACTTCAGTTAAATACATAATTTAAAATAAATGTCATGTTGGATTTTTAGGCTATGTTATTTCTAATTTTGTTCATCTATCATTTAGTCTAGTCTAAATAATGGCGACTCCAGTGGAGGAACAAATTTCAGTAGAAATGCCAGACGTAAAAGAACATTTGTTGTAAGTTAATAATTACATTTTAATTTCAGAAGTTTTAATATTATTTGACTTTATTTAATCGAACTTTAACATTATAAATCATTGTTAAGTAATTACCCATTTATGGATTCAAAAGTAACCTCTTCAAGGTTGTCAATAACAAAATGTATATTATTTTTTATTACATTTGTTAATGTTCATTTATAGGTATGAGCCGACTGTTCATAATTGGGTGGATATAACAGAAAATTTTTTCGAATCTATCAAATGTAAGTATCTAATAAATTGTTAGTATTTATTTTTATACTTTAATAAACGAAAATAACGTGTAATCAATCTTTGTTCAGGTCTAGAGCTCGGAGAACTTTTACATGATGAATTATTTGGTTTATTTGAAGCTATGTCTGCTATTGAGATGATGGATCCTAAAATGGATGCTGGAATGTTGTGCAATAGAGGAAATAATAAACCATATACCTTCGAGCAAGCTGTAGAAAGTGGAGCAATAAGATTAGAAAATCTTACACCGGCTGAAGTGATAGGAATTATTGATTCAACATATGCTTGTATTGTCTCTTGGCTTGAAGGACACAGTTTAGCTCAAACAGTTTTTACTAATTTGTACCTGCATCAACCTGGACAGATCGTAGATAAACCATTAAAAACATTCTGTTATGCTGTCTACCAAATAATTGATGTAATTAAGAATTCCATCAACCGAGCTATGGTTTTTGAAGAAGAAGATTTCCAGAGTGTTACATATGGTTATAAACTTCAACCAGACATTACTGAAGCCAAGACACTATCGATGTTAAAAGAAGTTGAAGAAGAACTACATCGGAAAAGTCGTATTAAACCAGTCAATGAAGAGACTGAAAAAGAATACAATGATGGATTGGCACTTTATGCAAGAATAAGATTTACAAAAATGTTTTATTTAGCGTTATCCACTATGGGCAAGAAAGATAATGTCTTACAGAATCTTGGAGATATTCAGCGATTACTTTCGAATTGCACTGACATGATTCAAGTGATGATTAAAACAGTAAATAGAGGAGAGAGAGCTGATGAAGTATCTAATCACCCCACAATCATGGGATTTGATCCGATGGTTAATCAAAGACTACTACCACCAACATTTCCACGATATACCAAAATAAAACCAAGGATTGAAGCGTTGGAATACATAGGAGAGTTAATAAATCGATTGAAAACTGTAACAAAAGTAACTAATTGCATTGGATTTCATAGTGCTTTAGATTTCTTCCTTGAATTTTCTCGCCAGAGTCCTTGTATTCTTTCACGATCGATGCTGCAGATTATTTATCTTCCTGGAGGTAATCGAGTATTTGGAATGCATAATTTTACAGATATTTTAAAAGATGCTGCTAGAAGCTTCACTGCTCCGCCCGCATTATTGCCAAAAAGTACTCTTCTCCAAAATCATCAAGCAAGAGAATGTGTTGAAACATTTTTCTATCATTGCACGACATTATTTAATAGTCTTCTACAACTCAGTGGACATAATAGAGCAAGGCAAAGAGATAAACTGGCTCATATGCTTGAAGATTTTGCTACGCTGCATGATGAAGCTGAACGTGTTGATCGTCATCTTAATACTTTGTCGTTGAAAAATGATACATCCCGATCACATTTAGCTTGTTTTGCTACTTGGTTACTTTACCATATGGTAAGAGTTATGGTTATGTATCTTTTAAGTGGCTTCGAGCTAGAACTTTATTCAGTCCATGAGTATCATTACATTTTCTGGTATCTGCATCACTTTTTGTATGGCTGGTTATTATCAGCTCTTACGCGCGCTGGCTCTTTCCTAATGGAACAGGATTTTCACAGTGAAATGCACAAAGGACGAGGGGGAAAGAAAAGTGCAAAAAATAAAAAGAAGAAAATGACACCTAGACCTTATAGCTCCGAAATTCACATGTACAGAATATTACAAAATATATGCGGAGGATATTTTGAAGCCCTTGTAGGCCTTCGGATGGATGGCAAAATTCCACTTCCAGAAAAAGAATTTGATTCAGAACGTGTTAGATATGAACATAGACTTTTATCGCCATTTTCTTCATTGTTATTACCACCAGCTGCTGACTATGATAAATTTTTGGATCTCACAAATTCTCATTTAAATAAAAAAAATGTGAGTAAGGATTTGGATTTATAAATCATCGTAAATTTAATTTTAAAGGATGGATTATTTCATTTTACTTAATTCTTCATTAAGTTTTGTCAATCAATTAGATATATTTATTTTTCTATTATAAAAAATAAAAAAAATATCATATAAAGTTTAAATGAAGCTTTTGATAAAAAAAAATCTTTGGAAACTGTGAATTTTATAATATAGTGAGAGATTTAATTACTGTGCATTTTTTTTTGTTAGGATGGAATTACGAGTGAAATGCAATACTCAGCAGCATGTCGACACTTCCATGAAGCTAAAAATATGTTGGATTATGCTTTGTCTTTGTGCCAGGATAGAAATTCTTCTAATGCTAATGAGGTATTTTTTACTGCTTTAATACATACATAATAATTTTCATTTTTATCCTCTTAATCTACTAATTAATTACTTATCAAGATAATTCTACTAAAGATGATTTCATTTCTTTCAGATAAATGATTTATTAAAGGTAACTAAAACAAACTTCATAGTAGTAAAATTATTAGCTGATGGACATAAAAAAGACTCCAAAGAACCACCTGTCTTCGACTTTTCCTGCCATCAACATTTTCCCATTATAAAACTCGTATAAAATCATCTTTTTTTTTTCTTCATAGCTTTTTTTATAGGTATTAAATCGAATCTAGTATATATATATTTTTAACAGATTATTTCATTTTAAGAAAAATAATTAATGAGGAAAAAATTATCCAATAAAATTTGAATTATTTTATTTAATTTCTGTACATTTTTATTGATTTATTTGTTCAAATTATCTTAACTTCATTTGATATTTTTATTCCAATTATTTCTACCTTCAAGATAGATAGTAAATATAAAGTGGAGTACATTAACTGAAATATGCGTTGAACGCGCTCATGTATTAAATCAAAATTAAACAAATGTGTCTGTGTGTGATTATACATCTGAATATTCCTGTATATATATACATAATCATATACATGTATATATATATTTAAACGTAAAAAAATATCCGTTGTACAATTTTTCTCGTCAGGATTGATTGTTAATTTGATTTGTTAGTTCTTTGAATAAATTCTCACAATTAATTTTTAAATAAAGAGTAATTGAAAAATCAATAAAATTGTACTGAAACTGCAAAAAGACTGTTGCCAATTTCTTTGAAAAAAAACAAAAAACAATAAATTAGAATAAGTAATAAAGAAAAGTTGTTTATTTATAACTACAACTATAAATGAAGGTTTATACATTTTTAGAGGCTTAAAAAACAATTCTTTAGTTAAAAATTTTTAAATATTATCCATACATAATGGTTTTGTGTGTAAAAGTAACTGATGCTAAAATAAGAAAACCTTTCCTTGGAGGATGGAAAAATATATTCACAGGTACAATTTATCATAATGCAGAGTCTCAAACAGGGCCATTAATAGTAAACAATGTTGAAAATGTCTGTAGCCGAGAGACGCAGTATATCAATATTAAGGATAATTCTTGTCAGCCAAGCATCAATAGAGCTACACAAATGTGGAGGTGAAACTTAATCTCTTCTTTGAATGACTAAAGGCTTATAATTGTTATCATTAATATTATTTATCTACAATATTATTCTCAATGTAAAATTTTTAGGAAAGATTGTTATATTTCAAGTGAGAATGATAAATATATGACACCTAAGCCGTATGAAACCCATGAAATGAGAGAAAAAAGATTGAATGAAAAGGCAAAGATTATTCAGAAATGTTATCGATCTTGGAGAATAATAAAAACTATGTCTCAATGTGCAACAGCTTATAAAAAAATGTCGGACGATTGTAAAAAGTTTGAAGAAGAGCGAGCTGAATTGTTGAAGAAAAGGAACGAACGTTCCATTATTCGACAAACTTTTCCTCAAACTTGGGCTGATTTGGATAAAATATATGCCTTGATTGAATTCCAACGGCAATCTCGTCTGAATGAAGTGCGAAAAAGATTTTTTCCCGCAGCTGTGATAGCAGAAAATTATCGAATACTAGAAAACAATATAGATACATTGGAGAAGCACCAACAATTTATTATTAAAAAGAACAAAAGTAAACAACTTGAAAAATTTTTAATCTCTAACTGTAAGCCAGTGCGGTGGGTTGGATATAAAAGAAAATTTATTGAAATGATCACACTACGAGTCCAGAAAGCTCGTGAAGTTAAGAGCCTTTATGACAATCTCAACAGAAACGATTGTACCAGTGAGGAAAGACTAGAATTGTTAATTATCCTTAAGAGATCTCTAAACTTACACAATTGCTATTTTGCTATGGATCTTATAAACTTGATAGATCAAGAAATAATGCTTTCGACTTTTATAGTTACAGGAACGTCATTAAATTATTTACGTCAGCGAATATCAAGTAATTAATGAAAAAAAAAACAACATTTTTATTACTTTTAATTTACATATATAATTAACAACTTAGACCTTTTTATTTATTGAAAAATATTTGGAAAATTAAAAAAAAATTGTTTTAATTATTCAATATTTTTCAGATGCTTTTTTATATTTTGTTCGTTATTGTCATGATTGTTGTTTTAATAATGATCAAATAATAGAATTAAAAGAACCAATTGAATCAGATAAATTACTATGCAGAAGTTGTATGAAATTATTACCTCGAAAGCACTTTGCTGCTCATGTGAAGATGAAAAAGTTGTCTACGTGTCTTTACTGCTTTAGACTAAGTCAACGCAATGTAAAAAAGATTGACTATGAACCTTATACATATTTACTCAATGAAATCCGAGCTGAAGAATTGGAAAGAAAGTGCTTTTCTACCCTTCTGTATGTTATTCAAGAGCCCGAAATCTATCACTTGGTTAACAATATCTGGCATGGACGGTCAATAGTGAGTCAGGTCGATGACATTTCTCGCTTGAGGCTTGTCAGGTTTCACGTTGGTACGCCATGGGCACCATGGAATTGTATATTGCTTACTGAAGAAGAGAGTAAAGCACATTTCTTCAACAACGATCTTGAAGCTATGTACTCTAAAGTATTACTTCAAAAAATTAAATTGATTCATCTTGTTGCAAAAAGCTATTTTAGGTATGAATTTTTTCTATGTAATTCAATATTTATTAGATGATCCACTTTTATGACTCAATGTAATTTATTGGTATTTAGAGATTTAGTTCAATTTGAGAAAAAATTTTATAACTCATCTCATTACCGTACTATGATAGAAGAAAGTGGACAAAATTTATAACAACTTTAATATGGTAAATATATTATTAAGTTATTTGATTGATTGAGTTTTAAAAAAAACTTTTTTAAATAGTTTTTCATTCATTTAAATTTCAAATAAACTTTAATCGATTAATTTCAATACCAATAATGAGTTCTAAATTGTATTACAGTAGATTTGAGTGTGAAATATGCATTGTTGAGAATGTAATAAATATTGAAAAAAAGCTTTGCCACTGATCTATGAAAAATAAAAAGAGAGAATTTTTCGTCATTGTATAAAGGAGATTGAAATTTTCCTAGAAAACGGGAAATCTTATAGAAGAAATAGAGGTATATGAGAAATTGATTGAAGGTTCAATTCATGGTGGATCTGTTTCAATCTTTCAATCTTTCCGACGATTCGTTCGTGCATAAACAATCGACCAAACTGGTTTCTATTGACTACTAAGTCTATTACCCTTTCTCTCTATTACTATCTATATATTTAAATGCCTTTTCTGGAATTCCTCAAGAACTGTAACGGAATTTCCTAAGCGCATTGAGTGTCAAACTTCAATCAGTTTTCCGACTAAATTTGCGAGCTGCTTATCTTGCCCGTTGTTTCGCTTGTAGCAATTACTCTTGCACCAGTGAGACCCCAAGATTGCATTACTCAGAGGTAATTCATGTGACCTATTTTCACTATGGCATTATCAAAGATTCAACTTTGGTCAAGTTTTGTCATCTAATGTGTTTAAAAATTGAAATTTATAAATTCATTAACTGTTTTAATTACAATCTGAATATAAACGCTGACATATTTATTTTTTTACAATGACAAATTTTTTTTACAATGAAATTAAATATTGAATAGTTTTATTTTAAATTTGTTTCAAATTGATTTCTACATTACATTCAGAACAAGTAAGTGAAAACGTTACTTATTATAAACTTATAATTATTAAGCACATAACAATTTACAGAAGAATCAATTATTAATTTTATATTATGTTGAAACTATTTAACAGATTTGTTTTATTTTAATAATGTTACAAAACTTTCGTAACTTTAGGTAAGACTGAAATTGTAAAGTTGAAGAGAATATTCAGTACATTCAAGTCTCTCTCATATTCTCCTAATGTTTATGCCAAGTTTTGAAATAAACCAGTATCATAATTATACACAGGCGTTTTCTACATTCCACTACTGCAGATGTGTTTCTCAAGCGTACTGTTATAAATCAAAATTTCATGAGATTATACTGGCTTATAAGTTCAACTTTTTCATGGAGTAAAAATGGTTCTAAAAAAATTAATATCTAAAAAACTCTATAGAAATTTTTATATTTTCATTCATCAACATCTCATCTACTCTTATTTTCATACTGAGAATCAAAAAATAGCAAATTAGTCTGATTAATATCATCCAACTTTATTCACTACATCTATTTGTTTCGACTTGTTTTGTGTTTACTTATTTACATCAACTTTGTGTTATACGGTTTACGTTGTTATTACAAACCCTCTGGCTAAAAGCTAGGTACGATAGCTTATCCACGTAATTACTAATATATTTCTTTCATCAGAATTCTACTAACCGAAATCATGATATTCAATTGCATCAATAAATCAATATTTTAGTTACACGAAATGTGTATACCATATCACCTACCACAATCGCATAGTAATCATGTTACTTATTCGATAAAACATAAAATTTTATCATGTTTCCGAACTAAATATGAACATATTATTATTGTTTAGCAGAACAATTAGTCATTAAGTTTAACTTGAAATATCATAAACTTTTAAGTTTCTTGAGTAGAATAATTACAATTGAATTTCTAATTTACATTGGATTTTTATTGTATTTTATTCGAAAGTATGATAATGTGTTTTCAACGAATAATTAGCAATTATTAAATATTTCTTTCATTCATTTAAATACATTAGTTAATAAAAACTGAATCATCAAAGAATGTCTGACCCAGTTAATACTTGTACTACTTCTTTAAAGAGATTTCAGAGTTAAATATTGAAGAAACTAAGAAATTTACAATAATTTAAGTGTTTAATTTTAATTTTTTAATAATTGATAGTAATAAAATTTTTGTTTATGGAACAAAAATAAATGGCTCATGAGGGGATCGAACCCGCGACCTTCGCGTTATTAGCACGACGCTCTAACCTACTGAGCTAATGAGCCATGTTGTGAAGGAAATTTTTTTTTATACTTATTCATACTGTTATTCATACGATTAGTCACTTTTTTTCAGATGATTTTCATCGCAACATTATATAATAATTACGATGAACACTTGTTATTAAGAACATGGAAGAATGTCGAAACAGGTATCGAGTACTATGATGCTTCAACTCAAGCATATACAAAGCATCGTGAAAGTCGTGGCAGAAGTGTGCTCACTAAAAATCAAACTACACAAACATCAAATGATTCTCTGGTAGTTAATAAATATACTACAACATTTTGTGAAAAAGTAACACAGACTTCAAATTTACCAGACTTGAAAGATAAGTTAGTAACACCTTCATCAGCGACAAGAAACTGGTTATCAAGTCAAATTCTGCGAGGTAAAGCTCAGGAGTTGTTTTCCACTCGAAAATATTCAAGGTATTCTATAAAAATTTGTTCTTAATGAAATATTAATATTAGAATATTTATTATAAAATGTTTAAATATTTACCTTATTTTTTATTTACAAAAATCAATCCACTGAGTATGTGACTAGCTGTAAAATGATGTCCAGAAAAATATAAACCAAATGAGCAATAAATGAACATTTAAAAAGAGATCTGGGCGTAAATTGGATTGCCCACACTATCAACTTCTCATTTGGTGTCCTTGAAAGCTAGAGAGTGAACTACTTTTGCAAACCTAATCCGGTCATCTTTATATAATTATCTGTCGAGTATAGTTGGTCCAGAGTTGATATAACTTTTTATTTCTGAGACATTTGAGAAATCTGTTTTGTTTATATATTCTTTTTAATTTAAAAAATCTGCCAATTGGAACTTGTTAAAAAATTTATCAGGTAATTTTTACATAGTTATCCGGCAATAAAATTGAAAAAAGATTCTCAAATGTACACACAGTCATCTTCTCTCTAAAAACGACAAATTATGATTCTAAGAACCTTAAAACGTGAAGATATGTCGGAATTTATGATCCAAAAAATAGGATCCATTACAGCAACGTCCCAATTGGATTCCTAATTTTTCACAATTTATGTTTAGTAATCTTTCTAAAAATGAAAAAAAGAGTGATATAAATTTATAAACATTTTTTACAGATTAGAAGAGGAGAGTGCAAGGAAAATACAAAAATTCTTCAGGTAAAAGTTTGAAAAAATTGAGAACAAATTCAAATTGAATTTATAATTAAATTCAAATGAATAATTCTAAAACATCATAAAAATTTATTAAAAAAATTTCATGGATTAAAATCCAACCAACAGCGTAAAAAACGTAATGATGGACTAGGAATGTTCAAATTTGTTCTCAATTGATGACTTGGATAGCTTTTAGAATTATTGTCAACGTACTTACACCATCATTTTTTCAGAGCCTGTCGTACGCGAACAGAAATATCATCTTTAGCACGTTTTGCTGTGTTAACTCGAACGCAGCCACCCATTACAGAGAAGTTAATAAGATTGAATGAAGACAAACGTTTTAAGATAGTAGAAAGCCAGGCTCCTAAAAGTCGTTCTGATTTTGAAATGCTGAAGAATATGTTGGATCGTTGGAGAATCTTAGAAAGTGAACAAATGGATTGTATGCTTTTTGGAACTTCCAAGAAGGCCGCACAATCTATGATCCTCTTGAAAGAGATTGAATTACTGCGTTCTATTGAGCTGGCTAAATCTCGGGTCAAACAAGAAAGAATAGAAAAAGAGAAGCTGAATATTTTGGATAAACTAGCCATGTCTGAGTACTGGAGGTAAAATAAATAAATGAAATTTACATACAAACGTATGGCATAGATATATTATATACATACTAGTTATTCTTCATAAATTTCATCCTTGGAGGACTCGAGACGGAAAAGTGATGGAGGTGGAGACGCAGAGAGTTGCAAGAGCTCGTGAGTGCAGATCCTTGTACTATGCACTGACGCAGGAAAATGTAGGGAGAATTGACACGCTGAAAAGTATCAAGGAATACATTCAAAACCACACTTGTAAAGCTGCTAGAGATTTAGAGTATGTTCTAGATCAAGAGTTAGACTTTACCTTGAAGAACTTGAACCCTCGGATAACCAATCAATTAAAGAATCGAGTTAAAATAGAGTTTCTTAGATTTTCCTCTCTTTACTGTCAAGCTGCTTCTAGTAGACATTATTCTGAAATTGAAAATTATAAAGCGTATTGCAAAAGGTAGTATAGTTATTCTAGAAGTAGAAATTGGAAGATTCTTTTAATTAAATTTTATCTATTTATAAAAAATAAATTATTAATAAGTTTTTTTTTCTAGATGTAGCAGATTATTACCTCTGACTTACTTCTCTGAAGAGGATAAGCACGGCTTGCGGACTTGCAACTACTGTTCATCACTGAAACCAAGTCCAAATCCTACTATCCTTTACGAACCTTACGAGCAAATGCTGAAAGACTTGCATAAGTCTGAAGCCCAATTGGGATCATTCAATGGTCTAGCTTTTCACATTGGCCCTCGTATTCTCCATCATCTCGTTAACTACATCTGGCATGGAAAATCTGGGATATCTGAGTTTGATGACTTATTCCAATTACGTCTTTTACGTTTTCGTTTGGATGTTGAGTGGTCTCCATGGAATTCTATTCTTCTAACCAAGCGAGAAGCTGCAGTTCATCAAGCAATGACTGATCCTTGGCAATTGTACGATGCAAGTCTTGTTCAGAAGTTTATTTTAAAAAACCTACAAGCTAAATTATATTTTAGTCATCTTTTGAAATAAATATTCCATCTATAACAATACAATTAGTTTAATAACCATTTATATGTTTCAATTCAAGACTGATTTATTTAATGTAAACAAACTTATTTATAATAAAATTAATTTGTTAGAAAGAAATAATAACTT
Source organism: Chelonus insularis (assembly GCF_013357705.1). Classification (NCBI taxonomy): domain Eukaryota; kingdom Metazoa; phylum Arthropoda; class Insecta; order Hymenoptera; family Braconidae; genus Chelonus; species Chelonus insularis. Next base: position 1,522,101 of record NW_023276783.1, on the reverse strand, counting down.
GTTACACTACAAGTTTTCAAGTTTCTTTTTTACAATTTCATTCTTTTCTTTTTAAAAGTTTACGAAGATAAAGAAAGATTCTGAAGAGATACTTTTCTTGACAATAACTTTATAAAGATTGAGGATAATCACAATTAGAAAGAAAATAATTGATGGATTTTGAAGTAGAAAGTTTCAATTCAAAAATCCATCCATATTTATTCTCATATTAATAACTTAATATCAATTAAATTTAAATTATCTTTAGTAAATATGTATTGTTTCTGTAAAAAATATTCAATTAAAAAAGTTGTAAAACCAATAAATATAAGACAGTGAACTACATGATAGTTAACCAATGGTCAAATGATAGTGCCGAGATTAAAATGCAAACTCGATAGAAAAGTTATTTGGTTACTTTTGAATAAAAAAGTGAGTTTTATATTTGTATCAATACTAAAATAATCGAATTACTTTTGAATGCTATTTGAAAAACGAATATTTGTTTTAAAAAAATCATCATTGCACGTAGATTGAAATAGAAAAATCGATATAAAACATTTATTTTTCTAAAATAAGCATATAAACTAGTGTAAGGAAATCTAGTGACTATTGATGTATGCATAAGAGTAATTGAATCAAAAGAAAGAACAGGATGTCCGGAGTTTGAATTCAAGTCAGCAGGCGGTCGCAAGCGTGATAAAGCGTAGAAATCCTGACATAAGCGAACGCTCAAAGCGAGAAGATTTCTCTCGTCCACCGGAAATTGCCGTGGTCTCGTCAAGCATCGAATTCACTGCAGGAAGGACGGGGCCAATCAAGAGTCTTCTCTAAATTTCCGACCACAATCTAGACACTGTGCCATGTTCACTCTATTGATTTCAAATATTTTTCAGTGACTTTTTTTGTTGCTGCCTTTATTCTTTAGAATTTTAGCTTGCCCTGATTATCTACTGATGTACAATCAAAAGAAAAAAATTGGTTATTTATTGTTAGCACCATGTCCCCTAAATATATGAAGAATGTATAAAAGTTTTCTTTAAAGTACTAATTTTATATAAATATATATATATATATATGTTTTATATAACACTGCTTCGAATCGTCCAGGTGTAAAGCCTCTCAAGACTTGAACCCATGAAACTTCTCGAGTAGATTCAGACTGTTGTAACGAGTTAAGTTCCTGGTGAAATACTTTCAAGTATAGATAATGTAGAAGTGAATTTGGGGTTTAGACATTCTACTCTCGTATAAACGAACAAGAAATTATGGTTTTATTACACACTAGAATGAAGACATATGAGCCTTCAAATGTTTATCAAAAAGAAAAAAAAACATAAAAGATTGAGTATTCAGACTTTATGAATTACTTTCGTGCACTTTCATAATTAAAAATAAAATCTTTTCCTTTTTTTTTTTAATTAGGAATGTCTTTGCATAAAATTACTTGATATATTTTGAGTAAATGAGTTTTTTGTGTGATTCCGCAAAAATTACCTCTATTCAAATTGAACTTTGTATTAATATTAAGATTTAATGTAAGAATTTTCAATATTATATGTGCGATTTTTATTCAGAGATTACTGATTACGTTATATTTATAAACGTTGAAAAAGATGATATATGAAGATATGAGTAAAAAAGAAGGGAAAATGAGCGATTTTTTTGTTGTGTTTAGTCAAAAACAGAAGAACAAATAAATGTAATTATTTTTAATAGCCGCAGGTGTATATTTTCTCGTATATTTGCTTGCAAATCAAAAAAATTACGCACTCGTTGGGGAGGACACGCAGGCTCTATAAATAACCTTGCGCTTGCACCGTAGGACGATATGTAACGCAGTAATAAATAACGTCGTGGCCACATTATACCGTCGTTGTGGTCATTTATACCCTGGGATTTTTATTCTCAGCCAACTGAATATTCCCATTTATTGGCGAGCACTGGAAAATTTTGTTCCACTAAATGATTAAATCTTGTTTTTATTTAACTCGGCCAAACGAAAAATTGTCTCCAACCTGAAAGTAACCGTCTAATTTACGGAAATCTCTTGGTTTCATGTTTTTTCATGTATAAAACAAGCAGTTAAACAAAAATGTTAAATTTCACCAGCATGTTTATCAGCTAATTGTAAGACAGAATGACAAATTTAATTTTCAATTTCATGCTGATATATTAATTTTTCTCATCTTGAAAATTTAATTTTTAGTTTAATAAATCATGGTTTTATCTATTGTTATGAGTTCTCCAACAATTCATTAATTAATTAATATTTTATCCTCATAAAAACGTTTTAACTCACGTTTTTATAATTTATTTAACAAATAAAAATAATCAGTTTCATCCAATGTTGACTGTTTCTACTGTCTGGCTATTTAAACTTGTTCTACTTACATATGTACGTTTCCATAAGAGATGTTTTAATGAACGTTTTAACGACTGTAAAATTAACTTCTTGGTCAGTAAACAAATGAAATAAATGTTTTTATGCCAAAGTAAAAATCTGTTAGATTATTCGGTGAGTCTCAGCAATCACGTTTCTAATCACGATTTGTAGGCCACACGAAACTCGCAAATGTCATTCGTTGAGTTCTAAACTTCTTTGGAACGATGCAAACATTTTCCCCTAAAGTTGGCGACCAATTCAATGGCTTATAAACCGATTATCTCATCACGTGCCCACACGAACGACGAATTTCCTTGGGTTTCCTTGGATTCACTGTGAATAATAAAGAATCTTAAATGAGTTCTCAAATAGACATTATTAAAATGCAAGAATATTTGTAATTTAAATAAATAAAGTTCTTCTCGTTTTAAAAGTTTTCGAAACTCGTTTAGCAACATCCTTCTTTTTTCTTCACTTCCATTATGTTTAACCCTTACTTCTATTTTTTTGTCAGTATTTTTATTGTTGAATAATTTTTGTTTATTGACTATTTTTTCAGGTCAGCTTAAACTTTTTAAAAAAAAGTTTTCCATTTGTGGTTACTAAGTTGTAAATAAAGACCGGATTTTAAGCAATACAGATAGAAATATATATATATATATCAATGTCCTCAGAGACGGTATGCTGCTTTAAATGCAAATAACTCAAGCTTCTCTTTTCTATTTCGTATACTTGATCTCTTTGCGTTTACATTGCACCCGGACGACACAAATAAAATTACATTATCCTAACAAAAAGGTACAGTTTACTGAAAAGAGTTTTTGTTTAGTCAATTGGAACTGATGTAAGAAAAAATGAATATTATAACAAAAAACATTGAATTATTTTGAATAACTTTTGCTAGAGTTCAAAGGCCTGTTGCAGATTTTGATAGACTAATGCATATGCGTGTACTTACCACATAAATTTTGCGTGACAGTCAGTTCCAATTAGGGTTGGTCGGAAATTCGCATTACTAATTATACTCATCCAAAAGCTCACAAACAGGTTCCAAAGGTGAATAATTGATTTGAATTTGAAACTAATCATTGATTGTAATTATTGTGACGTGATAAGTTACTTCTAAATCTCAATTATCATAAACTGACACAATTCACTTTCCAGATTAATTATATATTCAATAGTAGCAATCACATAAACATTTCTTATGTCCACCAATCATAAATCCTGAAAAAAATATTTTTTATTTTAGAAAAAAACAATCAATAATTGCCAAAAAAATTTGATAATTTTTTCAATTATTTTTCTTTTAAAATATAAGCATAAAAATTGCAATGTTTTATGTATAAATACCTTAATTTTCCAAAAACAGATCTCTAAGCCACTATCAATTATCACATTATATTTCTGGATATTTCCATTTCAAGTATTAAAATAATCATTATAAGTAATTATTTCTTTTCCATTTATCATTGTCATTGAGTAAATGATATAATTGGTAATGAAATTTTTTTTGTAAAGAAGTAGAAATCAGTAATTTGATATCTGAATAACAATTGACAAATTAGAGCAGTAAAGACTTTTTATTGTCTAATTAAGATAAATGAATAAAAATACTACAAAATAGAGTAAATTAAAATCATGAAATACCAATTGACTGCGGCAAAAGATAAATAAGTAATGTGATTTTTCATTCGGGCTACTGTCAACCACTCCAATTGGATGTGATAGGAAATTGTACTTGCACAAAGTGTAGGTTCTTTTTCTTGGCAGAAGGTTGTCGTTTTACGAGCAGTTACGTGGCGACGTCGTTACGACGTACTATTTCAAGAGAGAACCGGCAATTTAGTTAACCTCAAGAATCTCTCGTTTCATGATTATTTCTACTCGTCTTTCCTCAAGAAACATCTATTTAAAAAGATAAAAAATTTCAATGAATTCCATCAATCATTCGTTTCTTTTATTATTCTCAAAAACATTTAATCTACTAAATCAATGAAATTAGTCGAATTCTTTCTTGAATTCTTAACTTTTCTTTTCAAAAACTCGGACTTTTTTCATTATAAATAAAAATATCTGAAGGTCATCAACAAAAAACATTTATTATTCTTATATTTAACGATTTTTAGATAAATATATTTACTTGTAACTGTTAATAATTAATTTAAACTGTATTCCATAACTACTAGAGTAGTGAATTCTAACCTTTCTTTTTGAAATCATCATTTTTCTGTGGTAATCCATTTTTTTTATCTCACTATCTACATTTTCCCAAGGTAGTACTTGAATTTAAATATTTTATCAGATTTATTTTTTGCTATAAAAATGATGCTCTCATCAAACAATTTACATTAGATGTTTAATAATTATAAAATGAACGTAGTTTTATTTTAAATATGATACATCAAATGATAATTATTTTAATGTTTAACTGTATATTTGCTGCATCAAATAATTTTATTTCTAAAGAACTGAAGGATGACTTTCTGACCTACACTGAAATTATTGTAAGTACAAATATCAGATTGATATCAAGTAAACAATTTAATTGATTGAGATTCTTTATATTTAAAGGAAGACGTTGTAGAAAATTGTGATGACCAGCTAGACGTTATTTTTATTTATGAGAGTTCCTCGACTGTTAATAATTATCTTCAATCAGCAAAATTAACAAAACCTAGGATTATTGTATCTAATGTTACCCAAATCAACACTAATTTTACATATCGAAAGAAAGTTGATGCCTTCTTTTTCATAACCAATGACATTGTTGAATTTCTTTATGTGATGGAATATTTAAAAAAATCAGAATACTGGAATATTTTGTCGAAATTCTATATTTTTTATAACATAAAAGTTTGCCATGATGTAGACAAATTTATATGGAGGCATGTGTGGCATCAGTTTAAAATACTCAATTCATATTGTGTTTGTCTTCAGCAATCAGATGCGGTAATTTTCACGTATAATCCATACGCCAATTACGCACCTTTTTCCTGGCAGATAACTGATTCATCCAGATACAATTTTATAATTTATAAACAACCATATATCAAAGGTAAATTTATTCAAACCATTGTTATATTTTTGATGAAAAATTAATAATTACTGTTTCAATTTAAAACATCATACAGGACAATTATGCCATGACCTGAATTTCGACCGAACCAAGTATTTAAATAAAGCAAAAGTGTACTATTTAGGATTTTTTAATCCTTCAAACATGCCAGAATTTACTAGATGGGCTCAAATGAGAAATTTGAAGATTGATGAAGATGTATTTCAATTTCCAAACGAAGATATGGTGGCCACATATCATCCAAAACCTTTGGTACCTTTTTTAAATCATTTATTAAATATTAGATTAACGGGTCTCTTTGTAAGTGTCAGGGCTTCGAAGCAAAAGCGAATAGAACATTTAAATCAAAATAAACCTTATTTAGCTCTGCTATCTTCTTATGTCCAATTAAAGAAATTTACGTCAGCATTCCCAATTACTTATAGAAGATACACTATTCTTTCTCATAATCAAGGTTATTGGACATTGTTCGAGCAAATTTATTATCTCTTTGGTATTTGGACAATTGTATTTACTTGTTGTTTTTGTTTATTGACATTTTTCGTATTTTGGTATATCGCGAAAAAAGATAAACTGATGTTTGCGTTTTTTGAAATTATTCGACTATTGATAAACTCATCAATTGAAACTACTATGAATTCGTTGTCATTAAGAGTATATTTTTCAATAGTTTTTTTATTTTTTTTAATTATTCAATCGGTCTTTCAAGGAAACCTAGCTAATTTTCTTACGAATCCCATTCAAAAACCAGTTGCAAATACGATACAGGATTTAGAATCCCCTGTTTACTCGACTATCATAGGTGGAGATGAATTGCATCGATTAAATTTACATACAAATCTCAGTCACAAATTCAAGTATCTTTATTCTTATTCTGATAGAATGAATACAATTTTTAATAACAAATCAGTAGCACTATTTGGTGAATTAAATAATTTACAAACATTTATACTATCTAATAATACATTAGATTTATATTTTGCAAAACAACCTATTGTTTATGAGCCTTCTTGTTATTTATTATATGAAGATAGCCCGTTAGTACATCGACTCAATAAAGCTATCTTAACTTTTTGGGAAATAGGAATGTCTCATTATTTTATGACAAAAGGATTTTCAATTACCCAAATGTTTTTAGATAAACGTAGAGTATTGATGGAAATTCAACGTATTCATCAACCAATTAATTTGAATTCACTAAATTGTGTATTTATTTTGTTAGGTGTAGGTACGTTCATTGCTACAATGTGTTTTTTTATTGAATTGATGATTGCCAGTCGTAAAAAAAAAATTCAGGATCAATAATAAAATCGTTTGATGGAACAATTTATAAAAGAAAAGTAGTGCAAGCATATTTAAGATTTTATCATTTAAACGTATCATGAATAAACGATGCACGTATTACTAAAAGTGGCATGATATGATCAGTTTTTTCATAATCAGATTTTACTTGTCATTTTATTGTGGTATTGGAGTAAATTTATGTAAATGCAAAGTTTCATTATTAGAGGTAATTGAAGAAATTATATGTCTTGTAATTTTTATCTTATCAGTGTCAAGAACATAATTGAAAAATTAAAGTGTACACTGTTAATTTAAATATTTTAAATAGAATATATCAAGTGTTTTCAATGATTTTTACTATTACGTTTTACCAAAAAAAAAACAATATAGAATTTCATTAACTTTAGAGTAATTAACAAAGAATTATAAAATGGTGTACACTAGTGTGTGGAATTAAATACTCTTTATATATTTTATTTGAACATTTATGGATTCATCATGGATTTACTGTATATTGATGTTATTAAATACTCTATGACTTTGGATGAATATCATTTATAAATCGTACCATTGTGAAAAATATTACGATTGCTTTGGTGAATGAAATATTTTATGGATTTTTGTTAACGTTACCTAGAAGTGTCCTCTTGGCAGGATTTGCACCAATGTATATTTCACCTCCATTTAGAGATATACACTTGCTTGGTATATTGAACGTTACCAAAGCCTTTTGCACTATACTACTGCCGTAATCTCGTCTGTCCAATTCTGTCACGGGTGGTTGGCTCTTCAGTAAGGTTAAGCCTCACACCCTAAAAAAAAGAGAAAAAGAGTTAGGCAAACCAATAAAAAGCTTGAGTGCGGTTATTTCGGCGCTTTTGTTTTATTGTGAACGTAGACTATTTTATTTTTATGAGTTTTTCGTTTTCTCTACTATTGTTTGTTCTCTTTGCTCAGGTAAGCAACTGTAAAATTGAAAATAAATAAAGAAAACCAAATAAAGTTAGAAAATATCGAATTATTTTATTTGTTACATTATGAAAACTAACTGGATTAATTATTTTTTCGTGAACAAACAAATCATTGGTGTAATTGGATCATTCAATAAAATTGATAAAATTATTCAGGTGGAATTATATATTGTTAGTTATAGCGTAAAAAAATAATGAATGCTGAAAATGATTTATACAAACTTTGAAATTGAAAAATGGTGAAAATCCTTCTACATACGTAATGTAAAATTTTATATAACTATATTAAAACATTTTTCTTTAGTGAAAAACTGAAGTGTTTAAATAAAAAAATAGGAATAGTAAAAACTTTGAGGAAAAAATTTATAAGAGGGTTGGTAGAAAGTCAATTGCTTTGGAAAACGTATGCACTAGAAGCAGATTAAAAAGTGAGAAAGAGAATAAATAGGAGTTGAGTGTAGGAGAAAAACGGAAAAGGGTTTGAGTTGTAAAATGAAGGGAGAGTAAGAGAGGCTACCTACAACAAAATTTAGTGTAAAATAAAAAGAACTAAAGAGAGTGATTATATAATTATTTTAAATGCTTTTCTATATTTTTCTCAATTTTTCATCTCTTATTTAGTCATTGTAAACTCTATTCTGATAATTTTTTTTATCATTTTCCTCTCTAAAGTGCACATCTTAAACAAATGGTGCTTTTTAGGAAACAAGTACTCGTCGATCCAAGCTTAAATGGAGTTAACGTAGCGTTTCATGTTTCATTTGCATGACAACGTACATATTTACTTTTAAAAATGTTTAAAAAATTTTGCAATACAGAAAAAAGAATTTATTATCTTTAGAAAATAAACTGTTAATATTTTAACAACAAGTAGAAACATTTTATCATCATAACAGGAGTAAAATTGAACAAAATATAACAGCAATTATCTCTTTAAATAATATCTCAGTCTAAAATAATTACTTGGAAGTAAAGAAGTCGACTGATCCTTATTGCTTGAAAAGTAAAGCTTCTTTTTTCACTTAAGCTCTTTTAAATTCTGTTTTAAGTCATACGTAGTCCATTTCATTTTTATTTCTCCATCTGTAGTTCATCTAAGGACCAAAATAACTAGATAGAAGCTGAAAAATTTCGAACATCATAAAATTCTACTCTTTACCTTTCTTTTCTTCATACTTATTTCTTTTATCTTTTGCTATATGAAGAGCAGTTCTAGCTATTTGAAATGCCGCAAAATGTCCTCATTGGGCTTTCGTGCAAACTATGGAATGTTCTTTTGTGACCTGTAGAAACTCAATGCAGATGCTCGACCTACGGGCTTTGCACTCCATTCGTTTTTTCCTTATTTTTTTTTTCACTCCAACAAACTTATAAACTATGCAAATATTTTAATGTCCATTATCATTATACATTAAATAATTCCACATGAGTCACCTTATAACGTGTGCTAGAGAATTTTTTTACATATATAATAACTTTTTAAAATATTTTTTTTAACATGTATTTAATTTGATTATAAAAAGAAGTTTATAATAAAATAGTTTGTAAAAGAGATCCGATTCATGAAAAACTTCAACCTATCAACAAATTTAAACATAGTGTAAACGTAGATATATGAAAGTCTTTTTTAATTTTTATATTTTTCATGCTCTAAGAAACTTTTGGTCTTATTCGACTTACTTGTCCAAAACAATCAACGACGTAACGTCTTTTTCACTGACCTGTTAAATCATGTCTGACATTGAAAAATTTTCAAGTTTTTTCCAAATCATATTGACACAAACAATGTGTAAACACAAAGTGACATATTAATTTGTTTCACTTCAAGAGTGAGAAACGTTAAATGTCTAAAAGTTCAATAAAAATAATACAATTGAAAAAAAAAGCTCATACATTTATTAGTAGGATAAATGAATGAAATCAAATGAATTAATCTTATCAATAATTTGCACAAAGTGTTGAGTAGAATAACATGAAAATGATTATCCATATGCATATTGTGTTGATATTAATTATTATTTAAATTTCTATTCATCACTATCAAATAAATTAAGTTACCTATACAATGAGCTTTTCGCTTCATACGTCAAGTATCTGTGAGCTTTATTATTTTTCGTTATTTTTATTTTTCACCCTTACCCTTTTTTCCACTATCTACACTTGGATACTCATAAATCGTAAATTTGTTGAACGAAAATTCGGCAGATATTTTAACTGGACGGTATGTCAAAACTCCATGGAAATCTCGTTCTTCATATAGGTCACTGGACTTGTGACAATGTCAATAGATCGTTTATCCATGACATTTTTTCTCTTACATGCATTTATTTATTTTATCATTTTTTAGCTGTAGAATATTACACAAGATTTTTCAATATTGCCAGACGATTTTTCAAAAGTTATATATCATAAACACGATACATAGTATGTAATTATTATTATAAATGAATAGCTAAGATTAAAAGATGGACAAAAAATTTAAAAAATCAATAATATGATAATCACATCATAATGGAAAATAGCAAAACATTATGCATACAAAAGATATTTACATATGTAAACAGAGTTATATATTTTTCCATTAATCAAAACTTAACTTTAAAAATTACAAAATATATTTTTGAATTTTAATTTAATTTCTTTAATAATTTTTATAATTTGTCCATCTAATATGAATACACTGTAAATCTCAGTTTTCTAAAATGCATTATTTTAATGCAGAAAAGTGTGTTAAATATGACGTCACCCATTTGATTAACATTGTAGCCGCTTTTAACGCAGATCTAAGTGTGTAAAAAATGACTACAATGTTAATTAAATGGGTGACGTCATATTTAACACACTTTTGTGCATTAGAATAATGCATTTGAGAAAACTGAGATTTACAGTGTAATATTCACTTGTTAGCTTGCCTCTAATAATTTGTTTTCATAAATCTTGTTTATTACTCTACAAGTAAATTTATAATAGCAGGATATTGGTGTCCATCTACTTGCATTTTATTATTTTATAGCATGAGTGTTGTAATATTCAAAACTATTTCAATCGGTATTGTTTTATATTCCATCTATATAACAAAAAAATTTTTTAATAGGATTATAAACTTAATACAGTGGAGAGCATGCTACACTGCAACATGTGGCTGAACGGTTTAGCTCTGTCGTCAAAACTCAAGTGCTTATGTTACTTTGAAAACTTTATAGGGCATTGCTGAAGTTTATTGCTTATATGTGAAGAGAACGTTACTACTGTGGATTTCCCAAGAGCTAACGTAGAACTTTGATAGTATAGGCACAAGTAACGGTAAAATGCGTTCGGTTATGGCATCATAAAATCTACTCAATCGTGTTGTCAATATTAACCTAGTTCTTTTCCAATTTCATTCACGAAAATTTAAATTCTTATCTTAAAAAAGTCATACCAATATATTGCAATAATAAATTTGGTATTTCCAAATCCAGAATTAAAAAGTACATATATACATACGAAAAGTGCTAAAATGGTCTTCAATTAAAACATTGATCATTTTTCTTTTTAATGTATTGGTTTATTTAGAAAAAATGTATTTTTTTAAGTTAATTAAATATTAAATAAATTAAAAACTTAAATATTTTTTAGACTATTTGTGGAATCTGTCCATCAAAATATTTTTAATCCATTTGAGATAATTGGTGACTTTGTCATTTAGAGAGTAGAAGACATGTGCAGTTGGTGATAAGCTACGAAGATGAGTTTTCATTCCACCATAAAAATAAGGAAGACGACCATTAACTTTGCAAAAGAAGTGACTTGTTTCAACGCTCTGAAAAGAATAAAATGATCAATCCGTTGAATACCTTGATTGTATTTTAATTTATCTTACCAAGTCTATGTCCCTTGTTTCATTTGTACTCTGTGTGTCAGAGTGGAATCGAAAAGTATAATGATCAGGAATCAAGAAATCCTTTGAAAATAAATAAATGAAAAATAATTAAATATTATTCATAAATCAAAATTATAAATATTAACCTATCAAGTTAATAGAAGAACATACATTTGTTAGCGTATGATCATTTGATGCAATCACTAACGTGGGACAACCCTTTTTCAATGGTTTATCTGAGACAAAAAAATTAATTCCAATTAATTAATAATTAATCACAAATAATTCTTTCATTACTTACAGAATAGAGAAAAAGGTATTTCCTTGCAATAAAGGTTTGTTTCCATTGCTGGATCCCGATCCGGTAGACAAAGGACATTGGCACTTTTGTGTAAATCGAAAGGTTTTGAAAGAATCAATAAAGCCACATCATTTCTTAAAGAACATCGGTGATATTGTGGATGAACAATCAGTTCAACAACATCATGAGATTCTTCACGAAACTCTTCTAGACCAAAACCAGTCAGGGATAGTTGAATTTGAGAGGTCTTCACAGTGACAGGTCTTTTCTTTAGACTAAAAAGTAATACATTATTCATAATTACTTATTTATAATTATATAATAATAATTAATTTTTAAATTACCTTTCTACAAGTCTTGCATTAGTCAATACAACTTGGGGATGAATTAAAATACCATCAAATAGTGGATGAAATTTCACTGAATTATCTGAGCTATTTTTGGTTTTTTCGTTAATTCTTACCATCCAGTTAAACTCATAGATATCTTTGAATTCATGTCGAGAATAGCCAGGAGGCATTTCTCGGGGAATACCACAAAGATGACTGTCATTATCAACAATTTCGTTATCTTGAACAAGTGGTGTACTCAATACTATTTTAAAACCCAAGAAAAAGGCAATGATGATATAATTTTTTAAATACCTACAACATTTAATCATCATATTTTAACATATATAGAAAAAAAAATCATTTGTAATAAAAATAAAAAAGAAATGTCACTTACATTATGCCTTTAAAAAAATACCTATATTTATTCGTGTGTGTGTGTGAATGTACTACTAGCAATTAATAGTTTTACTGAAAATTTTATGCACCTATGAATCTTATCACTGCTCGAATAAACAATGTCACCAACACACTATCTGAAAATTGTTGACCTGTTAATGATGTGTCACGCAATAATTTTGGCAGGGATGGCAATCATAAAATCTAATTAATTGTTAAAATTGATATTAAATTTATCCTTAAATCGATAGTCTAAGTAACAAAAAAAAAAGAAGTTTACTTACATTTTGATCCGATTAATTTTTCGTCAAAATCTAATTAACTAATATATATGAACTGCCTCAATAGCTGCATTAACTAAGTTTATATACTCTACCTCTGACTGATAAAACACGGAAGGGAATTTCATTATCATTTAAATAAACAATGCTATTGAAACGCAATTAAAAAATTGTTGACCTATCCAAAATACCAACATGTGACTCATACATTAAAATGTGTTTGAATCGGATGAACTTGCGTGGTAACTAGATCAGGTGTTTGAGCACCTGCTAGATTATTGGGAAATACCTGGAAGTGCGTAAGTGAAAAAGTATAATTGTATATATTACTTAATGCTATTACAAATGAAATAATGAATATTAAATGTTGTTTTAATAGGTTTTTTAATTTATTCAATAGTGAGAAATTTATTCCATTAGATAAATGATTGATATGATGGTAAATATATCAATATCTAGAAACATCTAATGATATGGAAATCATTGCTAAGGTGACTTCTTATTATAGAATATTAAAAATATTAAATTGAACACTTGGAACAGTCATCCTGTAAGCAAGAAAATCTCAGAGGCTGTTGTAATTCCATGAACATTTTAGCTCTATTATATTACTCTTCTAATTAGGATTACAAATTTCAAGTAACACTATCTTTTAGTTATAAATAATGTATAAATAGATTCATTCCTGCTTATGAGACTATTCGTGTTAAATATTCCAATAGAGATCATACGATTATTTCAGCTCTATTTACTACATTCCAACATGTAGAGTGTTCAAGGCTAGACATCAACTATTCATATCAGTTTTTTGAAGAATTAAAATCAGAATTTTAATTTTTAACAGAAGCTTTTATATCAGTCATGTGATCTACCACCATTAAAATTGTATTGTTGTGGAATCGTTGATGAATAAAAAATATAATAATAAAAATGAGAAATAAAAACATGATAAAAAAGAATGAAAATATAAGTGTGATGAAATCAATGAAAAAGTATATGCATTCAGATAAGAAAGGAAATGAATGAACGACGAAGTACTAATATCTGGATTTTCCCATAAAATCTAAGAGTTGTAATAATACAAGGAAGCTTTTCAAACTTCTGAAAAAACATTGTGAGCTTTTCTGTAATAATACTAGTTTCAATTGACATGAGTATTCAGTTGAACTTGGAATACCTACAGAAGAAAAGTGAGTAAATATTTTTATTTGCCATCATTATTAAAACATAGAATTATTTTTTTATATTTTTTAATAATGATTGACGTAAGATTATTTTAACACATCTTGTAATAATAATAATAATAATAATAATCGTGGAGGATAAAATAATTTTTAACATTTAATGAACAATTTTCAGGTAAATATAAATCTGAGATTGAATTAATTTTTAGTTTATCCAACTCTTAAAGTAGTAAAGATGAAGAAATTATGAGTTTATCTTGAGATTCAAATGTGCTTTACTAATTATTATTTGGAATTATTTCATTTGCACAGCTGAGTAGTTACAAATCTTCCTTTTCACATCTGTACATTGAGTAATTGGAGAAGCGTGATTTTATACTCTTTTGTGTATTTTATTCTATTAATGCTGTTGCATTTAATTTTCTTCACTTTAAAGGTATGACTTTTATTTTGATTTTCACATCCTTCTGGAAATTTATTTTTCAGTGTGCTGCAATTTGTAAAATCAAAAAAATGAGTTTGAAGACTGAAGAAAAATTTATCTAAGAAATGTAAAATATATTGATGATATTAGAAATATATTTTATCGATTAAAGTCAAAGTAATATTTTCTTCGTAATTATTTCCTCAAAGATTGAAACATTAATTTTACGATTAAATAAGTTATAAATAAATAAATGAATTAAACTCAAGTGTCTATTTTATGAATACAATAAAATAATTGTATTACATTAACTTTTTTTGATGGAATTATTCTTGGAAACATGATGACACATCTCAGAATGTAAATTGTCATAAATTTTCATTACTAGTGATTGACTCTAAGTAATTATTTTTTGTCCACGTATATATTTTTACTTCACTAAATAATCATAATACTTGCATACATTACTGTTATTGATTAATAATTCATATGTGTTATTTATGTTTATTGAATGTTAATTTGTTATTTCATTACTTAATGTCTCTTCAACTGACATAAATCATTCAAAAAAGGTCTTCTCGAATTTTGTATTATTGGTACTTTGAAACAAATAAAAATAATGAATAGATTTAATGAAAACCTTGGTGGAATTGTTGATAGTTATACTCATCATTAATCAAGGGCGATAGAAATTAGATGATTCGTTCATGACCATTGATTATCTTCTAACATAACTAAAGGATTGTAAACTGATAATGGCAATTTGCCCACAGGAAACGAACATTAAACAATACCCTGATGAATCATATCGAGTATTGTTTAATGGTAGCTATAAACTACCTTTGATTATAGTACCTACTTCGCTATTCTAATACCGCTAGTCACAGTTGATTCTTTTGTTATTTCTAAACATACTCGTATAGATAATTTCGTTTCGGAAAGGTTCCCTAGTGGGGACGTTCCCCTCGTGAGATTATGGGGAACAGAATTTTTTTTTTGAAAATTTTTCTCATTATTCCAAGCGTACTTTAAATGTTTTTTACTTGCACGAACTGGCGATATATTGGCGAAAAACTGTAAGAAATTAAAATATGCATAACTTCTATGCTAATTATGCTATGGTGTTCATCGAGGGCTCATTTGAAAGATCTCGACAAAAGGGAAAAAGTGGATATGGTTAAAATCATAATGGGAGCATAATTCATGCAAAAATTTCCGCAAGTTCCCGTTTTACCCCATTTTAGGGGTGAAATTATTAATTTTTTATATGTTTGACCTGATTCCGCATTTCTACGCATCAAGACGAAGAGAATGAGTCCTCGATCATCGAAATCGGACAACTTTGATTTTTCGACCCTAAAAAATGGCAAGTGGTACCCCTTTCCATTTTTTTTGGCCAAAAAATAAAAGATCTCCGATTTTCAAGTTTGACCACTCATTCTCTTCCTCTTGATGCGTAGAAATGCGGAATCGGGGCACCGCCCAAGAAAATTCACTTTAACACCCTTAAACAGGGGCAAAACTGGATACATATGAAAAACCATCATCCCCTTGACTTTAAATCCTTATAACTCATGAACGGCCGGTCCAATACCTGTTTTTAGGGACGTTTTAGAAACCTTAGAATCTAAGCTATCCGACAATATCAGTAGGTTTATTAAAAAAAATTTCTTTCACCCTTAAAATCACTAAAATATAAAAAAAAATCACATTTTTTTGTCAAGTTGCCAACTATTTTGGCGATTTTAAGGGTGAAATAAACATTTGTAACGATTTTCATGGATACATATCTTTAGCTAAGATTCTGAAGTTTCCAAATCTATCCTTATAATCATTATTAGATGACTCATGTGAGAGTTATGATGATCCAAAGTCAAAGAGTCGATAATTTTTTACCCTTAGATGGACTTTGGACCTCTATATCTCTTGTACAAATCATCTAATGATGAGTCCTCGATCATCAAAATCGGAGAACTTTTATTTTTTGGCCAAAAAAAATGGAAAGGGGTACCACTTGCCATTTTTTAGGGTCGAAAAATCAAAGTTGTCCGATTTTGATGATCGAGGACTCATTCTCTTCGTCTTGATGCGTAGAAATGCGGAATCGGGTCAAACATATAAAAAATTAATAATTTCACCCCTAAAATGGGGTAAAACGGGAACTTGCGGAAATTTTTGCATGAATTATGCTCCCATTATGATTTTAACCATATCCACTTTTTCCCTTTTGTCGAGATCTTTCAAATGAGCCCTCGATGAACCCCATAGCATCATTAACACAGAAGTTATGGACATTTTTACATCTTACAGTTTTTCGCCAATATATCGCCAGTTCTTGCAAGTAAAAAACATTCAGAGTACGTTTGGAATAATGCGAAAAAATTTTCAAAAAAAAAATTCTATTCCCCATAATTTCACGAGGGGAACGTCCCCACTAGGGAACCTTTGGGAAACGAAATGGTTTATACGGGATAATACAATACTCATTCTAAACATTTTTTACTGTAATAAGAACATTTATAGTTTCAATTTTTTAATGTCAAGGTAAAAATAAGTATTTTTGTTGATCTCGAATATTTTTCTAGTTCGTATTGATAGTATTGTGGGCTTTTATCAGCTTCAGACTTATGAGTATTGTGGAGATAACCTGGTACTTTGGTGGATTTATTTATGAAGCCCTTCTCGAGCGTAAAAATACAATAGGATTTCAGAACTCGTTGGATACAGCAGATAAAACTAAAACGCCAACTGTCAGAGAACTATACTAGAACGAGTTGTTCCCAAAAGCAACCATAGGATCAAGAAAAAGAGAAGTGCTCGCCCACAGCGAAGACTCACATACTGGAAAGAACCATGGAGAAATAAATATTTTAAGAGATATTTTTGCGATGACATTCGTAGAAAACAGTATGTAGCCAAAATTTATTCCTATTTATTTTTTAATGATTCAGTTTTGCAAAAAAAATTCTCTCTCCGTAGGATCTTTTTCTCAACTCTGAAAACATTCTGTGGGTCAACAATTCTGCATTCTGAGTTTGTTCTATTTAAGTATTAATGATTTAAATGAATGCTGATAGCGAGTAATGTTTAGCTATTCACTTATAAAATGGAATCGATTTCCAAGTCTAGAAAACTTATAAACTCAGTCTTCCATACAAATAAGTTTTATTAATAAGTTCCAACAAATGTAAAAGTTTCGGGTGAGAAATAATGTTTAAAATGCAACCAGAAAGCAAAAAAAATAAAATAAAATGAAATGAAGTAAATAAAAGTGGCAATAAAATAAGGAGAAAACATTGTTGAAATGAGATAAACAAAAAATTTATTAGAGTTACTTGAAAATGTACCAGAAATAGTTGAAGGTAAAAAATACGTCGAAAGTTGAAAAAACTTGTAGAATGTCCTGAAGAGTGTGTCTCGAAAACCAGCAGCAGGAAGTGTTTGAGAAAGTTTTTGGAGATAGTGGATGAGATAACAGCAATGTCGTTGGTGACTTTGACGTTGGTTGTGGTAGAACGAGAAACCGTTGAGAAGTCTAAAAGAACCTACTAAAACATTCCGGAAAAAAGTTTTATATTTTCTTCTTGTACAATCTATACGTTTTTCAGTGACGAGACAGAGAAATATCGAGTAACACTACTATACTGTGAAAGAAATAATAATGAAATCACGATACTGACTCAGAGTAAGGCATCATTTTCTGAAGAAGAAAAATTCATTTATGAATATATTATTTTATTATAAAAGTTTCCAAAACTTTTACCTTTTATAAGGGTTTTTTTTAAAAGCAAAATCCTCAAGTAAAATGAAATAATCATTTTTTATTTTTAGCAAGAAGAGTTTTGATTAGAAGTTGTCATCTATAATGCATCTAAAGCTGAAAGATGTTTGAAAAATTGATTATTTAGTTAGAAATAAACCAACCAATATTGGAAAAAAATTTTAAGATCATTTTATTGATGGATCTGTAATATAGTTATCTGTACAGATTAGAATCTATTTTTATAGTTTTATTGAATAAATTGTATGATGTATTATTTATTTTTTCACTTATTATCATTCTTTTACAATGATTTAATCAAATAAAATTTGTTTATATATTTCATTCATCACATTCTCAACACACGCATCAAGCTAAGCCATAGTTTTTTTTTTTTTTTTATTTATTTTACATACTTTAAAACACATTTTTTAATAATTTTTTTTAATTTGTTGGTTTTTGTTTTTTATTATTATAGTAAAATTTTTAATGTGATTTACATGTAAACAACTATACAATTGTAATTAATTTATCTTATAATAGAATTAATTATTTATTATTTGGTTATAAATGCACATACTTTAGTTCACAATGTCTGGGATAGTATAAATACTAAGAAAATATTAAAATAAAATTAATAATAGATGAATATTATTTTATTTACAATTGAAAACAATGCCATAATAGTAAAAATAGTTAAACTGCATTATAACTTATGCTGATGAATCTCCATCTGCAAATGACACAATTAAAATGGTGGAAAATGCATTAAAATTTTAATTATTTTTAACATCAACTTTAAAACAATTTGCTGAAATAGTCGTTGCAAATTAAAGAAAAAATAAAATAACAAGAGAAGACAAAGAAAAAAAAAAAAAAAAACTGAGAAATAAAATACCTCTGCAAAGGTTAGCAAAGCTAGTGAGATTGCAATTTACGGAAGTTCAAAGTAGAACGCGGATTTCCGAACATACCAAGTGATCCTGGCTGCAATTCGCGTCTGTTTGCAACACCAGGATAGTTAGATTGAACGAATGAGAAATAAAACGGATATTAGTGAGCAAGAAAGGAGAAAGAATTAGGAATCAATGCGAAACTAGTGGTTTTATCAAATTTTAATCAAACTTTTTTTAAAGATAAATCCCACAATTTTTTGACAAAAAATTCTTAGTTAAACAAACTCATAAGAATTCCAGATGCTTAGAAAATAACTCACAAAGTAAATATTTTAATTATACTAAAAAAGAAAAACATAAATTTTACTTCATTATGATTAAAGTTACACTCAAATTAATGACTGATTTTTTATTTACATTTAAAACCAGATAAAGTAATAAAGTTAATTATTTTTATCTTTATTTTCACACCCTCATCATTTGCTAATCCGACTTTTGCTATTAATTAGGCGACATCATTAATGATCACATAGAACATTCATGATTTACTTGTTATTAACGCATTAACGGCCAATATTTAACCGCAGTATATGTTAAGAATTTATAAGTACAGAGCTAAAAAAAAAAGCAAAAATAATTGACTAATAGACCAACAGATTGTATGACAAACAAAAATATTAATAATTTCATCAACGATATGGGTAGATTTTTTGGATTGAAGAAGTGTTTTAGACATCAAATGGTTTTAAGAGATGTCAGTCGAATTTTAAACATGGCCATCCAATATATATATATATAGTAGACTTTACTAATAATTCATTAAATTATGATTCATCAGCCATCAGCCCTCCTAAAATTCGGATAGGTATTTAAGAAATAAAGACAATTTAATTCAATTACAAAAAAAAAGTTTTTGTCACATTAATTTTGTTATTATTTAAAAGAATTTTTAAAAAATAATAATTCTTAGTCAAAACGTGTATTTGCCCACGATAATTATTATATAGACTCATAATTTGAACTTGATAACAAGGGAAAACGACATATTTACATATAAAAATATAATCTTATTGTAAATCGATCATACTTATGTATAAATAAAATTTTTTCGATATACTCCAAATTGAATGTCAGTTTTATAATTTATTTTTATTTGTTAAATTGTTTTATTTTATTTTTTTTTTCATTTTTTTTGTTAACTCTTTTATTTAAATAATTACTTGTCACATATTCAAATGGAATCAACACCCTTTTGATACGTTTATTTTTCATTCATCACAATCACTTCTTATAATTTGGTATTAATTATAAAGTATTTTATCAAGTAAATTAAAAAGGCTTTTATTTTTAGGTTTCAATAAACATTTAATCTTATTATAAATTGATTGTTATTTATTTTTAATTAGAAATAAAAGTGGAAATAATTTCAAGTAGAAGAGTGAAAAAGAGAATGTAGTTAGCAACGATTCCTGTCGAATGCCAATCAACTACTAACTCTAGACCTAATGGTCCATTACGTTGGAGAGACCTAAGTGGGTCGACCGATTTTTCCTGTGCATCGAAATGGAACTTGATGGTATAAGACCACATAAAAGTAGGTGTCTACATCTCAATTTCTCTCTTTCTCTCATTTTCTTCTTTCGTGTTTGATAATTACGATAACTCTTAACCAAAAACGATCAGATCTTGCTTTAAAAGTCTTTAAATGATGCCAAGATTGCCATGGTTAAATAATTTAGTTAATTTTGAGATACTCTATGATTCGAAAATTCGAAAGTGATTGATTAAAATAAAATAAAATATTAATTAAATATTATTAAAAGAGCTTGATTGGTAATGATAAATTAAATAAATATTTCATTTCAATCATAACAAATACTGACCTCACCTCGTTTAATCAATATTTATTTTGGAATTCATTTGTCAATTCTTATATTATTTGATATTCGCAATTAATTTGCATTATTGCTTACACAATAAGCTTGTATTATTTCTGGTCACTTGCTATATCTTATTTTTATACGTTTAACGTAACTCTTTTATCCACGAAAATAAATAGTTGCTTATTTATTGCACTTTATACCATTATTTCAGACTTTTGTGAAATTTTAAAAGCTGACAACGACAAAATTTTTCCAGGTAAGATTTTTTAAAAGTACGATAAAAGTGATTCACAGTCTCGTTAAAAAAAAAAATCATAGATGAATACAAGTAGCCACCATAGTTCGTGTAAGATATTTTATTCACTCTGAGAAAAACATATAGGATATAAATTATCTTCATCTCGACACTGGTGATCTGTTTCTTCTCTTTTTATATTTTTCTTCAAGTAGGTCAATAGGCAATATCTATGTGAACTCAGATCCAGAGAATGAATTTTAATTGAAGCCTTGATGCATTTTTGATAGATTGGTTTCTATTTGAGCTTCTCTGTAACAACCAATAATTAAGTGATTAGTTTTATTAATTATTCTAAAATGATGTAGCGATAAATAATTTAAATACATTCATCAACTTATAAAGTAAATGAAAGGAATAAGAGAGGTGTTGAAGGTGTTTATTTAAGGCTGTCCAAAACTTCTCAGATGTAAAACCGTAACCTACTGCTCGTATAAATTCAAGTGAAGTTTTGAAATGGGGATTAAATTATTTTTTTTTTCTAATTACAGAATAAATTTTTCTATTCATAAAATAATTAAATAAATTTTAATTTTATTTTCCAGTCTTGATGATTGGATTGATCAATTAAAATTCCAAATCTATCATTAAAATATCCTTTCCAGGTACATTGAATTCAAGATCACTCCCGATAAAAAAATTAAATATCATAGGATAAGATTGGATAAAAATCAATTGAAGATAAAATGGAAGATTGAATTGGAGCGGATTGAAAATTGATAAATACAACAAAATTGGAAGGTAAAGAGTAAAAATGGAAAACAATGGAAACATTGAGTTAGCTTCAAAAAATAGTATTTAATTCACGCGTTTATATATAGATATATATCTACATGTAGTTGTTCTAGTTCAGTATATCTAGAGGATCGTTATTTACACCAATGGACAGTATTGGTACGGCAAGTTTATTGAGGAAGAGTAGGGAATCCCAGCAGTCGGAAAAGGGCTCTCATCATGTCGGATGCATGATCGTGGGGAAACAAATGGAAACAAAGCGTTGTTCGTTTTCTCATCGTGCTAGTTGGCACTGGTAACTGTTTGTTATCGCTTTGTGCATAGGGAAAGGTTATGGTAACCACCAGAGAGGTGGTAGGAAGTGAGCGGATCAGCGAATTGTGGTTGAGGAAAATGGAATGAAAATAAATATGCATCGTTGCATCGTAAAAATACGGAAATACTGTCAATGCCTGCAAAACTAGTACACAAGTCATTTAAATTCTGCGACTTGTAAAATATCCTGTGAAATACTATTGTACTAAGGCTACAGATTCGTTGTGCTGCATAAATGTTTCAAAGTCAGATGCAGCTCAGATCTATTGTGTATTGATTATTGGATATGGAATATTGATTATTAATATTATTTCATTCTAGAATATGTTTTCAATATAGAAAGTTTATTGAAAATATTGTGGCTTTTTTCCATTTCCATTGTAGTGTCTTTTATTATTTGAGTTTTTAATATAATTGGAGTCTATATTAACTCTATACATTCGCGAAATTTGCAAAATATCTACATATTTAGGTATATCATGGTAATAGTAATTAGCTTGTTTTATCTAAATGATTTTGAGCTTTGATACAACAGAAAATTGGAATTCCGGAGTTCATTCATTCTTGAATAAAAAAAGAACAATGCGAATAACAATGTATGAGGAATGATATAAATATCGCACATAGAGCTTAGAATTTTCCATTGTTATTTTGTGGATTTTATGACTATTATAATTTTGCCGAGTGGATAAGAATAATAATTTTCAATACAAAAAAGATAATAATATCAATAAAATTATTCGACTCAGTGGTATGATAAACTTACAATATTTTCTTTAACATAAAATACAATAGACGAAAATAATTCATTGTTTTTTAAAATTTAAAAATTTACTTTTAATATATTAGTAAATAAAATAATTTTTTTGTTATAATAAATATTTATTATTTCCCTTATGATTATTAAAGGAATTTTTGTTTAATTTTAAGCAAACTATTTATTAAAATAAAAGTTTTTTATTGTGTTATGATAAACAATAGCTAGTTTAACATAGTTCTCTTCTGTATTGGCCAATTTAAATTTTACTCAGCTATTTGAGAAAATATTTTATGCTAGTGAATAATGTTTTACTTATGACGAGCCAAATTTCACTATTTATGTACAGAAATATTTCTACTTGTATACCGCAAAATCAAGGTTTTTTATTTTTATGCACCATAAAAAAAGTTCTCTTAGTGTAGGAATTTGCTTTATAAGAGATTGAGAGTATGATTAAAATGCTTATTTTACATTTATTACTAGTCATAATTGCGTTTATTATTTTAATACACCTGACAGTGAGTGATATACGACAAAAAAAGTAACTGTTGAAGCACGTAAAGTTACTTTTCAATTACGCTATGTGGATTTAGCAATTCAACCCGCAGAAATATTCTATCTGCGAATCTCTCGACAGGCCTGTCCGAAGATCTAGTCGTATTGATAATTTTTCCATTTTCACGTAATCCGATTGAATCTTTTATTCCGGAATGGCGTAACTCATAAAACTATATACCTATTTATTGGAGGGTTAACTTGATATATGCTCGAATAATATTTATTTATTTCCTTTTATACTGAATATAAAAACCACCAGGAAGGCATATAAAAATATGACTTTTAACTTTTATTGTTTATATTCCGACCAATACACTCGCTGAGAATAAAAAAAAACACACACACACACACAAATGGCGGGTTATTGGAAAAATAATATAAAATAAATATGAAATAGGGGACTTGCAGACCGATATGATATCCTTGTGGTGAAGAAAAATTATTCTACTAAAGAGGAAATCATCCTCGAACGAAAAAAAATTTATTTGAATTCAAGGATACTTGATGAAATTGAAAAAAACTTCTCAAAAATCTCAAAACTCTTTTGGAATATACTTGAAAGAAAATCAGAACAAGAATCATAAAGTAACTTTTTTCATTCTTTTTGTTATAAATAAATATATATCGAAAGTTTTATTATATTTATAATTAATTCAATAAATTACTTATTCTTTAATTCTATTTTATTATTTATTTGTAATAGAAATAAGACAAATTGTTTAAGAAATTTTAATACTTTAAATGAAGTAGAATTTTCTTTATACAGAATTAGGTAGAAAGAAAACAGTAAAAATATTAATTCAAAAGTGATTTACAAAGTCCAGTAATTTTCTTATTGAAATTATATTTCCTTCAATTTCCGACGTACTTTAGTATTAAATTTGATATTTTTCCGGTAAACTTTAGCAATACCTACGTGAAGGAAGTATTTCTTCATTTTTTGTCACTTTCGCCAAAGTCTTATCTTGAATTCCTTACTTTCCAAGAAATTCAATATTTGCATCTACTTGGGCGGCACATCTCGATGAAATTCCGCGAGTCATAGCCATATTTCCAAGTCATATCATTGGAACGAATAGCAGAACACAAAGCTGTTACTCTTGTGTATATGAAATAAAACAGACGTGAGGATGGAAATAGGTATAACAATTGAAAAGGAAGGATATTTGATGGATCGATGAATTTATTTGCCAACAAATTTCCGATATATTTTTGTGTTGCTGTAACATGAAAACTTGTTTGTAATAGAAATCTCAAACAGCATTTGGTATTTTTTCAACCAAATACACAACTTCAATCAACTCCAATGAATTTGTGATCTATAAAATTTCTTTAATTTGTTGATTATTTAATCCGCAAATAACATAACAACATGTAAATACAAAAAAAAGTAACACAACCGCATGTATTGGATAATTTTTATTGTTCTGAATACGCAAAAGCTTTAATTATCGAATCAACTTGTGATGACTGCAATCAATAGTATTTACATATGATTTTTTGTTGATGAACCAGAGGGAACATGTGATGACCAATTGGTTTATTTACATGCATGGGGGCAAATAGGAGAAAAAGGATGAGTAAAACAATCGTTTTAATCAATGTTCTACGGGCATTATTTAGCTACGATTGGAACGATTTCGATGCTTCTACACCATGAATATTTGGATGCTTTCCAAATGACGCAAAGCGTGTGGCTGAACAATTCTCATTTACTCCACTGGCGCCTGCGAAAACCGCACATTTACGTATTTCTTCGTGAGCTTCTCTTGCATTTACATCCTAACCACGAAGATTATTACTATCTATTGGTTAGCAATTTCAAATAAATTCAAACTTATCGTTCAATAATTCTCTGACACTTCTTTTCTGTCTGGTTGGAGTTTCACAAACTCTAACTTACTGCACCTTTTAATATATTTCGGAATTATTAATGGCTTCAATTAGTTCCTTTAATTATTCCAATTTTAATCATTTATCACCATTCGTTGGTGAGCTAATTACATGAGTTGGATATTCGGAAGGTTAATTTTTCAGTGTGTACATTACATATATCTGCCAGAATTTTTTAAATTAGAGGTTTTACCTCTCAATAATTAGATTAAATGCCAATTGATCGGATTCTCTAGACAATTTATATACTCTCGAAAATAAAATCTTGTTGGAATCACTTGGGGATTTAAATTAATGCTATTACCAATGATCATATCATTTTACTATATTTGTAGATAATAAAAAAATATTTTTTACTTTTAATAATGTATTATTACAAAATCTCATGTTATATATTTTATTACTAGAATTCTTAATGTACATCAATTAAAATGTTAATATGTAATATCTACAACAACAAATGAAGTTTATTTTAAATATTAAAAGAAATATACCTACTGTGAATGTGTAGTTTAAAATATATATTTTCGTTACGACTAAAATACATTGCGGTGAAAAAGTCATAATTTTTTTTCTTTATATTTGGTAAGATATATTTTTATTGCAGCAAAAAAACACGTGTATGATAAAATACATTTGATCATATGATGAGATATATTTTTATAAAATTTTGTATTTAATTAATTTTTTTTACGACATATATGTATATTTATATTAAGGTCAATAATTATCATTTAAGGTTTCTTTTTTTTTTTAAATTTTAATTACAACTTCATTTTAAATGAAATTTAGATGAAAATTGTCGTTTAATATTTGGTAAAGTAAGTTGCTTTTAGTGAGCCTGAGGTATGTAAATCAATTCCATATTTCATCTTTAATCAGTTCTATTAATGTTATGTGATTAATCGTATTTGATTATGTATCTAGTAATTATAGATCTTCATCAACTCCATGTTATCCAATCAATAAATACACGTACATTAACATTAATTACTCTAAATTTTGATGT
Source organism: Chelonus insularis (assembly GCF_013357705.1). Taxonomy (NCBI): domain Eukaryota; kingdom Metazoa; phylum Arthropoda; class Insecta; order Hymenoptera; family Braconidae; genus Chelonus; species Chelonus insularis. Next base: position 1,495,518 of record NW_023276783.1, on the reverse strand, counting down.
ATAAATTGGTTAGAAAAATTAGATAAGTAATTTTCAGACACATAATTCCAATCGACATTGTTAATAATCTACACGACGACACTCTCTTAAATTTCATTTAGTCATAAAATAGAAATAGACGAAAAATATTGGTCACATCTTCAATTTTATTGCGGCATAAAACACTCACCTCCATCCACTTTGCTTCAAGCAAAATTGGCGGATAACTTATAGTTGAGAAGAAGATAAGATTAGGAAAAAAGAGAATTGAAAAAAAAGAATGAGAAATAAAATAGTTGGAGGAAAGCCCGATCTACGACGACAAGCATTCTCTTACACCGACGCGCATTCCACTTGATTTCCCACATCGTGAATCAGAGGCTGGAGCTCCAGATAATGGTCGCGAGAGTCAGCTAAAGCAGCCTATAAGTACACATGATGGCGTAGAAAGGAGTAAAGAATCATCGGGGTGCAAAGGATAAAAGAAAACCTACAGTCGATCCACATGACGATAAGATTTATTATTAAATTCTATTCAAAGTTCTTTATAGTCTATCAGACATGTCATTTCAAATTAGCCACACCTATGATAAAATTTCGTTCCCCGACAATCCCCTCGTGAAACTATGGGGAACGTCTGGAGGAAAAATTTTTTTTTTTTGGAAATTTTTCCACTCTACTTCAAGCGTACTTGAAATATTTTTTACTTGCGAAAACTGGCGATATATTGGCGAAAAACTGTAAGACGTAAAAATGTGCATAACTTCTGTGTTAATGATGCTATGGGGTTCATCGAGGACTCATTTGAAAGATCTCGACGAAAGGGAAAAAGTGGATATGGTTAAAATCATAATGGGAGCATAATTCATGCAAAAATTTCCGCAAGTTCCCGTTTTACCCCATTTTAGGAGTGAAATAATTAATTTTTTATATGTTTGACCTGATTCCGCATTTCTACGCATCAAGACGAAGAGAATGAGCCCTCGATCATCAAAATCGGACAACTTTGATTTTTCGACCCGAAAAAATGGCAAGTGGTACCCCTTTCCATTTTTTTTGGCCAAAAAATAAAAGTTCTCCGATTTTCGAGTTCGACCACTCATTCTCTTCCTCTTGATGCGTAGAAATGCGGAATCGGGGCACCGCTCGAAAAAATTCACTTTAACACCCTCAAAATGGGGTAAAAGTGGATACACATGAAAAACCATCATCCCCTTGACTTTAAACCCTTATAACTCATGAACGGACAGTCCAATGATTGATTTCAAGGACGTTTTAGAAACCTAAAAATCTAAGCTAAACATACATATTCATGAATAGTGTTTGAAAAATTTATTTCACCCTTAAAATCGCAAAAATATAAAAAAAAATCACATTTTTTGGGGAAGTTGCCAACTATTTTGGCGATTTTAAGGGTGAAATACATTTTTTAAACAGTTTTTATGGATACCTATCTTTAGCTAAGATTCTGAAGTTTCCAAATCTATCCTTATAATCATTATTAGATGACTAATGTAAGAGTTATGACGGTCCAAAGTCAAAGAGAAGACGATTTGTTACCCTTACATCAACTTTGGACCTCTATAACTCTCATACAAATCATCTAATAATGATTATAAGGATAGATTTGGAAACTTCAGAATCTTAGCTAAAGATAGGTATCCATGAAAATTGTTTAAAAATTTATTTCACTCTCAAAATCGCCAAAATAGTTGGCAACTTCCCCAAAAAATGTGATTTTTTTTTATATTTTTGCGATTTTAAGGGTGAAAGAAATTTTTTTAAACACTATTCATGAATATGTATGTTTAGCTTAGATTTTTAGGTTTCTAAAACGTCCCTAAAAATCGATATTGGACTGTCCGTTCATGAGTTATAAGGGTTTAAAGTCAAGGGGATGATGGTTTTTCATGTGTATCCACTTTTACCCCATTTTGAGGGTGTTAAAGTGAATTTTTTCGAGCGGTGCCCCGATTCCGCATTTCTACGCATCAAGAGGAAGAGAATGAGTGGTCGAACTCGAAAATCGGAGAACTTTTATTTTTTGGCCAAAAAAAATGGAAAGGGGTACCACTTGCCATTTTTTCGGGTCGAAAAATCAAAGTTGTCCGATTTTGATGATCGAGGGACTCATTCTCTTCGTCTTGATGCGTAGAAATGCGGAATCAGGTCAAACATATAAAAAATTAATTATTTCACCCCTAAAATGGGGTAAAACGGGAACTTGCGGAAATTTTTGCATGAATTATGCTCTTAATATGATTTTAACCATATCCACTTTTTCCCTTTCGTCGAGATCTTTCAAATGAGTCCTCGATGAACCCCATAGCATCATTAACACAGAAGTTATGCACATTTTTACGTCTTACAGTTTTTCGCCAATATATCGCCAATTTTCGCAAGTAAAAAATATTTAAAATACATTTGAAGTAGAGTGGAAAAATTTCCAAAAAAAAATTTTTTCCTCCAAACGTTTCCTATAGTCCAATAATATCTATTTATAGATAAATCAGTTATCCAGACATTAATTAGAATTAATTAATCAAAAAGGAATGATTCATTTTATCAGTAGAGAATAATTCTTAATGAGTATCACAAACCAGTAGAAACGAGAGATAGACTTGTTGAAAATGTGTAATAAAGGTAAACGATTTAACTAACATGAACTAATTGTAAATACATTCACTGTCATTAAGTACATTTATATATGTATATAAATCGAAAGCAAACTAGACCACAAATCAATTTAATTACGATTGAAAACTATCTTAATTAATTAATAGATAATAAAGCATGTCTGTGTTCTCAACATATTGGAGAGGATTGACGTTATTTTATATGAAAAATCTTAAATCTTGAATAGTAGACAATGGAAAATCATTCATCTACTAATACTGTGATTAATTATAAAATATTCTAATCATCAACAAATCCTTTTTCACCTCTTATTACTGCATACGTTTTTTCGTTGATGTGATTTAAAAAGTTTGATTTTATTTTTGAAAATCAACCAATGCATGTCCAGTCACGATTTCTTTTAAAAATAATTCCTCATCTTTATTTAATTCTGGAAAGAATATCTAATCAGAATAAATTAAATTAACGCTAAATAAGTGATATGGTCGAATGTAAAACCTAATTGTTATATACCAAAACGAAAGTCACTCGACAAATAGCAAAAATGAATAGAGAAATTCGTGTGAATTGAGTGCTCAACTAGCATATCCTGCCGTCGATTTTCATCAAATGAGAGATAGACGGATGTGGCTGGGGGATAGGGACAAGCCTCGACGTCGACGTTGTGATCTATGACGGTTGATAATGAAAGCTGCACCAGCGGCGCTTTGCCACGTTGTCTGAATGATACGGCTAAACTACAGCTTACTATCTTTGTCCACATGTAAACTATAGTTTCCGCAGTGATTGTTGTCATACGTTGTACACAACGATAGAATTTGGCGGGATAAAGCTAGAGGGAGAGGGAGAGAGAGGGTTGAAATTATCTTCGCAATGGAGATGCGAGCGATGGGATCTAGTTGATAAGCACCCGTGACTGTCGTTCATTTTCGCGGATAGGCGACAACTAACGCTTGTCGGTTCAGATAGCATGCATTTTACAAACTATATTGCTACTGACAACCAAATGTGAATGCCCATTAAATTTAGAAATATATTTTTTTATTTGACATCTTGCATTAACTCACTTTGCTACTGACGATGCAAATTTACATCAATTTGATAAAATTTTATCATTATAGTTATAAGTTTGATAATTAATTTGTTGAGGAATTATTTCATAAAATAAATAAAGCTTGAAAATTTAATTTTCAAATAATTAAATGTAATTAGAAGGTAATTATTACTTTTTTTTAATCATAAATTACTTCAAGTTCTTTGAAAACGTACAGAGCTTCAAGAAATTACTTTCTTGGAAAATTACTCTTTGTAGTAATGAATTACACAGAAATGATTGATAATTTTGTGGGAATTTACATAAAAGTTAATGTCATAAAAGTAATAATAATTAACAGTAAAGTGAATAAACAAATCAGACGTGTTTAGATGGTTTTATATTTTCACTAATACCAAAGTTTTTCTTTAGTGAACTATATACATAAAGTTACTTCTTTATTATTCCTTATACTTTTTACTAGACTGAACTCAAGCTCTTGCGTTAACCCCAAGAAAACTTTATACAAGCTTTTTATAACTCGATTACTACTAAAGGACTGATCCTTAAAACTCATCGAAAACTTGGATTAGAAAGAAAGAATAAGGAGGCAGTAAGAAAAATCTTGGCATTTTCAAGGCATCGAGAGCTTTTAGTTTGACATAATCGTCATCATAAAAGTTTTGTAATCTGTGTAACAATAAAAAAAAAACGAAACTTAGAAAAATATATATATATTTCAATCTTTACGAGACATTTTATTGAAAGATTAACGTACTTAGCGTATTTTTCGGATTTTATAGTAAGTCCGATAAAAATTTTATTTGATGAAAGTCCAATAGTCTTCACAAGATCGTTTATTTTTTGTGATCAGTAGTAAAACTGACGAATAGTCGGGCAATAATGTGAAATAGAATATAATCTTTAATTTTACACTTCTTGAAACGTGCTAATAGTTGGTTTTGTTTTCAATTAAATATTTTAAATATTATAAATAAACCTGTAAATGAAAAAAAAAATAAATAAATAAATAAATAATCAAAAAAAAATAAATATTTAGTTGAATTTACCTTAATATTGTCATCTAAAAAATCCAGAACTCACAGTCAAATGAATTAACCAAAAATTAAGTACAGCTCTGGAAACACCATTCCCATGATGCACAGCAGCTGGAAGTTCCCCTGGAAAAGACATTAAACAAATAAAAGTCAATTATTATTATGGAAATAGTACAATTTATAGAGCTCAGATTAAAATGAATGATTAATTAAAATTTTAAATTAAATGTAAATATATACTGATTCTATTTACTGATCCACCAATAAAGATGCCATCACGGATATCCTAAAGTCATATCTCGACACACGGTCAATTTGGTAAATTGTGCGCGACGAGGAAAATATCCGGACTCTACAATATCAGGGAATTTTCATCCGTTTTCTGTTGAAAAGTTCTACCTCACGTGACTCATTGTTCTATTTGCTAAAGTCATGAAATGTAGATTGCATTTGATTCAACGCCCAAATGTTAAAATACGAAAAAATGGAAAAAATGTATATTTTTATCTGACAGAGTAACATTTGCTTCAAGCAAATTGAATATCCAAATTATATATTGGATCTTCATTTTCTATGTTTGTGTATATATATATAGATTATTTAATAAGTATAACATATACAATAATATACGATTGCAAACGAACAAACTGTTAAATAATACATAATATTTGAAAATTGAAACGATAAAAGTTCCTTTTTTAATCAAACTTAATGCGAATACATTCAATATCAAATTCGAATTTTCTTCTATTCTCTAAATAAAGTATATTGCTATTTGAAAATGGAGGAAAAAATAACTCGTAATGGAAAAATAAAAAAAAATTTACAGAGTTTAAAAATAAATAATCGATTTAAGCTATCTTAGAAAATTGTTTAAATTAATTTCTCTCAAGTTCATTTAAGTATTGAATAATTATAAAATAAAAGTTTTATAAAATCTGAATATTTTCCTGCTAAACTCTTCAAATCTCATTACACAAAAGGAGAATGCCAATAACAAACTTTTGATTTTATTTTCTCATTTTAATTATTTTCCCTAATTTGTAGAAAATCGTCAATTAAAAATTATAATCAATTTAATTACAACAAAAAAAAATATTGTGATAATTTATTTATTTTTAATTTATTTATTTACTTTAATAGTACTGATTAAATGTTGATAATAAACATTCAAGAATATTTAAAGTAAGGAATAATTTCTGAATGATTTAAAAAAAATATAACTTTTAATAATACAAGAGTAAAATAACTTGTTTTACAAGTAACGGCAGCTTTAGAGCATTCTACGTGGTTTAAATGCAATCAATATCCCCTATGTGAGATCGAACGGAATTCGTCAATCTACCGGCTCATCTCATTCTTCTTCTTTACCTCAACACCAAAAAATCTCGGAATTTCACAATCCTTCTACCGTTCCCATCGTTACTTCTTCTAATCCAGACATTCGTTCCACGTTCCCGTCGGCTTTCCGCGCTCACATTTCAGACGTACCGTGAGAAAAGCATTTTTCAATGAAATACCACCTAGTCTCGTTTCCTATACTCGACGATTTCTTTCATCTTCTTTTATTTTTTTATTTTTTTTTCGTTTTCTGCCTAGTGGAAGCCGATCTTTGAAAAACGTGCCAGTTGAAAATCGCACGATCTTCGCACTTCATCGGCTTGATTTATATCGACCACGCTACGAATAGAATTTCCACATATGCACTTTACTGTTGGATATATTGGTTTCCACGAACTCAAACGATATTTTGTAACTCACTTCCCATGTTGAACTTTGATATCTCAATTAAATGAATAGTGGTTTGTGAAAGGCACGTTTCCAATCGGCTGAAAAATGTATATACCTCGACAATTATTTTTTGATTACTCATAAGCTCACTCAAAAATGAATTTTTCAGCTACATTGAATATCAATCAAGCATGCAAAGCTTGGCCATCATTACATTAGTTATTAACAATCCAATAAAACCATTGAAAAAAATAAACATCACATGAAATATTAATTAAAGTTGAAACAGTGTTAACGATCAGTCGAGAGTATTCATAAACATAACAAGAAGCTTGTTGATGACTTTTCAGATAATATTCTTCACTTTTATGATCAAACTTTACTATATAATCATTATAATTTTGATATTAAATAATTATTGATGAATAACATCAAAGTATAATTTCCATAAAATAAGAAAATAACTTAAAAAAAAAAAGATAATGATAGAAGATCGATTTTTTTTATTATCTCTAGTGTTTTTAAAATTATTTAATTAAGTTTATATTTAATTAAAGAAAGGAGGAAATTCTTAAGTAAAGGATTCAGTACATTAAAAATTTTTAATTAAACGTATTTTTACTAGAAAAAATTCTCGTTGATACTGGAAACACTAAGGACTAAGAATGAGGGTTCAGATGGAACTTAATTACTAGCAAAATAAATTTGTACTCAACAGTTGTCTTATTGAATTCGATATTACAGATATTTCTCTTCAATTAATTGACTAATAAAACCGAAATAAAATATTCTAACAATCAAAAATAAACGAGTAAGATAAAAAATATATCAAAATGAAAATAAATAACGAAGATTAAATTGATAAAATAATGACTGGAAATAGAATCTGATGATTAATAGATCAAACTGAATTGAACTAAATATTTGTACTGTATTGTGAGAATATTTCGTAATTAATAAAAAAACATGGCATGATTTTTTCTTAAAGGTGCACTGGTGATGTCTTTTTTACGTTGTCCAAGATATAGCCTGTACGTCGGTAGCTCTGGAGAATAATTAACTTGGATCAGGACACAAGTGTTGGAGCAGTTGCCTCAGTAGTACAAGACGTGATCCCGTAATTTCTCATTCTGGCTACCCAGAAGGATCCACCCTTCATGAGTAGCCAGGTATGTAGTTGTAAGAGGAAAAGAGCAAGAATTACTGATGGGAGGATGGACCAATTAGAATAGCGTGTCGCTCAGTGGCTATGCCATCCTAATACAGGACCTAATCAAGTCTAGTCACGCAGTGTTTCGTCCGTTAAGGTGCCTGCTCGAAATTCTCAATTGAACCTTAGTTCTTCTTTTATTACAGTATTCAACCAATTAAAGAAAAAGTTTTCCATTTTCTCTCATCTCGCACTCATCGCTTTTTTTTTGTCACTATTTGTTTTTTTTTATCTCCCCCTGAAAAATATCCTTTTTTTTCTATCTTGGTTTTATCTTTTATCTCTTTTACAGACCTTACAATACGTACAAAGCAGATTAAATTACGTTCCAGTCTTTTCAAAATTGGAGACTTAGAGAAGATCAAGTTCGATAAATATAAAGGAAGAATTCTATATGAGTATGTTCTAAAAGATTAAATATCCTTTTTATATTTAATGTGATAGGATTCTAATTAAAATTTCATTGGCACTTGGAATAATATTATGTGAAAGTAGAATAAATAATAGATCCTGATAACAACTAACGAATCTTTAAGAAACACAATCTTCTTCATTTATCGAAATGGTAAATCTAAGAGATTTAAATCAGTTGTTAGAATAAAATCAATCGCTTTAAATATTTTATCATTGGAAAAGGCATCTGGAAAGAACTTTGATCATTTCAAGGCAGTCAAAGAAGTCGGGAAATAATCTTGTTTGATACAATACTACATATTGTACATAAAGTAAGTAAATTCTTTGATGTTTCTGGTAATATTGTTAGCTTAGTAGTAACATAATATGACTTTTTGTAGATGCAAACTTCTAGATCTCTTGTCACTAACAACTCGGAAGAAAAGAGCTATGTCAAAAGCAAGGATGTAGATAGAGATAGTCTGAAGCTCTACGATTACATATTCCTGATACACTTCACAGCTTTTCAGTTCTATCTAGCCCAAAACTAGTGTCGGCGGTTGCTCCAGCGAGCAACGATACCACCGGAAGCGAATCCTGTCGGCCTGACATGTCGAGTTGCTCGTTTAGACATCCGCTTCAACATCGTGTTTCATGTCAACATACACATCATGTCATACAACACATTCATTCGAGATCTACTAGACTTGGTTGTTTGTACAAGAGGATATGTTGCTCGCTTGTTACCTTACCATTCAGAACATGAACAGCTATGGTGGTCTTGGCTCTTTCCGGCACGGTGCAACTGTAGTTTCCGGCGTGCCGTGGTGTAGCTCTTTCCACTATCAGTGTACTGACAATCACTGGAATCTCTTTATCAGCTACTATTTTAGTCGTTCTGTTTTCACTGAAATCAATACACATTGAAATTGCTGAAGCAAAGTTATGTATTACACATTTGAATTGCTAATTCTAAATCTAGACTCTATGCCAAAGAAATATATGTTACATTTGCAAATACATTACAACTAGATTTTAATTAGTGTAATATAACATTACTGAATAATGGAAAATTGATCTTGATCAGATTTGATAGAAATAAAATTAATGTTAAATAAAATTAAAATTGAAATTGGGTGATGTTACAGGAAGTTATTTTGAAAGTTTTCGTTAAAAAAAAAATATTGAAAGAAGAAGCTTTGTTCACGAAAGCCGTTTGAAGTGAGGAAAGGGAATAGTAAAGCTTTCAGACGCACTAACCTGACATTAGATGTGAGGGTTTCGTCTCCTTTAGTCCAGAGCAAAGACTCATTCAGGCTTTCGAGTATATCCCTACCCTCGCACCTTAGTTTTAGAGCACTTCCGGCTTTGAGGTGCCTTTCACCGGATATTACTCGACCAGAGTCATCTGTGATATTCAATATTGGAGCTGCAATCATTTCAAGTAATTTCTCTTTAGTGTAATATATATATATATATTTTTTTAATCATCTCGTAATGGATTTATTAATTTTTTTAACTTTTAAAATTGATAAATTATAAATAATTGCTATGATAATATGACTGTTGACATTTTATAAATATTGAATTTCTTTCATGTCTTGTAATCCCCTTTACTTCTTATTACGACTTAATAAGTATTTATTTCAAACATTTTCTGTGGCTTTTTGTTTCTATGATAAATTCAGTACCTTTCTTGTGCATGTGAATAAGTAATTAAGTAAGGTTTTTCCCCTACTCTATCACGATTCCTCTAACGTGGTAGAGATGATTCTTTCCATCGAAAAAACACCATTAGGATTCTGCTCAACTTTGCAGTTCTACTATTCTCCAACCCACTGCTATGTAAATTTCATGGTACTTCTTCTTATACTTCTCCTTCCTTTTGCAATCGCGTTGCTTTCTCTCGTCCATTTCCCTGACTTCGTTGTCTGATGCAGACCGAGGAGATGATGTCACAGTGTCTGAACCAGTACGACTGTTTTTACTTTACTACAGACAATTTTGCGAATGTCATGAACGAGAAAAAATATACATTTTTTTTCTTATTTTCTATTTTTGCATATTCTGATTTTTTTTCGTTTTGGTTAAACATTTTTGTTCTACATCTTTTTAATATTTATATTTTATTGGATTATTTTTTTATTGCATTTCTCGTAACAGTAATATGTTATTTATGTTTTTATCTTTACTATGAAAAATTTCATGTCTGTTCACGTTAACTTCGACTTTATAGCATTTACAACTTTTTCCTTTAACTTGTAATTTACCTTACTGTTTTTACTAACGAAAAGTAATATTCAATGTAAAAAAGTTGCCATTAACTTTGATGATGTTGATGAAATATTGATGTGAAATTTAATTTAATTAAAAGAAAAAAAATTTAGTTTAAATAAAACTAGATTTTTTTTTCAGAGTAAAAATTGAAAGATTTGTTGTTTCTTGTTTTGCTCTGATCGTTGTATCAAAAGCTCCAATGATGAATAGCTCGAAATGGACGGGCTCTTGTCGATCTGTCACAAGCCTTGTAATTGCCAACGCATATTCAATGCATCACTCCAGTTCAGATTATCGATCAAGAACTTTTCATTTTCTAATCACCGAGAATTATTACTACGAGAAATAGTCCAATCTTCTAAATTACTCTAAAATTACTCAACTCTTTTATTCTTGAAAAATTTACGGTCTAACTTTTTAACATTTCATGTCAAAATGAAGATAAATCATGTCTTTAATTTAATCTAATAATTATTTTTATTCCTGAAAAATGGTTAAATATTGTTAAAAAGTAACGCATGGATCAATAACTCTATTCTTTCTATAATTATTTTTATATAAAATATATTAAACGATATTGATGTACTATTTTTGACTAGTGGAAAAATCTTTTATGTCATGAAACTTGTAAATTAATTTCCATCGATTTAACCTGTATTGGTTATAAAATAAATTCAGTAGTAAGTAAAATCGATAGAGGTTTCCAAAAACAGTTTCGATAATTCAATTATTAATGTTTCATTACATCAACAATTAATTTAAGGGAAACATTTACTGATTTAAAAGCTTGAGCCTTAGAATAATAGTAATAATTAAATTTCTCAATTTATTTTACTATAAAAAATTTGTTATATTAAAAATGATGAAAAAATGTGTTGCTTAAACTCAGTAATTATTTTAATAATTAAAAAAATATAGTAGTTTTAAAATTAAATAACGTAACAATTCTAATTGTCGAATATTTTAATAGTTGATTAAACAATTTTTAATAATGCAATACAGCATTGTCGAATGATTTTAATTTAAATTGTCGACTATAAAATAGCCTTTGTTAAAATGAAAATTTCAATTTCATGTTTTAATTTCAATTGAAAAAAAAAATTCTTTTGAATTCACCATATCTTGTGCACGACTGTGTATATATATAGAAGCTTTTCATCTTCACTCACTCGATTAATTTTCCAGAGCGATGCGAATTGTATGATTAAGTGGTGCGTTGATTCATCTAAAGTTTTCCTCTTCTGAAGAGAGGGCTCATAGGAATTCTTTATTCTCCTATTTTTTCTTCCTTATTTCTTATTGTATTCTCTTAAATTCTACTTTGTGTTCCGAATCCCTGAAGTCGTGACTAACGCAGTTCAAACTTGATTTTCCAAACTTTTTATTTAAGAAAAAGATCTTGGCGGTGGTGATGGTGGTACTGCTGCAGATGATAATGTTCTTTGATTACGCGCATATTTCCCGAAGGCTTTACCTCCTCATTCTACTATCACCATTCTTCCTGCTATTCTTTTTTTTTACTTTTAGATTCGTCTGATTTTCCTTACTGCATTTCCTGAAGGCGAATCCACTCACTCTCAGCTGCAGACTTTGGTGATCCTCTTTTCTTAGTCGAAATGCTTTCGTACTTTCAATCTTTTCCTTCTCTTCTCTCCTTAAATCTTTTTTCCTCAATCCTGCTATCGAAACTCTTGAGTCTCAAGTCTAGACTAGAGTTCGTGAAGCCTGAGGAAAACTAAAATTAAACCGAGAGAATGATGCAAAACTTTGAAGATCAAGTTTTAGTTTAATGTTGACTGGACATCACATACCACCAAACTACCGGTCGACATTCACTCGACGTACTTGTGATTAATTAATTTACTCAGTGGTGTCACTTGAAACTCCTGAGACACTTTTAGTACTTACTGGGAACAAACGGAAGTGAGTTGAAGTCAGTTTAGTACTTCAAGCCTTCAGGCATCATAACATTAAACCGACTGTCAACACCCTTTTACATTATCTTTTTTCTGAAATAAAAATAATTAAATATTCCCTTAATTATTTATTTATTAAAACATTTCATAGTTAGAAATAATATTTTTTTCATAAATTTCTTGTTAAAAAGTGAGTTGAACTTTTATTTGAACAGCTAACGAAATCGTTGGAAAATTTTTCAATTTATTTCTATTTACTTAACATTTACGTATGTGTTATTTGTACTTGGTAAAGTAACGTTGGCAAACTTTATTATAAACCAACATACACTGATAGCTCAGTCTTTACCGTAAATTATAAACAAACTTATAAGATTTTGTTCATAACGAAGCGTGTATTTAGTAAAACCCCAATTCCCATACTCTTCATCCATCTTCCCTCAGTTTCCAATGTAAAATCCTTCGACTCAATCCTTTCGAATATTCCCTACTATCTTCTGTGATGCACGAACAGTTTCAACCTTCTCGTTCCTTATCCTCCACTACATACTACTCGTATCAAGCCTCGAGCACTCGGTTCTGATCACGTTCATACGCGGTTATACTTTGAACTCAAGTACAATTTGCTTCTTGATATATGAGACCACACTGTCAAACTTTTAATGATACTCGATCTGTATTAACATATTTCTGGATATATAAAATCTTTCTATTTTTACTTTCTTCCAAAAGGATTATCATTTTGTGTTCAATCACATTTGAATAAAAATATTTACTTTGATTTCCTTCTTCATATTTTTTTCTTTTTAATAAATATCATTGTCAAAAGTTATCCAAAATATCATTTTCAAGAAATATTTTTCTCGTATTTTCAGAAAGTTGATTATTTCTTTATAAGATTTTCTTTCAAGACTTTTCTTAAAATTGATGTAATATTATTGAATTACCTCACAATATTCTTTTTCTGTAACATCTTTTTATTTTTTTAAATTTTTAATATTCCTGAATGAAAACTAGAACAAAAATAATAGATATTTGGGTTACTTAAAATATCAGTACCTGTGATAACGACATTGTATTTTTTGACGAGAGAATGTGTCGGATCAATTTCAACTTGGCACTTGTATAATCCACTATCCCGAAGAGTAGCATATGCAATTTGCAATCTCCAATTATCAGGATATCTAAATTACAAATAGAATTTTTTTTAGTAATAAATTTAAACTATTTTCATTAAAATTAATGATTATTTAATAATAATAATAATGATAAAGGTTATTCATTGATATATACATGAATAATGTAAAGAAGTGAAGATAAATAAATAAAAAAATCGCAACTTTTGCTTTCCTTTTATTATTCATCGATAATTTTTTATCACTAGTCCGGACTTAACTTATAAAGCATCAAAAGTCCTTTATATTCACCCTGAAGCGATCAATATCATCAATTTTAATAATTTAGCAATTCACAATTTTTCTTTATTGTCTGAAAAAAAAACTCACTGGAATTTTAAACTGATCCTTTCATCTGCACTGTATTGCACGTTGCCTACGGTCAGAAGCCGAATAGAATCCTTAACGTGCTGCAACCAGGTCACCTAGAACAAATTACGAAAGCAAAAACTTATTACTTATTAGAAAATGAATAAATAAAGTCTTCTCAATAAAATTTTACCGAAATAATTTACTTATTTTTGCTATAAGATAGAGTATAATGAAATTGGGTAATACATTGAAAATGAAAAAATAATAGAATTTAGGTGTAGATGAATAGGTAGGTACATACACAGTGTGAAAATCGCATCGTTGGCAATTCGTACGGTCGTTTGTCGAGCAAAATTTATAGTTCTTGTGCACGTGCCAATAAAAAACAAACCGAGTAAAAATTTCTCCGCATGCGAGATGATCCGAGTGAGAAGTACGCAAGATCTCATAAACTCTTGTACTATACAGAATTTATGGTTATGAAAAGTCATGGAGTAAGTTCATGGTGATACAAATATGAATACATGTATGTGTGTTTACTTTAATGTTTGTTAATAATGGATTACAGTTGAAAAATAGTTAAAAGTTTTTTTTTTTTGTTTTTGTACTCACGTAAATTGAAACTAAAAAGCCAATCACGAGTTTTGTTGTGTTACTGAATTTATTGTTTCATGTTTCACAAACATTTATCAAAAATAACGAATAAAATAAATAAGCTCAGTTATCGACAGGAAATATTTATTGTAACTTATTCCAAAGTTTATTCAAAGCTACTCTATATCAATTCATTTTGTTGTTCACCAATAATAATAACATAATATCAACAATAACTATTGTAAGTAATATTGAATAATTATTAGCTATGTTTCATAATATTGATTAAATAAAATATAATAATTATATATACTTTAAATTGTTGGAATATTTTATTAAACAAAATTCTGTATCTTTGGAACTGTAATCACTGTGAATTTTAGTGTTTTTTTTAAAACACTTAAAAACGTTTTAAAATCGAGACAATTTTAATCAAATGGGTGACGTCATATTAAAACCCTTTTAATGTTTTAAAATAAAACACTAAAATTTACAGTGATAATAATTGTTTATCCAATAAATGTATGTCATGATAAACTATTCAATATGATTATTTGATGAATTATAAAATGATTACATTTAAATGACATTAATGATAAAAATTCATGAAACTGAAGAGACTCTATTGATATTCTAGTTTTACACATAGAACCCGATGATATCTAAAATTAAAATTCATCAATTATCCAAGTATCATACAGGGTCTAAAAGTGATATTTTTCAATAATCCATAAAACATGAAACTATGTTGAACTTTTCAATGTTGATTTTTAAATTCATTATAACGACTTCTCTACATTGTAAAGTTAAAAATGAAGAAAAAGTGCTTCTCATCATTCTGTATTCAAATATAAGAGGATGTAAGTATAGAGATCGTTTATACAACATTAATAGGCTCAAGAAGAGGCTGGGAAATTCATCAGGAGACCATTTATTTAAGTAGCTACAGGGAGCCACTCACGTTTTCATGTAAATTTTGTTCAAGATGGAACATATCAGGGGTTGGCCAATGGGACAAGTAAGACGATGTTAGAAAGCGAAGAGACATCGATATACACGTGTTCAGAAAAGCCTAGAAATACTTGTTTTTATTCTCCAGTCTCGATTCTCACATCCTTCTTCTATCAGTTTCGCATTTTGTATTCTAGAAAATACGAATCTCGCGAGAATTCAAAGTGTCTGCTACGTGCGGCAATGTTCTGTGAGCGATAGCAGGGTATGTTGGTGGGTTAAAGGAGTTGTAAAGACTAGGATACAAATCTGTCGTATGTTAAATCTTTTGAATATTTTCCAAACGATCGGTAAATAATTGATGGAACGAAAGAGTGGCTATAACTTTACGAAAATGAAAATATTATCTCATAAATAATAACAAACATGGTATAAATAATTTTATAAAATTTTAAAATATTTATAAATTTTTATCAATCAATATTCTTTAGAGTTTCTAGTAAATAAAAGATCTTTTATAAAAAGAATTGATTTAGAATGTAATTTTGTCATTTGTTATTCACGAAAAAACAAATTTATTTTTAATATCCGTTTGCAAATGTATTGTTACAAATTTGTCAAAGAGACATATTTTCCTCGTTGCATGATTTTATTCCTAAAAAGATAAATACAATCTAATAATAGGTTGAAGTAATGAGCAATATAACTGGTAAATAAGAAAATATGAGGAAGAAAATTTCCTGAAAATAAGTAGCTCAATATTTTGAGAATCTTTATACTTTACACTTCTATTCTCAACTTAAAAGCTATATGGTAGAGAGAAAAAAAAGATCAACTCTACTTGAAAGAAATCTTCTTCCAAGTATAAAACAAGAAAAAGAAGAAAGGCAAATAAAACTAAGCATAAAAAATAGTCGAGCGAAATACCTTTTTATCTCCCAATAGTCCAATTCTACAGTTGAGCATTACTGTGCTACCAATTCTCTCCGTGATATTGTGATCATCAGCATCATCCAAAAAATAAGGCCCAAATTTTCCAAAAGAACTGGGTAAACTTGGAATTTTAAAAGCTGATAAAAAGCTCCTTCTTGTTGTTACTATCATCGGGCCATTAGCTTTTTCAATATCAACATCATCGTCTCTATCTTGCATGGCTGTATTCAATGAAGGTTTAATCTCATAGAAAACTTTACTTGCTTTACCATCCACCAAGTTGATCGATGGCTTTGAATAGTCTTTTTTGAGGTATGGTAACTTGCTTTCTATCATGAATCCATCTGGAGATTTTTCTTTGGTAGAAAACCTTGTACCTGATGGAAGTATTTGAGGTGGAGAAACCACCAGCGGGGATTCGAGAGTTTCGTCTTCTAATCCAGTTGTGTCGTTAGAGCCTCGAGCAAACGAAGAGTTTCTAGCAAACTCTGAGGTGGTAGAGAAAGTTATGTGTTTAGCACTTCGTACTTGAGTTATTAGTTCAGAAGAAGACGTAGGTTTTCTTATTCTGTCAAGATCTACTAATTGGTTCTCTAGTCTTCGGGGAAACATCGATAAGTCTTGTTTCTTTTCATGACGGACATCAACTTCATCTTCAATTGTTTCATTACTTGCTTCTCTGCCCTCAAGATGTGAAACGTCTGCTGCTATTTTCGCTGCTTCATCAACTAAAAGTTTATAGCTGTCTATCGTAGTCAGAAAATTTGTGTGATTTTCTGCTACATCTTCTACCTTTAAACTCTGATTATCTCGAATCCTATCATTCTCCATGAACTCTTGAGATGGAATCATTGAACTCCCATCGGATTTAATCCTTGACAGGGAATCGTTTTTCTTCTTTAATGTTGATAATGGTTGTGTTCTATTTTTACATTCATGATTTTCAAACATCTTCAATTGATCAGTTTTTATTTCTCTGGTATGATTATTTTCATGCTGCTCAGATTCTATTCCATCTTGTTTACCACATCTCTGAGAAGTAGACTCTAAAGAACTCTCGTTGCTTATCTCTTTTCGATGTCCAGCATCTCCAACAGCAGAATGCTTCTCGTCTTCCATCTCTGTAACAATTGGAAAAACACTCAACATTTCTCTTATCGATCTACTTTTTTTTTATACCAAAAAAAAACCTACATTGCGCTTCGTTGAGTCAGGTAATAAAAGAAGGGATTGGGTCATTCGACAGAAAAATCACCAGATGAGAGAGTACATCCGTCCAAGACAATGATAAATGTAAGAATTTCGATATTTTTTTACCCTCATTCTTTCTCAATTTTTTTTTTTATTATTATTGTTAGTATTTTGCAGCAACATATTCTCAGGTATAGTTTCTACATAGCGATATCAAATTTCTTACACATTTTGTTATTGACAGTTCAATCAAGCACCAACTTCTTCACCTTTACTCAATCTATGATCCTAGAGTTTTTTACTACAAAACTATTTATATTGTATAACTTGTCAATTTATGTCGATCATTTTTTTCTAGATCAGCTGACATTGAATATAGGTCGAGATGAAAATTACTTTTAACATGTAAAAATATTCTTATTCAATATTTTAACATTTAAATTTATGAAGACTATCATTTATCAATAGAATTTCTATAATCATTGTTTTATTTAATTTAATTCAGACTCATATGACTTGTTGAATCAATATGTCTTATGTATATCTTTCTATAAATTTCAATTTTATAACTGTTTTTATTGTACAACAAGAATGAGAGTTCCTTAAAAAATAAAACTCAATCTTTCTTTTATGAATTTTCGATTGTAAAATCTTTCTAGTAATAAAAGCTTGCAATAGATAGGAAATTTGATTCGAAAATCTATAGATGTCAGAATGGAGTATAAATATGATATCTTCCAGCTACTAACAAGCACAAGAAATGCAACAAAAAAAGTCTATTCAGTAAAGTATCTGTAAATTTACTAAACTGAATATTCATACAAACTCAAATAATAATTAAATTATATATTCATATGGAACATGAACATCATGTTGAGTTTTATTGAATAATTTTCTATGAATGTACACAATATAATTGACGGAGAAAAGTATATGAGAAACATTAAGAGCTTAATTAGTCTGTTTTGTGATATACTGTTTCTTACCTTTGTGTAATATTTTAGGTAGGAATGATTTTGTTGAAAGGGATCTACAAAATCGAGATGCAGAAAAGGTAAAATAGCTTGAGAGAAGCTCAACGTAAATTTGTTTGCTTTATAGTACTGATATTGCTAGTGCTTGCTATTCTAACGCTTGCGGGGATTTCCGTCAACGAAAGCAATTTCGTGATAGTGAGATACGTGTCAGTCTATACGAGGGTGATCAATTTCTCTCTTACAGTCCAATAATCTGCATCCAATCACATTGACCAACACAGATATACAAATATACAAGTTATCAAGTTTTTACAGAATCACATTGTTATTTTAAATTGTTAAAATAATCATAATAAGAGAAATAATAATAATAGTACTTATAAAAAATAATCATCCAAGCCATCTATTCAACGTAAAACAAATTCATTTTCATTTTATACAAATTTTTAAACATCATTACTTTTTGAGACCATGGCAACAATGAAGCTCAGTAATTGTTTTTTTCTCCAGTTTTAAAAATATCTAAAAATAGCGAAACCTTTTCAGGTAACAACACTTGGATGAAATAGAATTTTTGAAAAATTTTTTCCCTAACAAAAATATATTGTTCTTCATCATTATTTCCAATTTTTTTTTTTTGAATTTAATATGATTTTGTTATTAAATATTCGGGATGTTCAATAACAGAAATAAATGAAAAAATCAACACCATGACGAGTTGGTAAAATAATTTGATTATACTAGTTATTGTCGATTTGAATTAATAATGTAACTGGATTTAATATTCTAACAATAACTATGATAATAGAGAACTTTATGTGATAGTGATAACAACAGATGTATGTATGTATTTACCTGATAACGCCATCGCTAGAACAGCCCCGAGGATGGCGATCGAGGCAATAGATTTTCTCAGCTGCCGCATCTCCAAGAGTTCAATGTTTCTTTATCAACCCTCTGCCATCTTCATTACTGTTTCCTGTACATAATGAATTCAATTAAAGATTAATTCTATTCATGCAATGAAATTTGCTTATATTAAATTCATTTTAGAGATACTCAGGCACTTAATTAATTTCTACATCATGTTTTTTTCTTCGATCCCAAACTTAATTAATTTTTTGTATGCAAAAATAAATGATTAAAGTTTACATAATTTCTCAATAATTAATGTCAATAAATGGTTGGTTCAGTATTTATTTTTCCAGTTGTTTTTCGTTTGGATAGAAACAATCTTGAGAAAACTAGTAGAAAAATATTGATCAAGTTAGATTAACAATGAGTATTTTAATGAGATATGAACAAGTGTAATTAGAATTGAGGTGACGGAACAAGAATACAGTTAATGATGCTTTATTATTAATTAACAACAGTATGCTTCAAGATTACGTACAATGCTATGTTAAGCATACAATAGTAAAGATGATAGAAACAAAGTAGAGGCGTGACGACTAAGTTTTGCTACAAGAAAACCACTTTAGTCGTGTGCTATTATATTTCTCCCTCCCTTACTATTTTACTACTACACCCTGAACTACTACCCTTCCATTAAATTCAACTACTTCATGGATAATGGAGCGATCTTTAGAGTAAATATTATACGTTAACATCTATTTTCGGTCTAATTCCTAATAGATTTATTGATTGAGAATGAAGATAAATTAACGTCATATACTATATTTAATTGCTTCAAAATTAATGAATTAATTAATCATCTATCTAATGGATTCAATGAAGAATATTTTTTTTTCTTTCTTTACTAGTGTTTTCATTCAACGAATACTTTAAAGTGGATTATCATATTTTTATGACCACTTAGACCACTGAATAATTTAAATAAAAGTAAAAATGATGAAGCTGATCAAGTGTAATGTCTATTTAAGCTTTTGATAATTTTTTCAAATGCTTGTTCGAATTTTTATGTAAAAAGTTTGCTGATTTCCAGTTGGTGAATATAAATTCTCATAAAAGAAGGACAGTGAGTGTAGTAGAATGGAATAGAATAAAGAAGAAAATGAAACAAAAGAACATTGAATTTGAATTTTCTCTGTAGATGTCTTTCAATAATAGTAATGCTTAACTTTCTCTTATATTCCATTTACCAAGCAGCTTGATTATGCCGACTATTGTCAACCTCGTCGATCATTTTATTAACTAAGTTCTGAACCAGATGCTGGAGGAGTGCAATCTCCTGAGCATTTCCATGACTAATTATTCAATAATCACATTAGTTTAAAAATTAAATACGTCTATTGATGAATTGTTTCATACAAATTAAAGAGTATTCTCTTATTATGATCAATTATAATTATTGTTATTGAGTTTAAGCTAAAATATATGTCTAGAATTTAGTCATTTAGGGTAGATAATGTGATTAATGAGTTTGTTGGAAATTTGTTAAAATATTAATTTTAATTAAAACAAAATGATTACGATATTACTCATATAACTTGTACTTTCATTACTTTTAACTTTGGTATGACTAATTGATTAATGCATGTTTTTATGTAATTTGTTGTGATTATCATTAATAACCATGTCATTTTCTGCTAGCAAAAATGTTTATATGAATATATGATCAGTGGTGTGATGTACTTGTAGGTGAAATGATTATTAAATAAATATATTTGTGAGATAATTTTTCAGTTTAAAAAAATATTATGCTTTTCTCAGTCTATATAATTAACTACACAAAATTCTATAAAATATTTTCAGTGATACTACAGTTACACTTAAAAGTTGTTCAACGAATATGTGTCAGAGGCAGAAAATTATACATGACATCTGCTGAGTTCTCTTTATCTCACTCTTTCACATTGAGGTCAGTTGGAAAAACTGACATCGCTATTTTTTTGCTTCTCATTTATTCTCTCATCTACATCGACGGATGTTATGGATTTTTCACCTCGGACAGCCTCAAGCGCAATTTCAAAATCAGTTGCAGAAACTTCAACGTTTAATTTGTCAACAATAAAGTGGTCTACTCACAAATAATTTTTAGTTGTTGAATATCCGTTGGAAATGATAAAAACTACATTTTCGGCTTCCATCAACTGTTATTACATCAGATATTTTTAACCTGCAAACAAAATGAACAACAGTTAGAATCAAGATAAAATTCAAAAGTTTTTAGAGAAATAAATGATAGGATTTATGTCAATTTTGAGAATATTTTTTTTTTCTTCTTTACAGACAAACATTTTATGCAATGTAAAGTAACTTAGTAATCAAAAGATAGAAATTTCTCATTCACAAAGAAGTCTTTGGAAATTCTATAAAAAAAACCCTTGGTGCAACGACAGTCGTCAAAGGATTAAGTTCTCACTTCTCCAGTTTCACAATCACTCTTTTTCCTCCTCATCTTTTACTACCTCTGACCACTGCACCGGTAACCTCTTTTTGCTTCCCTCATTTTCCCTAGTAATTCTCTGATGTCTCGTTCTGAGCGATTGGAAAACTTTGCAAGAGACTAGAAAACTATTACTTCCACATTTCTTTACCACTCTGTCACGATTTTATACACTTTTTATCCTTTTTTTCCTCCACTTATTTTATTCAAAGAAAAAACGATTATCATTTTTTTTTATCTGCATATAATTAATATTTATATTAAATCACTTAAAAATATTCAGTTAAAGGCATTTTATAAATATGAAAAAAAAAATATTAATGAGCTTTTTTAGTGAAAAAAAATAAAAATTAAGCAGGTTATTTTTTTTATCTCGTTTTCTTGTATAATAAAAATTTTAATTTTCCTTAGAACTGGAGGCTAAATTGCCTGGGAGGATGATTAATATTTATAATTTTTAATAAAGAAGTTTTGACAACATCAACTAGTAGTCGAAGAAAATACTGTACCCATAAAAACTATTTTTTAAAGTATTTTAACCAAGACTCATATTTGTCATAATTATTTAAATATTTTCAAATATTCCAACAGAAAGGATAAAAGTGTAATCTTGTCATGGTGATAATTTATACACGTTGCTTTATGCGTACATTTTCTTATGACAATATAACATCACTAAAGTTTTCTAGTAACCACCAGAATGTCAAAGTTTTTGTTGAGGTGCAAACAACGTCTCGTCGCACAAACGAGCCAAGAGTCCACACAAAAGTTGTTGAGCTTCGTCAGCGCATTTTATTTTTGAAATATGGAACTTTGTTTGTTTTATTATATGTATAGATATATATTGTACACAACTTTACAGATATAACCGGGCTGGCTATCTTTTTACTAAGGAACAACAATTCTATTTTAACGGTATGTCACAAAGTATACTGAAGGTGCTTTTAAAAAGCAGCCACGTTGACACTCTAAAGTTACCTTAAAGACTCAACTTCAACAAATTTAAATACATAAACTTTTAATGAAAATTTCTAAAGAAGGAATTCAAAGGCACTCTGTAAGGGTTTTTCTTCGCAAAAAGAAAAAAAAATAAGCTCACGAGGAAAATGAAAATAGAATAAGCATACACGTTTGAATAATAAAATGGATGGAATTAAATATGAAAGAGTAGCTGATAAAACAATGTGATTATCAGTTCACATCGTTGATGTAAAATTAACACATTAACAATGAAATAAATATATTTTCCTCTGATAATGATTACTATTATTATTATTTTTTGATAAAAGCTTATTCTAATTAAATTATTTAATATAATTATCAGAGAGAAATTCATTTCATTTTGATTTTATCATTTTTGTCCTGAATTTATAAATTCAAGTATGCTGCTCAACTTGAAAAGTTGATCGCTGATATAGTTCATGTGCCTCGAGGACATACTCCCGATTGACTTATTACCTGCTTACTTGCTTTGATCTTCAAGATCGTGTGAATGATCTTAGCAACCTGATGGTAACGATTATCCAGAGGGATTGATTGATGGGTCTCTTTATTGACAATTCTAGATGAGACTATATAGGTTTGGTGTAGGACAATTTCTTGACTTGCTAATATAGTAGTTATTTTAATAATTTATTAATCAATTGTTTTAATCTATTTCAATCAACTCTACGTCAAAAACTTGTGCTCGACCGCGCTTCTTCATCAATTATTTAATTAGGTGATGTAGAACCTAGGCTCAAATTAGCTCCAGAGTTTAGACTTAGGATTCCTTTCCCCAGGCTATATATACATATTAGATGATTTTGATATTCTACAAATGTACCTCACCTTATTATTAATAATGTAAGTTGTTCTCTAAATATGCAAATACGTTTCTGACCTTTTTTTTTTAATTTATTAATTAATATTGATTGATATTGAATGCAAATGTATTTTGTTTATTAATGATGGAAGTAATTGACTTTTTTAACATAAAAATATTCACGAATTCTAGTTCAATTCTACAGGTAAAATACGAAAGAAAAAAAATCATAAGGAGAAGAAAGTCATGATCTGGTCGAAAGCTCTCAACTTCACCTCCATTTTTCTTTCCTATTTCTTCCTATTTATTACCACGATTTTTCAGCGAAACTTTTCATCAGTAAACTACCCTTCTTTGGAATGAAATTTATTTAAAGAATGTTTTGCAACATATTAATATGCTTGGTCGATCATATTTTAAAGAGTTTTTTATTTTTAAATGAAACCTGCAATTATAAATGAACTTTATAATCATAATTTTATTGGATTATGTAAATCTGATATTTTAAGTCCATTTTATTATAGTATGAAGTAATATACAAGGAATGCTTCATCACTGTCGATTAAAGTATTTCCTATTTACAAAGCTTATAAGAAAAAAAAATAATAATAAAATGCTAAGTAGATTAACATGAGGTACTTTTAGAAAAATTCCATGGCAAGTTAGTTAATTCTCAATGACAAAGAGGTAATAAATGCTATTAACAAACTTTTTACTTGGTCCAGTGCCACAAAGTGTCTACAATAAAAATACCCTATGCTACTGTCAATTCAATTTCCCTTTGGAATGTTGTTGGAAAAAATTCTTGCGACAAATGTTCTCTAAATATAAAAAAAAAATCCAATTTTTTTTTTTGCTGTATTTAAAAGAGTCATTAAGAATGCTAATTATAAAATTATTCATGAATTCATTCATTTCAGTTACTCCTAGTATTTTTATTTATTTTCTTCTCCTTCCCTCATATCCCATTTTTATGAATTAAATTTAATAAAATAATATATTATTTCAAATAATTTTATCTAAATATTTTCGGAACATTTATCAAGATTAAACATTTGAAGCTAGAGTAATATATTTGACAGCAAGACAGAAAAGAAATGAGTTAATTTATAGTTCAATTCATCATAGATGATAGCATAAAATGCTTATGTGCAGTTGAGGAAGACATAAAACTATAAATCGAACAACTCCACAATCTCAGACAACTACTGTCGACAAATCGCGAAGGAACAGAGTGAATTTCTATCTCTAAAATACCTGCTGTGTATCTAATATTTTCCACTATCAAATACCTTGTTATTTTGAACCAAATGACAGATCAGAATGTCTCTAGAAAAATTCTAAAAATTTTATGTCAAAATACCATCAAGTATTTTATAACTGTTTCAATCATTTAATGCCACTCCAAGTATTTGTCATTTTTTTCTTTTTTTTGTTTTTTTTTGATAAGAGGAGAATTTCAATTTGATCGAATATATCAAAAATTCATGATCGATTCTAAAAAATTGTTAAAATCAACTAATACTAAATTTCTATTTCAATGATACTTGAATATAAAATCCATTGTATTTTATTATTATGATTTATTTATTTATCCAATTATTTTATTGTATTTTTTTTGTTGGATAAAAATCAGCATCAATCAACATCAAACACAGAAAAAAATATCATAACATATAGAAAACAATTTTAAATAATATTTCAATGTGAAATATAGAATCTCAAAGCCTTGACAAAATATTTAAATTCTATCTCAAAAGAAAATATTATATTCTTTGATGTGATAAAAAATTTTAAATAAAACATGTTTAATACAAAAAGTAGTTAGATTGTAATATTCCCAAGGGACAAGAACTGTATGTTAACGTGAACATCTGGAAGGGACGAATGCATATACATATCATGCTGATAAGCATTATCTAGATGATATAAAAGGACCTGGTGGACGTAGGTGTAGTGTAAGTGTCCATTACAAGTCAGAGATATTTCAATGTGCATGAAATTACAGCTTGAATGCATGACTAATTGAGATACTGTGATCATTTTAATTTCAATTTTCATGTAAATTATTAACTAGACTATTTTGTATTATTCTTAACTACACTTCTCATTTTCCCATCTCTGAAATCATTTGAATAATTTGAGTATGACTCTAGTATTCTTGGGGTGATATGAATTTTATTTATTAATATGTTGGTTAATGTATATTTCTTACGTGAATGCATTCGTCCAGTTATGTGGATGCAAAGGAAGTTATTGAGAATTTTTAACTATTTAATATGCAAGGCGTGCGCTTATAGGATACATAACACAAGAAAGAGGATGATAATGCTTGGTTTTATCTAGGATAAAAAAAAAAAAAATTCTATCCTATCTCTAAGAAAATATCACCTTTATTTATACTTGGTGAAATATATATATATATATATATATATATATATTTGAATTAACATTAATCCGAATTTAATTACAGTGTCTGAATAAATATTAAAGTATAAAGAATTGGAGAAAGAGATTTAAAAGTTAAAAAATTTTCATTTTAATAGCAATAATAAATTATTTTAAATTTACTATTTTCCTTCCTTTATACATTTTATAAGCCACCGAAAGGTTAGTAAGTAAATTCTCTACGCTCTGCATCGCATCCTTTTATCAACTTTATTCTTCATCTTTTCGCACAAGAAGTTTCTTCTAAATGGAATAAGCGTCGACGACGTCGCGCCGAATAAAATTTATGATTTTTCTCGCTTATGCTCAACTCTTTAACTTCTATTCTTTAAAAAATTTTTACTCCTTTAAAAACTCAAACATTCCTTTCCTTTAAAAACTTTCTTGCACATCAATTTTTAAATATTTACTTATTTTATAAAACAAAGTTGCTCTTCATTATATATCACTTTTATTTAAACTACTTTTTTCAGATTTATTTTTATTTTAATTCAATGAATAAAAATTTCTTGATTTTTCGTTGATATTTTAGTCAATTTATTTTTTATTAAAAATTCCACGTTTTATGAGATTTTTTTTCCCTCTATTTTTATTTGTTTACTGAATTCAATTAAAGAATTTTTTTTAATAAATCAAGAATTTATTTTATTAAATAGTTATCACCAGTTTAGATAAGATGATTGATTTGAAAATAATTTTGGTTGATTGTATTTTATCTTCTATGAAGTAAAATAACTATTTAATAGATACATGAAGCATGCACACCCGCATCCACATGTGTGTTGAACAAATATCCTCAGACCCTGTAAACCCTTTCTTTAACCTCTCTAATATTCAGCGGTGTTTAAATTCACTTCATTGTATGTTCCGGACAGTGTACTATTGATTAAAAGCCCACGTGCAACCATATTTACCAAAATAGTCCAGCGTTCACCGGAACTCCTTTGTACTGACCGTTGTGATATGACTTGAATTTCAATTCCAAAATATGTGTAGAATATACACCGAAAGGATTATCAATTAAAATATTTTTAATTCATTAATCGTTTTTTAAAATCAACTCAATTGAAATCCCTATCACAAATACCTTGCCATTTTTCTTTTTTTAAATAAATCAAATTGAAATCTGTTTTATTTTTTTTTTATTTACAACTTCCAAGCTATAGAAGCATTAGGTTAACACACTGCTGTTGTTCTTTATTCAAATGCAATAAAATTCAAGTCTTAAAAGAGGTTTAGCTTGGAGGAAATATATAAATGTGAATTTACTATGCAAATAATTGATATAAAAATACTTCACGTATTTTTTATTTAATTTTTTCAATGACTATCTCATGAGAAATTTTATGATATTGAAAAAATTATTCGAATTTTAACAGTTAGGAACTTGATATTTTCACTGCGTACAAAGATAACGATTGAGAGATTGCAGGAAGGAAGTCACATGAATAATTCTCAACAATCAGACATTCATGTAACGAAACATACATAAATATACACATTTATAAATACATATCTATAATATATATACATATATTTATACATGTATATATATGATTCATACATACACATATGTACCTATAACAAATATGTCTCTACGTGACGTTGAGCTCAATTATGAAGTTTAGAAACTTTTGAACAAGATAAAATTTTCTCGTCAAATTATTCCTGCTAAGCTATACGTCAACACACTCCTATAATCCTTAACCCATTTTCCTATTATTATCTTCATCAAATGGAAACTTTAACAAAATTGTCATTTTATATTTAATAGGTTGAAAGAGGTAAATTATAAAAGCTCCAACATGTTCGTTACATAAAAAAAAAAATGATTGAAAACAAAATAATTGAAAGAAAATTGTTGGAAAAGATGATTGAATAAAAAAGAATACTTGTAAAATGTTGAATTCAATTTTATAATTACAGAATCAAATAATAAAACGTTTTTAATTAACTTTGAGATTTCATGATCCTATTAAATGAAAGTTTATCTAAATATTACTGTAGATTAACGAGACTCGAATGTAAAGTTTGAATATTTAATGTAACTCTTAGTCTTAGAAAAAATTTTATCCTCTGTTATGATTGGTATGATAGCTGTAATTATAAAATAATGACGATCATTATTTCAAGTTATAGTAAATTCCAAGTTCCCCTGTTTCGTCGTTAATATCATTGTTATTGAGACATTAACGTGAACGAGCAAAACCTGGAGAATGATTCTGCTGTCATATTGTCTGATTACGTGTCATAAAAAATTTTTTTCATCAAAATTATAATGAAACATATACCTTGGTTAATATTAAAATTTTCATCACAAGACTAGGTGCTTACTACCTAGCTCTTCTTTATCCTTAAGAAAGTAACAAGTTAAGTATACCGTAGTCAGCACTAATTTACAGCTGCTAGAAAAAGTTTAACAGACTGTAACTTGATAAAAATGGAGATAAGGGCATGTTCTTCATATTTTAATATATTACTTCAGGAGCTATAATTAAAGATTAAGTTGAAAAATTAGATAAGTATGGTTTTTGTGAAATATTTCAAGTATACTGTTGGTGATACCATTGGAGATCCACTTGGAATATTATTGGAATATATTTATCATAGTTTGAAAAACAATTTCTTGTGATTGTATCAGATGATTTCGATTGTACTTTAAAAGAAGATTAATACTCAAATAATAATAACAGAAGTTAATAAATTGGAAGTAGAGTTTACAATATAGATCCAACATAGACAAATGTATCATAATGTTTGGTAAGTAATTATTTTTCATAATTTTTAATAAACTTTAATCTTGATAAAGAATGATGGCTTTTGATGTTGAGGTACAAGATCCTAAACATAGTCTAATGAATATTTCTAACAAGGAATAGTTTTAAATATTCAAGTGAGATTCAGTTGATAGAGTGATTTAGAATTAATGTTGAGTTTAAAATGACCATAAAATGAGTATCGGTTATAATGACTACACACATAAAGTTATAAATGAGAGTAAATACATAAGTGTGATAAGAACTTCCCAGGGGAGCAAGTGGATGTCTCTTTGGCATGCGGTTAACCAGCATCAATACCCTCTAGGCAAGATCGCTTACACAGTAAACTTTTGCGTGAGTTACTTGTTTTATTGCTCCAAGTTTCAGCGCTGACCGAGAACTAACTCTCTAGGTACCCTTCATTAACTCTATAGTACTTGATACAGCCTCTAGGAAATTGTGTTTAAGATATAAACAATTTCATACTCGGGTATGATATTTTATTTTATCCAATTTTTATCTTTCTCTTTTCATTTCAAGTATCATAAAAACATATTTTATTTAGAATATTAAATTTTATACCTTTTCCTAAATTTAATCCAAGTAAATTTTAAGTTTTGCTTCGAGCACAATTTTTAGTACTCGTGAAAAATAGAATGCTGAAGTAGAAAATAAAATATCATGACCCAAAGTATCCTCTAAGGAATAAGATACTTTTCAGATTACTTACTCTCTTGTTGGCACATAAAATGTAACTGAATTGTCGAATGTTACTCTAAAATAGTATTTTGGATGAAATAAGTGGCTCAAGATGGTATTTATAAGAATGTTTTTCTATCTATCAACAAAGAGTTTTAAATTTCATCAAGGCTATCAACTGAAAATGTTATTTGCAATTTATCTAAGTGTAAAATGATGAAAATAATCATCAAAAAGACCAAGGTATTTGCATATTATTCCCAAAGTACCTCAGCGATTATATAAAGTCTTTAACTGAAGAAGAAAATGGTCTTACAAGAAGTAAAAGACGTCTTCATTTAGTCAGTTTTCTCCCCAAGTATTCACAAATTCTTGAGAGTATAATGCTCAAGGTTAATAAGAAAAAGGGAGAAAACAGAGACTGATTAAGTTTGATGAAATGGAGTTTGTTTGTGGTTTGGTGATATGACAAAGATCGCCTCGGGAAATCAGGCATCTTAATGAAGTACATAAATAACAATAGTAATAATCATCAAAGTCATAATAACGACATGGACGACTGTGAGAAAATAGACAAACCTTTAATATAAAAAACAAAAAAAAAGATGGCGAATTAAATAGAAATAAAGTAGAATAGTTGTTTAATTGGAAAAGGATAAAAAGTTATTTGAACACAAAGAAATCTATTCGATTGCCTGGAAGCATGAAATCCTTCCGGGTGACATTCTGTACGTTTTAACCACCACCATAATGCGGAAGGATTAGAGATCTACGGATTTAGAAGCCGATTGGACGTGGATGCAATTTTCGAAAATGATAAACTGCTTGGTACGGTGACTGATTTCGTCTTTCCACCAACTTGCTGGATTACAGTTCAAGGATTTGATCGGGACTAAAAAAAAATCAAGTAAAGAAACAATGTAGGTATTCATATAACAACGCTTTCAGTATACCCTTGGGGAAAATTCATTTCAGCTACTGCCTGTAATTTAGAGACTAACAATAATAAAAAACCCAGGCTAAATGATGAAAAAGGTAAGAAGTTGATGAGAAGGAAGCTAAAAACTAACCTCTGATGAACCCAAACTATTTCTTACTTTTTTCAGATTTTAAGCTGCTTCGAAAACTTCCAATTCTATGAAAGAAATCTTTTTTATTCTTCTTTTTCATCAGTTGATCAAAATTTTCAACATCTTGTATTGTTTTCAACTATTTCAGGATTGTTTTAGAAGAAAATTATTAAAAGAAGAATTTTAAGAATTTTCATTTTTGACTTCACGTGGAAAATAATCTGATGAAAAGAATGTGCTGATGGTTACATAAAACATGATTGAAATAAAAGATGAAAGGAAATTATGATTCTTATTGAGATGAAGAATATCCTGTTGAACAAATTTCACCCATCATCATATTCAAGAATTAGAATTGAATCAGTTGATCAGGTCAATATGCTGAAAGTAGATTTTATTTCTAATAACCTTGATCTTGAAATACACTTTGTTCATATAATTTTCACAGAAGTTTTTTAATTCAAATGCAAAGAAGATTATCATCATAATAATGATTCTTTTTTCTTTTACCAATATTTATCATGTGTTCCTGATTCCATCCTACAGTCAATTAAATTAATTAATTATCTCCTACATTCGCTTGGCTCTAAATTCTTTCTACTTAACTGATTATTCTCTTTGTTTACCAGTCTACAAATGATATGTTTAATCTCTTTATAAAGTGGAAGCTACTTTCTGCATAATTACTGCTATTTTTTTCATCAATCGAAAGTATATTGAGCAATGATTATGAATAAAATTGAACTTCATTTGTATAAACGATGGAGAACAAAATGGAATAATGAAGTATTATTGGGTGAGTGCATTATAATTAAAGCAGAGCATAAAAAAAAAACCTCATCACAAGTTTTCTTGTATGCTTGAATAATTAGGTTTCTGTAAAGTTTTACAGCTAAAAATATAATCAAATCGCGTAACTAATTCAACGAGTTGGAATAAAAGTTGTGTGGGTCCGTTAACGAGATCTACAGACGCTAATACCAGGATTGCAAGCAATTAGTGATTAAGGATTATCTGGAATTAATTACTACCTAGGAGCAGGTGGGTGTTGGTGGAGTTGGTTACAATAACGATGCACCGTCTAATGCACAGCTTTGCGGATGTCCATTGAGGCTTTCTAACTTGGCCGATGGTTTCAAATATGGTCCCATATGTGTCAGAACTCAGAAGAGTGAGCTCGATCGAATGTTGGTTGGATGCCGGTGATATTGGCATCAGCAGTAATTCAGTTTGCGGTATGTGCTCCAAGCATAAAGGGGAAGGCACTGGCTACCCATTCTGTGGTTTGGATTTTCCGTTAATTGCACCGATCGTGACTTTGAGTGATGAACTCGCTGACCTGATGGTCAATTACATATTTGATCTCACTGTATCTATTAGAACTAATAGGCTTGATAATTCGATAGCAAAATATTTTCCATGCTATTAAGTGGCCAAATTGGATGGGTTTTTTGTCAATGGTAGGGGGAAGATTGGTGGAGCAAACAAATCTGTTAACAACACTGATTGAATTCTATTCTTAGGAATTTGTGGTGGATGAAGGTATCGATCATCTAAATATCAAGCATTTCTATAAATATCAATTCTTTTCTCCACAATTTTATTAATATTTTATAATAAATATTACCTAAATGTTTATTTATTTCATAATTTTGATTAAATGTTGATGGTGATATTTTTTAATCCTGTCAATAACGGATTTTATCATCATCATCATTTTATTCAATGACACAAATATATTGAAATATAACAAAATATTATTCAGGGGATAAAAAATGAAGATTATCAATAATAACTTCAAGTGATTGAAACTATAGTTATACTATAAAAGCATATTTATGTGAATTTTATTCATTGCTTAAATCCACTTTAAACCGATTATTATTGATAATAAATTTGACCTGATAAGTAAATTCCTGATAGAGAGTTATTAATTCCAAAAAAATATTTTTCATCATTTAAAACAATTTTTGATTTGTTGAAAACTCCTTTGGGCTGAACATCAATATAAATACATTGATATAAATATCATCATTTTAAATTATTTCAAGTATTAAAAGAGAAAATAATCTTTTTCTACATATATATATTCACAGTTGGATGAATATTATTGATATAAAATGACATTTAGAAATTAAACAAACATTAGTAAGATCTTGTATACAATAAAGTTTGATTATTTTTAGCGGGATCATTGATCGTCGATGTACCTTGTAGAATTGTTGAAGCAAAATGCTGTTGGATAACAGCAACATAAGGATAGACTGTGTTGCTCTAGGGAAAAGCTAGAACAGAAATACCTATGTGAACTCTGTTAGCAAATAGAATACAAACTTAGAAGTTTTGAATAGTTGAAGCTTTGTTTTGTGTATATTTCTGGCAATATTCCCGATTGCTTCCCACTGGAATATGTACTTTCATTTTGTGTATAAACATTCATTGTTTATAGGATTTCTTAGTTTTATTAATTCATAATGATATTTTTTATACACTAATTTATTGTGTAAAAAAGAGTTGCTTTTTATTCATATTTTTGAAAAAGTTTCATATTTATTTCTAACTTTATGAATGAAACAATAATAACATTAATTTTTTTTCCATTAAAAAGAAAAAAGTGGAAAATGTATTTTTGTTGTTTCAAGTTATTTTTTTTATTTTTTCAAACTAAAAGTAGAGAAATGATCACGATATTTATCTAAATCCTTTCAACAAATAAAACAATATTTGAATTTAAAATTAAATAACCAAAAAAAAAAGTTAAATCTCGTAATTTTCATTATTGAAGTTTTAAATAAATATTTACTAACAACGAGTTTACTAAAATTAATTACAAAAGAAGAAAAATTGAAAAATTTTTTCTAAATAAATAGATTCTATTCAATAATGTTTCTATATATAAAAAAAAAAACTTGTATACAAAACAGTTATATTGAAAATTTTCAAAAATTCTTCTCTCGTTTCAAGTAATTAATTAATTAATTAATTTTGTTTTATGAAATTGAACTTATACAAATTCATAACAGTATAGATGATTGAAACCAAGTATTACACTTTTTAAAGCCGTCAACAAACTTTATACTCAACTTATGTTCATGAAATGTGTGCAACTTCTGATTTGATGGTTTCATTTAAAATGAAATAAATTATATCAACAATTCCAGAAACTTTGAAAGTAAGTAAAATTTCAAATTTCAATTAAAATAATGCCCAAGTTAATACTTAAAACATGGTAAATAATTTAAATGAGAAATGAGGACATTCATCAAACCACAAAAGATAATTGATGAATTCTCATCACTACTGCAGCTCTTGAGAGTTTTGGAATACAGCCAAGTTAACACGTTAATGTTAATTATAAATTGGTACCATTTACAAACAACCTTTCCGATCTATAACCACCTCACTTTCATTCAACTAACAATTATCGTAATCGATTATCCCATTTAGCATTACAATTGTATTAAATGAATGATTCATATCAGAGTAGATTTAACTTCACTTAAAATAGGAACTTCATTATGGATCCACGTTGTCATTGACTAATAATCAATCATTGACCAATACTTTTGTAAAATATTCAAAGCTAAAAAGCTATAAATACCCCAAGGGTATTGAACCTATCAAAACTAACATTTAAATCGCATTTTTCCTAAACTCAACTATTTATAAAAACTGCCATTTATTTTAATCATGAAAAGTTAGTAAAGTAAACGTTTTTTTTTTGTCGAAATGGTTTTGCAATCCGATTTTATTTATTTACCAATTTATCTCCAATGAAAATCAATCATTCGACATTTTTTCCAATGTTAAAAAGATCCATCAAAGACTTATGATGATTAATAATGTAGGTTAGAATGTATTAAATAAAATGGATCTATGGAATGATAATTAGAACCTTTCAACAACTTGTAGACCTGAGTATGGATGATAATAAAATATAAATAGTTGGCTTATTTTATTAACAAAGTTGATTAAGAAAGTTTAATGTACTGAGAAGCATGACTTAAACTTTACGTGATTGCAGATTTGAAGACTAATCCGCTTGTCGACCAGTCGACTACTACTCGTCCTGCAAAATTATATCAAAGTATCCGTAGATAAGCTGACGAAGCAGACACTTTAGAGTTTAGAGTCTCACTAATGCGTTCTAGACATGTGCTACGTTATTAAATTTTCTAGATAAGCCACACCAATGGATGCATATCCTGAAACTACTCGCAACGAATAGTAACGAGGTTTGAATCAAAACGGGAACAAGATACGACTAAGGGACCAAGACTAAAACTTATCGACAACCTTCCCTTCTAGCTGACTCTGTCGCTTTAACTTTCTTTTTTCAGCCATTTACTCCAACATTTTCTTTTCGTTCCATTTTTACACCGGATAACCAACTAACGAGGATAAAATGGTGTGTTTTCTTTAGATCTCCACACGATTTCTTTAACGATTAAGCTTTGAAACTTCTAACGGTAATCTTGCTCAATAAATGTCGGAAAATGACACATTATTCAAGCTTTATCCTTCTTTTTTTCATCTTTAATAGAAATTTATCATTCAGGATCAATATTTAAGTACAGGAAAAAATTTGTCATTATAAATTCAATCCTCAGACTGCATATTTTGGTTTTTAACTAGAAGTTGCTAGAGGATTGGAACCCACCCTAAATAATTCCACCTCAAATAACTTTTAAACTATTAATATTTTTAGAAAAAAAGATGAAGTATTCCTTGAGGTAAAATTCATGCTATTTAAAATGGAATTTATATTTTTAAAATAAAAAAAATTTTGAACATTTAAAAATACGTTAAAAAAATATGGTGAGAAAAAAAAATGCATGAAACCACTGAACTGGATTTGGTTGGATTACATCCCATATGCAATTAAAGAGTTAAATGTAATTTATTTATTTAAATGGATAGAAAGCTTGAGTTGGTTAACAATATTAGAATATAAATAAATCCAGGAAATGTTTTATAATAATTGAAATTTTTTTAAAATGATTTCCCTTCAAATAATTCAAACTCATCAAAATCACCGTAAAAGCTCTATCAATTTCAACCAATGAATAAATGTGGACTTTTTTCAGCTATTAATTAATTCTGTCCTCAATCTGGTTACATTTGGAAGCCACAAAATTTTATTGCTGAGCCTTGGAAATAGCTCAAAGTAGAAGTTGATGAAGAGCTGAATTAACTTTGAAGTAAATTAATCCATTTCATTA
Source organism: Chelonus insularis (assembly GCF_013357705.1). NCBI lineage: Eukaryota > Metazoa > Arthropoda > Insecta > Hymenoptera > Braconidae > Chelonus > Chelonus insularis. The sequence continues at coordinate 1,459,800 of NW_023276783.1, read as the reverse complement.
TCAAGTATTGGATCAAGTAGAATAAACAAAGTCAGATTTAGGAAACAAACTTTTCGAATTGATATTCTAATCAATTCTGAATGAAGTGTTTTCCGTTTTTTACCAACATTAAATTTTTTTTTGTTTCTGTATGTTTAAGATAATTATTAGGTAATCATTATCATGTTAAATTTATGATAAATTATTCTCTTGAATGATAAAAGAAGACACGATACAACAGAAGCAGTGGAACACTCCAATTCTTTTTTTTCCCCTCTTTAAACCCTCGAGGTTATAAACGTAATGGGAGGAGAAAAAGCTGGATCTTTAGTTGAGAATACGATCCATTAGGACTTTAACGCGTATAGCTCACGGCGAATTCTGATCTGAACTTTCGTCGACTCTTCTCGTTTCTCAAGTGTGAACTAAGGTATCACAACTCTACTCTTTTACTCTCCTGCTCTTTACTCAGAACCTATGGCTATTGAAACTATACTGGAAGTAACATTCAACCACGAAATTTCACACCATTCTATTTTTCTTACTCTATCACCTCATTTACTTGATAAAAAAAGTCCAACTGTTTTTTCTTTCTTTTTTTTTATTAACACCTTCCTATTATTTTTTGCAATTTTTTTTTTCTACTTCCTAGCAAATAATCATTGCAAATATTTTTTTTTCTTCATTATAAAGGTGGATTTGATATTGCAAGTCTTTTAATCAACTTTCAAGTCCTCAGCAGTTGATGATTCCTTTGAATTTTTACTTAAATTATTTTTTAAAAGCTTTAAATAATTTTGTTAAATAAAAAAATTATTTTTTTCGTTCAAAAATGATGCTTTTAAACACTTGATCATCTTGATTCGTTTAAATGAGAAGGAAAAATTTTATTCACCAGAGAAACTTAAAACTAAAATGTTGGTGATCTTTTAAAGATGATTTCTGACGATAAAATTGCTGAATAAGCAGTGAAAAGAATAATTATAAAAAAGAGTTTCTGTGATTTGTATGTATAGGAAAGTAGATAATGTATTATACAATAATCTAAATCTATATAAATTTATATACAACATGGCAAAGTATAAAGTACCTTTATCAATATACTAGTGGAATTCAAAATACAGGAGTACTTTGGTAACGACGTATATATTCCTCTTTCTCACTCTAATACTTTGTAATATATACGCAAGGATATACACCAAAGGCGCTTGTCCTTGTAGTCTTTGTACGTGATATTCTCTCAGATTCTAGAATTACTTTGTGCACCGTAAGAAGATTTTCGATTATTACGCGAACTCGCTTTGTGAATCCCATTTGCTTCCGAAACCACTATAAGTAAAAGGAAATTTTTATCTTAACATCAAATAGGATTGCAAGGTGAGAGCACCTGATTCTATTTTTCTATTTTATATTATATCTTAATTTATATTATATTCGTTTCATCAGAATATTGTTATCGAGTAATATCCTCTTTTTTTTATTATCTGATGGGAAAATAAACAAATTGTTTGCTCATTGGTATCTTTGCAGAAAGTATTTTCAATTTGAATTGAATTCAATACAAATATTTTTGCTTGGATGTACCTAATGAGATATTTCTTCTAACTTTTATTTTCTTTTGAAACCAACAAAAAAATTTCTGTTGGAATAGAAATAAAAAAATCTTGATACTTTGATCCCTAAAACCTTCTAAAAGAATGGTCTGCATGAAACTCACTTTTGTCTGATAATTTTTTAGAAATTGATTCCAAGCATTTAAAGAAATAATCCAATAGTTTATTACTTTATTTAGCTTTATTTACACTATTTGTAGCTTCGGTCTTCATGTAGTGCTGAACATTCTTCATTCTTGAAATGAGGCTGAGGTTAACTGGCTTACAACAGCACATTAACGCCTGTCTCTACTAGGTAATCAGACTCAGCATGATGATTTCAGATGCTCAGTGCTTGGGTAACAAGTCAAATAACTAATAATATTATTAAACTTTTATTTAAATAAAACAAGTAACTTCCTTCATAAAAAGTACATTTCTAGATCATGAATAATTTTATTCTTAATCATAATCATGGTGACATCATACCGAGATACTACTGTAAAGTGCAATGGCTGGTTTTAGTGTAAAAGTGGTTTATTCCTGGTTCAACATCAAGCTTGATAATGTTGGTAGAATGCTAGACCAATAATGTGCCAATATTGCTCCCTACTAGGATCAGAATCAAAGTCAAGAAAATTGGGTAGTTAAAAAAATAAATACATTTAGTTATGTATAAAACTTTTGGTCAACTGGTGAATAACAGTAATTATTGAAACCAATTTTACTTATGGCTTAGCAAAACTTTCTGATTAAAACTAAAAAATGATGATTGTTCACTGAACAATTGGTTTGTCTTTACAAAACAGGAGCTTTTACGCTTCCATTTGTTAGGAAATTTCTCGAGTTTGTTACATGATGAAAAAAAACAAGAAATCTTTTATAGCTTTTGTGGTACTGCTTTCTATACTGCAAAACTTTTGGACTCGACGACAGATTGAATAGAAGAAGACTATAGCGATTTAAGATAGAAGTTCAAAAATGGGTGAATATAATACAAGAAAACTTTGCAATTCAGCGGCAAATACTACTCGTAGACTTTTATGTTTTTATATTCACTTTTTTTATCAAATTATTTAATCTTTATGAAAGCTTCTAAAGTAAAGTATTTTATCCTTGGCAATAAAAATAATCAAAAGGACGAAGAAAAATGAAGAAAATAAAGGATTAGAGATATGTCAATTTCACAAACAAACTCGTTAGGATTTATTTATGTACATGACACTGTAAGAGAGATATTCTTTTGTTTCATTATCACAAATCGTAGGTAGAATTGTTGGGAGACAGCAAAGAATTCAGTATATTCTGTCGCTGATGTAATTACCTTTGAAACGAAGACTGCAATCGCTACAGAGGACCAACTAAAAGAGAAAAGTAAAGAGAAACTGAGTACACGTATCGCGCGTGTTGTGCCTCCGGATACTTTACAATCATGCTGTCGGAATGCTGCAAGGGGTAGTCAACTTTTATGCGGCAGTTCCTTTTAACAGCCGCTACACTAGTACGACCGATATCAAACTTAACTTGTACTAACAGGAAGCAACAACAGATTAGGAGCACACTCCAATATATCACCCATGTATCACAATAATATGCTTTTATAAACTACTACTGTTGGATTACAATACAAGTATTTTTAAAAACTGACTATTTGCTTTTCGTTCATTGTTGATATATTTTATTGCCAAAGGCTAAACTATTTGATCCATTTATTATATTAGATTTATTTATTCTGCATGATATAATGTAAATAATGATGATATTTATCAAGAAATATACCAACAATTAGATCACTTTTCAACTATTTATCAGCAGTATTAATTGGTTTTTGTTTGACTTGATCATTTTGTGAGATATTCGTTTGATTTGTTCATCACTAAGGGCAATCCTAACTCTGTTGTATATTTTATTGATAAATTTGCTTTTATCAAATTATTATCAGCATTAGCAACATCATCATTGAATGAAATTATATCTTTCAATATTTGTGAAAGTTTTAGAGCTACCGTAGAGCTGCTATAAAATATTGCAACATAGGTCAAGATGTCAACTCCAATATCCACTGGTGAACATCCATCACCATCAGTATGATGATATTAATGTTGATTTTTTTGTTAAATATATTTAAAGTTATTATCAACGTCATTAACGTTTGTATTCTTTCAAGATGCACATTAAAGATTTCTTTTTTAAAACAAGAAATGAGTCAGTTATCATAATTATCATAAAAAAGGTCGAGATCATACTGGCATTTAAACTTTTTCCGATCTATTCCATTCCAGATTTTATCTCATTCTTTTTTGATGCCCTTTACGATTTCTTTTTTTCTTCACTCTTTTGTTCTCTTGTCTCACCCTCTAGCTTAGATCTTCTTCTTCGTTCTTTTTCCCTTCGAGAAATCACAAATCGACACGTTTCAACGACACTTTTCATTCGTCTATCTTCTCATCTTTCGACTATCAGTCAACTTAAGGAAGTCAGTTGAAAAAAAAAGTTGCATCTCTAGTCTAGAATAAAACTTGAAGAAAATTGTACTTTTATTTCTATTTTAAATGGTAAAAAGAATTTAGATGTTTTTCAATTTATTAATGAAAAAATTCATTTCAATTCTTTCTGTGATTTAAATAATTAAATTTAATTTAATAAAAAAAGTAATAATAAATTGTTTCAGTTGAGTATTGATAAATATTGAAGGCAAATTTTTAAAATTTTATCTATTCTTCTGATTTTCATCATCAAGTAAATAAAATTTTCCCTTTTTTTTCAAAATAAAATAGTAATATACATCATTTTCAATTCACATCAAAATTTTTCGACTTCTTATTCTCGATAGAATTTGCATCTTGTCGTCTTCAGTTGACTTGAAGCTAATAATATTCTATTGAAGAGAATTTCAATTTTACATTATTCTGTCATTTTATTTACCCAATTTTATTCCATTTTTACGTAAAAAAAAAAAAAAAAAGAAAAATCTTGAAAAAAAGCTAGATATTTATTGCTAAAGCATCATTTTCATATGACAAAAATATGAGAGGGTAAATATTAACCAAAGGTATTTTCAATTAATGAGAAAACTTATTCGTTCAGTGGAGAAAATAAATAATACAAAGTTGTAAGTAAAATAGCAAGAGTTGAGTTTATTTTCTGCCTAATGGTACTTAATTAACACCCTTACTTAACTTAACAAATAAATAGCTACATCACGAAGAAAGTTTCTTCTCTTACGAGGGAGAAAAAAAATCTCAAGTTAAAGAGGGAATTAATGAGGGATGAATAATTTAAATGAAAAGTTAAAAGGAAATTATGGCTTCTAAACATCAGGGGTTTACCCTCATAGCGACGAATTAGCGGCTTTCCGTTTGCCTTTGTGTTCATTTTAGCCTCTTTGGCACACTCTTGCACTCAAGCTTCGTTTCCTTTCTCTCTCTCTACCCTTTCTGGTCTTTAGTTCCGCTACCATAAATAGGTGGGAACACCCGACACCCAGAAAGTTTTCTTCGGGTGTTTAGATCCGTGAAATCGGGGTCGTTGATTCATAAATTATTTACTACATGGCCCCTTTTCGCGTCAAGTAGAAATCGGTTCTCCTATTTCTCTTAAAGGCATTCTCTCCACTTTTATATATAGTTTTATAGCTGGTATAAGTAACTCTAGATATCTAGATAGTAGAGTATCCTCAAGGACAATTTATGGATAAAACTACTTTAATGAAAAATAAAATGAAAAGCTCGTAAAACAAAAGTTTACCTAAAAGATTAGAGGGAATAAGTTATAGACATGCAAACGAGAGTTACATACACTGCTAAAGAAAACTTGTTTAACTTCCGAGAGTTGGTGCCGTACCACTATAGGAATAGTACAATTGCCAACCGAACGAATAGTTTGTGTTCGCTTTCAGAGAATCGCTTAAATTGGATCGGTCACACACACCTAAAGTAATCGAGTTTGTTTCAACTTGAAAGAAAAGTCAGTGTCATTCGTTACTTAGATCTAAACCACCATAGCCATCAAAGTTACCCAGTTACGGCTTCTCACTTGACTCTTTAATACATAAGAAAAAGTCTTGCTATTGTTTGATCAAATTTCTGTCTTTTCTTTCGGAAATCCAAAATAAATTGCTGAGAAAAAAATCCTATCCTATTTCAATAATTGATGAATTTTACTTTTAAAGTAAATTAAGTGAAAAAAATGGTGACTTTTATTATCAAGTGAGTGTGAGAGCGAGAGAGAGTGAAAAAATAAAATAAAATATTAACTTTTCACCAAAAGCACTCAACCTTTTCTTTACTTGGCATCTTTTTTTTTGCTTTTTATTGTCACGGTATAAAGCATTCACGCGGACTAATGGACATTTCACACCCGATTTAGAGAATAAAAAATTTATATGCGTACACATATACGGTATTTTTTATTCATTTTCATTATTATTTGGCTTTTTCTTTAAATGTTGTAAAAGTCAAGCTTTTTGCTATCACAGACGAAAAAAAATATATATACATTTCATGCTTTACACTAGAGACGAGACATATTAATTTAATGCACAAACGTAATAATTAAACGACTCTTTTAACTTCCCTTTTTACGACACTCAGATCTTTTTTTTTCGACTAAATAAAATTTTTAATCAGGTAATTAAATAACTTTAAATTGCTTATATCTCATCCTACTATTACTACTCTTTCCTTCTTAATTAATTAAAATTTCTTATTTTTATTAAAATTGTAAAATAATACCATCATTATAAACAATTTAGCAATCATTAAATTTCTTATTAAAATTATTTAAACTTCAAAATTATTCAACTAAAAATAAAATGAGAATTATTTGTTCAATTAATAGTTGTCATAAAGTAGTTTAATTAATAATTATGAGTCAAATGTTATTTTTTTTTTCTTCGCTTTTTAGTCTATAAAGTAATCGGTCAATAGCTCTTTTATTTCTCGCTTATTTTTTCACTCATGACCATTAGGTCTGTCTTTTTTTCAACCACAGGATGCGCACCGGGTGTACGTGCATATATGGAGCACGAGTGAGTATTTATTTTGAAAAAATTTACGAAGCTGCAGAGTAGAACTGTAGAAGAGTAGAGTGAGAGGAAAAGAGAAACGATAGAGTGAGAACGTGGCAAATATGTGAACATTTGCTCTCACCGGAAGGAATTTATTACAGTATGGGTCAAAAGGGTGGAGATGAACGTCCAGAAACGTAATCTGGATTACGAATGAAAAACAGAAGCCTGGTCAGTACGGCAAAAAAAGATTTTTTTAAATATTTTCATATTCATAAAAAAATATGAAAAATTTTTACTAGAAAAAAAAAATGTAAAATTATGAATGCATTGAGCATTAGTTAATGAATGTTTGCATGCAATGCTTTTGTTGATAATTCTGATAAATAATAGATAGTTGTTTATTGATAAAAAATAAACAAAAAAAAAAATAACTTGATTGATAAAAAAACAAAAGTATTAATTAAATCCTGGAGAATCAGAAAAAAAGAAACATTTATCAAGCAAATAAACAAAATGCTATCAAATAAAATTCACAACAGGATGGTGTTACAACATCCGATAAAACCACGATAATCGGTAAATCGGTAGTGTCACGCTCATGTATCGAGAGGATATCACATTCACTATGTTGCAAGTGTACGTTTAGTAATTTTCGCGTTATCAGAGAATGTATACATATGTGCACTCTCGCATATGCCAGAGTACCTGATCAATGGAGCCTACGACAGCTTGTGAATTAACGGCAAATTTATGACGAATTTCAAAGGGAATATCATGCATATGAAGCATGACTAAGAGGGATTTATTTTTAATGCCACCCATAACCAAGTGATTGATTGTTAAATCATTTAATAAATAAATGTCATTTTTTCGTTACATCTGTGGCTATGGAAATAGATACTTTCAAAAGTTTTATATGTTTTTCCACACTACTCAAATTAAAATAATATTTTAAAATAAATCAAATGAGATTTTTTTCTCATATTTTATTTTCACATATGTTGCTAATATTTTTCTGCGATTTAATTACTAAGTAAGTCGTAAACAAGTAAATAAAAATTTTAATATAACATTTCAACTCGATTTAAATATTTAAAATAATTATAATCTTTCAAGGCTTAAAGTAGGGCTTATTGATAATAATAATTTTTTAGTACCTTACAGAACAGTCTGAAAGTGGGTCTCAATGCAGATATGTAGAAAACTAAAATTTATTCTACAATTTTTTAAACGTTTTTTTTTAATATTGGCCTGAAACTTTAACTCGGTCCAATGTTTCAAACTATTTTAAGTGATTTTTTTTAAGAATTAAAGCTAAGAATTACCTCAAGAATTTTTACCTCTGATTTTAGTTCTCTGTGATCTAAAAAATTATTTAAAGATTGTTCCAGAACAGATACACGACTGAAATTCTTTCTATATTCTCTGGATAACTTTAAAATGCAAAAACATAATTTCAACATGGTCTAAATGTTTACTATAATTTTCGAAATTTTTCTAAGCTTATAATAGGGCTTATTTGTATTAATAATATTATATTCATATTCATGTTAATGTTATTTAATAATAATTATTATTAACTGTGAGTTGAGATTTAGTTTATCAATATTAATAATTCTTTACAATTTCTCAATGAAAAATTGAAAATTGAAAAATAATAAAAAATAAACGCCAAAATATGATGGATGTAATTGAGATAGAAACATGAAAAGCAAATCTTTTTCGCATTCTCTGAGTAAATACATAATAGTATCGGGTTTACAGTACGTGTCCACAATGCCTCAGAGACCGTACTAAATTCTAAAATCTGTTCAAATAACTACTACATATACATTTGTACCACAATATGAATTTATACCTACTCTGGATTTGCAGACTACACAAGCAGTAAAAGCCAAAGAATATGTAACCAGACTTTAGAACATAGTAATATACGTACATAAAGAAAAGAGAACATGAACAATCTTGCAGACTGGTGATTTGGACTGTTGAAGAATGTCAACCAGAAATGGCTAGCAGACAAACGGAACAGGAAGTATGCTACCAACATCTCTCAGGATTTGGTTGAAAATATATATTCAAACATAAACACTACATTCGTCACTTGACCAAGCATGTGAAGAGCAATTTTATCAATAAAACTCTTTGAAAAGATTAGACTGGATTAAAAGTAATTCTATAATTGAAAGAAACCAATTATCAATGAAATTGTTCAATAAAGTTCTAAAAAGGTATGGTAGTTTTAACGAAACGCTATAATTTAAATCCCCAAACAGATTAGATTTCACATGGTCGGTAGACTCCCAAGAGGATTTCGAAGTCACTGAAATTCGGTTGCCAAATATTGAGTTTCTGTGCAACTTGCGCTCACAAACGATTTACCAGTGGATAAGAAACGAATTTCCTGACACGTGCAATATATTGCCCTTCCACTTCTAACTCTTTTTTCTCATTCCCATTGTACTTCTATACTTTCACTCGCTTGCTCCCTATATCTTCAGTATCGAACAAAATTTGCTGCAATAAGCTTCGCTGTAAGATTTTATTAGAGTGAACCAATTGCTTCCAAGTCCACGTTTATTTAAACTTGGTCATTTTCACGATTTTACTGGTGTATTTGTAGAAAAGATTTCTGTTACATTATTATAGTTTCAATGGAAAAATATTATAGATAAACTATATCCTTAAAACACAAAAAATATAATCAACATTAATATATTAAAAATAATAACAGATATTTATAAATAAAGAATGAAGTTGAAATATTTATCAGCAGTTTTAAAAGAGTTCTTCATTTTTAAATCATCACCACTTCATTCTCAGCTTCAAAACACTTATTGCTTGATATCTCGATTTTTTATTGTCATTTTAGAGTCCATGCACCAGTGAATGAACAACATGACCAGTGTATATAAGCAATATATAGATATTCTAAGCATGTTGTTTACTCACTAGGCTATTCAATTATCTTTCAAAATTGTTTTAATCAACTTTAATCAACAAAGACAGATAAATTCAAGTTACTTTTTCACATTCCATGTATGTGTCTTCATAGAATAGTTCTATTTCACTGATAAACCAGATAATAATTGAACTCATAGCAATTAATAAAACCATTGCTACCCTTAATCGTTCTTTCACTGGTGCATTGACTCTACATGACAAAAATTAAAAATAATTTTATTTCAAAATTCAAGTTATTTTTAATTGATCATTACAATCCACAATGAGCTTTTTTGATAGATAAAGTGAATAAATACACAACAAATAAGAATAATAAAAAAAATAGATAAATTGATGGAGTATCTTGTTTTACAAAATCAATAACTTGATAGATAATTTGACATTAATATCGACAAATACATTGTAATTTCAGTGTGACAAGTAGTATCGTAAGAGCGATCATTGGAGACTGCTATGTTAGCAGTAATAGTCTAATCTAAACGTCGGATATAAAAGATGCATGAAGATTGGAGAACGAAATGAGAGAAGGAGCAGAGAAGAGACTGAATATAGAGAGACTGAGTAAATTTAATGCGACAATTATATGTAGCTACATGGTATTGTATTTAACATAGAGATCTTTGACAGATTAAAAGGATTAAGTTTACTATAAATTATGCACCATTCAAGAAGAAGTATTCTTATCCAAGTTTAGTATTAATATCTCTAAGATAAATTTATTTCCAATGATTTTTCACTTTTCATTTATTAAATATGATTTTAGCTTTCATTTGATAAGCATAATATAACTTTATTTTATGAAATAAATAAGATACAATCAATAAATTATTTTTACAAGCTGAATAAAATTTCTCAAACGTGGAAATTTTAAAATATTTATTGTCGAACAGCAGAAATAAATTTCATAAATTTATAGTATCTTTTATTTAATTTTCCACCTCTACTATTGCTTTATTTTTATAGTCTCTCGAATCTATTATTTAAATGATTAATGCCAAAGCTCCCATTGACATTTTTATCGAGTAAAGTAATCGAGGCTTTCGTGAAACGAGAGGAAATGAAAGACAAAAAAGATATTTGAAAAAAAAACGTCAACTTTTATGGAGAGTGAAGCATGGTAAGTGCGCGTTACTGGTCAGCAAGTAGTAATCCATCTTCTGAAGTGACTGGCCGACGGAATGCCGGACGAAATAAAGGTCCTACTACTGTAGAACAAAAAGCTACGGATAGTCTACACTTACAATTTAGATGGGAAAAAAATCCTTCCAACCGCCTGTCCTAGTTGTTTTTCGGCTAAATTATTGATGCTTGTTTGTTGAGAAAATAATTTATGTCTAAGTTGCAAGTGGTTTACTACTACACGACTAATAGACATTTTAGTCTTCATAATGATGTATTGGATTGATAAAAGACAAAAAAAATCCTTTAGAAAATATAGATATTTCTTTTTAAATAAATAAAAGATGACTAGAATTGTGAAAAGAAATTATTAGAAAAAATGTTACAATGAAAATGGAAACATAAAAAAAGAAGATTGCTTTAATAATTTTGTTATAGAGGTATATTGTGTCAGATTGAAACTATTTACCAACAGCCTTCACAGATTTGATTATCACTGAAGATAGGTATCAATTGTGAATTAAATTCAACAGATTTACGTGATAATAAAAGAGATGCTGGTCTTTGTTGATAACAAAATAAAATGTAGGTTGAGAAGAGGATAATTATGATGATGATGATGATGATTGAATGTAAAAAGGTAAAAGACCAAGATAATTAATGACTTTTTAAAGTAAAATAGCAGTAGTCGACTTGGAGTTATTAGAGACTTGAAATTTGATCAAGGGTAACATTAATATTGCAAAATATAGATGAAGTTACTGGCGGTAAGAGCATATTATTATGAGAAGCGGATGGAAATGAAGTTGGGTATACATCTTCAACACATTATAGGTTGCCTCATTGAATTATCTGTTCTCGATCGAGTATTAACTGCACTAGTTATTGCTAGGGCGTGATCGTTGAGTGGTGCGCGTGGTTTACCTCAAGCGGGAATATACTCTTCTCTTTGTCTCTCTTAGCTTCTGGTTTTCTACTCCCACGCGACCTCGAAACTCTCTCGCCTTTAATCGAATTCATTATTAACCTGTATCCCCACGTTCATAGAATTACTTTATTGTAGAGGTTGTATAAGTAATTTTATATAATTCTCAATCTTATTAGTTAATTTTATGAACAAAGGTAATGTCATCATCATCACCATGCTTTTTTTTATCATTCTTACTTTGCTAAAATGTTCTAGATTAAGTTGTTGACCAAATAAACAATAAGTGTTTTGTATAAATATAAATATTGACTTATTTATTAAACAATGTCTGCTTAATAATAACAAGACAATAAGTACTCTAATTTAAGAGGTCTAGCAAGTTATAATTATTTTTGGAGTTAAAGATTGCAATGAGTTCATGAGCTTTTAGATGTAAGTATTAGCTTCATCAATACTAAGTGTATACAGATGAAAATTTCACAATATGCATGATTATTTATATTGATAATTAATTCATATTAGGAATTCCGAGATTGATGTTATTATCTAGTCATCATTCACGACTGGACCAACATTGATTAGTATGTACAATCATGATCCAGTTGTGGGAAAGGACTTGATAATAGCGTTAATCTAGGAATCCCCATGCATGGAAACGGATACTTTGGAAAAGTCTATTCAAATCTAATAGTAGGAAACAAGTCTAGTCCATTTCTGGTCTAACATTAAGTCAATGATGACTACACTGATTCAGTGATGAATCAAAAGTAGACTAATTTTGTATTCTACTAGGATAGAGGTGTTGGTCAGCCACGATGATTGTGTGGAGATTTGGAGTGCGAAGACATGCATGAGAATGCCGATTCGTTTAAAGAATTCATGATTCTCTAGATAGCAAAGGGAACAAGGCCTACGAAAATAAACGTTGTATCAGTTGTGAACACAGCAATTGATTTGCTAATTGTTCAGAACTGGTGACAAGCAAACTTCATTTATTAATTAGATGACGTTTATTCCGGACCACCAAACCACACTGATGATTCAATTTAAATAAATAATTAGAATAAGCATTCATATTAAGACATTTTGAATTTCAATTTGGTTTCAAAATTTTAATTAATTCATTTAAATAAAATTTTAGAAGTAATATTAAGTAATTTTTATTCAAGCTCTAACTTATTCTCAGTTTACTCATAATAATAAAGGTAACTTTTATCCAAAAATTTCCCCACGTAAGTTAAAAACAAAAAATCACAATTTCTTTCTATTAAAAATTTAATGCTAAAATCTGTGAAGCAGGAAACAGTTAGAGAGCAATAAAGCTACTAGTCTTCACTCTATTCATTGAATTTTACCGCTTGACGATGAACAATAGATGTGCGAATAAAGTGCGTCAACGGGAAAGGGTAGAAGCAGCTTTTCACTTCAGAAACCTTCGTAACAGTCAAGTGGCCACATCGAAATGCTAATGCTGCTATCCTGTGGATGTTTCACGGTCCTTTAGAGAAACATGAGCCAGTGAAAATGTATGACGATTGTACTTACGAGACACTAGTGATAGAAGAAAAGTTTCATCCTCCTATTTTTATCCCTTCCATTCCTTACTTCTTACTCAAATCTGTACTCTTAAACACTAAATGTCTCTTTACCCTATTTCACTTCCCATCCCATCTATACACTCTGTCGATTTACCTTTTGCGTAAAACATGAGAAATAGAAGAAACTCCTACCAACTGAAACTTTTACCAACTGGAAAATTTTGTTGCAGTTTTCAGCTTGAATAAAAGTATACACTTTTATTTGAAAAAATATTAAAGTTTCTGATGAACTAAAATGAATATTTCTTTAATAAATTAAATAATTGATAAGAAATGTTGCTACCAAGAAATTTAACTGGTGTCTGAATGTATTGTGATTTGGATGAAATATTTTTATATATTTCTCAGTTATCTTGAGTTAAATATGTTTTATGGATGAAAAAAAACAATATATTATGACGTCTATATATAAATCGAATGTGATTTTTATTCACGACTTTATCTAGAGCTCTTAAAAATTTTCAAAGATTTTTTGTAACCAGTCTCACTGTAAATCCATTTCACGAGGTGACAATGTAGCATACAGATCATATTTTGAAACACTAGGAAGCCATCTACAATCACTATCAGACATATATACTACCAGAAATCTGATAAAATTCTATGATAAATATTTTTATCTATTGCTCTTTTTATATAAAAAATTTTTATGATATATTTTAAAAAGTAAGTTGAACATAAAATTGATAAAAATTAGAATTTTGAATTCAGAGTTATATTTTAAACACATGATTAGGATTAATCATTTTTAAACTTTTCTAGTATAAAAAAACATCTTAATAATGTCTTATACTTTCAGACTCTTATCACCGTTAAAATTAAAAAGAAAATTTAAATATTGTGCTCACGTTGAAAAATCTATTTTAATTCAATTTACTTACCAATTGCCTCTAGCGATAATAACTTCATCCATCACAGCACAGGTCATTCACGATGCACCTGTTGATTGAATAAATAAAAAAAAAGATGAGTTTTACATGAAAGAAAAATTCATATAAATATTTTTAATTGCTATTTTTTCAAGAAAAATTCCACACATTATTTCTCCACAAATTTTTCAAAAATTAGTTAAAACATTTTTAACACATCATGTCTATAAAATATTACTTAAACATCTTTCATCTCGTCATTATCACTTTACGAAAGAGTATAGTTACTATAATATGAGAGAAACTGTATTTTAGCTTGATGAAAAATAAAATTTTATTTAATAGTATTAAAAACACTAAAGAATTGTGCTCGAATATAATCTCATAATGTCTGGGGATGTAAAAATGATAAAAAATATTTTTTAAATCTATTATAAAACTTCACTAAGATATTCTGGAGATTATATAGCAAAGTAATTTTTTTCAAGAAACGTGCATTTGGTAATCAATACTTTGATCCTTTGATCATTACTAATAAAAAATTCAAGGTAAGCCAGAAAAATAGAATAAACCATACTTTCGAATAAGTTGTATTTATGATAAAAAATATTAGATAATTGGAAGACGATAAATGAATCAATTTATCATATAAAATAATAATAAATAAGCTATTAGAACCATCAAATAATTCATATCAGATAAAGCAACTATTTGAAATGATTATGTCGGTAATGCTGAGCAATTTGAAATATTTGAATATTATCGTGAATTCGAGGGAATTAAATAATAGATAGATTGAAATGAGGAGATGATGAAATAAATACTATGACTCTTCTGGGCAAGTGACTTGATTAACTTCTCGATTTGGAAATTAATATAATTATTGCCATAAATTTAGAAATTTTCGTCAGGTTGTACAAAACGTAATTCGAGATTTAGTATAGAAATTCTAGCATCAACCAATACTAATTTGCACCTCTTCCATCGATAATTAACACTGTGGGAGGATCAATTGTCCACCACCCACTCCTACTCATTCACCCTCTCATTAGGAATTCAATTTCCAAACAGATAATCATACTCATTTATTATAGTATTTTACAGATTATTATTTTTAAAGTTTTATATTGAGCTTGTTATTAATATTTTAGTGACTTTTGTTGTTTCATAAAGATTTCATAATTTTATTATAACTTATAATTTTATTGTCTCTATTAATTTCAATTTATTTTCATACCTCTTGTCTACTCAAACTTTATAATCAGATGGAACTTGAAAAGTTTACATCGAGTTAAACCTTTTTACTCTATTAATATATTTTTTCGTAAGAAATATTTTTTTAATTATTAATTCAAAATTAGCATGTATATATAAATGATAATTAAAAAAAATTTATTCCTTTAATAATAAATCTAATTGTTTTTTTTTCTTCATTTATTGTATTTTGAAAATAATCTTGTAATGAAAAATGATTTAATAAAAATGATGTAATAATTTTTGAATTTTATTCTCAAAAATGAAATCTAAACTAATCCCAAAGTTTAAACATTTAATTTTTCACTTCTGAGATAAGACTAGAAATTTAATCCTTTCAAAGACGAGTAACACCTGAGGCATTTTCATGAGAGAACTATTTAATGTCAAAGAACCTTTCTGTTGTTTAGAATTATTATACCATAATGTCATCACAATCTATTCAAAACTCATACTGTCATTCTAATTTACCCATTTTGAATTTCTTTTAATTCAATGTAAAAAATTTTTTAACATGAAATAAATATTATTTTCTTTGATCATATATTTTTCTATTGAACTGTGTTTGATTAAAATATTTTTTTCATTTTTCTGGAGAAAAAATACATAGAAAAAAATACAAATCAGAGGTACAGGCATATAACAACTGTTTCAATTCAAATATATTCTCACATCACTCACTGGAACCAACAGGATCTACAGAAGTTGACTACCATTGATGTAACTACGTGTGTAACCACCCTTGTCTTCCGTTAATCCGACAACATCAAACAACTGTGCTTTCTGAGTAAACTAGCTATACATCTCTACATACAAGACTATTGCCAAACGATTCATATCATACAAATCTTGATAGACTTTTAGAGTAAAGTTACCTCATCTTTTTTTTTAAATACAGAACTTGTCATTTATCAACATTTTTTCGTATAATGATTAATAATCTCAAACAAAAAAGTTATTTCTAACAATAAATGTCAAAAGAATCACTGAGATTAATATCAATTGATTGATACAATCCAATGAACAGTAGAATTTATTGAATTTTATGCTAGAAAATTCAATATTTTTTCAAATGAACATTATAATTTATTACATAGAAAAAAGAGAAAATTTTAAAAACACGATTTATAGAGAAAGTTTCAACCAACAAGGTAAAATACTCGACAGTATTTTTATGCAAATTTGACATTTTTTACGATCGTACATTTTTTTGCCTATCATTCAATATTTGAATTTCAAAACACTTTGAAATCACTTGCTGAACCTTCTATTACAAACTAAAAACAATTTGATAATTAAATGAACAACTTTTTCAACTTGAAAACATATATATGAATTAAACTATTCACTATTAACATTGTTTCATCATCAAAAAGAGGACATATTTATTTCATAACCCAAGACCAAAGAACTATTCACAAAACAAAATCTTTTTATGTTATCTTCACCTTTCTGTAATATTCAATGACTTTCTGATGTCACAGAATTCTATATGTTTGGTTTGACAGACACTTTGAAGTTTCTTGCATAGACTTATGTGAGAGTTATGTTTACATTACACTTGTACAATTGATCTTTTGAATTAAGCTTGGTTCTCTAAGCAAATAGTTAGTCACTCCACCGAGAAATATACACATTATTAACAAATAATTCATGGTAAATATAATGACAAATGAAAACAAATAAATTTGTGACTAAACAAATGAATAATTACAGCAATTTTTTTTTATCAACTACAGCAGTAAAGCAATGTACAGTATATAATGGTAATGCTTTAGATTTGCATCATGTGTTTCCGAATTTGCATAAACATTATTCAGAGGACAATAGAATCGAGTCACACCAAGTTCCGCTTTCTTGATCTCAATAATTCTCCTTCATTTCATTCTTTCTTCTTGTCTCATTTCTCTTTTCGGTTCGTTCTCTTTAACATAGCACTGATTTAATGGCTGAGGTGAACGTTATGTCTGGAGATTCACAAATATCGTTGCCATAAATCATGCTCATGGTATAGTGCCAGTAAAAAATCGCTAAATAGAAAAAGAAAAATTCGGACTGTAAAATATGTGAGTCTTTTTCTTCATTCTTTTATATCTTTTTTTATCAAAATTTTAACCACCAAGTTACTACACATTTTATTTTTATATTTTTATATAGATCAATTAAAATAACATTTAAATGAATATTTATTTAAGTCATTAAAGAAGGAGTAAATTATTTGATTGTTATGAAATAGAGTTTATCAACAAAACGATATCTAAAGTGAGACAAATTGTTATAGACTTTGATCAAGTAAATGGTGTAGAGACACTAGGATGATAAATACAAATAGTTGAAACTGGGTTAACCTCGAATTTAGCAGGGAAAAGTAAAGACGAATATATATTTCTTTATAAACAAACAATAAATAGAAGCATATACTTGAAATAAATTATTTGTATATTTTAGAATATTTATACACAAGGTATGTGATTTTTTAAAAGTTGGAAATGAATTAAAATAAAATATTAACAAGCAGTGTTAATGAAAACTGAATAATAAAAATCTTAAATTGAATTTAATAGCATTTTTATAACCAATTTCTGTTCGTTGCAGCTACAAAAGCCAAGTTGACGTGAAGTTGTTCTATTTTATTACATTAATTATTGGAAAAGAGAAGAAAAAAAATAAAATGATTTACGCTGCTGAAGAGGCAAACTGTAATCACTTTATATCTGACGATGCCATTTCCAGTTCATAACGTTAGATTTCAACAAGATTGACCTCTAAATATGTGTATAAAGTTATAGAGAAGGTTTTAATGAAGAATTCAAGCGTTCATTTAAGTCGTTATCTGGATTTTTAAACGAGAAAAAGAATTTTCAATCTCATGAGACTCTCGTTAGTGCTTGAATAAAATTGAAAAAGTATCTTTTCATAGGAAAATATTAAAAGTGAATCGTTAAATTGTCTTTATAGATAAAATGTAAAATTTTCCATCTATAAATTGAAAGAAATTGTGTCAATTTCAGAATTGTAAAACATAACCCTGTGATCTTTGCTTTCTCTAACAATTCATACCGCATACTCTCAATCCCAGACGACTCGTCGTATTTTCCAGTAAGTACTGAAGCGGAATTTCCTTGTAATTTTCAGAACGATTTAACAGAAATTTCGTTAGTTACAGAAACTCTTGACCTAGACTACTATATTACTACATTGATATTTCCGTACTCGTAACTGCCCCAGGCCTATAAAGTAAATATTTCCCTTGAATGAAACATGAAAAGTCATTTCAAAGTATATAACAGGGATGTATTTAATTATCAATCCGTAATATTATTATAATTCATTATTCTCAAATAAAATCATTTATGTAATTTTTAAAACATTAAATTCAACTCTAAAAAAATTAAATTTAATTTAATTGACAAAAATAATGGATAAGAACAATAAATGGTAATGAAATTTTGATATTAATTTGTTAAATTTAATTAATAATACTAGTTTATAATTTTTCAATTATCATTAATGAACTTGCTGTTTCATGTTTATTAACAAAACAACGAATTTTTGTCGAAACTATTAATTATATTTAACGATTTTTGCTTTTACCTTTCATTTGAAAAAGAGGTTAAATGTAACACAGTAGTACATACTTAAGCTCATAGAAACTAATTAAAAATTTTTTCACTTGTTTGTACTCATATGAATGTTAGAAAAAAAAACTCTTATATAAGACACTATTTTCACAGAATGTTACTGTAAAATGCTTCACATTACACTCCTCATTCTTTTTCGAACATTTAAAGTGACTCTCTTTCATTTTATCTTTCTTTTTTGCCGAAGAAAATACCTGTAAAGAGAAGGAAAACCTCGTCAAAATGGTACAACGAAGAAAAACGAGTAATTGGATAGGAAGCGAAGAGAAATGAAAAAAAATCGCAGTGAGAGCAGTAAATGACGAGTACGAGTGAGTATATGAGTGAGGTTGGAGAAGAAGGAGAAACTTCAATTTCAAGACTCCCATGAGGTATAGACGCACGTAAAAGGTAAAGGGTGAACAAAAAAATGAAGATGCCAAAAAAAAAAAAAATTAAAAAAAAGAAGCCACGATGGAATAAGAAAAATGTACTGCACACTGTGTGAAATTCATATGCGCTGAGTGGTAGATACGAGTCGACTTTCTTATCCTACTCCTACAAGTTTCTTAGAGATGAAAAAGTATCTCCACTTTTTCGTTGGCATATTGGCCATCCCTACTACAATGACTTTGCGGTATAATTCCAACTGGCGTTCACCCTCGTATTCACATAAAAGTAACGACATTAGAATTTGAATTTATACTTATTAAAAAATAAGAAACCATTTTGCTAGAGCGTTAAGAATATATTTTTTTCTACATTTTTCCAATTATTTTAAAACTTTTTATAAGAAAAAAAAAAAAAAACTAAAATAATTCGATAAAAAATATTTTTTAAAATTGACTTATTTCTGATTTAAATATTTATTTTCTACTTAAATTTCATAATTTTTATTAATGAGTTTGTATATCAAAAAAATATATTGTTTAATGCAAGAATAACTTTTACATGTTGTAGAAAATAATTATACGATTGAAAAAAGAAGTAAATTGAGTAAAATTAAATAAAAATGTATCTAAATATTTTGAAAAAAAAAAGTATTAATAATAGTTGATGAAAATACTGAAAAATATGAATCAAAGTGTTAATTAAGTTTCCACGTAAAAAATTTTTTTAATAACAATTTCTTGTTTTTTTTTTCAGTTCTTTGTAGAATACAACATCCTTCGAAGCGTGTGATCCAGTTTTACACGTATTATAACATTCTTTCTTGTTGTTTTTCCTTGACGCTCATGATAAAGATGCTTTCAGCTGACCCGCTTTCTTCTCTGCTCGCAAGCTACAAAGTAAGCATGCTTGGTTGCATCTCGATTTCTTCTTTTTGCTTGGACGTTCAATAAGTTTCACACAAGATTTCTATTGCCAGAAAGAAGAAACTTGAAGGGAAATAATTAACTATTTGAGCGCTTGTCTTTATACAAACCTCTAGAATAAATTTACAAAGTTATGTTTATGCAATAAAGTTGGCTGTGATAGAGAATTTTCAATTTATATAGAGAAAACTATGTATGTTCACAAGAAAATCTAAAATGAAGGGATATCGTCTCATGAATACAAAGTGCATTTGTTCACACGGGACGTAGTTGGGGTCTAGTCGTCAAGACGGTTGGCAACTGAAACACGTCTACACACTTGTTCTGCACCAGAATACACACTTTGCGCTATTGAAGATACAAAATAACCCAAGAGAACTCACGCTTTTACACCCATGGGACAGTTAGCTTCTGTGGATGAAGAATGTTGCCCTAGGGAAATTTTACAAGGCCTCAATTGGATGAAGTAAAGTGTACAAGCCATTTTTAAGACTAATAAACGTGTTATACAATTATTGTAAAGATTCAAATCGTCATAAAAATTCACATTACTCAACAAGAATAATTGTATGCTATCAAGCTATGTATTGTACTCCATTTCCAAGATTAACATGAATTGAAAAAGATTTTTTTTAAACATTTACCTTACAGTTAAGAGAGTAAGTATAAAATGGAAGAGAGTAAATTGAGTCATTATTTATTTGAAGCTGAATGAAGATACTTTTTCATTACTTAAATATTAAAAGCAAGATTATATAGTATTGAGAAATGTATAAAATCTTTAGTGTATACTTTCACAATAGTGATATGAACAACCTAAAAAATTTGAGACATAAAAAAACTGCCTATAACTATTGTAATAAAGTGAAGTGATAAAACAGGATATTACCAAGTCAAATATTCAGTGAAAAAGATGTAACTTAAATGAGAAAATTCTTCATTCAAATAAGATTTAGAGGATCAATATTAAATTTTAATGACTGAAAATCACAGAGGATAAGTTAGTAAATAGTTTTTAAAATTGCATTTTATTTTTTTTATTCTCCCCCAACAAACTTATTAAATTTTATTTGCTAATTCAAGTATCTTTTCATTCTTTAAAATGCTGTTTGTGAATATTTGAGAGTTTCTGAAAAAGACTTTTTATCTTTTCATGTCTTCTTTTCAAATTTTCAATCTTAGTAAATGATAAATTTTCGTTTCTTGCTTGAAAGCAAATTTTATCAGTACAATATATTAATAATGATCATCTCATATTGATAATGATTTTTTAAGTAGATGTCATAAAAGATGCATATGATTATTAAAATAATAATGTAGTGGAATAAAAGTTATCTAACATTAGAGTAATGGATGTCAATGATAAAAACTAAAAAACCAAAAAGTTTAAATATTGTTCAAATAATAAATTTTATGGGTATCGTCATGAATAAAAAAAAGAGAATTTATGAGACCTTTTATCAGAAATTGGTGTAAACTGTACTAAAAAAAAATATTGCTGTGAATTTAAAACATTACTGAGATTGATATCGGTGATAAAAATATTCAAATACGATGAATAAACTTTATTGACTTTGCTATTAAAATTAACCAACGGATTTAATAATATTCATTATTTTTGTTAATAATCAAACAATAAATAAATTATTACTTTAATGAAGCATATTCGATTTACAATTAATATATGTATATTTTAAATATTAAAAGGCTATTTATCATTGACTGGGTTTATCGATTAACGAGCACAAAGCGTCAGAGTAGCACCCGATGTCCCATAAATATAGAATATCGTGTCATATATAATCCATATCGGTTGGGATTCGAATATACACACGCATTTTATATCTAGTCAGTAGAATGCATGGATTTTTCCAATGAAAAACAGTCGTCAAGAGCTCCAGGGATTAGTTTTAAAAAATTCATAGCTGAATTTTTTTTATACCTCAGTAAAAATCAAAACTTCACGCGGTATGATAAGTGGGGACAATTTTAATTTTCTAAAATGTATTTTCAAAAGTGGGGTATTAAAATTCCACAAGAGTCCATTTACAGTTATTATTTCCATCACTTTCTTCGATTGATAATTCATCAAAAGTTGTTTTAAAAATTTTAAAAATTATTTTTCATTACTTTCTCATTACTTTACATCATACAGAATTATTCATACATAATAAAAATACCTTTTCCAATTATAAAAAAATAATTTTATACTGATTTTTTTCTTTTATAAATTGTAATATAAATAAATGTATCAAAATAAGATTTATAACAAAAGAAAAAACTTGAAGAAATATTGTAGATGTTTTTGTTAATCAATTATAAGTTAATTGATGTTATCAATCAGCAGAAAACTAAGCAATCAATGGAATCCAAGCAGGAAATTACAAATTTACAGTTGAGAAGATTCCAAAACCACTGGGACAAACTCTTACTGCTGAGTATCTCAGTCCACCAGAAGTCAGATTATTTTCTCTCACTTGAGAAAATATCTACAGGATTATTTCCAGTCCGAAAGTCACCCTAATAAAGTGTATCAAATGTTTGTATCTATTTTCTACTCAGCTTTAGAGACTGCAATCATTTTCTCACCTGATTCTGTAATTTCAATAAAAGCTCAAGTTAATAGAAAGTACAAGAAAGTCAAATGCCGTGGTTGCAGATACAACATTGAAATATAGACTCGACGTTGAAAATGCAAAGCCAGAAAGCTGAATCGAAACTACGGATCAAGAGAGAAGTAAAAACATGTAGATACTATTTCTCTATGCACCTGCTACTAAATTCGATTCTCTGCGATTCGATTTTACTATCACGCCGTCTTACTCACTAAGAATAATTCATTCTCGACATTTTTTATCTTTTCTCAATCTCAATCACCAAACTATTGTCTATATAGAATCCAATTACTAACTCAGATTTACATTTAACTAAATCATTTAATATTTTACAAAAAATTCTTTCTCTTTGAATAAATAAATAACATTAAAGTGTTTTTTATGAAGAAATAAAAATTCAAAAAATTAATAAATATTCCACTATTCGAAGATATTATTTATAAAAAGAAGAAGTGCGAATAACAGAGAAGTGTGTGAATAAAATACTATTACTAATGGTCAGAATTGTAAAGGATATCTTTTTCAATCACAAAACATAAAGAAGTGTATTTATGAAAAAATAAAAAATTGTTATAAAAGCTACAATACTGGCGTTAATAAAATACATCTTGACATATTTCTTTAAAAGTAAAAGCACTTTTAGTTTAACAGAAAGAAAATTTCGTTATCTAACTTAATATTGACACTAGCGTTTGAATTTAACGTCAACGATGGAAAACGGGAGAATACGTAAATAAAAAATTTAAATAAATACAGCAAAGCTGATCCTACTTTGCAAAAGAAAAGTGTTGAAAATAAGTTTGTACAAAAAAAATTAGGAAATAAAAAACGAGTAAAATAAAACACCGGTATGGAGCGAAAACTACTACAACATGTCTTGCAGCTTCCGGCAATGTGGCGAGACTCCAACTTTGCAATCAAGGCGTAAGTATATCTCGCGTAGTTTCACGCTCAACAAGAAAAGAAGGCCAGAGTATGGATGTAAAGGACAAAGAAAAGAAGAAAAAAAAAAACAAGTGTTGGTGAACGAAAAAACTACTGAGAGTTTAAAGGATCAAAAACTCTTTTTGATACCTCAGCTAAAAGTCATACAACTTCACTAAGTACATGGCTAACTTGCAGCAATTATTTCGCACAATAAAGATTTATAACAATTTTCCTATTTTATGAAATAATAAGAATTAATTAGCAGTGATTTTTGTTGAACATGAGCTCAAATTAAAATGGTTCACATGATATGTATTATAACATAAATAATTAATATTCTCCATGAAAATCAATTCTACTAGAGATATTTAATTAAAATGTAAATATTGATTTTGAACGTAACTATAAATACAGTAAATTCCATCTATAGGAATTCGAACTATCCACTTAACATCCTTTTAGGCAAAAATCAATCTACTATTCTATTCATGGCCATTATTTTAAATGAAATTTTTAAAATTAGCCTTGAAATTTATTAACCCATTAAAAATGAATAATTTAAAAACTTCAATACCAACACACTGCCAAAATATTTCATCAATAATTATAACAATAATAACTGATTGAAATACCCATTACTCTTATCAAGTATTTAGCTTTATTGATTTTTAATCAACCAATAAATCTGACCGAATAATTATGCATTCAAAACGAAATGAATGAAAATTAATTTGAAAACAATTTTCATTTCCAAAAAAGGATATATATATTTCGGTTTACCAATGATCCTTTTGTGCATTAGAAATGATGTGTTATGTTCAAAGATACAAGTTTATTTCTAATACCAACTGTAATCTGTGTAAGAGTTGACGAGCAGGGTAGATTGGAGCATAAGTTACTGACGATTCATCTGCACTATCTACTACCTGTTCCCCACCATGTTCAATTGATGTTTCAGTGAATAATATATATCCAAGTTTACATAGCTGCTTGGGTACTTTGTATTTCTAATGGAACGAATGTTCACAAACAAGTAATTTGTAATACATGGAAGCTCATGAAAAGTTTTTGAATAACACTGAGCCTTTTCTAGACGCAGAATCTATAAATGAACACTGACACATGTATTTATATCTAGTACACATGTTACAGATTAATAAATCATTCACTGTAGCACTAATAATTACACTCTTGATTGAATTTTAATTAATGACGTTCTGTAGTTCGATTACATTATGGCAAATTAATATTTCATTTGCATTATTAATTAATAGTATTATTTCAAATTTATTTCTACAATGCTTAACGATATCCATCAGCCCAACGATTTATTATCAAGTTCTATTTAAACAGAATAGATATCTCTAATTCTCATAAATCCACTGGAATTATTCAAATCTGCAATGAAAATTTTTTATTAGTTTAACCATTGAAAATAAAAGAAGATTTTTTTTATTTGCTCTGAAATAAACAATGAATAAGTATTTTTGTAAATATTTGGTGTCAAAAGTGAGTATTTTCACGACAACTACACCTTCCAGTACAATTTTATTGGCCCATAGAGAGAAAGAGAGAGAGAGAGAGAGAAGTAGAACTGCAGAAAAAAAGAATAAGAGAAAAAAGAATATATATAAAAGACTACTCAAGGATAAAATGGTGGAGTAAGTAAATAGAAATGATCCTATCGTGTCGCTGTTGATTTAAAAAAAATTGGCCGGAATCCAACAGTTTGTAAAGATTTACAGAGGATGTTTTTTTGCTCAAGAAAATGTCACCTTATATATATTTCTATGTCAACAATTTTTCGTAATGAATTATTATTGCAAATAAAGAACAAATAATGAATGTAATTTTTTTTCGAGAAAACTAACATTATAAATTTGAAACTTTATAATTGCTGCTTATTATTTTACAGTTCAAATATTATATTGTTACATATTTCTTCTAATTATTTTAAAAAATTCCAATAATTATGTATGTGCCGGTAATAAAAAAATTGAAAATAATTATTTAATCATATGATGACTGTATAAAGTGACTTCTAGACTTTGCACAAAATATGGAGCATCCAATTTATACAGTGTAAATATATCTGGCATTTAGGCAATTTATTTTATTTAAATATATGTAAAATCATGGAAAATACTCTTCATTCTGAGTATGTTTTTTACTCTTTTCAGTATTCGTCAGTAAGTAAATAAAATGAAAACTCACTGAAAATTATGATTAAATATCTTCAACAAATATAAAGTAAACAATAAATGTATATTATACTTTCATGAGTGAACTTTTATTGTGATAGTTTTCATCACTTGAAGTTAAGTCCAAATTTGTTTTTAAAATTTGTCCTACTAATGAAATAACGAAGAATATTTATACTTTCAAATTCATGAAATGACAACTGTACACAAAAAACAGAGCAGAATAAAATATTAATTTCAATACAAGTACCCTGTTTTTTGACAAACAAATTGTTGCCATATTGAAATAGTAACTTGCATGGTGACTCAACATCAAACATACAATTTTCGTGTACTTTTTCACGTACCATTTGTTATAATACAGAAAAAAAACAATTAACATTCTACCGTTTTATAGTTGAAAAAAGTAGAATAATACAACCCTGTCGTTGTAAAATTTATAATTTTTCTCTGAATAAATTAAAACACAGAATTAAAAAAAAAAATATTTGTTGGTTTAAAAAAATACTTTAGTGACAATTGGTGCTTAAAAGAGAAACATTCCATTTTATAGAAAATATTTGTAACTTTATAAAGTTTGTCATTTATTGTCAGATAAAAGTAGAACTTTCGTTGTTCACAATAAAGGGAAAGCTTTCTATAAGCTGAAAAAAACTGATAAAAAAATGTTCACAATAGATGAAAAAAATAACGTGAGAAGTCAATAAGCCTTTTAAAGTACAACTATCAAACACATTCCTAGATGATTTGTGACAAGTTAAATATAAAAATAAATAATCAGTGACAATTGAATTAAATATATTTCCCTAAAACATTCACATATTTTTAATTATCTGACTTATTAAACGACAAAGCTTTTGCAACTCAAACTTTTTTTTTAAATTATTTATTTCTATTGGTTGGAATGTTAAAGTGAGAATTCCGAAATGAAACTATTTTATTTTTAATGTTCTTTATGTATTACTAAGTCATCATCCAAAGCTGTGAGTTGAATCTTTGGAAACCTGATTCAACAATAGTTGACAGTCAATGTGGCACTCTTATTCAGTGACAAGAAGTGAAAAGTGATAAATCTTAGGAGTGAACGAGTCTTCCTCCTTGCTTGAAGCGTTTTGGTCGGGTTACCTTGCGACTTTGCTAAGAAGAGACGAGAAAACAGGATAAGTCTCGTTGAGGTAGAAAGAGGGTGAAAGAGGAGAAGGAGGGTGACCTCTCGTGGCGACGAAATATTACCTTGTTCCCACGAAGAAGGATATCCCCGAATAATTTCGTAATGTACGAGTTGGCGCTCACCCTGGGAGTTTCCGGACATTATACTACTTTATGTGCAAGACACAATATTCATACAAAAGACCGAGATGAAAGAAGTAACGACACGTTCATTATTCATTTTATACTCAATTTTTTTCATTTCGAAACTCTTTTCCTTAAATCATCTCTCAACATTTCATCATTCTCTTCAAGTAATCAATCAGATTCTATTAAATCTGTTCCAATAAAAAAATTAGATCCAATTATTTTCTCTTTTTCTATTTGAATTAACTTGTCCTCGTTACTTGTGAAATATTTTTTTTCTTTTCTGAAATACCAATGTAATTACTAGTGTGTTGTTGAGAATTTAATAACAGTGTTGACTCATTTTTTCCCAGTTATTACATTATTGATTTGATATTAAAAAATCACAGAAAAAAAAAATTACATTAAATCGGGATATTGAAAAAGTTGTTAAAGTAGAGCAACTAGTAAATATTTTATCAAATCAAACTACATTGCTCTAGTGTTAAACGATATCTCTTTTATGATGATAAAATAATTCATGTAGATTAAAGAGAAATTTTTATACACAGTTTGCATAAAATATTTCCAATTATAATTATAATACCTAGAGTTAGAATATATCAATTTTTAATTTGTAAACTAATTAAATATCTACCACACTATTTAAATGATATCATTTGTATAATTACTGATAATTTAATTACTTTGTATACAAGTAATTAAATGAAATTATTTCGAATTTGTTAGTCGATCGAAAAAATAAATATTATTTATAAATTAAATTGTCTTGTGTCATAATTAAAAAAACTTTAATGTGAATTCCTTTTTAAAAAACTGTCAAGAGAAAATACTTTTTTTCACAATAAGCTGCTTCTCTTTACGCTGATTAATTGAACGTTGAAAAATTTCAGACTATTAAAATGGTTGACCGAGTGTAGTGAAATTTGCATAGAATTTTTTTTTAAGAGTAAAAACTCCACTATCTGAAATGAAATTTCAAGAATTGAACTTTTATAGTTGAAATCCTGTCTGATTTTATTTCCAATCGCATTGAATGCATACATTATCAATCTTCATATATGTAAAATTTTTCCAGTTATTTAAAATATTAGTCTTAAAATTCAATATTGCTGAAAGTTCAATTCTGTTATAAACTCACATGAACAACAAATGTAATTTCTCAACTGCCAATTGTCGAATGGTTTCCGTACGTTGTTTGTGTTTCTCGAAACTTATCGTGCGCATACGTGTAATATGATGTTGCTGTTTATACTCAAAATCATGTTTCACTATTTCAAAATGTCTAACTAACTTTCATTCAATTTTCATCAACATTAATTTTTCATCAATCCACAGAACCATTTTTTACCGAATAAAAAAAATATTATCAACTACTTACATTAATTATCAATGAAAATCCTCTATAACTAATTCAAAACTTTGTCAAGTTTCTTAGCATTCAATTAACCACTACAGTCACGACAGGAAGTCACTTATTAACATAATTAAATAACAATTAATAAACTCTCATAATTAAAAACTATCCACAAAATAATAAAATAACAATATTTCAATTGTTTCTTTGATTCAATATTTTTAATTTCTAACAAATAATTTAATATTTAAATATTCTGTTAACTATTAATATTGATGTTTATAAATTTTAATAAACACACAATAAACAAGTTTGACAGAAAGAACATGGAAATGTGTGCGCGCCGAGAACCGGGCGGTGACTGAATGAATCGAGCTTTTCCTTCTACCTACTTGCCATCATCCCCCCTTCTATCTTCCCTTCCATTCTACTTCTGCAAAAAATTTACGAATTGAAACTTCTGGAGGAACTTGTTATCTATGATAGCTATGATAAAAATAAAGCAATATTTACTCGATGAATTCACTGAAATATCATTAGCCATACTTCACTAAGATTTTTTCCCACTGTCTGACCTTGTAAAGAGACTTTCTACTATCTGCGTTTGTCCTTCAGCGCTCGCGCAAGCATTCACTGTATGAGCTTGCAAGTGCCACGCCTCTGATTCTCTTATTTCTATATGTAAACTCATTTTATTTTTGCAATAATGTATTGCTCTCATGGATAAAAAAGCAAGATGAAAAAAAAAAATCATTATTGTGAATAAATTCTGATTACAAAGCTTTCTGAAGCTTATTATCAACAAACTCTATTTGTTCAGTACAAAAATAAATTAAATACATGGATTATTTTAAATACCAGAAAAAGCATTTTAATTCAACAGTTTTAAAATGAAATATTCAAAAAATATGTTGGATTAATAATGATAAATTATAATAGTTTTGTTCTTTCTATGATATCGTCATTGACAAATATTAATAATTTGAAAAAAATTATAATAGAACCATGATATGTAAATATAAAAAATAATTTTATGTTGCAAGGAATTCGATATTAAAATAAATTGAAAAAAAAAGGTTTACGACAAAAGATAACGGCTGAAATAAATCTTTTATTAAAAATATTTAATAAAAAATTTTTCCTCCTGAAGAAAAAACAATTTTTTGTCGCTGATAAGAGAAAGAATGCATTTTAGATTTCAGAAATACGTAATTACGAGCTCATGTGGATTTAATGTAGTTAACTATGCCCTTCTAAAAGAGTTTTAGAATTCCGTTGCGCATGTGCCAGACCACACAATAGACAATTAATTCATGCTATTCAACAGAAAGATTCCACGTGAGGCCCTGAATTCTATTTCGAAGACTACAAAGACCTGAATGCCTCCAACGATGCGTCGAGTTGTCTAAGCATTTAGAAATCAATTCTAAGGATCCTTTTACATAAAACATTCACTAATCATTCTATAATTATTTCAAGCATACTTAAAATGCGTAATGATTAAATTAACATGAGAGAAGCAATCATTCTCACTCTGATCCTCAGAAGCTTACTTGAATGAATAAAAAATATGTTTACTTACGTATTGAGTTATCAACATGAAGTAGCCCCATGAGACCAAAATGAAACTCGTGGCCAATGTAATAAATGCTTTCTTCTGTTTTATTCTTTTCTACCTATTCGCTGCTACTTCATATACTCTAACTGCAGTAAATCACTGTCGAAATCCACTTCTCCACTGCGGCAAAATTTCTACGTCCTCGAGTCATTAAATTGTCGATCATTCTTTGAACGTTTTGTTTTCAAACTTCCAACGACCACTGAAATATATTGACATTTTTTTAAATTTATTGTTGTTTGATAAAAAAAAGAATAAAATATTACGTTACGAAAGTCAGGAAATTGATCAAACAATGAACATTAAAATTTTACAAAGAAATCCAAGAAAAATATATTTTAAAGTTCATTTATACTATCACCTAGTTGAATAAATGCACCTTTTTAATAAGAATATGAGTAAAGAGAAGCTATAAATTTCAAGACTTTTAGTTTTAATTTTCCCTCGAATAATCATTGAAAGTATAAATTAAAATTCCAACTGCTTTTTTGTCACCCAATTTTATCAAAAATCAAAATTATTTATGAACTGACAAATTTAATTCTGCTAAAATATTGAAGCTGATAATTCTATAAATCAATTGCAGAGGTTTTCCCACAAGCCAAATTTTATTCAAACATGTTGGGCCGAATTGATTTACATTAAATAAACTGATAATTTAATCGAAATGGGAAAATTTTCAATCAATAAAATAAAAATTACCTCAAAATTGAAAAAGAAATATTTCCAAATTTTTATACAATTTTCAACAACTAAATTTGAATAATATTCAAAAAGAATGAATATTAAATAATCATCTCTTTAACTTTGCAAAAGAAAAAAGGGGAAAAATTAATTACAGCTTCCATAATTTTGGAAACTTGAAGTAATTTTGCGGTTCATATCAGTGTCAAGAAGGTTTCAAGTTTCAGAAGAAAGCAAGTAGACGGTAAAGAATCAGACAAAGAAGTTGTAAGCAAAGTTAAGTACATGAATAGAACAAGAGTACTTGAAAGTAGACAAAAGGGTTATATGATGCTATTGAAGTACCACAGGTTGCCATCTAAAATTCTTTCTTTAATCTACACAATGTTTTAAATTTCATATATTACTAACACATACAGTTTTATTCACTTGCCTTATTTTTTTTCCAACAAAAAATCATTTCCATTTCTGACGGTATAAACACAAGTACATTCCTCAACCCATTCTCCACCATCTGTAAAATAACCAATGTTATGAGTATATATATATATATATATATATATGTATATATATGTATTAAAAAAGGATTGGTACAAAAAAGCTTTCCATGTTCCTAACACTCAGATATTGAGAAGACTCTAGAGACTATATAGATAGAATTGATGATCATCATTTCAGAAAAACTTCTCAAAACTCACATACAACGTGATGGCAACAAGAGTTATCGTAAAGGTTAAAAAAAAATCGAAGATGAGAAGGATAAAGTTCGATTTCTTTACAATGTATAACCCCTCAGAAAGCGTGAGCAATATCCAAAATCGTATTCCCTCACTCTGAAATTGCGCAATATATACGTTGGAGTCTTAGCTCTCCCAAAGACTCTAACTTATATATTCTTCAGTACTTTCAAGTCTGCACTTCACACGTGTCTTACATTTTAAAAGAAAGCTTCTTTGCAATTTCTCAACTTTTACGTTGCAAATAAGAAGAAAAACAAAAAATCCGAATTTTGAGACGCATGAAAAAATTTTAACAATAAAAAAAAATGATAGGTAAATTTTTTAAAAGTGATAGATTGAATTGAATATTTTAAATTGAAATATCTGCAGTTAAGGTTGATGGTAAAATATAAACAATAAATACAGCTACTGATGAAATATAAAATAAATTTAAATTAGCATATGAGAATTTAAATTTAAAAAACTAAAGTGATAAATTCACTGTATTAGCTATGTTGTAATTTACTTAATAATGATGTTTATTATTTTCAGTGAAAAAATGAATGATAGACTCCCAGGACATTTTTGAATGATGAATTCAAAAAGAAAAACAGAAAGTATTCAGAAAATACTGTAAAAATTTTTCCCAAGATATTTTGTTATCTTAAAATAATTTTTATTGATTGCTTGTTGAATAAAAAGTGGAAACGTAGATAACGTAAAGAATTTCAAGTTCTTACCTTAAAATATCGAGCAATATACCTCTGAGCATTTTCAAGCTATTCCCAAGAACCTGTCCATTTCCTTCACTACTTTGAAGTCTCTACTTTACATTTATTATACACTCCACATTTTTATTCGAATTATTTTTATTTTAAAAAACCATCTTGCCAAAAAATTAATGAAAAATGACAGTTAATCAACGTTGAAAGTAATATCTTTAGAAGCAGTGATAAATTTATAATAAAACTTCAGAGGAAACTAACTTTATAAAATAAATATGATAATAACAGTAATAACGAATCGTAAAGGCGATGAAATGATGAATATTGATGAAGACTGTTGAGATTGAGTAGCATACATACTCTAGTTATGATATACATGTGGTGTTGAACCTAACTATCGAAACCACAGTATAGATACCAAAGCATATGAATATTGAAGATAATCGACAAACTGATCAAGATGCAACGCGACTGTAACTCAAGTGGCACTAGAAAAAATGGCACGCAATCTCTTTGGTAAAATCAAGCAACTAAGGCATAAATTTTAATTCCAATTTCTCATATGCATCTTTTCAAGTATAGTAAGTACTTCAAGTTACTATTTTTAAATTTTCTTCAGCATACACAGAGACAAAACGATGAAGATTTTAGCTGTAAAAATGTCAAGAATGAAGTAAACTTTTATCACAAGAATCCTAAATTTTACTTTGACACACAAGAATGTTCAACACGAGTATTCTACATTTTATTATGCATTTCAAGTAAAGATTCTCTACCTGATTTCTTTATTCTTACCAAATTCTGCAATAGTAAGTATAAAACACCTCTGATAAATTCATTTCCATCCATAAATAGATCGATATTTCTTCTAAAATAAATTAATTACAGGATACTACCTTGGTATGGTAGTAATATTTAAAGGAAGTGAACAATCTTTCAATGGAGAAACTGAACAAAAGTACTTAACGTACACACAATAGCATTGATAACTAAGAAATTAATTGTGGATGAAAGTACATGAAATTACATAATGAAATTTCGGAAATTCCTGAAAGTCTTTGACATTGTTAAAACAGCTTTCTACTCAAATTCAGAAGCATACCATTCTCTTTAGATAAATAATTGATAAGATTTACCTAACATGTTCTAAGTTATTACGTAGAACAATCAATGTTTAACCAATAATTCTCATTACACGGAAGCTTCAGGATCTTGAGGGAGAGAAATCCCTACAATCGGATTACTTGATGCCGTAATCCGAATTTAGGATAGCAGCTGTTGTAGACTAGCCGGAACGTTCAACAGCAATGTGGAGAGGAGCAGAGAGACTGCATTAAAGGTGTCACGTGCAATCGCAAACGTTTATCACCCTTCATTTTCAACTACGAACCATGAAATACCTTTGACCCAAACTTCTAGCTAATTTATACCCGCCTGTTCGTTGCCTTTTCACTATTTACTATTGTAAGCAAACAGCTGAAGATATTCATCCATATGACGTTACTAAGCAAGCCTTTCAAAGTACATACATAACTATTGAGTTTGCTAATTAGTGTAAGTAATATCATCTAATTAACGACTAAACTTGAAGAAAAATAACCATCAATTGGGCTGAGGGAAAATTATTAAAACTATTGAAGAAAATTATAGTGAATTATGTAGTTAAAATATTATCAAGATATTTCTCGAGGATTGAGTTTGCCAATTCAAACGGTTGAATTGCTGGTCTTGAGCTGAGAGAAATTGTAGGTGAATTTGCATAATTGCTGGCGACGATTTTACTAAAGCTTACCCAAAGCTTTCTCTCTCTTTCTCGTTCACTCTTGTTCGCTCTGTTTAATCTTAGTTGAATTGAGAGTTTGGAATATTGTGTGAAAATTGACGGGATGCACTCCTGAGAATGGACTAGTGATTCTCGGTGTCTGACCACTGCTCGACTCCTTCCACTTGTAGCGTATCCCTGAAAATCATTAAGTCTGACATCATACATTTCTCAACAGTGTTGTGATTACGTTAATATAAATAGTTACATTTGACTTCATCTAGAATTGTAATAATTAACCATTTTTATTTAAATGTTTCTTAATTGAAAAATTAATCAACGTTAATTTGTACTCATAAGTATGCATGTAGTGTTGTTGAAGAAATGAAACCATTAGCATAATATTAATTGAAAAGACAAAATAAAATTACAAATGTCTTAATGTTAGGAAATATTTCCTACATTGTGATGAAACAAAAATTCATAATTTATTGACCTTAATCTCAATAATAACTTATCAGCTAGATACTTTACATTGATGCCTAAGATCAAAATAGCTACTGCACAAGTATATTTTATCTTGTCAGAAAAAAATAAATTCAACCAAAAAACTGTCAAGAAAAACGTAAGTAGAATAACAAAGAACAAATATCGAAATAAAAAATAAGATTTAAAAAAAAACCAATTCCTTGACGTGATAGATATCGTCGTATTTTATAATGTAACATTACTAGGTCAGACGCTATATACAGACGAGCGCAGGAAGAACAAGAAGTAACTCTAATTATACCATCCGGTATCGTACTAAAGATTTCATTCGTGAATTTTTAATTAACTTTTAAAAAAAAATCATCAATCTTGTTCGAAAAATTGAACAGTAAATGTACGAGATGGATAAATGAATGCAAACAGCATTAATTATAAATTATTGATCATATTTTTAGTGAAAAAAGATGGTTATTTTCAACATCACATAATAGCCATAGACAGGCTATGTGTAAATACCTGAATATAATGGGTGTTGCATATAAAATATTTGATGTGACAACAAAATTTTTTTTTTTATATGTGATTATTAAGCATCAAAAAATTTGATTAACAGATAATTGATTTGGAAAAAAAAAAAAAAATTTTTGAGGTTGATTCAATAAAGCTTTTACATATACTTCAATATTGAATGTGCACTTATTGAAACAATTAAATTTTAATTAAAAAATTTTAATCGACCTACCAAGCTAAAAAAATCCGAGGACCTAACTAATAGTTTGATAGGAAAAGTGTATTACAAAAAATCAGTTTTTCAATAACTACTTTTGTATTAATTATTTTTCATAACAATCACTTTTAACCTAAATTTTTTTAGTGTTTTTATTGAATTACGTTAAAGTTTATTTATATAATTGAAATTTTCATCACTATGAATATTTACCTCTACAAAATATACAATAACTCTTGGAAATTCTTAAATTTCATGAAGAAATATTCAGACAAATATTTAGATACTCAAAATGTATGAAGAATCAGTATTCAAATCAATTCAACTTTGTATTATATTACATACAAACTGAAAACAATCAAAAAAAATTTTATTCCAACTTACCATTTCTAAAATCATTTAATTTGATATAATTAATTGTTCAATTTATTGTTATTACAATCATGAGGTGTTAATTAAAAGATGATGATGTTTTTCAAAACTACAAACATCCAGTAATGGCTGCATTGTTTCTTTTTTAATCTTCGACTCTTGATTTTTAATGGTCGGTTTATCTATTCCATCTCAAGTAATTGCGACGCAAAAAACTTTTTCCGCATACAATCAAAGTAGATTACATGTGATTGGCTAAAAACCACTAACCGCATGGGCTGTGATTCGTCAGCGAGATGCTCTTTTGCGCCATCTGGACTGCTTATGCCGTAATGTTTATCTAGGGAATTTCACTCTAATCTGGCTAATTATTTGTTATTTTTTTTTTTGGTGTTCTCATTTTGCTTTTGGAGATATCACCAAAACCAAGTGAAGTGGGAATGATCCGAACATCGAATACAGAACATTCTCTTGGAAATTCAGACCTTTTAAGGCGATTTAGGTCGAGGAAGACGGAGAAAAATTATCGGTTGGAGTTAAAACTCAGTAACCATGGTTCGTGTGATCAAGCAAGAGACTTATGATGAAGTTGTCAAAGAGAATATCGAAGAATTTGCCATGTCGCCTGAAGAAGCTATTAAAGATGCCATCAGACAATTTGAAGCACAAGTAAGTTTAAAAATAAATAAATGATCAATTACACAACAATTGGTCATTGTCTTGTTTATTTTTATAACAATCTTTTGTTCATTTAAAACTTAATATAAATTTTATTTGATGTTTTTCCTTCAGGGTGTTGATCTCTCTAATATAATTAAAGATCTTGTGATTTCTGACAATTCAAATGTGATACTTACTTGCCTGGAAAAAATAAATACTGCCACAAAAGACAACAATTTTGAAGATGTTACAAAAATACTTGAAGAATTAAAGACTGAATTAGATAAGGATATTGCCCGAAGACTTTATGCTGGAAAGAACAATGGATACTCCATTCTATTGAATTTAATAAAAGAGACTAAAAATGATGTCAACATTCTTAAACCTGCTCTAAAAACAATGACTGCGTTAATGACCGGTCATCCAGATTTGCTCAATGACGAAGGAATAAAACTTCAAATACAGTAAGTCGATAAATTAAAATTCTAATACGTTCTATTTCAATGATAACATATGAATCACCATGTATTTATAATTTTCAGAATCTTAGATGAACAGTCAGATACTTCTACAATTCAACTTCTTCTGAAATGGATCAAAGAATGTTGTATAAAACATGAAATCAACCGACAAAATATTTTTGAAGCTGAAATATTAAAAAGGCTTACAGCTTTGCTTACGAAAAAAAATATCACTGGACCCGAATTAAAAGCAGTTTGTAGTGTTATTCGATCATTAGTTTTAGATGATGATCTAAGACATGAGTATGGTAAAGCTCATGAACATGCAACTCAAATAGCTCGAGCTTCACTTGGTATATTAACCAACCTTTTATCAAGTAAATAATGTTAATTTAAACTAAATCTTAATATTTTTCAAGTAATATATTCCATACATTTACAAGATATTTTTTTAGAGTTTACAGATGATAATACTGTCATTGGTGATCTGATGTTTACTCTTGCCACTCTGGTAGTCAGAAACGAATTTTGTGAGGAAGTAGAAGATGCAGGTGGACTGACATTTATCTTGGATGTGATGATAAATCATCCAGACGCTGAAAAGCTCAACTGGCAAGCATTAAAATTACTCAGTAGTCTTGCAGGCAATGACAAAGTAAAAGCACACATCGTAACGTGTGGAAGTGCTCCTCTCATTATATCAGCTATCAGTAGATTTAAGAGCTCAGAGAGTGTTGTAACAGCTGGCTTTGCATGTATATCAGCGTTAACTTTAAGAAGCTCTTCGAATTCTGGAGTTTTCTTTGACTGTGGAGCGCCAGTAGTTATGATAGATGCAATGAAACAATTCCCAAAAAGTCAAAATATTATTCGTACAGCTGCACGAGCTATTCGCAATATGACTGTGAAAAATAAAGCAGAAGCGCGGGAATTTGTAGCATATGGAGTTGAATCCATACTAACTGATGCAATTAAAAATCATGGAGCTGCTGTTGAAGCTGAAGTTAAAGCAGCGTTAAGAGATTTAGGATTAAAAGTAGATTTAAAAGAGTGTTGGACGGGAAAAGGTATTGCTTTAACCAATTAACTAATTAATAATTATGTGATGATTAACCAGATAATGCTTTTTATTATGGCAAATATATATTTTCAAAGAATATTGAAAAAATTGAGAAAATAAAAAAAAAATTATACAAAAGTATCTCATGCACAATCACATTTATTTGTTTTTTAACTATTTGTACGGAAATTTTATCTTTTGTCTATACAATAAAATAATTCATTACTTACAGAGCGCTATATCTATATCTTGATTATTTTAAGCGTTTCATCGTGAAAAAATACTTTTAAATATTTTACAAAAAAATTTTACTACTCAATATTGTCTTCAGACTTTTTTTTCACACTTTTTGAACAACAAAATTTTTATTGTAGTTGATTAAGACAACCACAACAAGA
Organism: Chelonus insularis; assembly: GCF_013357705.1. Lineage (NCBI taxonomy): Eukaryota > Metazoa > Arthropoda > Insecta > Hymenoptera > Braconidae > Chelonus > Chelonus insularis. Next base: position 1,421,479 of record NW_023276783.1, on the reverse strand, counting down.
GTGTTTATAGTATTTTATTCGACATAATCCAGCTTTAACTACCAATCCACAATTTGGATATTTGTCTACACAGTCATTATTAATATGTACTTCTGAAAAATTCAAAAAAAATATATTAACATTTTTTAATAATGAAGAAAGTAGTTTTATTTAATACATATCTACTTACTTTTCGATAATTTTTGAGGTGACATAACACTCTTACTGCATGGTTTAATATTGCATGGCCTCTTAAGCTCAGGCTTATTTTTTTCATCGCACAATGATGATTCCAAGCCTTGATGAAGACACCGAACAACTCGTTCTTGCGTGCCACCACCACAGGAAGCCGTACACTGCGGAAAAGAGTTGATTATATTATAAAGACAAGTAGCAAAGGGAAAATACTTAAAGTAATATTCCGAAAATTACCATGTTCCAATCGGATGTGAACCACTCAGGTGGGCACGCAGGCATGCGGCAGTTCTGCTCTGCAGGCGGCCTCGATGAAGTGCAATTACTTTCGGAAAGAATCTTTGATTCACCGGACGAGTAACCGATGCAAATTACCTCTCGACGGGCTGTGCCTTCACCGCACATAACAGAACACTGGAAATTTTATTCAATTACTTTTCTTATCCTGAAAGTGGATGATAAGTAATGTTAATGCTTACAGGAGACCACGGTCCAGTGAACCATCTGGGAGTACAATTTCTAGTTGAATTCACTGGACACCGCTTCTCCGATGCTGGTCTCTTCAAAGGATCGCAAAATAATTCGTTACCATCGCTGCAGGCTACTTTTCTCGTTTCCAATTCATGGTCGCATTTTGTCGAACACTACAAGAAATAATTTATAGCTCAAGGAAAGTCTGTATAATTTTCATAGCAAGAACTTCAATACATATTTATCGAGACATTGAAAAAATTCCTCCAAGAGTCATCAAACAACGACCAAGGTTGTTTAATTAAGATATTCTCTTTTACATATATTTACTTTAAAAGAAAACGATGCACTTAACGACGATATTTACTGAACAATGTTTTATTATGAAACCAAAGTACTCGAATACGACATCATAGACAGGAAAGGGCTAGGTGAAGCTACCATGTGACGTTATAGCATCACCATTTAAATTTTTCTGGGAAAAACATCAAGTCTGCGAAAAAAAGAATTTTTACCTCAGAAGACCACTCAGTGTACAACCAGATAGATTCACCGTGCTGAGGAGAACATGGAGTTTCACAAGATTCTTCAGCTACTGGTCTGGTAGCTTCTGAACATTCTTCAGCTTTACAAGTGATTGTCCGATTCTTAAAGCCTTTACCACAACTTGAAGAACACTGAAATAAATATCCTATGAGCATCATTAACTTTCAATTGACATAAAAATTTTTCTCTCGTAGGCGAATTCATAAATACTTACTGGACTCCATGGACCAACCTCCCATGTGTCGATAAGAATATATTGAGTGTTAGTTTCTCTTGATTCATTGACACTTGAACATGGTGGACCTGTACATACTCCGACAGTACTTAAATCCGGTGGCTGTGAGCATGCACCTGCTGCTACTCGTATAGTTAATTTCGAATTTAAATCTTGAACACATTCAAGACGTCGAGTTTTAACGCCAGAGCCACAAGTTACCGAGCATTCAGACCAAGCATCAGCTCTCCAACGGGGAGGACAAGAATGATCATTACATTGAAGAGGTGGCGGTGTTGGAGGCTTTTCGACTTTTCTACATCTCCGATCTGGTACTGGATTATCTTTATCTTCTCTCACACATTTTATGATGGTACTTTGAACACCTGAAATGGTTTATGATAGATGAATTATTATCATTTATTAATACTACAAATTTTTTTTCAAATATAAATAAATATTACCTCCTCCACAAGTCTTTGAACATGGCGAAAGACCCACAACTTTCCAAGAAAATTTTCTCTTCTTCTTTTTTAATTTCTTCACTTTAGGTTCTGATAGATTAACATTTGGTGCGTCACCAGCCATCACAGTAGTTGGAGAAAATTTTACTTCTTCTTTTTTAGGTTTAAGAAGCTCCTCATCTATGTGATTTCTTGATAAATCGATTTGCGGTCGTCTTATGGACCTGGTAAAATTATTTAAATAATTAAAAAAAGAAATTTGGATAAATTAAAAATTATTCAATGACATGATTATCAAATAATATTAATATTTAAATCAGGTTAATTACATTTCTACTTGTGAATGATGATCAGGTATCTCATTTGCATAAAGTGGTGGAGCAAGAATTGCATTATCGTCAGTAATTTCTGGCGCTGGTAGCATATATTTATATAAAATTCCAGGATTCATTTCATGATACCAAATTTCCAAGTTTACTGACTCAGTTAGTGGACCTGTTGCCGTTATACTTTCCATCCTATTCCTATCACCTCTCTGATAAGTTACAATACTTCCTGCAGCCTTGTAAATCCCACTAGGGCTCACTGACCATGGCCCATTGAGAATATAACTTCCATTTTCGGCTTTCAGAGCTATAATTAGATATTGAGTTAATGAACGATATATGCTTAGTAATTATCGACACTATAAACTGATACTGAGCTCATGCTGTTGAAATTATTCAACTCGTCCTTTATAAAAATCTCATTTTAATTATCTTATATTCCAATAAACATATCACTCGACAAGCAAATGAAAATGATAATAAATGGTATAATTACCTAAATAATTACTACTATGGCGTAATTCTGAAATATTTAATGACATAGCCCCCCGCGGAATCGTGGTGATTGGCTGATGACCTTTGGGTAAAATTGGTTCCATAAAAATACCCTCAAAGAGTTTGCAGCCTCTCCCCTGCCCTCCGCAAACACCACAGGTATCTCTGACAGCACCGGAACCAATGACTCCATCACATCCAACTGACTAATAAATAAAATGTCTTTTTAACACATTCCTGTATTCTTTTTACTCATATTTCCTCGGTCCAGATGTTTAAAGTTATTTAAAAGGCTTAAAAAGTTCCTCATTCTCAGAATATATAACAGCTTAGTTTTCAATTTTCTACACCAATTTATTTTTGTTTCGGCTCAATCATCGAACGAAAATTAGATTGAAAGCAACTCTAAGAATTGGATAATTTTTCCAAATTTTAATTTAATTAAAAATCATGAGAAAAAATGTAATAACAAAAAATATATTTATAGAATTAAATTTAAGTTTTTTCAAGCTATCTAGTGAACGATGTCGATTTTGTATCGTTTATCTTGATAGAAGTCAGAAGAAAAAAATAAGCTACTAGTTATACCCTGCATTGTCCAGCGACGCAAAGCCATTGTTCAGTACGATCTACAGACAGTCCCATACTCTTTCCACGTAAATTCGGACCATCACATGGTGTTCCATCGACCACTGCTGGCTCTAAAGTTGCGTAGAATCGTTCACCTACCGCTCGACAGTTCAATGCACAAGGATTTGGTGCTGTAAATTAAAAGATAAACGTATTTCAGTATTGGATTCCATTAATCATTGAATCATTATTAAAATTTTTTCATCAATGATCTACCATTAAGAAAAGGTACCCAGGCATGATTTTCTCCCTTGTAAAGTCTGTCATTATATTTTGCACATTGTTGTGCTCGAAAGTCTTCAGAAAAATCTGGACACTCCTAGAAAAAAATCATAATAATTTAATGATTGAGCAAGTGATAAAAAAATGAATTTCATACACTTAAAACCAGATTCTTTACTGGTATAAAATATTTTTAAGAAAATGTTTTTACCTGCGTATTACAAATGTGGTATCTTTTATAAGTACCAATACACACTGGTTTTAGACTAGTAGTAGAGTTTCCTTCTTTTATTACACTCCTTTTCCTTACAGTATTACTGGAAAAAAGATCACTTATTATAACTACAAAGTGTAAAATATAGTTTTAAAATCATGGTGTTGTTCAAGCAAGATCGTTCCAGTCAAGGAGGAAACAGGCGTAACATCGAATTAACGACGACGCCATGAATTCCGTTACAAAAACAAAACTCTAGAGTGTAAAAGAGATGCTAGAGAAGCACTTGTCGATATAGCCAAGAGAAGCAATCGCCCGCATATAATGCCCTAGTAGGTACCAATCTCGATATGCCGCTGGAGATGTAAAAAAAATGAAAGAACATTGGCGCCTCTGTCATTAAAGCCAACACGATGTTTTTTATATATTTTTTTTTGCCTACACTTACTGCAAAATCTACTTACACTAATGTATCTGCAAAGAGTTCGACACAACAAGTGTATCATTTTCAAATTGCAATGAGGTAACGGTTTCAAATAATTCATCACTTGTCATCGCTTGTAGGACTATGTGACGTCACTAGAAAACCTGCCCTGTTGGTAATAAGGCCAAAGGTAACTCGCGAACAAAAAGTTATCTGCAATATTGATTTGCATATTGACACTGGGTGTCGTTACTAATGATCTTCCTGATGACTCATCAATGCGGTAGGAACGACTAAAAAATCGAGAATATTCTTTCATTTGTGAACGTAAAGTCCTGTATAATGGACATCAGATATAACCGATGGTGTTTATATAGAAGTACCGGTTGTGTTATGTCGATTAATTAAATAGAGAATTAAATTATAAAGTGTTGTGTAAAAGAAGAGCTTCAGTGTTTTTACTGCTTGAGATAAGAGATTTCCTGTTGATGAGTGATATCGGTTGAAATCTCGGTAGCTGGATTTTTGTCCTAATGAGAGACTTGCTCAAATGTAGGCTTCATATTACATCGAACGATAAACATAAATTAAGACTACCATAAGATTTTACTTAGATTTGAGCAAGATGATCATTAAAACAAAAATTATCCGATTAAGAGAGAAAATGGCGTCATCTAAGAACTTCAATCAGGTGAGATGTAGGAAGATTGACAGTAAGAGATATCATTTATTGACTAAAATAAAACAATAACAACAAAAGAGTTGATTATAGAGGACTCTAATTGTATAATCTTTTTCTTATGGTCACCACGTGAATGTTTTATTTGATCAGCTGATTCATTTGTGCGCATTTTTCTATTGTTTCTTCATGCTAACAATGAATGATTACGGAGTTAGATCCCATCAGTGATATAAAAACATACGAACAATTTGTTTAGATTAAGGGATTTATTCATTATTAAAATTAAATTGATACTTTTTAAGTAATATGAAGGATTTTAAACCAACACCTGTCAGCTCAAAAATCCAACTCTCCTAGCATGGTATTTAGCTACGATATACTTTTTTATGTTTATCTTAAAATCCTATACTTTGTATTACATATTTTCTCTTTTGCTATTTTATCGATGCCGTTCATTAAAAAGTTATATTATATAATAAATAAAATTTTTTCTCACCGAAGAACACATTGCCTGGCTTGAGACTGGACTCCAGTGCCACAAGATCTCGAACATTCACTCCAAGAGCTCCAAGAACCCCAGCTTCCTCTTACACGATTATCTCTTCCAAATCCATACTGGCTTCTTTCCTGTAGCATGTGGTAAACCTATAAAATTTGAGTATTCATATTTATGGAGTAATAATGCTTTGAGTGGAATGAAAAAAAATAATAAATCATTCAAAAAATTTTCTTCATTTTTACTTTACAACTAAGTTGACAGACTATAAAGATTTAAATAAATGGCATTTGTTTTTCTTTTATGGTAATAAAAAGATTTAAATAAAGATATAAAAAGTATTCTATTTGTATGTAAATTTGAGATTCAAAGATTAATAATTTTCATATAAAAATTTTACTACATTATATTTCTTTATTACTTGGACATATAATAATATTTTTGTAAGAAAGATTTCTTTATTTTACTTTCACTAGCAATTTTAGGAGACAAGTACTTACATATGAAAATGGTATATGGAAGATTTAAAAGTATTATATCATCTGATAAAGTAATAATTAAACTGTAATGTGAATGATTTGTTATTATTGAAAGACAATAAAACAAATCGTTACCTCAATTGGATACTTTTCTGGGACATACGAGTGCACAAATGACATAGTAGAGAATATAATCAATAGCAGAATGCATCTGGAACAAATATTAATTTATGACTTTATTAATTTCAGTCTATAAGACCAAGATGCAACTAATGTAAATATGAAGTGACGCAAACTGTGCCAGTAAGCACTAATAATGTTACACTTGTTACGTCTTCTTGGAAAGTTTAATTAATCATTACTATTCGTTATACATCTCTTATATATTCTTTTTTAAGAGATGATGAACCGCATACTGATTAAAAAGACGTATCTCTATTTAAACTATCGTATTTCTTATATACTGTTCCAATTTTCATCACTAAAGTAGATATAGATGCAACTTCCTTCGCGATAACTTGTAAAAAAAAATTCATGTCATTTTTATTGAATTCTATTACCTATTATTTTACTCCAACTGTCATTTTATTTATGTCATCAGCACATCACATTACCATGGTACTCTGCAATACAACTTCATCGAAAGGAAAAGCATATATAATAACATGTAGCTATAAAGTTGGAAAAATAAAATCAATAAACTACCGGAAGCTTTCAATGATATTACACCAAAAAAAATATCAATTTCTTGGCATTGCAACGATTACCAAGTACAAGAGTATCATTATTTAGTCGTCAAAGCAGTAATAGACAAGTGGAAATGAAGAATGTCTGACGATTGATAAGTGAAGAACATCAATTACATGATTGAAATAAAATTTTAAAAATAGATTCTTTATTTAAAAAAAAAAGATCTCTGCAAACTTGGTGTAAAAATATTTCAACACAATAAATAAAGAGAATAGTAAATACTATTGATAAAAATAAATTTGTGAAAAAAAAGATAAAACAAAGAAAATATTTCTAAAAGTGATAGAGAAGGTCAATTGAAATTCCCTTGACCTCGTCTAGTTAAGACTTCCATCAAACAAAGTTAAGTGGTCATTAGCTTGATACTTGAAAGAGTGATAATGAGATTAATTAATAACAACAAGTAAACCAATGACTTTTGCTCATTCATTTGATACTATCGTGATACTCGTTTCTATTACGTTAAAATTAAAAATCTTTTCTAGCTTGAATAAAAATGAGAGTTTAATAATTTGTAAATACATGAGTCATTATTAGAATTAATCAGGTGAACAGACGACGAATTTTCTATTGATCTCCCGTAGTGATTCTAAATCTCAAAGAGACATTTTTATTCCTCTTATTTTTTCTTTGTATCCAATTCAACGATTAAATTATAACCTTTAACTCTTTCTCAATACCATGATATTCACATTTAATATCTTCACCATCAATCAAACTTAAGAATTTAACATTTTACAATAAACCATAACCATTATAATAATAATAAAGAAAAATAAAAATTCGCATAATCAACGTCCTCCCTCTCACTGGGGGGTCAAATCGTTCATCCCTGAGTATTTTCTTCCCTTTTTTTTTTAACTTCACACGTCACCTGATCTGCCTCAGTATCTCCATATATAATACTGCTCCATTCATAATTTAATTTCTGTATCTTAAGCCTCTTAATTAGATTTTAAAGCATCATATTAAAAAAAAATATATGATAGTAATTAATTTAAAACAATATTCAATTATTTATGAGAAAACAAATCATTTGAGTAAAATAAAATTATTTTTATTTTTTAAATCTTTTCAGAAAAAAATTGACATAAATGATTGTATAATTCGTGAATATTTAAATAACTTTTGTCAAATTACTTCAACGCGTCACCTGATCTTTATTCACTACTTTTGCGTATACTTTTCGCAGTATGTGGACCATGATATAAACCCTCAGTCTTCAAACTGAATTTACCAAATCCTGAGCTATTGGATTTCGTATTAAAGGGTGGTCTTCGATCAACTCGTGCGTGTAACTAATAAGACTAAGTATTTTTACTTTTATTTTCAATGTTTTATTTTACTTCTTCATACATATACATTCTCATGTAAGTTAGTTGGTGCTTTGGTGATGTTTTTTATTTACTTTTTCCTCATTTAAAATTTTTTCCAGAATATCAAGGCCAGTAGAGTACATGCGTGATCGACAATCACCCGACAATTGACGTCTTTATCTTGTCTTTATTAAGAAGCATGTTCTCAAGTTAGTGAGATGAATTAACGCTCCTGGGATTTACTTTACATGGCCTTTGGTTATAATCTTGCTTATGGATATTTTTAATCATTTCTTAAGGTATCTGATGCAATCACGTTTCATAATTTAACGCCCTCGATAAGAATCTTATGTTCAAAGCCCACCCTAGAAGACATTAATTTTTCTTCTGTTCATTTTATATTTTATTTATTCTTATAGTACTTCTTCAGCTTTTTCTCCATCTTCATCATTTCCTGAGGCAAAATGACTTGTCACTAGTCGATCAGCGTAACTAAGAAGGCGAAGAAAGAAAATAAAAGAAGAATATGAAGAAGAAGAAGAAGAAGAGCCAAGTGGCAGATGGCGGCATGTAACATTGAAAAAGATACACAGGAGTTACATTTCATTCACGCTTGCCATCAAATTCGCGATGAGGCAAAAATCCAGAGTTGATGTCATGTTAAATTTTTGCCTGATGAATCTGGCACGTGGTTTCTTCTTCCTTATTATACATATGTTCTATCTCAACTTGTCTTGCTCATATTCCTATAAGGATGTATACACCACAAAGACCCTTGTTGTTCCATCTCCAATCACTAAACTTAAGACCTCCTAAGGCTGTAACGAGCAAATGTTGCTCTTAGTCTGACAAAAAATTTCACATGTCTTTTTGTTATGTACCATTCAATAAATTAAGGTAACTCTTCCGTATGAGTTGGACAAAAAAAGTCATCAAATAAATCTTTATATGATCCTTTGACTGATTTTACTACAAAAAAAAACTTACTGGTTGTTTGAAGGTCATAAATAAAAATAAGGAAGTATCATTGACAACAAATGACTGAACAATGAGTATAAACGATTGACTATAACAATAGATAAAAAAGGAATTTTTTTTGCCATTGAAAGTAAATGGTTTAAACTAAAGTTGATTACATATACATGAATACTGATGCTCCAGAATCTCTGAAGCTTAATAAAATTCTTTCCAAGTGTATATTTAATCTCGAAGAACATTATCCCATAATTATCACAAGTCATTAAGTAATTGCTGGAGCTGGAATATCGATTAATCGTTCAAGCGTGCAAGAGTGTCATCAACCATTAGCATCTAGCTGTAGAAATATCTGTAAATATGTGATAGCCGTAGTATTTATCATTAAAAATGAGCTTTTTATTATAAGAAAATACCATTTTTAACATTCTTTAGAAACATTAGGTAATAGAGTGTATATATATATGTATACCTAACTTTGATAAGAATGATAATTTGTACAAAAAGTTGAAAAGAAAATAGAATAAAAACAGTGTGATTTATGACTCGTATTATTGGAGTTGGAATTTTTAATCAAGACCATTTTAGTCTGGTAATTAAGTTTGGATAATTATTTAGATGATTACAAGTTATGAAATATTTGTCGTTTGGAGATCTTTTAGGTTTGAAATGGAAAATATGGCCTCAATGCACTTTAAGACTACAAACAATATTCCCCTCTTAGATCTTGCTGCATCATAAATTAAGCGATAAGACGGCGGCGCCTTCTTAGACTTGACTCTGGTGTTATCCGAAAGACGGAGAAAGAGATATAATATCATTTAGCATTGCGACAAGCTTCCTCATTCGTGTTTTACATGTGTCCTCTCGCCAGTCAATGAGCTCTATGTGTATTTCATCCAACTGTATCTTGCTAATGTGTACTGAACAAAAAAGAAACGCCCATGAAGTGCTGTTGCATGTCATGACCAATTCCATCTTGTTGATAGTTAACTAAACTAGTCACACTAACTAGTTAGTTATTTTTTTAGTTGCTCTTTTTATTCTTATACTTGTTGCCAAGAAAATTGATACAAGGATTTACATATGTTAATTTTTGTTAATTGTCATCATCTCATTTGTGTTCTATGAACATAAAGTATCTCTTATACATGTGAGAGAAGCTTACAGAGGCATAACGAGCTCATTCGTTCATCGGTTCATCGAACACGTGTAATTGCGTGGCGCTCCAAGCCTCTCAGGAGCTTCAATACACTTTCGCACTGAAATTAAGTGTTCTTTAACGCTTATTTGTTCATTCAAACATTCCCATTTGACTTTAAATGTTCGAATTTCTAAAGCTCTATTCACAGGAAAAATTCATTCATGATCACCACAATGCTTGAAAAAAATTCTTTGTCTTCATTATCAACTATTTAGTGATTCTTCTGCTATTTATTTGTTCAACTGGGAAAAAAATTAATTAACATAAAATACTCCGATTAAATACCTTGACATTTTTTCTTAATCCTGAAAGGAATTCTTCAAGAATCTCTAGAAATATGTGGAATCATAATTTCTACATTTAATAATAGGAATCTAATCGACGATTTTATTCACTGGAGACATACTTCTATTAAGATTTTATTATATACTCAATGTTATGAATTCAAATTATAACAAGCAACTAGTGATATTTATAGATGACCATTAATTGATATTCTGATGGAAAATTTTTTCGATTAAGCTACATCTTGATAGTAATTAATACCTAATTATGGCATAAAAATAATCGGATAATCATCATTATTCATAGTGAAGAACTTGCCAAAAACACGTACGTCCGTTTACTCAGTTCTTAATATGAATGATGTCTCTACTTCATGTGATTTTAAATGCCTTTCATTACGTTATGCTCGTCACACCCCACGTGCACAACATTATCCAGCCAGTCTATTGTCGAAATTTTATTTTCTCCTTTTATGATTGCAGTAGCTGGAGAATGAAGAGAAAACTTAATGTTCAGTTCTGAGAAAGACAATCTGGTAACCATATATATATATACATATATATAGAAGTTGAATTAAAACCGACATACTTGAAAAAAATATTTATCAAACAAATGAGATAAAATAGCACGATTAAACATTTGCGTGGGGCTTTCATGAATGCAAATAATTACAGGTTCGAAGACTTACTTTGGATCTCCAACAAGCAGGCTACCTCTCAGATGGTAGCATGGCATGTCAGATCACATGTCTACCTTCTTAACTTGACTATGTTATCTCTTAAAAAATTCTCCAACTCACTGAAAATAAAATTAAAAATGCCTTGAGGTACCTACTCATGGAATCAAAAGGAACCAATACGTATATATAATATTGATGGGCGACTTTCGTCGCGTTACAAAGTCTTTTTTAAGCACAAAGTACCTGATCGAATATCCAACGGTTAACCAGTAATATGAGCCATCATCCAAGTAGCTTTATGTCTTGTTATCGCATACTTTGTATTTATTATTCATTCGGAAGCGGATTTCGTTGTTCTGACTTGGCCCTTGGGCTACTCTAACTCTTTTAACTCCTGTCAATTGGTATGCACAACAATATCTATCAGGGATATAAATACAAGTGACCCACGGCCGTGGTCACTTACAAGACTGCTAAACTGATAATTTCAGAATAATTGCATATTATTATAACCAAGAAGATAAACTTCTTACTTTATTATATTTTACTCAATACTTGGCCATACTTGATCATACCTTTTTTTTACTATTTATTTCTTAAACTGTGTATTTAATTCTAGATTTAAACTTGACATTTGTTTTACAGGAAGAAGAAAAAATGTTAAAGAGTTGTTTTCAATTCTTTCTGATAGCTTTGATGCATGATGATGAATCAATAAGACAATGATGCTATTGGTTTCCTAGATAATTTTTCATTTTCATTGGAATCAAATGCTGTTGTGCTACTTGATAATTATTAATCTAAATTTTTTGTTGTATTAAACTTCATTGAAAGCAACTACAAGTCTTGGATAAACAGCTAAATTTATAAAACTATGACTACATGAGTAAGATAAATGAAGCTGTTAGGCATGTATTTCTACCACTGAATGTTCGGCACGCGTCCCAATCAGATTTCTGATAAAGATCTCTATTTCCGTCTTCTTGTCTATACATCAAAAACCAGCTTGCTTTTTTATGAATATTAAATATTACTTATTTTCATCTTCATAATGATGAAAATTTCTTAAATATTATGAATGTGAAAATACTATTCACAATTCAACTATTAATAGATGAAATGTGTTATCATGAATGTTTTTATAGAAAGATTAAAATCCACAAACAATTCGTCAAGTTTGAAAATAGCTAACCAGATATCCCCCAAAGAAACGGAAATTCCTACTACATAATTGAGCATTTCCATGAGAATAAATTTAGTGGTTTATTAATTCAGTAAAAGACACAAACAATTCAAAATTAGTAAATGTTGTTCCTTGAAAATTTATTAAGGAAAGAGAGGAAGAGACGCTGTTTCACATCATACGCACGACTGCACGTCGAGGCCAATCTCATCATTGTCGTTGTCATTTTTTCTTTCTCTCTCTCTATCTCACATTCTCTGTCTATCTCCAAGCTCATTTTCATCTTTTTCTTCATCGTCGTCATCATGATCATCATCATCCAGCGTCCGAAGCGAACAATACGATTAATAAATGGGAATGACCACGCCCTTGTGACCCACAAAGAAACTGCGGTGAGACATCAACCATCGTTGATAATCAAAGACAATATTATGATTATTGCTCATAATCATATCTGAATTGTTGAACACTTTTAAAACTTCCTTGCCATCATCATCATCCTCAGTAATTATTTATCTATTAATATTACATACTAATTCTTTCAATAACTTATTACTTCATCAAACATTGCCAAAAAAAAACTCTAGCATTCATCAAGTATTCTGATTTAGCAGCATAGTGATTTTTTTGTTGCTGATGAAATAACATGACTTACAATTAAAAATAATTCAGAGAATATGACAGTAAATATGTAAATACAAATTGTTCTCGTTAATGTCAAGAAAATTCTTGATTTACTAGTTAAAGAACGAGGTTTAAACTTGACACTGAGTAAACTTGTACACACGAGACTTCATTGTGTGTTACATCGTTTTGCAAGAAGGCCACACGCATATGTACTCCGGTCGAGTGCGTTTGCACGCAAGCATGCACAATGAGCATGAGAAGAGACAGAAGCAAATTATTAGAATGTTATGTTTATTGTGCAATGCTTGAATTCTTTAGATACCAAAATAAGAAATGGAGGAGAGTCGTGACATAAGATCTTAATGATAGATATTACTTATTATCTGTTCAATTAGTGAATCATTAATGTATAGTGACAAATTGATTTTCCACACACTATTTAATAGCTTGAAGAGATTTTAAAAATTAATAAAACCATTTGAAAATTGAATGATCAATTAATAAATAGATCTAGGAGTTTCAATTGATGACTCTAAGTATAGGCGCCGTTCATTCACTTACATGCGGTATTTAACGTGAAACCTTGACAGCTTATGCAGGCGTCAAGATGCTGATATAACGTCGTAGAACATATATATCAAGAGTATTCCATCAGCGTACTATAAAAGATAAACTCTCTTCATGCGTTCCTCATTCTTTCTTTCTTATTTTTTTTTTTCTTCTCTTATAAATTTTTTTTTCTGCTTTCAGTACACCCGCAGTCACGCCCTAGAGTAAAAAGAGAACAAGAGGATATACGTCGGCAACCCTTTGGAGAGATCATCATGCTTCTTTTCCTTTTCCTCCTAGGTCTTGGCATTTGTATCACGGGATCAAAGCAGGATGTAAAGACAACGCTTATTTGCTGAATTTAATCTCTGGTAATGTTAAGATTTTAAACAAGATATTTCTGTTTCCGATTGTATTTTAAATGTCTGTAGAAATATTCTGCTCAATAATCCCCAGATAATACACCTGGATAATACCACTTTTAAACAAGTGGTATTATTTGAACTCTAGAAACTAGAAGTTTTAATTCTTTAAAATGTTAATTTTGAAGCGATGATGTTGGAAAAAATGATGATGCTGATGATAGACATGGTTGAAGATGCTATTAAATATTGAATAATGATATAGAAAAAAGCTCAAATGTTGGTAGATAAAAAATTGGGCAAAATCAAAAAGTTGATGTATTTTACAAGACACTCCATCTGGTCAATGGATTTTATTTCTCAGGGTAAAAAATCCAACAACGCCTACTTGGCCTAGTACTTCATTGTTAGTGTTAAATTACGCATTGGTCAAAGTGGTAAATTGGTAGGTTCTTTCTTAAGAAAGAGACTAAAGGCGCCAATGACCGATCATGATCATCATTACTGTTGTTGATGATGGAGCTTCAGTAAAATCTCCACCCTCTCTTTCATCGACCTTCTATACGAGGCGTGAAAAAAAGGTGAAGAAAGAACAAGAGATCATCTTTGTGTAAAAAAAAAAATGATCGGTTACAATTACTCGCTAATGGTGTTAAGTTTCCCGAGAAATTCGAATCGCAAGATCAAGATATTTGATGTGAAATTCTAAAAATCTTAAATTCTTATATTAATTAAAAATAAAATAAACAAAAGTAGATAATGATATTGAAATTTTTTTGAAGAATAAAGTTGAAAAAGCCACAATTGTATCAAGTAAGTGTATCGATTACAAAGAAACCTCAAGCTTTCTCAATGGTCTCTCAACTTATCTGTGGGCACTGTACCGTTTTAATTCTTGAATCATTGTTTCTATAATTTTTTAATAACAATCAACCGTTATTAATCTATTTTGCAACGGTAGAATAAATCAGTAATCAAATAAATCAACGTAATGCATACAACATCCGGTTAAGAATAATCGCATAATGTTATTTCTCTTCACTAATATTTGATGTTTAGTAATTAATAATTTCATAAACTTCCATTCAAACTGCTAAAGAATGTATTTAAGATAAATATGTAAACTATGACAATATTTATTCAACAATCTAATTGAAAATTATTTGATCAATTCAGGAAACAATTAATTGCTTCAAATAATTGATATTACTTGAATAAAATATTTTTCAAAGTAATGTAATAATTCATTGTGATAAAATAATGAAATATTTTATTGATATAAGGTACTATTTTGCTCAGTGTATTTGGATATTTTATCATAAAATATAACTGTGATCACAAGAGGCAATATTTATGTTGTAAAAATTAGGTCGAGTGTAATCAAGATAAGTGAATTTTCCCCTCATGATTTTTCTTTTATTTATATTTATTTAAATTTAATGACTCTTTTACTTGGCTAAATGAAGGCAAACGTGTGGACATTTAAATAGAAAATAGCTGATGAAATGACATATTCCCATAAAGATTGAAAATAATTAGTATGGATATTTTTGTATTTTTTCTAAATGAACATCAAGAGTGACAAGTAACCGATAAAGTCTCCAAGATTAAATTTACATTTTAAATGTATATAATTGATAAATCGTTGATAGTTGAAGTATTTAGCAATTTAATGTAAAAGCTTGTGCTGACCGTCAGTGAGAGTAAACTGAATAAAGTTGATCCTCATAACGAGTGGAAGGCTTGTATCGCGATATCGCTAAACGTGAGGTCCTCGTTGGGTGATTGACGAGACATGGAGCGATTACAGTAACGAAGCAATCGAAGCCTCGTTGCCGTTCTGAGAGGCGTAACTTCTAATCACCGGTGGTGAAAAAATGACGCGGAGGCGAGTCTCAGTAACTAAGAGAGGCCAATAAGGCAAAGTATTTCTCTCGACTTCTCTTTCAAGGTACAGCCACCGGCGTAGATTCATCAACGCCACCACCAACGAGTTGGCTTTATCCACGCTATCGCCAACGTTTCATTATCTATCTCAACCACTTATCCTCTTTCATGTGCTTCATACATTTTATTCACTACAGAAAATCATTTCCCCTATATCTCATCAATTACTTTTTTGTCAAAAGCCTTTTACATCATTCAAAATAGTTTAATTGCCAATAAATCATCAAACTTTAATTAATCACTACCATCAGCATAATTTGTTTTCATCTATCAGCAAGTTATTATTTCGATTAATTTCTCCATACATTCTTTTTTCAAATTATTTTCATGAAAATTTTATTCCAAGTTTCACTGATTATTTTTATTATTAACTCAACTCTTACTGATAATAATACACCACTTATGCTTGATATTATTATCAAGATAACTAAGTAAACATTTAATTCAATTATTCGACCTACTAATCAAATATCATTTTTTATTCTTCGTAATTTTCTTTTATCTGTTAACAAAAGGAAATAAAACAAAAAAGTTTTATCATTTTTGACATAATAAATAAAAAATGAAATAATAAGAGAAAATGTGGAGTTAAAGTAGTGAGTAAAATTGAATCTCACGTGGAAAGATTCTAATACTGTAAACTCGTGCGTTCAAGAGAATCTTAGACTAGAGATCCATCGATTCAACGAGTCACGCGAGCAAGACGCTCTATTATATGGCTTATCTCTCGCACGAGTTGCTTCTATTTTTTCTACCTTTTTCGGGATAATATCTCTTAAACGATTGATTCGTCTTTTGTTACGTATAATTACTATGAAAAATCAAGGCGTGTTCTTTTAATTGGCACGATAAAATTTTTAATTGAATTTTATTCCTTTAATAAGCTCAACAACCGAGCAAATTAATTTCATATTTAATAGATGAATTTAGATAAATAGTAAATTAATTATATAAAAAGCCAAGTGTTTTCTCTACACTCACCTCAAACCACTGATTCTGAATTTATACTGAGGTATACCACAATGTGACTTCCGGCTAGTCGATCTAGCACTGTGGTTTTCTTGGTGACTTGGTGATAAATTGTCCTGTGAATCCTGCGTACAATCCATGGCTATACGTCTCACTTTATAATGACTATCAAGAGTGTCCTGTGAAAGAATAAACATGTAAAAATTGGTATCCAACGTTCAACTCTTTGAAAAGAATATCTTAGATGCTGCATAAAATTACACATTTTATTTTTTATTCCAACTCACATCTCTTTAATCAATTTATCTAACTGTTTATTTCAACTTGATCCAATTTAACATTTAGTTTTTGTGCTTTTATTATTTATTAATAATATTAATTAATCAATTCCTTAGATTATTAATCACTCAAAGAAGATTGGAAATTTTCTTTATCAATTTATTATTATTGGAGTACAGGAATGAATTCTAAAATATTTTACTATTTAAATTCCTTTTTATTGTGATTATTATTAGGATATCCGGTTATTCAATTTATCAGTGTTATTACGATTTTATTTATAGAATAGATTAAATGATTATTTTCATGGGCAATAACATTAACCTGTTTCAATGATTTGATATTGTAATGAATATTAGACTTACCTAGAAAACATTTCATCTTTCACTTCATCCGTTGATTAACTTTTAGTCGCATGAATGAAAAATAATTTAATTACTTCACATTTATCACTTGACCACACTGATTGTAACTATTTATATAATTAATATATTGTGATGATTGTAGGAAATTGAGACGATGGTGGTTTCTATTTCACGTTTGAGGCGAGGATGATTGAGAAAAATGAGCCATAAAGTGGAACACACGATGGTCATATCAACAAAACACACTTGTTTGTTATAATAATAAACAAAGTAATAACAAAAAATAGACTTATGTGTCGACAAGAGAGAAATCGCGAGTGACACGGAGACGAGAAAGCAGTAATTCAATTATTTATTTCCTCGTTCACGTGTACAATTATTTCGTTTGTTAACTTATGACATTTTTTGTTGATAAATTCATTCTCAAGTTGATTATTATCAATCCTGAGTCTGATTAATTAATAATTCATCTGTTCATTTCAACCAATTAAATTCCAACTTTTCTTTCATTTTTCAACTTCACTTTCTACTACATTTTCTGCTAAAACTGGAATATTTTCCACATAAATTTGATATAAATATATTTGACACGAAGATGAGTTTATAATTGTTTTGAAGGTGTGTTCAAATGTTGGACAAATAATAAAAATGTTTGTTTGTAATCGATTGGACGGCACGTGCAAGACCAGAAACTGGAGGATGAAGCACGCACGCGAGTGCTGGAGTAAAGAATCGTGAATCAAGAGAGAGGCGCGTTCGACGATCCGTCCTCTAAGGCTACCGCAACAAGAATGATAGTAGTTAGGCGTGGGAGATGCCGGCCAATATATAGAGACCTCAGTTAGGACGGTCAAAGCCAGGGAGGTGGTGCCTTCTCGCCTCTTTTATTCCCCAACTCATCTAAATTTCGAAATATATCTGCTAATAATATACATTCATTATGCCAAATACATCTGGTCTTTCAATACATTTTCTAAATGACAGAAAAATTCTTTCTTTATCTTCTATCAATTCCATTACAACAGCGAAAAATACTTTGCCACTTTTTTTTTTTTTTGTTTAATTTATTCAATCTAGATGCAATTAAGTGTCATTTGCATTTCAATGCATCTTTATTTTGTAAATTAAAAAGTTTTAATTGAAAATATTTGTGCACTTGTTTTTAATTATATTCAGGAAGGAGGACAAACATTTAAATTTTAGGAAGAAAAAAAAAAAAAGAATATTTGTAAGAGTTACAGTGACTACTAATTTTCCCTGATAAAAATGTACAAATGTCAGAAATTTTTTTATTTTGTTTACAGATTATATATTAAAATAATTCTTTATTAATATTAAAATTCCCAAACTTAAGTGGACCTTTGCATTTACAAGTGGAATCATTAATTAATTTGTTAGCTAATGTATAATATCAATGTGAAGAAATTTTTAAAGCAAAATCAAGCTGGAATTCTATCTGCAAATATTTACTACATGTAATTATTACAGTTTTATGTACAAAATGACAAATTACGAAACTTATCTTTATATTTGATTAATACTCCTCTGGGAGAAATTGAAATAGTTGTGTCTACCACAACATGTTATCATTCTGCTGAAAAGCACCAACTTCAACCTGGATCAGCTAAAAATTTTTTTAAACATCAACATATATCATTTCAACTCATTAAAAAATTTATAAAGTTTTAATTAAAAATATTTACCTTTACACGTTTAATTATTTAATAAAACATTTAAATAATTTGGTAGTTAAAATGGATTCAAACATAAAGACACAACTAATAGTTATAGAATTAATAACTTGGTATTTGATCTACTAATGATTAATGAACTTAATTGATAATCAATTAATTAAAATGATGATGAAGATTAAAAAATAATAATTTTAAGAATAAAAAAGATGACTTTAAAAAATATATAATCTCTATGACTGGACTCCTGTCGTCCTTGTATATCGTTGGTGAGATTGATCGCAGCATATAACATTTGATCGATTATTTATTCCCTTTAAGAATTTTCTCGCGATCTCGATCTTTACGACTCTTTATTTTAATCCTCAATATCGCTCTCACATTTATATTACATTATACCAAGCTCTGGTACACTAGTATATATCCATATAGTTGAGACGAAAAATGCGGTAGACTTGCCTTCTGAGCACGTTTTCCATTGCTTGTCGACAGTTTTATGGCATGTATACGCGCTTCTATATACTTCTACATCGTCCACTCAGTAACATAAATTACGTGACGAATTTCAGACTTTTTAACTATTCATTAAATTAAAAATAGTTTCAGATAATTGACTAACAATAATTCTATTGTTGTACCAACTTAGATAATGCTGTAAAGAATTTTTTTTCTCTCTTATTTTCTCTAGAAGATTGCAAGAAGTTTTCATTAACTCTTTACTGCATAAATTCTTTCATCAGTTTTATAATTTTATATACGTATAATATATATTAAATTATAAAATTCTTCCATTAATTATTATCAATTTATAATTATAATAATAATGGACATGCTTATGCTGAATCACATTAGTCTTAACATATTTAATCTTTTAATGAACTATAAGAAACAAAAAACTTCAAAAGTCATGTATTTGCTGGAACTTCAATGACTTTCTTCCTCATTGATAGGATTGGCACTGGAAGTCAAAGAGCTTATATAAATGTACAAAAGAAAAAGTATTTATGCAAATAAATTAATTTTTTTATCTAAAAAGGAGAATCAATAGTTGGAGATCTTGATCATGTTTTTATCTTGCTGATCAGTGTAAAAAAATTGGCGAATCGAGAGCAATAAAATCAATTTAAAAGTGTGACAAAACATAATAAAGACTGGGACCACACACATATTAACATTATTAATAACTAAATACATAGCTATGTAAATATGTAGACAAATAATAATGAAGTGAGATTTTGATTAGATTTAAATTATACTACTGTCTATGATATATACTACTAGAGAATGAATTTAATTGATTTACGAGTCCAAATGATAGTCATGAATTAATTGTCATTCAACTGCACACCCTTTACTACATAATTGAGTTTCATTTCTCCAATGTCATCAACAGTAGTAATGATTTTTTAAATCAAGATCAATTTTTCAGATCCAACGAAGAAAGTTTGAATGAAAAGGAATCAAGAGCATGAATCGCAGCAAATGTGATGCTTCTCTTAATTGACTGGAGTGAAAGACTTTAATTAAATTCGTCCAAGTTGAAAAGGATCCAAAAATGTAGTCAATTTGAGTGGCATATGATAAAAAAATAAAAAAGTAGTTGAATATATCTGACCGGATGGGCGAGGATCCACACGCGGCCTCGCGCTCGTTCGTGCACCCGGTATATCCTCAACTGTCACTTGACAGGCCACGGATGTGCCTTTTCCGTTGTAAGAGCTAGTATATGCCGCACCCAACCTATAGAAATGCCCTGGCTCGATCGACGCCCTTCGATTGACGCGTCAATATAAATCGCGATCAGATATTGTAATTCAAAAATTTCTTCTCCTGCCTGCTCATAACTATTCTCTCACTTCACTGGTGCGGTTAATTTGAAACACCCAATATCCTCATCATCATTTTTCTCCACATGTTTTATACAAGTATATAATAACATTAATAACTCGACAGATTTGTCAGTTTAATCATATGCTCCAAGACCATAAGAAGAAACTTACAAGCATGATTTGTCGAAAAAAGAGTTGAAAATTTTTCTAAATCTCTACAAAAGACAACATCTATGCTTTTAATACTTAAGTTGAGAAGGATTTAAAGGAACATCCGTCGTCAAATGTGTCATGAAGCTTACAAAAAGTTGTTAGACATTCTCATACTTTTAGTCTTTCAAATAAAATGTGATTTGTCAAAGCCTGGAGAAAACTTTATCGACAATAGATTTGTGATTTCCTCTGATTTGTGGTTGCTCGTCAAAGAGCTATTTCGAGCTTTGTATTTATCCCTTTTATTCACTGAGACTTTATTCAATCACCAAGATCTTTCACCCTTTCATTGTTGGACCATTAATGAAAAGGGACTACTCACATATGACACATCACAAATGTACTTTAATCGTTATCTTACCTTCATATCTCTTTTGTTTGATATTTAATCAATTTTCATCTATTCTGCTATCATATAGAGATCATTTTTCCTTTGAAATTTAACTAAAGATCAGTTAAAAAAATCCAGCTTGAGTAGAAAAAAAAAAATTTAGTGACTCTAGGAAATAAAGTTATCTAGCTGCTTGGTTAAAAATTGAATAGACTTTAATTAATTTTCTTCGAAATGCTTAATATTTTCCAATTAATGGAGTAAACACTTTTAAAAAAAAACAGAGTTCTTTTGAACTCTTTTGGAATTTTATCTTCTGGGTAAAATTTAATGTGCTATATTATAATTTTTCTTTGAAAAGGATCAATAAATCAGAGAAAAGCTAATAAATACTCTATAAATGGTCAGTTATCCTATGATAAATTACATTAAAAGGTTCAATTTTAAAATAGCATTTTTATAAGTACTCACAATTGAACTAACATTAATAAATTTTTTTTATTTATTTTTAAAATTTAACTTATGACATATGGTGATTCTTGAAATAAAAATACAAGTAGATTTTACATGATAATATTACTTGACAAATAGTTTGAAGTAGAGTGTTCTCAATATGTGGGTACGAATGAAGTGGACTTAATTATGTAAATTACACGATACGACTACACAATCTGTGAGAATTAATAAAATTTATTATTAATCGTCGGCGCCTGCTGTTTGATCAATCGTTGCGCCTATCATTGCAATTCTCCAGTGCAAGTTGTACCGAGAAATAACGTGGTAATACGATTTGTCGGTCATCGTCTTCTTCGTCATACGTTGCAAAGAGAGAGTATGACGTTTGTTCGTTCCACGTATCGTTTGCATTAATATTTTTCGCCTTTTTTATCTGGTCAAAAACTTTCTATTACTTATTATAAGAACATTTGTAATATTGAACAGAATGTTCATATGACTCTATCAAATTTTAAGTTAAATAACATGTGTGTTAATTGATCAGAGATTAGCAAAATAGCTCAAGTTTTACATTGATTGAAAAATCAATCAAATTGTTATATCAACCTTTCTTCACTACATGTGAACATTATTTTCTTAATCATTACATTTATTCAACTCTTTCGCAATAATTGATCAATTTATTCCATTAACAACATCACATTTTCTGTTAAAAATCATATCAAGTACATTTTAATAACTTTTAAATGTCATTGAATGTGAGAAAAAAATAGTTTTAATTAACATTAAAAAGATATTCTTATCAACTAAATGATTAGTCCAGTATTCACTTATTTTAACCATTGACATGGAGAACATGTTCTTCTATAGATAATTTACTTCTCTGGAGATGAATATTTTCTTTAAGATCAAATCAACTATTTGGATATAATTGAATGATGATGTTTGTTTTTCAAATGTAGTCATTTTAAGAACAATTAGTCTAAACCAGACATTCACTTATTTCTATCAATAGCCAATCATCTTGGTCAAACAAATATATTCATGTATCAATAATGGAGCAAGCAAACAACAAGGCACACGTGAGATCAGCAATAACTGTCGCACGAGCCGTAAACTCACTTAGGCCAATCAATTTCAAGACCTCTTTTCTTGTTTATCCATACTTGTTGCATTGACGTATCCATGTATGAATAATGTACTCATAATCTGTAGTCTTTCCTACAATTTTTTCATTGTAATACTTTGCTCTGACTTCTTCAAAAGTGTCTTGAAGTCTGTCTGGAAAAGACGGCCCCCCATCGATGAGTCAAACAGCAATCCATAAGTCTGTAAGACACGCCCGTAATCGTTGTTATTTTATCGTAAACGGTAATGCACTCTCTTTACTCTTTTTGACTTTTTATTTCTGTAATTTTTTTTTTTTGGCTTGAAGCCACACAAGTTCTACTTAAACATATTATCCCCCGCAGATGTTAGTCCACTTGGTTGCTTCATCCCACCATCTCTTACTCTGTCTTGCCGCTGAATCTTGAAGAAGAATATGCATCAGAGCAATCATTATCGTGCGTCATTACGCAATTGCTGCGGCAAATGAAATGCATCGATGCATCGTCTACACTCGTCGATTAAATTGAGATTTATTGGAAAATATAAGTAACATTTTCGTCATGATTACTTTTGTGCCCTCAAGCTTTCAGTCGTTTTCTTCAATTCACGTATGTTCATATATTCATACATCCACTATTTGTTCTTGGTAATAAACAATTTTACATTTTTTATTCATTGTAATTCTACATAAAGTTAATATACTATAATAATTTTGAATTGATTTCAAAATTTATACTGGAAAAGTTTTAGATTTATATTCATTTATCAACACTCCGATAATATTAATTAATAAATTATAATAATTATTTTTTCGCAAAAATTGTATTTATTTATAATATTAATTATGATGAAGAAATTTACGAAAAATTAAAAAGAACAGTGGGCGTGCGGATGTAGCAGCAAATTAGTGTGACAGTAGAGATAAGGAAATGGTCCTTTCACATGGTTATCAATTCCGGACACGTCAATGTTCATCTCGGCCTTGATTTTAAAACTCTGAGAAAAAAAGAAAACATATCTTAACGGCATTTAAATAAGTTCATATGTAATCTAATATCAAAAAAGCTCAACTGTTATAATTAAATAAACATTCCAGTAACCATGCTAAATAAATTAAATACATACTAAGAACGTGAAAAAAATTCATGTAATTCGATTATTTCTGCATGAAAGTATTGTATAAATATGAATGAAAATTCACTTAATTATAATTCAATAACTGTATCATAATGATAAATATCTAAGTCTTACAACTGTCATAGATGTCCTAGAGAAGGAAATGGATCACGTCTGTTTCACTTACATACACGCATCTGGAAAAAATCAACAGACGTCATCATAAATACATCTATTAGTGATTAAACTAGTCATAAATTCACAAATAACTCTTCAATTCCATTAAAATTCACATAAACCATCTTCAGAATTAACTGTATGTTGGCATACTATATTTTAAGTGTAGATGAATTACATAAATGATCCAATATTGAACATTCTAAATCTACGTGAAGAAAATGCATTCAAGTTGAACCAGGTTGTCGACCGATATACATATAAATGCTTCTTGTATATCTGACTGCAACCATTTACCAAGAACAACCTTTTCGTGATTACCACGCTTGCAATGAACCAGAAGAAATAGTGTTAAAATTATAGTTCATGGCAACTAATTCGATGGTGAAGGCTGCATTTGATTCAAAAATAACAGTCCTTATTTTTTATTCTTCGTACGAACGAGGAAACTATGCATAACGAAATTTGATGTAATTATATACCAAGTCTGATACTAATTAAAGTAATAAGAGCTAAAATAGTTTAATGGTGTCGATTATAGTTTAAATAACAAATTTTTATTATTATAATTAATAATTATTTGTAACGATAATTAAACTCATGAAAGTTATTGTACAAAATTATTGTTGAATAATTCATAGTTAAAATTAATACAAACTTAATTTACATTCTATTCTTTGGTAAATTATCTATATAAATTATATTTTAATATAAAATATATATTTTCTTCTATATTTATAGCATAATTTCTAGAATTATTATACATAATTGTTTTCTAAAAAATCTATCAAATGATTTATTACATTAAATGTCTTGTGAATGTTAGTAATAATTAAAAAAAAAGCCTATGACATTTTAATAAAATAAAATAATACAAACGACTATTTATTTCTTTACGAAATTTCTATACACAATTACACAATTGATGTGTATATACATATTTTTATTTACGAAGGGAGTAAACCCAATGTTTGAAGGCAAATTTGTGCAGCTTCGGCCTTCGCTTGTTTTTTATTGGGACTTGCTACACTTGGTTTATACTCAATTCCATTCACTTTGACCTGAAAGTAATTTTTTAATATTTTTTTAATAATTTTTTTTTTTAATTGCAAAGTAAGGAAAAGAAGGCATTTTATGAGATAGTTTAATTATCGTTATCGTTAGCTTACTCACCTTGAACAAGAAATTCTTCTTATGATCAGGTCCACATTCAAAGCAGAGCTCGTAAATTGGCGCTCCAAACTTCCTCTTTGAGCAGTACTCGCCAAGCAACGAGACGGGATGTTTACCTAGAAGATTGCAAGTATTTATCCATCTCTTGGTAATTGCCAATAAATTATTTTAATCAAATAACACTTTCATTATACCTTCTAACGTTTTTATGGTAGGAACTACCGGTTTTCCTGGAATTTTTCCTGGTCGCGCTCCAATATCTTGATCAGAAATGAGTCCCCTTTTGTCAAGTTTTACTTCCAGTTGTAAAGGTTCTAAAGTGCCTTCTTTATTTTTTCCTAAACCTTCTCCTGGTCGCCATCCCATTTTTTGAAGAAGTGCCATACCCATACCACCACATACTGGTTGTGCTGAAGTTAATTGGTCCTAAATAAAAAAAAATGTATTGTGAACCATTTACTTTGTCATTATCATTTGAACCCATCATGAAAAAAGGGATAGTATTAGAAGCATTATTGTTGCTATTATCATTATTATGATTATTAATAACATTGTTATTACTATAATTGACATTTTGCTTAAATGTTCTTTTGATAATCGTCAGAGAATAACACTCACCAATGATCATTGATTTTAAATGGGACATCAGGCAGCCGATGTTGATTCTTCTTTGTAGTTAAATGCCTGTAACAAACCCTCAGGTGGATATAGACTAGTGCTAAATATCGCAGCTTTCTTTATCATAAGCTGATTCAATATTTTTGTAACCTATTATGATGAGAAGCTGATGATAGTTAGCAAAAATCTCACAGAAGTTGATTGTCCCTGATATATTAATATTTTAAGTAATTATTTGAAAAATACTGAAAGTTTCAAAATTGCTTAGAATGATTTTGAAAATAACAAATGAGACAATGGTACTCCTGTGTCCGCGCAGGCACAGAGTCCACCTCTTTCTCTAAGAAGTGGTCTATGCCTACATCACAATCTTTTTAAAGACTGTACCTGAAAACTTGTTACAAGCTATTTTTTTCGATTTTACAAAACTTTTAAGATTCAAATATGGATCCTTGAATTGATAAATAAAAGGAAATCACCTCAATTTGTTAGAAATTGAGATTTTAAACTTTACCTTACGAGCCCAGGCTTGATAGCCTGCTGTTAATTCAGCTGGTGACAGCACTTTTACACCAGTACTACCAGTAAACTGACCTGGCATTTGTTTACTCTCTGCCCATGTTTTCATCTAAAATAATTAAATTAAAAATAAATAAGTTAATTTTTCACTTATTTTAATCTTTGAATTTATAAATTTGATTAAATTCATTTCTAATTGCCTCATTTTGTGCATGATACATCTCATTTAAAGCTTGAACATCATTTGGATTCTCTCTAAGTTTTCTCATTGCTGCTAACCGCTGAGAAACAATCGTACCAATATCAACTGCCTGAAAAATAATTCAATTCATAATTATTTAATCCAAATTATGATAATAATGACAATATCATACCTCAGGAGTAGCTTGTGGAAATACAGTAGGTAATGGCTGTGGAATTTTCGGATCATTTATTGGTGTTTCTGCGACCGGAGTTGGAGTTACAACAGCTACTGCTGGTGGTGGAGGAACTACTGTACTATTAGCTAAAGGAACTACTGTACTATTAGCTGGAGGAATAATAGTAAATGCTGGAGGTTGTAATGGTGTTGAAGCAGCAACAAAAGGTTTTTTAGCTTCTAATTTTTTGACTGGTGGTGGAGGTACTGGCGGTGTTGGTGGTGTCACATCAATCCACTCATTTTCTAGAAAATATAAATGATATCATTTAAACAATTCTGGTCAATAAAATTCCAACACAAATTCAGGTATGTCATAAATACCAGTTCTTCGATGTTGTTGACCACTAGAAACAGGAAATTGTAATCTTAATTGATTAGAAGATTCCGCAGTTCGTTCTTGGAATGTTTTTGTAGGCAATTGTTTGGAATCTCTAATATTCATAATTATCGAATTAGGTCTTTCTTTCAGAAGAAATGGATGATGAAAGCCTTTCTCAGATTCACTATTATTACCACCTTCATCTGATGAAACACTTGAAAGTTCTCCCAGTGCTTCAGATTTAGACAATGACTTACAAAAATCTGTAACCAAACAAAATTGATGGTTTGCTTAACGAATAAAAAAATTAAAAAAAAACAATAACTCAATATTGAACATACCTATTAATTCATCAACAGTTTTTCCACCAGCTTGAATAGCAGCGATAGCTTTATCTTGTTGTGCTAATGGTAATGTCCCTCTTTTTATCATGTTAATAGCATTCTTTCGAGCAATTTCTAACAATTTTTTTTTATCAATCTCAATCCTTTCCCTGTAATTTAAACAAAACATTATAATATCTTTTAAAAAATATGCTATTGTTGATTCTTACTTTCGTTCTTTGCTACGACTACGTCCTCTGGATCTATCACGATTTTTATCTTCACTTCTACTTCTCCAGCTATCATGAGAATCAAATCCATGTCTTTTTCCTCTATTTTTAACTGATTTTCTATCACTACTACGATTCCGATTTCTTCTTTCACTACTCTTTGTCCTTTTACTCTCTTTTCCGCGACTCCTACTACGTTTTTTTGAATGTGAACGTGTCGATTCCATTTTTCTATCCCTAGAATGACAACTTCTACTTCGTTTTCTTTCACTACTTCTAGAACTTCTACGATGAAAATTATCAGATTTTTTTTTGTCCTTCTTGATATCGTCATCATTACGCGTTTTTAATTCTCCTGATTCTTTATTTTTTTTAGTTTTTTCTTTTTGATTCAAAACTAGTCTCAAATCGTTCTTTATATGATGATTAGGCTTAATAACTGACGAATCATCTAATGAATCAAATGAATCTCGTGGAGGTGTTGGACTCAATGTAGGAGTCCGTTCATCAGACATGCTTTCTGATAATTCACCATCTTCCATACGAGCTTCTTTTTCTTTTTTCTTATTTTCCACTTCTTTAACTGTTTCATTGTAAACAGCACTATTTTTTAAATCTTTTATTAAAATTTTTGCTCTATTTGGTTGATCAGTTTTCTCTACAGATAAATAATCATTTATATTAATAACTTCATTTCATAAATAGTTCTAAAAAATAAGTTTATGTAATTTAAGAAAATATACTTACCAAGTAATCGAGGAACAACTGGTTCTTCCAAATCGTCATTAATTTTTTTAGAAATAGGCGGTAGTTCAGGACTATCAGATACATTTGGTTTTATATCAAATTCATCATTTTCGAGATCTGGTTCTTTTTTAATTACACTTTGAACTAAATCAAATACTGTTTGAGGCCTTGAATCTTCCATGCTATGAGACCTACTGGTTCTACTTGCTTTCTTTGATTCTGGAGAAAGAATTTCTTTTTTTATTTTTAACTTAGGTTCCTCATTATCTGATGAATCACTAAGATCAGATCGTTTTCTCTTTAATTTTTTTTTATGTTTCTTTTTTCTCTTAATTGCACCTAAAGAAGCATTTTATGATTAAGGAATTTATAAATAGTAAACAATGTAATAAAATTAAAATATTATTAATATTTAAAACTTACTGTCAAGTTGAGATTCGCTTTCACTACCAGATGAATTTTTCTTTATTTTTTTTTTATGCTTTTTATCCTTATGTTTATGTTTCTTTTTACTTTTCTTTTTTTTCTTTTTATGCTGATCATCGCTGTTACTTTCGTTTTGTGAATTTATCGGTGAACTTACACCTTCATCAACATCAAAAGTGCTGAAAAGTTCAGTAAGAATTTCATTAGATGATTTTTCTGGTAAGTCAGGTTCTTGTTTAATCTTTACAGCATCCACTCCAACTGTTGTAATTAAAGTAGCTAAATTAAAAAGATCACTCATTTGGTTCGTTTGTTTTGAATTAACGTTAAAAATAAAAAATTTGAAGAATTTAGAACGAGTTAATCAATAAAATGTACAATTGGACATGTTGTGAGCTACACTTTTATTATTGTTGCCGCCATCTTTACCAAAAGCAAAGTTAGCGCCATCTATAAATAGCTTGAATTCTTTGAAACAAAAAAAAGGGTAAGAGACATCAATGCCAAAAACGTATAACATAAAATAATTATTAAATTTTATCAATATTATAAATATAATTACTAATATTTATTTTTAAAAAACTCATAGTCAGTAAAAGTTATTTCCAATTTAAAATTTTCACTTAATTATGCAAACAAAAATTTGTATAACAAATATCATCATTTAATGAATGAAGTTAACAATAATTAAATCATTAACAATAAATTACAGTTATCAATATTGTTTATTATTGAAAGAAATTTAAAAAATTATAAATAAATATTGGTGTTTTTGAAAAATTTTTGACCGGTAAATAAATAATACATTCAATTATATATTGTCAAAACTGTATCAAACATAATTTGTTTTACAGTAAAATAAATTCAAAAAAAAATTATGACTAAAAATAATTTGAATTATGTCTTTTTTTATGTTGGAATTCCAACCGGATATTGTCAGTTACACATGAATGAATCAGGGGCTATCGAGGCTAAGCTCTCATATGAGAATCTCATTGAATGGATGTAACCACCACATAGGATGTTTGTAAATCGGAGGAAGTTTCTAAAGAAATTCCAAGCCACGTCTACAAGTGATAAGTTATAAAATTAGAAAATCAAAACATCTTCAATAATTAAATCTATTTATAATTTCAAGACAAAAATGCATTTTAATTGGCTGAGAAATAATGCTAATTAGTTAAAGAGTTAAAGAGAAAGAGAGAGTAGAAAAGATTGTACCAAGTGTGGACTCAGTCAAGAGAGTACATGGACCCGGAGTAGAGAGGCTGCTCTCATCGTTACACGACTACACTTCAATTCCCTTTTCGTTCTCACGAGAATGGAATGTAAGGGCTGACCAAACAGATTCTCTCAGCTCCATGATACCGGTTCATCTCGATGCGTATTTTCTTTACTGCACAAAAAACATGCTTGGAGTGCTGTCCAAAGGGCCTTCTGAATCCTTGATTTTTTTTCCTTTTAGTTGTACATGGTAAATATAAAGTAAAGATTGTTGGTCACCAGTTGAATACATAGAGAACTGAATATTTACTTCATTCTCAATATCTCCATATTGAATAGTTATATAACTTTATAATAATTAAAAGGTTGAACAAAAAATGACCCTGATTATTATTATAATAAAATATGTATACATAAAAAAATTCGAATGTATATTTTTCAGCGATTAGATTTTATTTTTTGCATTAAATGTTTACTATACAATAGTTTATGCATGACATAAATGATAAATACAATGAATAAGTTTGTTTAAATGTTGAATCAAAAAATTTTTTGTACATAAAAAGATTCATCATTTTTGTTGTTGAAAGACGCAACTCGATTTCTAATCATTAATCAACGTACTTTTAATATTTTTTTTCTAAATAGATAATATATTTTCTTGCAATAGTTACTTACTCTCGACATTCTAGACATTAAAAAATATTATTGTGTATGATATGCTATAATTATTTGTATTGTTAGGAGAATAACTATTATTTATTATTGTAAAAGTGTCGTGATGCGTCTACCACAAAATAATTAATATGAAATATCTATTAAAATTAAGAAATAATTTTTAAGAAAATCCTCGGAAATTAATTCATAGTTATGGCAGATTATTTTAAACCAATACTGAAAGTAAAGCATCGTTAAATGAACTTTAATTAATACTTAATTATTATATATTTATATATACGATATAATTCGTATTATAAATTATTAATCAGTAGTATATTTTTTCAATAACTGATCAAAAATAATTTTGTTTTTCAAAATAAATCAAAATAAATAATGAAATTAAATTTCTTGTTATTTTTTCCAATTAATTAAAGCAATTTTTTAAATAAATTTACATGGCTTAAAATAGTAAAATCCTAAAAAAATGAATTAAAATAAAAAATTTTTAGTTCCAATTGTAGACATTTTGTAATTATAATTTCGAAAGTAAGTCTTGAAAACTTTACACAGTAAAACCATTACTTTTAACTTTAAATTATTTGTTCACTATATAAGTTGTAATAAAAAAAAATATAAATACATAATCTAATTGCATTTATTCACTTAAAAAAATAATTAAATATTTTCTCCACAAAGAAAGGAAATCCTTTGCATCGGGTAATTTAGTTATATTTTGCTTTCAGTTGGAACTTTCCTCGCGCTGTACGTTTCTCACGATAAAATTCTTTTGATAATTATTTGCTTTTCCCTAGTAACACTCCTAAGAGTCGAATTTCAGTCCACAAGTAATAATTAACAGTAAGGCACTAATAAGTGCCGATGAATAATTATGAACAAAATTTATTACAAATAAAATTTATGATTCTCATAACCATTGTTGTATAATAAATTCAGTATTGAGAACGGCAATGAATTAAATTAATTCATGATACGTAAAATCCATAATATGACGATGTAATCAGTTCATATGAACAGATCCAGTGACTGATGAAAAAATTTTAGAATTTAAAAAATATTTCAATACACCATCAAGTATGTAATGAAAATGATTTTTAATGGGATTCATGAATTTTTTTAATATAAATTTTTCAAATTATGAT
The DNA here is from genome assembly GCF_013357705.1 of Chelonus insularis. Taxonomy (NCBI): domain Eukaryota; kingdom Metazoa; phylum Arthropoda; class Insecta; order Hymenoptera; family Braconidae; genus Chelonus; species Chelonus insularis. Next base: position 1,389,409 of record NW_023276783.1, on the reverse strand, counting down.
TTAAATTTAATATTTAATGTAACGACACATTTTTTTTATGTAACATGATTCGTACTTCTTGCTTATGACGACCATTATTGAAGATAAATTATAATGTTAACGAGTAGGATGTGCTTGTATGTATATGTATATTATATGCTTAAAAAGCTCCCACCATGATTTAACCAGTCAGACTTCCTCCTATGAGTCACAATTTAATTTAGAAGAAACGTCATATACGATAATAAATAATGTGCGTAGTTTAAGGAGAAAATTCAGATTTATAAAAGAAAATATAAAATTTAAAAATTAAATGTCTCCATGATAGTTGTTATAATTCACATTACTTTCATGGATACTTTTTAGCCGCATTCTTTATCGTCTCTCTAGTTATTAACATTTTACATTCCTCAGTGATTATTTAAAATGCTTGGAATTTAGATCTAGTTCACGATTATATAATTAAAATACAATTCTGGAATGACTAGACGTCATATTAATTTGCAATTTTTTTCAAATAATTTGCATTTAATTACGGGTGTTTTCCACTTGTTATCAATTTTATTTATTAACTTATATTTAATGCGGCTTAAAAAATAGCAGCAACTCTCAGATGCAGGTACAATTCAGCGCGAGAAAAAAAATAATTTCAACAATGCTCATTCGATTCAGCTGTTGAATATTTAAATTCTTATATTAATCTCATCAAAAATGTAGATGTTAATGTAGTTTTTAATGTTTGGAAAGCAGATGGTGGATGATAATTTTTCGAAATTGTACCTTCATGAACTGAGAATGCCTAAATAACGCGTAAAATGATTTATCAATTTATTATTTAATTGAACAATTAATTTGTATCATTTGTAAGTTTTATTCAGATTTTTCAAAATTATTTAATTTTTGAGTTACAAACGGTAAGAGTTGTGATAAAGTAGCAAGGTACTATGATATAATCGCACGTACCGTCATAGTGACGGGTTCTCGACACACCGCGCAAGTTGTCATGCTGGGCGCGCACTTAGTACAAGCCACCATATGTCTACAAGGTAGAAATACTACACCCAATTCTTCGTTGTAACAAATTTTACACATTCTTCCATCATCTGATGATGCTTTTTTAGGAGTTGCCTTGACATTAATTTCTCGTTTCGCCTCAGTTGCTACTGATTCAATTTCAACACTTGGTGGTGGTGATTCGACCTTTTCAATATAGCTGGGCAGATTCATTTTCATTGTTTCCTGAAAATAAAGCACATAATAAATTATTTTATCAATCCTTATCAAAATTGAAGTATATATTTTAAAAGTTACCAAGTAAAAATGCACATTCAATATATTGAAATTGGTAAACTTTAATGATATTGACTCTAGAAATATTTTAAGATAAGTGATAATAAAATTAATATTGATAATTACCTCTCGGGAAGGTAGAGTAATCGGTTGTCCTATGACGCTGTTGATAAAGGATTGACCTTTGACCATTAAAACGTAATAACATTTCTTGAACCACTTGGCATGTTGAACCCAAGGATCATCTGTAGGTTCCCAGTCTTTCAGACCACCTCCACAGTGATAGCATAATGTTTGATCTCCGGTTCCAGTATAATAAAAGCCAGCGTCAGCCAATTGCTCTTTCGTTTGAAGCATAGATTTGGGCCAGGATTCAAATGTTCGTAGCCTTGCATCATAGCTAGCATATGCGGGATGAACGGGACATTTTGGATGCGCTATTCCTAGACTTCCCAATTCCACAGGATTTGACTGCATTTTTCCATCTCCAATGCGGAAATCTGGCACAGCATTCGGTCTGAAATCGTCATCATAATGGCCACAAACATCTCGACTTCTTGAACTTGCTGGTTCATCAACACTCACATTTGCATCAATAGGAACATTACCACAAGGTAATCTTTTAACAAATCGACAGTTTGACTGCCAGCGTTGATGATCAGACATTGGATTATCACCTTCGACCCATTGTCCTATTTTAATATCACACTCAAAACATTTTACATAATCACCTTCGCCGGTAAAATAAAAACCACTCGCTGCTAATTTTGCAGGGTCCATGTAAGGAACAGGCCAATTGGTAAAACTTTGTAATCTAACTGATTCATAACGATAATTTGGAGAATGTGTTTGATTATCAACTTCATCTATTTGGTCGGATGGTTGTAAATGTTGATTGTGGTGAAATTGTGATTGTGAATTTTCCGTTGGCTTCAAACATGTCAGGTTATCTTTCAGAATTGTTTTACGGTCTATGCAATCATTCATCTTGAATTCAAAACTACTTCCAAGTTTCATAAATTATTATACGTCTACTGATGAGTATGGTATTTTTTATTTTGTTTCCTGTAATGATAAAAATCAATCATTAAATTATTTTGTCGACGATTAATGAAATTATTTGAACAAAAGAATAAACATAGCAACCGACTAACCCTAAATTCACTTTTTATGCTAATAAATATAATAAATAATTAATTAAATTTGTAATATCAGCCGTTAAACTATCGAAATGTTCGCTTCAACGTATAACGACATATTGAGTATAACTTTCAGACTAACAAGCGATTTCATAAGTAAGCCCACGCGGTACTTGTTTATTTATCATTATTACTCATCAAAAGAGTCTTCCCACAGATCCAAACAGCTGCATTCACAAGAATTAGATTATATAGAAAAGATTCTATGTGTGTGTTTCTTTCACACACAAGTTTCAACACAAATAAAACACCAGTCTTTAGCAATCAGTCCTAATCGGTATGTGTTCACGTCAATATCGTAATTATTCTAACTTTACTTTACAAATGTATGTAAATGATCACTTTATTCCGACGTGATATATAACACATCTAAATATTTTCAATATATTCGGTCATATTTTAATTCTCGATCATTTCTGCGGCCTCTAAAGCTAACGATTGACGTCGAACAACACCACACACGCATACCAACTGTATTCATGCCACACAAGAGATCTATCTTTCTTTCTCACGTTCCCCCCAACCAGTATGTTCAAGAACAAGATGCCATTATGTCTATCCTACTCTCACGTTTTCTTTTTGCTTGAGGCTCTTTGTGGTTGCACTGCGACGTTGCCAGATGTTTTTTTAAAAAATACTTTAATATTATAACTAGCTTCAAAATAATCAATGTTTTTTGAAGTCTGACATATCAAAAACCACTTACTGGTTAAGATTAATTGCAAATTAATATGTATATTTTTTTTATATGTATGTATATGAGTATATATAGATATGGAAATAAGTATGTTGGTATGCGTATGTATGGCGCCAGATTACGAATAATGCAACCTCACTCACACACAGTACCAATATCAAGTCAACCGCGTCAGACCAGTCACTGTGGAATGTTGTTGAAGTATCACTTAGCTATATAATTGTCTAGAAACTACCAAGCCTCTTTCAAGAATGATGGAAGATACTACTAATACCTAATCTTCTATCTTTCAGTCTATGATAACGATAAGGTATTTTCATTCTTAGAATAAGATTATTAGACTAATTTTAAAAAAGTCAAGGTTATCAAATAAAATATTTTTAATTTACCATTTTTAAGAAGTTTAATGTCCACTTGTTTATTATTTTATTAAGTTCTTTATAAATAACTATTATCTTTAAACTTTGGATTATTTATTATCGAAATGAAGCTATAACAAATAAATTAGACTTGTTGTAATGAAATAATAATTAAAGTCTATAAATACAATCAATGTATTGTTAAGAATTTTTATGTCAAACTTTCACATATGTTGTTCTCGTTTTTTTCTTTCATTCTCACATGGCAACAGTGGAAGAGTGTGGTTAGGAGAAAGATAACATAAAAGTCCCTAGTCGGTATTATACACAACCGTTCTTTGTACGGGGACTACTTTACACATACATATAACTGAACAAACCAAAGGAATAATATTCCAACTTCTGGTTTATGGTGGGGACACGTGGTTGATACAATATTTAAGGTAGTGAGGGCATTCATTCTTTTGCTTTATCATTGGTTGTGTGTGTGTGGAAAGAAACTACACACATATACAAAGTCACGATCCCCCGTACTATTATTTGTAAAATTTACTCACGCCCTGTTTTTTTTATTAACTTCAAGAACGACGTAAAAAAAATGAACATCCGTTAGATTTTTTGTTTTAAATTCTTTGTCAACATCACTCAATTATGGAAAATATTGAACTGTTCGATTCAGAACAGCTTTTATCCTTCAACATATTATCTTCATTTTTAATAAACAAATTGATATTAACAATGATTATAGCACGTTTGTTTAAAAAAAAAAACTGTAATAATAAATAACCAAAACTTACGTTTTTGCTTTGATGAATTTGAAAATAAATTCGAAGCACTAAAAATGTATTATATTGAACTAATGTATGTTTTCAGTATAAAAAAAAAATATCGATGGAATTCACGGATAAAACTTTTTAAACTTTACTTAATAAGATAATAAATATATCAACAAAAAAGTTATTATAAACCAAATAAATAAAACATTTTATTATAAATTAATCTGCGAATTGCAGATGGAGATAAAATGTTTCACTCGAAACGATAACCAAGTTCGAGCACCACGAACTTCTGCATCTCACTAAAAATGTTAAGGCTTTGGTAATGGCGACTTTACTCGGTATATAATATGGTAGGCGTACGAACAGTCACCAGCTTACAGACACACAAGCGTTCTATTCTCACTTTATTGAGAGAGCGTCGAGCGTAACTGCTCAGGTAAGGCCGCAGGAAAAAGGCCACAAGCCGTAACAAAACACGACAACAACGTAAATAAATTACGTTTGCATTTTTTATTTTTTGCTTCCCTTTAATAAATCGAAAAACGAAAATAGTAACTATATGTACGCAACACTTTTATTGTATTTTTATCATACTACAGCTGTGTCTACACTAGTATAGACTTTGTTATTATTCGGCCTAGGGCCGACTGGATAAATTTTTCTAAGGGCGAAAAACTAGCCTTACAGACGACTATCAACAACCCCTCGAGATACTACGCGCTTGCCCTACGACGCAGGCCACGTACCCCTATTTTCATTGATCCATCTTTTTGAATTATGTATAAATTTATTGAAAAAGTAGAACATTCACACTACTATAGAATAATATACCCATATCAAGCTCTTGGTATTATTAATACATTACCAGTTCTTAACTAAGCTACAATTAAGTTATATATGATATAGAGGAATAAGAACAAATGACTGGACAAAAATTTACAGTCAGCAACTCTGCTAGAAAATGAAGCAAAATAAGGCAATGTCAGCTGGTCACAGTCCAACTGATCGATTTATCTCTTGACTAAACGTAATCATTACTGAGAAAACTTAGAAGTTTTAAATACACACGTCATCAATCATCACACAATGTTTGTTCAATCAAATTTTTATTATAAAATTTTCCATTTATTTTATCAATCATTTACAACATTCTCTTATTATATTACACTTAAATTATATTTATGTTTGGAGTGTTATTTTTTTCAACAGATTTTCGATCAATTGTTTATCATTTACTAACATTTTTTAATTTTCCTTTCAAATAGTTAAAACCTTTTTATAATACACTGATAAATTTAAGTAAAACCTTTAAAATAATTTACTTCTCATTAATTTAAACAAAAAACTATAAAAAATCTAATTCTATGCTTCATTATTCTTCGAACTATGAATCATTAAGTTATTAGATAATTTGTAAGCAAGAATTATTATGAATGTTACCAGGAAATGGTTTTTTTGGGAAATACATTGAAATAAAACATTTCAATTGAACGGAAATGAATTTTTAAAATATCATCTATTTTAAATTACTTCCCAACAAGTTTTCATTGGCTCTACCAGTAATTTATAATTTAAAAATATAAATATTAATAATAAAATTATTTCCTCATAATCATGAATTTGCATTGAATGTTAATTGACTATTACACATTTGTTTAAAACATATTTCGTAAATTATTCATTGTAAATAATAAAGAATACAATTTGAGAAATAATTGACAAACAATAAGTAGCATTACTGTTGTACATGATATTTTTTTTGTTTCTATTAATTATTCTTGTTCTCTTAAATATATATATATATATATATATAGTTGTCAATTCATATATATGTATTTTTACATGATAACTTTTTGGTCTACCGACAGGAAATCAGGTATCAATGAAATATTATGTAACGATTTCATATTCATAATCTACGATTCAATGTTAAAATTGATTCTTTGGTAACTCTGATAATTTGTATTTTTGTTTTCTAATTTAACTTATTTTTCAAATTTTACGAAACAAATAGTATCATAATGAATATTAGAATCTATTTGAAGAAAAATAAATAGTTATAATTAACGAATTAATTCAATCATTTAAGCAAGAAATGTGCGAACTGTCGCACGAATTTCTTGACGGCACATAGGACAGTCTCTTAGAGATGGAGCACAATGAACACATGTAGCAAGGTGTCCACAAGGCAAAAATACAACTGAAACTTCTCTATCCATACATATTTTACATAATCGAGCTTCTTTTAATCTTCGATTTTCCTCTTCAAGTGAAACTAGCATTTAAATGATACAATAATATTATAATTATATTCAAATTCATTAGACAAAAAATAAATTACTTTATTACTTACGGGGGCCATCAGATGAATTTTTTTCCGATTTTTCATCTTTATCAGGTCGTTTTGGTAACTGTTTATCCTTTCCATTAGATATCACACATGTTTTGATATTACTTGATCGATCATTAGTTACCGGTGGTAAAGGTCTAGATCTGTTTGAAGATTGTTCGGTGATGGCTTGACTTAATAAATTGGCCAAATCAGATGAAGGTTCTTGACTACTTTCAAATCTACACTTTGAAAAATCATAAGTTAATTATGCTCTTACATTTTTGCCACAGATATCGAGAAGATTTTATATCTTTCAAGATCAAAAACTCTTGAGATTAAGCGAAATATTGGATTAAAATAATCATTAATAGTAGAAGAAATTAAATCAGTTACCCGTTGTTCTCTTCCGATAAGTGTATGTGACGAACATGCTCAATAAGTTGATCTGCATTGGTGTAAGGTACTCCAAATCTTTCCATCCTCTGTCTTAATGCTGTTTTAACTCTGCCTAGATTTAATCCAATTTGTAAAGCTGTCTATGAAATAAAAATTTCAAATAAATAAAATATGTCAATAAATATTTCAGTGACATGAATCTTAAATAAGACTTACAATTGCAGGTGCTGAATGTAAAAGCTCTTCAACCTCGGCGTCAGTAACTTCTCGTATAATTGAATTCGAATTGGAATTTAGATTACTAGCTACCATAGAACTCGAATTAGCATTCGATGCAACGTTGGTTGATTGAGATGTCGAAGATGTGACATTCTCTCCGTCTTCAGGTACTCCAAGAAATATCTATGGTAATTAAACAGTGTGGTTTATCATAAAAATAATTGTAAAATATGTCAAAACATTATTACAATACAAAGTAAAGTTATAAAATACAAACCATAGGGTCTAAAGGTGGTCTATTATCAAGACAGTGCTGAATGAAATCTTGTCCTCGAACAATGGATACAAATCCGCATTTTGGAAACCATCTAGCATGCTCCGTCCAAGGATCATCATCGGCCTCCCAATTATTTAAACCACCATCACAGTGAAAACATCGTACTTGATCTCCTGTACCTATTAAATTATTTAAATTTAATAAAACTATCGTTAATATGTTTAAAAAAAATAACTCTCAAAGAGCTATAGTACGAACCCACATAATAAAATCCTGCTATTACTAGCATCTCAGGCGTTTGATGAAGATTTTCTGGCCATCCTTGAAATGATCTCAGTCTACTCTCATATGTTGCATATTTCATTCGCTTAGGAGCAGTATGTTTTTGTATTCCTAATTTATGCAAATCTGATGGTGTTCCTGATAGCAATGTAACATTTGCCAATTTTTCTTTTTCCATTGTTGTCACAGCTAAAAATAATTTTTACGTCTGTTAGAAATGATAATAATAGTGAACAACTCTACTATAAAATAGTAATTAATGATCTTGAAATTAAAAAATTAAACGATTCTAACAAGTTATGCAAGATAAAAAAATTCAATTTAAATTAAATAGATAGATGAATAAATTACTGATGGATTGTACAAATGGATAATTATTTAAAGTTAAGTTAAATAATACCTGATCCCATTAGAATAATTTTTAAAAAATACTTCGCTTATAATGATAATCGATGACTTTCGTATGATATGAGTATTCAACAGTTTTAGCTTAGCATTACTATTGCTTAATGTAATTATATTTAGCATTCTACGTAGAATAAGTCACTTATACTTAACACCAGAATTATCTAATATATATTTCTACTTTAAATAAATGTTGGCACTTTTTATTATACCTGAGTTACAGTCTTGATGAGTATAAAAATCGCAATCAGGAAAGCCAATCCGGTGTTCTGTATCTGGATCATCACCTGGTTCCCACATTCTCATAATTCCTTTACAGTAAACACACTGAACCTACATTAGATCATTCATTTTTTAATTAAAGTATTTAAGAAAAATTAGCTAATATGATGAAATAGCATTAAACGGATTCGTATCATAATATAATTACCATATCTTCTTGTTGAAGATAATAAAATCCAGCTCTTGCCAAACTTTCTGGAGAAGCTGCAGCAGTCGATGGCCAATTTTGAAACGAACTTAATCTTTGCTCATAAGTTCCATACTCTAATTGTGGATTTTGACTTAAAACTACTGGTATTCGTCCAGTTGGAGAACCCTCTGGACTTCTTGTTCTTCTCCTTGGAGGTGGAATTGGAGATTGTGAAAGTGGTTGAACTCTAATATTTTCAGATACTTCTACTATAGGAACATTACAAGTTCCTGAAGGATCCTGTACAAATGGGCAATTTGGACTAGCTTGACGATGACGAACCATTACTTGGTCTCCGTAATCCCAATCGGAAATAACAATTCCACATAAGAAACATTCAACATCTGTATTATGACCAGTATAATAAAATCCACCTTTCGCCATCCTTGAAGGATTCACTGCAGCATTTTCTGGCCATCCTGCAAATGTGCTAAGACGATTTTCTTCGATGTTCATAGTGTTAAGAGTATCGAATCAATCAATAAAAATATTCATCCGCTATTTACAAAATAAATATGTGTTGTCAATTCATTTCGTCATTAAAAAAAAATTCAAAAAATTTCTACTGTATAGATAAATATATATGTAAATAATTTATACGTAATGTTAATATTTTCTTATAAATTTATGATTGATAACATTAAATAATCATCAATAATAGTAATCAAGGTTAGGAAAAATCACTGTATACACAGCTGCGTATCTAGCATTGTTGAGGTTATTTCGTTGCACAAATAATAACATATTTGCACTAATTTTATAAATATTTATTAATACTGTCAAATACTGATGTATCAATGGAATGCCAACAAGTCAATTTTTACGTCTTTAATTACTTGGAAAAGACAGATTGTGATATTATATCAGTAAGGATATATCAAACACTAGCAATACAACACAGATATCGTATGTGTCAACGTATATTATTTGCGTTGATGTGTATATACATATATGTAAATATGAATAAAATTATTATGATTATAAAGTAAAAGTGCGATGCGCGCGCACAATTTTTACAATACACCTAACTTAACCTAACTAACCTCAAAACGTTTGCATTAGGTTTTATGTCAAACAACACGACTAAGTGAATTTATAAGTTAAATAATTAATAATTATTGTCCATAAATTATCAAACCAAAATGTTTATTCAATTTGAAAGTGCAAGAGTAAAAGCAGCTCAAAGAGAAGCTATTGAAAAGGCTCGTGAGAATATATTAACAGAGGTAAAATAAAAATGACAATAGCTCAACTCCAATTATACAAAAAAAATGTTTATTAACTAATGAATCAATTTTTTAGGCAGAAGAAAAATATCACAGAAAAAGAGCTGAAAAAGAAAAGGCTAGACTACGCGGAGATGACAAATGGATGCTGCCTTCAGTGGAGAAAAATTTATCATCTGAAAAATCTAAAAAAAAAAGAAAAAAGGAAAAGAAAGAGAAAAAATCGAAAAAGAAAAAACATAAAAAACATAGCTCTTCGAGTTCTAGCGATGTAAGTATTTGTAATTTTATGCTCACTAGCATGATTAAAATTCATACTTTTTTAACATTACATTCATTGCTCTAATATATAATTTTAGAGTTCAAATGAAGATGAATGGGTAGAAAAAACAACGGATACAAAAAAAGAATCACCTTCCTCATCAGCTGCTAACAAATCTGAAAAACCACTTCAAAGAGATGAATGGATGAGTCTTTCTGGATCATTTTTCTGTTCTTCTCGTGACAAGAAATTACAGGAAAATAAAGCAAAAAATCAAGACACGTGTATTCTCGATAAACCAGGCCAAAGCAATAAAGAATTAAATCCTTATTGGAAAAATGGTGGAACAGGATTACCAAAGCAAGAAACAAGTTTGAATGAAACAAATTCAACAACTATGAGTGCTGCATGGTTAAAAAAAAGTCTTCAAAGGGCTCAAGAACAAGCTCAAGAAGAAGGAAAAAGTTTAGAGGAAATTGCTCAAGAACGATGGGGTTCTTTAGAAATTATTCAATCTATGATTGAAAAAGCTGAAAAGAATTGTAGATCTTCAAATTGGTCTAGGCAAACTCAGAGTAATTATAAATATAGTCATAGAGATTACAAGAACAACTATGATAAATCACATAGAAATCGAAGTAGATCTCGATCTAGAAGTCGGGAAAGATCAAGACGTAGTTATCGGAGCAAATCTAGATCTAGAAGTCAGGAAAGATCAAGATATAGCTATCGTGATGATACAAAAAACTATAAAAGTACAAAATTAAAGTTTAAGAAACCTGATGAAGAAAATAATCAATCTATATCTTTATCTGCACAAAAATCAAGTTTATCAAAAAAAAATTGGAAAAAACCTCAACTTGATGAAAAAAGTGCCTGTACAGAAGAAAGCATTAATTCTCAAGTATCAAAATCAACTTGCGAAAGATCAGAAAGCTCTAGTGTGTCGGAAAATTCGGAACCAGAAGATGAGCCGCCAATTATTGCACCTAAAATTTTATCTGACGATGAATTAAATAAACTAGCAGCTAAAATTGTTAAAGCTGAAATCATGGGAGATACAGAGTTAGCAGAAAAACTAAAAGAAGAATTAAAAAATGCCCAGGAAATGAAGAAAAATAATCCTAATCTCAATGCTCAAGCATTCAAGAGAGTAGAAGAAAATGTTATTTTAACGACAACTAGTTCGAAAGGAATGACGAAACCATTAGAGCCAAAAAGTCGTTACAATGAGCCACAACAAGGCCGCAGAAAAAATAAGAAAATCAATTCTTATGAAGATGGACAAAGAGTTCGTTACTTTGCAGATGATGATAAACATTCACTACGTGATATGTTTGAAAAAGAGAAAGGATTTTCGATAGATCAGAATGATAAAGCATTTGTTAAAATGGCATCTAAACAAATGGATATGGATGAGTTATTTGAAGAACGCATTACCCATGAAGAAAGTGATGCCAAACAAGACCTTAGAAATAAAATGCATGCAATTAAAGAACATAAGAAAATGGAAAAGACTTTAGAAAATTGTCATTGGTGTATTGATTCACGTGCGATTCAAAAGCATTTGATTGTCGCTATGGGATCTAAAGTTTATTTGAGTCTTCCTGCTCATGAATCATTAACAAATGGACATTGTATGATAGCTCCTATTCATCATTGTTCATCACAAACTTTGATAGATGAAGATGTGTGGGAAGAATTGAAAATATTTAAAAAAGCTTTAATTAAAATGTTTACTGATAGAAATGAATGTCCTGTGTTCTTCGAAATTTTCATGGGTCGACATCGTTTTCCTCACATGCATTTAGAATGTGTATCACTCCCGGAAGAAGTGGGTAGTATGGCACCAATGTATTTCAAAAAAGCTTTACTAGAATGCGAAATGGAATGGTCAACAAATAAAAAAGTTGTTGAATTAAATAAGAAAGACATAAGGCAAGCTATTCCCAAAGGCTTGCCATATTTTGCTGTTGAGTTTGGAGATCAAGGAGGTTTTGCTCATGTAATTGAAGATGAACAGCTATTCCCTAGAAATTTTGCTCAAGAAATTATTGGAGGTATGCTTGATTTGGGCTCTAGTATATGGAGAAAGCCGAGAAAGCAAAAATTTGAACAACAAAAGCAGAAAGTATTAGCTTTTGCAGAAACATGGAAAAAGTATGACCCTTCAACTAAAGCCTGTATTAGCTAGCTCGGTTACAAGTATACCTCCTTATGGAAAAAGAAAAAAATGGGTACCACGGAAACTAGAAGTAATTTCATGATTCTTTCACAGTACATAGCTCAGTACCCACTACAAATGGGATGGAAAGAGAAAAAAATCAGCAACAATTTAGCCGTTCAATTAGACGCTCGAGGAAAAATCAAATTTGATCTTATTGCACGTCAGGGGCACTCCAAAAATAAAATTGTCAAATATGTATTCGTCGGTATCAGAAGAGTACTGATTAATATTCAGCAGCACGTAAAACGTGCAATTTACGAGCTCAGAGATTTCGAAATAAGTCAAGACGAGCCTGCAAATGCTCGAAAACTATTTGAACGTTTATTAGACTGTACTATTCATGTTAAAATATGGATAGCATATGCTAAATTTAAATTAATTAATGCTAATTCGGAAGAAGAAGTCGATAGTGTGGTGGCAGCAAGGCGAATTTTTGAAAGAGGAAATGGTGCTTTGCGAGCTAATGGAGAGCGAGAAAACCGAGCTCTACTCCTTGAAGCATGGCGAGATTTTGAAAATGAAAAAAAAGACGACCAAAGTCGTGCTAAAATTGAAGAAAAATGTAAAAAAAAACTAAATACATTCAACGAGTCGTTGGAGAAGATAGTACTGATGGTTGGACAGAAGTTTTTTATTTTGAATTTCCTGGAGACGCATCTCAGAAACCAATTCTCAAGCTTTTGTCTATAGCTAAAGGATAGACTGCACAAAAACAATCAGATAAATCATCATAAATGATTGTAGATCATTGTAAATAAAATTGTAAATGAAATAAAATGCAAGGATTTATAAAAGTGTAGTTTATTTAGTTTTATAAAAATATAAAAAAAAATTATTTAGTTCTATACAATTATTAATTAATATACATATTATTTTGATTTATTCTCAGCAGTACCACTGCCGTAGGTAGCATCCCATTGAACATAAACTCCAAGGTCTTCTTGAGAAACACTTGGTCGAACTAGACATAGAGCATTTTCAAAATCCTCAGCCGTAACACATCTAACATCTTCCTTACGAATATTTTCTAACTGCTCAAAAGAAATACTCCTAATTGGGCCCATACTAGCTTCCTTACATAAATTCGTCATATCTGCACCAGAATAATTTTCAGACATGGCAGCAATTTTATCAATATCTTCATTAGTAAGTTCATGTCTTTCATTAGCTAATAAGTTCTCCACAATCTGTCTTCTAGCTTCGAATTCAGGCAGAGGAACATATAGCCTTTTAACAAATCGTCTTCTCGCAGCCTCATCAAGTTCTTGAGGCCGATTAGTAGCACCAATAACAAGAATTCTATCTTCATCTCCTGTTGTAGCACCATCTAGTTGAACTAGAAATTCTGTTTTTATTCTTCGAGAACTTTCATGTTCAGTTTCAGATCGCTGAGTCAATAAAGAATCAATTTCATCTATAAAAATTACTGAAGGTTGATGAACTCTTGCTACGGCAAATAAAGCTCTAACCATCTTTTCACCCTCTCCAACCCATTTTGATGTTAGCGAGCTGGCTGATATTGAAAAAAATGTTGATTTACTCTGAGAGGCTATTGCCTCTTGCCTATGAACTGTCGGAATATATTATTTTTATATCTTGACACACATACTACTTCTATTATTTATAAGTTTCAATGTAATTTTTTTTTAAATAAGTATATTCCGATGTTAAAAATAGTGTATAAGTTCTTATCTATAAACAAAAGTGTAATTCAAAAATATTTTATATGAATTGGAAACTGCTAAATGACAATATAATGAATTAACAAATTCATGAATTAGCATAATTTATTTTATAATAAATTGTAAAAAATTAAATAATCATACAACAATGTAATTAATGAAAAAGAAAACAATAAAATGAATTAACACTGCAAAATAATTATTCACTTTGATTTTTGTTGTTATTTTCTTTTCGCTCTTTTTCTTCATAAAATCCTGCCACTGGCCACATTGTTAAATGTTGTTCCAATACCGCGGGAAAAATAGCCATAGCTTTGAAACATTCGCCCATTTTATCGTGATCCGTAAGCATTCGATATTCAGATGTCAATTGGCTCCTCTGAGCATCAGTCATTTTTTGAAGCATTTTTAATCTTACTTCAATACCTAGTTGCAATAAGAATTTCCTTTGCGTTGTAGGACCAAAAACTATTGTTCTATTATCCTTCGTTGCAATTTTTTTTATCATACTAAAATCCACATCCGCTGTAAGGTCTGCTGAACCAGGATTAAGAAGCGGATCTTGTTGTTGGTGATTTTTAAATGCTCTGAAAGTATCCATTTTATCTCCAATATGACCATAATCAACAATTAACATAATTCCTCCATTTTCTTTGAGAAATTGTGCTAAATAATCCACGGTGGTTAAAGTTTGAGGGCTAACTTCTACGTGGTCTCGTTGTTCATTTTCCTAACAAATATTTTATGCATAAAATGAATTCAAAGTTTCGTTTGGAAATAAGAACATTTTTTACCGTGATAAATAATTTTGAAGTCAGTGTTGGGAAGCTTGATATAACGTAACGAAATTTATCATCGTTCTTAGGATCTATATCAATAAATATTTCTCGCCAAGAACCTTTAATTTTCTACAAAAACAAATAATAAATTATACACAATACAATGTATCGGTAAAATTCAATTTATATTATAATTACCTGATATTTATGAATTGGTAACGCATCAAAAAATTCATGAGCTACAAAAATACTGAATTTTTTAGGAACATCTTCTACTGCACGATACCAAAAAACTTTAGTCCCATCTGCAGTAACTCCTTCTTTATAATGTGAAATTGATGGTTTACCATTTGTATCACTTACTGTTGGTGTTTCTTTCAAAGTAACACTTAATTGTTCTGCTTGAATATCTAATAAAGCAGGACTGACTTCAACCAAGTGAACAGATACTTTTTCAAGCATCTTAAATCGCTTAAAAATTTTTAAAATCTCTCTAGTCAATGAACCTCTACCTGGACCTAGTTCTACAAGATGAAAATCATCTTTAGTAATTTTTCTCCACTCATTCAATACCCAAACTCCTATCATCTACCATTAAAAAGAAATTATATTATGATAGTTGAGATATATTTATTTGCAAACAAAAAGAATATTTACATATCAAATATATCTAAACATACTTCTCCAAAGAGTGGACTTATTTCTGGAGAAGTTATAAAATCACCAGTTTTTCCAAAAACATCTTTATTCATGTAATATCCACCTACAGGATTTGTCAAAGCTTCTTTCATAAATTCTGCAACAGTTATTGGTCCACATGCTTTGATCTTGCTTTGAAGATGTTTTGAAATCGAAAATTCATCTTTATTATGAATACATGACATAGAAAAATTAATACCCAATATCTTTGTAATTTTATAAAATAATTTATTATGATAACTGATGAAAAGTCTTTTCTTAATGGGATTAGCAAATGTATACATATTGTTTAATACATTAATATTTTTTATTTTTATATTAATAAAAGTTTGTAAAAAACACTTTCAATCGTTTTGGAGTAATCTCTTCTATAATATGGTAACGAAAAAAAAATACTGGGTGCACAGTTACTTATGGTGAAGCCGGATATATAATATGTAAAAAAAAAAAATAACAACTGATATGGGAACTTGTATTTGCAAATTGATAGTTTTTGCGAAAAAAATTATTATAGTTTGACGAATTAATTCACGTTTTAATAAATCTTATCACCATTATGGATCATTGCGCCACCTACAACTGTCAAAATTGCGATACATAGCGAAGTTAACCTTTTGTCCACACCGATTACGCTGATATAAGTATGACACATGTCAACAAATCCAAAAGTATTAAAAATCAAAAAATAAACTTTGTTAATGTTTCTTAAATAAAGTGTACTTTTATAAGTAAATTAACTATGGAATCAACTAGTACAAATACAGAAGAGGAAAATTCATTAGTCACTGACTATTTAGCAGCATATCATGAAGTAAAGTTCTCTGGAGACAATGATCCTGCAGATACTTTTAGAATATTAATGGCAATGAAATATCACGTTGCAAGGAGAGAGTAATAATAACTGTTTGCAATCATTATTGTTTATTTACTTAACTCAGTAATTTTCATATATATTTTTCTTTCAGATCTGATGAATTAGCTATGCAACTAATGGATCATGCTTTAGATGAATATTCAACATTAATGGAAGAGCATGGCCATTATTCGACTAATAATCCAGACTTTGAAAAGAAAATAGTTCTTGAATCAGGAATAAAGCATATCGATGATATCAGCCAATTTATCAAGCCTCTACCTTGTCAAACAGACAATTCAAAAAGTTGTACGGATATCGACCTCACAGATCGTGACATTGAAGATTTAATGGAATATTGGAATGGAAAAAAAGAATCTCCAAGACGTAGGAAAGTATCTCAAGGTCGTGTACAAGATGTTCAAAATGCTAAAAGTAGTTTTTCAGCTGCTTCATCATCAAGAACTGCTGCTGTAACAGCTCCAAGTGCCACAACAGCAGAAAGTATCCTCAAGAAGCATGAAAAACGTCAACAGTTTGCAAATTTATATCAAAAGTATTCTAAATTTAACAAACATCCGTATAATGAAGATTATAATGAGGATTTGAGAGATGAAAGAAGACAAGAAAAGTCTCAACAATTTACAAACTCCCATCAAAGGTCTTCTAAATTCAATAGGAATCAATACGATGAAGAAGAAAATGATGATCTCCAGAAAGATCGCAGGAATTTGGTTCCATTCAAATCAGCTAAAGAATTGAATTCACAGCAAAAGAGTTATAAAAAAACACTAGGCGGTAAACCAAGTGCTAACTCTCAGTATGTAAATCCATTCAAGCGTGAGAAAGAAAAAGAAGATAAACAGCCTGAAAAATCAACAGACATAGAAGATGAGCGACTGAAAAATATTGATCCTAAAATGATTGAGTTAATAACCAATGAAATTATGGATTCAGGAGCTTTAGTAACTTGGGATGATGTAGCTGGCCTTCAAGATGCTAAAAGAATTATAAAAGAAATTATAGTCTTTCCAATGCTACGTCCTGATATTTTTACTGGACTTCGTCGTCCCCCAAAAGGAATGTTACTTTTTGGACCTCCAGGTACTGGAAAAACTCTGATAGGCAAGTGTATTGCATCTCAGAGTAAATCAACATTTTTTTCAATATCAGCCAGCTCGCTAACATCAAAATGGGTTGGAGAGGGTGAAAAGATGGTTAGAGCTTTATTTGCCGTAGCAAGAGTTCATCAACCTTCAGTAATTTTTATAGATGAAATTGATTCTTTATTGACTCAGCGATCTGAAACTGAACATGAAAGTTCTCGAAGAATAAAAACAGAATTTCTAGTTCAACTAGATGGTGCTACAACAGGAGATGAAGATAGAATTCTTGTTATTGGTGCTACTAATCGGCCTCAAGAACTTGATGAGGCTGCGAGAAGACGATTTGTTAAAAGGCTATATGTTCCTCTGCCTGAATTCGAAGCTAGAAGACAGATTGTGGAGAACTTATTAGCTAATGAAAGACATGAACTTACTAATGAAGATATTGATAAAATTGCTGCCATGTCTGAAAATTATTCTGGTGCAGATATGACGAATTTATGTAAGGAAGCTAGTATGGGCCCAATTAGGAGTATTTCTTTTGAGCAGTTAGAAAATATTCGTAAGGAAGATGTTAGATGTGTTACGGCTGAGGATTTTGAAAATGCTCTATGTCTAGTTCGACCAAGTGTTTCTCAAGCAGACCTTGGAGTTTATGTTCAATGGGATGCTACCTACGGCAGTGGTACTGCTGAGAATAAATCAAAATAATATGTATATTAATTAATAATTGTATAGAACTAAATAATTTTTTTTTATATTTTTATAAAACTAAATAAACTACACTTTTATAAATCCTTGCATTTTATTTTCAGTGTTATTTACAATGATCTACAATCATTTATGATGATTTATCTGATTTTTCCGATTGTTCCTGATAGAATGTTCAGACAACTCATTAGAAATTTCATTTTGAAATTTTTTAGTGTCACGAGGACTCGCTACGCGTCTCTGTTATCCTTGACATTGTCATTTCTTTCCGTTTGTTATAACATAACCTATCAAGTTGATTGATAAACATTCTGAATGTTAATTATTAGTTGTTATTTAGTAGTAGTCAATCAGTTCATAGTTTTATTTACAAAATATTATAAAATTCTAACATAGCAATTATAAAAAAGTGTTAAAATCTCATCAACAATGAAATAAAACAACAAATACAATAAGTATTTTTAGAAAAATAAAGAAAATAGAGTACACTATAAAGAGCTGTTAAAATGTCATGGAATGAAAAAGATAATAAAAGTGGACCAAATTCAATGAATCAATGCCATTCTAAATCTTTAAATAATGAAGAAAATATATCTTCCAATATTATTTCTGATTTGCAACAACGACAATTACCTTCCTTATATCATGGAGCATGGCCCATAGAAACAGAAATATGGAATAGTCTACAGTTCAGAAAAAATTTGAACGATAATTCAGCAATCGTTGCTAGTGTAATAAGTTTTAAATCTAATACAAGTATTGGAATAAATGTGAGAGAAAATGTATGCCTAAGTGAAGAAAATCATGATCCTAAGATCGATGTAATTTATAGCTTGTTAGGAATGTTATTGGGTGATGCTACGGGAAGAGAAGATACGAGTAATACTTTATTATCACTTAGTAATACTGTAGAAAATTGTCTTGCTATGAGACAATCAGGTAAATTTAATTTTATTAAATTTTATTCACCGTTTTATATCAAGTCTTCTAATTTTAATAAATGTATTTTTCAGGTTGTCTTCCACTCCTTGTTCAACTAATCCACGCACCAGAACACAATTTATCAATCCGAAAGGGAGCTTCTCAAGCTCTTAATAATATCGTGAGAGCTACTCAAGATGAAAAACTTAATTGTCAAGAACTTCAAGTTTTAAAATTAATTGAACAACTCAGAGATTGTAGTCAAGCACTGAGAATAGGTGACACAGGTTCCAAAGAAACTAGTGATCGCCATCGGCAATCAGTCTCTACCATTTTTATTTTAACGAAACTTTCATACACAGAAAGATATCGACACATTATGTGTCAACTGGGAGGTTTGCACGCAATAGCAGAACTAATTGAAATAGACCACTTAGTTCATGGATCAGATACTACAGATACTGATTGTTTATCTTTAAGAAAATACACAGGAATGACTTTAACTAATTTAACATATGGTGATAGTAAAAATAAAAGTCTTCTTTGTTCGTTCAGTGGATTTATTAAAGTTTGGGTCGCACAACTTCAAAGTGCTAATGAAGATTTACATCAATATACCGCTAGTGTTCTAAGAAATTTATCCTGGCGTGCTGACAGTAATTCTAAAAAAATTCTACGAGAAATGGGGTCTGTTGTAAGTCTCACTAAGGCTGCAATGGTCAGTAGACATGAATTAACGTTGAAATCAATTCTGTCAGCACTTTGGAACTTATCAGCTCACTGCACAACGAATAAAGCAGATATTTGCAATGTTGATGGTGCTCTCAGTTTTTTAGTAGACTTATTAAGCTTTAAGTCACCGTCTAATAAATTAGCAATAGTAGAGAATGCAGGAGGAATTCTGAGAAATGTTTCCAGTCATGTGGCGATGGAAGAAAATTATCGGAAAATTTTAAGAGAAAAAAATTCTATCAATATACTTGTTAGATTATTAAGCTCTCCCAGCTTAACAGTGGTGAGCAATGCTTGTGGAACACTTTGGAATTTATCTGCTCGTTGTCCAAAAGATCAAAAAACTCTTTGGGAATTAGGAACGGTTCCTATTCTCAGAAACTTGGTACATTCAAAGCATAAAATGATTTCCATGGGTGCAAGTGCTACTCTAAGAAATCTTTTGGTTGCTCGAAGTATTCATGGATTTCATTTATCTCAATCTAGCTTCCAACGATCATATAATATACCAACATCAAGATCTGAAATAATGAGAATAAGAAACCATCCAGAAAATCGCTCTCTAATGTTAGGAACTAATTACAGATCGAGATCTGTTGAAGTTGATCTTGAAGAACAAGAAAAAAGATCACTCTCTAATAAATCTTGGCCTGCATCTTTTTCTAGACACCCTATAAGTCCTTTAAGCTGTGATGATGATACTAGAAATGGTGATGAAAATGATAAGTCTGTAGAAAGACGTAAAGGATCGCCGGTAGATTCAACTTTCTACGATAGACGATGTTCAGGAAATACTTCCTATGAAGAAGGAGATCAACCAATTGATTATAGTAAAAAATATATGGAGCAAGGTGCTATTAAACGAGAAGAATCAATGAAGATGAAGTCTAGAAGAGAAAAATTTAGAGAAGGTTCAAGCATGCTTGGAGATTATGCAGAAACTGATTTAGATCAGCCTACAGATTATTCTTTGCGTTATGCTGAAGATGATACAGATGAAGAAGATAAACAGAATGATAATTATTATCAAGTTAATGGATCATCAGAAGACACTGTGAAGACTTATTATACTGAAGGAACTCCTTATGAGACGCCTTGCAATTTTTCTACGGCAACATCTATGTCTGATTTACGCTTAGAAGAATCTAAAGATTTGGATATAAGTGGAAAAATTTGTAAGAAGGTAATTAATGAAACGATTGAAGAGCATAAAGAAATTAATCATGGCGATGAACAGCATATATTAACGAAAAATTCACATCTTTGTAAAAATAACTCAGAAGAAAAAATTGATTACTATGAGCAAGGAACACCTGGAATAGTATCACGAGTGAATTCATTAAGTTCTTTAGAATCAGGTGGTCAGAATGATGATCGTCCAAATGTAGAAGAAGTTGAAGAATTTAAACAAAAACCAACAGAAGACGAAAGTAACACTGAGTCAGCATTAGATAGTGTTGAAGATAAAGAGAATAAAAGTATTGAAGAAAAAAATTCAGATAAAGAAGCAAAGGTAGTGACTTTTGGTGGAGAAAATCATTACACTGATGAAACACCACTAATGTTTTCCAGAAGTTCTTCCTTAGGATCTTTAAGTGGTTTTGAACAGTTTTCAATCAACGATGATCGTAGTTCTGTTATTAGTGATTTTAGTCGTCGAACTAGTGGTATTGTTTCTCCTAGTGAATTACCAGATTCTCCAACTCAAACTGTACCACCAAGTCCACCACACAGCAATAAGCCTATGAATTTTTCACCTAGAGCAACTGAAGAACGTTGTTTAGGTCATTTTAATAAATTTTCTTATACAAAATCTAAACCTAGTGTTTTTGAAGATAATACAGCGGCCTTTAAAGAAGAATCAACACCAATCGAATTTTCTGCTGCAACGAGTTTAAGTTCTTTAACGATCGACGATGAGCCTAAATTTCCAGAAGAATCAAGTAACGACCAAGTAAATTTAAAAACTTCTGATGATATAGAAGAAGCCGAAGTGCATCCAGTAGCTGTATCTCCTGCTGCATCATCGGAGGAAAGTTCTCATCCAAAAAAAGTGGTTGAAACTGATCGAGATAATGAACAAGTAAGTGATGGAGATGAAGAGGATGAAGACGAGGATATTTTGGCTGCTTGCATTAATATGGGAATGCAGAATAATCGATATCGTCAGAGTGTAAAGAAAACGGAATTTAAATCTTTTCCCTCGACGTCTGTGTCCAATTTAATTCGATATCAAACGAGTTCTACATTAGATAGACTAGAAAATATTAACATTAGTGAAATGAAGCAATCCAATTTATCTCCAATAAGGTCTAAAACCACTCTGGATATTTCAACATCTCCAGATACTGTACATGTTTATTGTACAGAAGATACTCCAGCAGACATATCACCTGTTGGTTCTCAATCCAATTTATCAGCACTTTCTATGCCCAGTATCTTAGAAGATTTTGAAAAGCCTGAAAATCTTGACGATGTACAAAACGATCTTTCTGACGATAGTTCAAATTTATCAGGAGATGATGAACAAATTTTAGATGAATGTATTCAATCTGCCATGCCTAAACGAGTCAGCCCAATATCTTTAGTTTGCAAGAAAAATTCCCAAGTCTTCCTTTCTCGGCCTAATGATTTTTCACAGAATTCTAGTTCTTCAGCGACAAGAAATAGTTGCGAATATTTAGTTAGAACTGTCGATGGCCGTGATGACGATTCGAATAATTCATTTGATGACAGTCCGAATCATTCGGATGATGATGCTATTTTAGCTGAATGCATTGAATCAGCAATGCCTAAAGGACGCTTAAGTCTTGCTTCAACTAAAGCTTCGACTTCCAGACAATCCGATACCTTTAATGAACAGTTTGAAGTTTCTGGAGGAGATGAACTGAAATCACCACGATCTGAAGATAGTTTGAGTTTATCAGAAGATGAAGAAAATATGATTTTGGCTCAATGTATTCAATCGGGAATGCCTAAAGTATGTTTTTTTTTTAATATAAAAAATGATAATGGCTGTTGATAATTGACAACTTTTAATTAAAAATCTTTGTTATTTGTTTGTTTCAGGGATCAAATTTAACGAAAATGTTCTCCCCAATGCCGAAAGAGGATTTCAGAGTATTATATTCAGCTTCAAAATCAACGAATTGTTCTCCTCATCACATAGTTCAACAAAGTAAAGAATTAGATCCAATAACACCAAGAGATGAAACTTGGAATTTCGCAACAGAAGATACTCCATGCAATTTTTCAGTAATTTCAGAAATAAGTAATTTAACGATAAGTTCGACATAAAATTAAACAAGAAAGCCATGTAAATACATATATATTATTTTATTCCATTGCTTCCTATATTGTTAGCATAAAATTGTGATTATTTCTTCCCTCCATTTAATAACTTTTACGTTATAGAAGATAATTAATGAATAAAATATAAAGGCCTTAAATATAATTTTTTGTTTAACTAATAAATCTTTAAAAATATTAAATATTATCCTTTATTTTATTATAATTGAATTATAACATTATCATCATTTCTAAATAAATATCAGTTTAAAATTTTAATTGAAATGAAATCAATTATCTGTCAGACATCATTGATGGGTTAAAAAAAATTAATTGACCAAGCATTTATATCTTTTGTTTCGGTTTGAATGTTGATAAAAGGAAGTACTGTGGTAAAACACTTTGTACATGCGACGTATGTTGGAATTTTGACACAATTTTGATCAAGTCTAGATATGTTGGCGAAAGAAGAAAATTATAGTCTAAAAATTAAAACTCAATCCATCATACTTTATTCTGTTTTCACAATGTTTCAAATTAATATTTTCAACTATTTTGTTCAAAAAAATTATACGTTAGGGTTGGCCGAACATAAAGTTCAGTAGCTTGACCGCTACCCTGGATCCTCATGAGTAGTTTTTCTCCTACCACTTCTAGAACATCCTTCTCCTGTTGTCATAATTTCTATCTACATGTCATTACATGACATCTTAGCCTATTACTCCATTTTCGATGCCTTTATATAAATAACGATAGCGATAAGTAGATGCCTCCATTCGACATCACAACACTAAACTGTTTAAACTCCTGAATATAATCAATAAAAGTAATTTTATTTTTAATCTTCAAAGATCAAAGTAATTGTAATTGAAAGATGAATTTTAAAATTTTTCATTTTTATTTGTTACTATTTTGTTTGTTATTTTGTTTTATAAACACTGAGGGATCAGATAATTGGTCAGTGACATTAAATACTCTTCTGAAAAACTGTGCATCATCATCAAGTAACTCTAACAATAAAAAGCAGTCGTTTTTGGATGGTTTACGGTCGTGTTTGCAAAAACGTGCATTGATAGCAATGGATGCGTTTTTCTCTGATGATGTGATACCAATACTAAATGGAATCGATCTGGTAAAATTCAAGGATGTGGATAATTCTACTATAGATGTCAAACGTGACAAGTGAATATTTTATTTATATTAATTATTATGAATTAAATAACTATAATAATTCCGGTATGGAGTCACGCAACGTTCAGGAATTTAAAGTAGATTATACGGTTAATTTCAATGAAGAATTTTTCTGTTCAAAGATTATTAGCACGGAAGTGTAATCATTTTGTTAATTGACACTTTAATACAATGTTTGAAGTGTAAAAAGAATTCTGGGTTGCGACTAAGAAGCACACTTTAATAATTACTGGTATTTTATAGGAATCAAACAAATAGTTCTGCAAGAAGAAATGGTAATAAAACTTGGCGTGAAATAGTTTTTCAACGACTTGCTAATGTATTCAAGACTCATGTGCTAAAAATTGATATTGACCAACTGATCAATCGAAATGAGTCAATCAAGAAAAATGAAGAAAGCTTTAGGAGTAATTCTGTGGAGAATGAAATTGTTGAAGGTTTATTCATTTTTTTAATAAAAGGAATTTTGTATAGACTATTTTTCCAAATAATTACAATTTTCTAAGAATCTTTTTATTTATAGATATTTACGATCAATATAACAAAATACTTTTGTACGGTAATTGAAGGCGTTATCAATTATTATTATAATTTATTTTCAATAGGAAGACGACGTCACAGAAGACGTCACCAACTAATGCCAATGATGATGATGGGTCTATTGTTAATGGGATCAGTTCTGATCCCCATGGGTTTTCAATTCTTAGCAGTACTTGGTGGCAAAGCATTGATTCTTGCCAAACTTGCGCTTATGTTGTCGAGCATTCAAGGCCTAAAGAAGGTAGCTACGAGTGGAGTCAATTATGGGCTTTACCACTCAGGTCCAGTAGGTGACGGATGGCATGACAGGAGTCATCAAGAGCCTATCTCTCATTATGGAGTGCCTTATCCATCGTATTGATAGATTTAAAATGTAATTATTGTTTTATTTTTAATATGAAAAAAAATTATTATTATAACTATTACTATTATTATTATTACTATTTATTTTCAAGTTATTTATGATTTTTATAATAAAATTGAATTCAAACACTGCTTTTGATGAATATTTTTTATGAAACCATTTATTAAAAATAAACTATTCAATAATTTCTAGAATAAATAAGTCTGATGGAAAGAAAACCTTAGAAAATTTCGTTGCTCTGAATTGGATTTACATGACAATAAATAACATTTTTTGCTCCTCTTTTATCAGACGATCCTACTCATTAAATAACAAATTTAAAAGCAAGTTTTTCAAAAATTTGCGTCATTGTTGAATTTACTTACGAGATTTAATTATCAAATAACTTTTTCTTTATGTTTCCAACTGCTTTGTTGAAAGTCAAGATTTTCTTCTATTTAACAAAATAGTTTCTAAGAAAATACAGAAAAGCAGTAGATTAATTGTTTTCCAAGTAATTTTACATTTGTTCTGTAAGAAAATTTTTTTATCTTTTCAATTTTATTTCGCCCTTAAGGAAATGAAAACGATAATTAAGCTCAAAGTGACTTTTGACATTATTATCACTGAAATAATCTAACCTGAAGTCATAATAAAAATTCCATGTACATACATATATTAAATAATTAACAATAAAAAGATGAATTTATACAGTAAATGTTATTTGTCAATGCTATAAAATTAAATTAATCAACAAAATATTTATAAAAAAAGTAAAAAAGTCGTGAATATAATTATCAATACCGATAAAAAGTAAAATTATCATTTATCATCAAAACAAATGTATATTTTGGTTAAGATCAAAATAAAAATTATGATGTTCAAATAACCGTGATGATAATGTACTCGAATAGAAGGTACATGAAAAGATAATTAAGATAACAAGTTAACAAAGTAACTTTCGGTAATTCATAGCATAAATAAAAATGATGAATGTGCAAATTTAATTAGATAATGTTGATTTCTGGAATAACTTATGAGCAGTATATAATGTTGTAATAAACTTACCTCCATTACATTCATAAACAACACTTGTTAAATAAATTTTTCGTATGATATGCATGAAAATAAACATACAAGTTACTTTGTAACGTTTACGTATTCATCAATATTAGCAAAATCAGATAACGCGATATAAATGAAAGCATCAGTTGCTCGTACCATCCATTGTACTTCTGTTGCGTTGACTTAAATTTTCAACTGTGTTGTAAATAAAGATAATACATCGTCAATAGAACATTTCATTTATACGAGATCAAGTTCAAGTGCTAAAAAATATTATTGTTAAGGGTAGAAAGTATTTTTTGTTACTTTCTTTTGTTGATTTAACTAAGAGGGAATATTTTTCTTACTTTGTGTAAGCTGCTAATGTAAACAGTCTGTGAAGATTGACATTGAAAACATTTAGATGGCTTAGGTGAACCTAATAAAGATAAAAATGGACGTTCACTGCAGGTGGTTTTTGTTGGAATGGAGTGAGGTATACCCAATTATTGCTGGTAAAAGATATAAAAAATGATACATAATTGTGATTACTCCTATTATTTCATTAAACTTCTATCGAAAAAAAATTTTTAAAGTAATAAATACATTTCGGCGTCTATTTTTGACTTTGATAATCAAATATTTGTAAATCATGACTCAAATTAAATAGCGTTCATTAAATTAAAATAAAGTGAAGAAGAAATAATAAAGTACAATTAAAAAATAATCTGAACAGTGTTATAATAACTGAATAAAAATATAGTTGGAAAAATATATAAAATATAAAAAAAAAAAAAATAATAAAATGAGAGGGAAATAGGATGAAAGAAGAGAGAAGTGACTCTTTGGGGATGCGCGGGCGAAGCAACAAACGGGTATAAGAGAGACGTTGAGCGTCGCGACGCCTCAGACAGAAGTATTTGTATACCCTTATTTGACTGCGATAAGTTTTTATTCATAAATTAAACTTTTTTATCGTTTAATTTATCACATATTTAAACATTGTCATCGAGATAAGAAGTCATGAAAGACTACAATTACGTTCTGGCTATTGTTTTAGTTTTATTCAAAATATTTACGACTATTAAATCCAATTATATTCCTATTCAACATCCAGTACCGATTCGGCAACAAGTAAGTTATATTTTTTAATTATATTTTGTATTAAGTAATAATTTAAATTGATTCATTTAAAAAAAAAAAAATCAATGCTTTTTTTATGTTAATGACAGTAATATTTAAATCTCAACTTCTTATTGTGAAATGTTTATATTAAAAAGATAAAACTTTATGAAGAAGAATATTTAATAAAAAGGAGAATAAATAATGAGTAATAAGAATGGAAAAAAATTAATAAAAGTTTGTTTTTTAATATAAAAAAAAAAGGTTTTATTTGTAAATAAGAGTTTTAAAAAAAATGTAATTATAAAATATATCATTTGCAGGATAAGTTTGTCATTAATTAACTAGAATTCCGTTGTTCCTGATATCTATTTAAAAATTCCTAGTCTATTAAAATCAGCAAGTCGTGCAATATTTTATTTCAAATGTAATTTCCGCTCACTAATAATGTTCTCATTGCCCATCTACAGCTTGTAATATGAATGTCTGTTCTATCTTTACCATTATAATTCATCGATCGGTTCACCTTTTCCGATAATAATATAGTTTTGTAAAAATTAAAAATATTCTTTTTTTTTTCTTCTTAAATATTCATCGAAAAGTTGATCATCAATATTCCATTGATCCCTCGAATTTTCTCACAAAGAAGAGTAATTGCAGCAGAGCTCGAGTTATTTTAAAATGAGTAAATTTAATCATACATGTGCGTGTATTCTTTAATATTTTAAATATAAATGTTAAGTGAACTTTGAAAAATTACAAGTTTAAATACAATAAAAAAATTACTACCATTTTATTTAATTATTTAATCTTTTTTTTTTTTAATTTACGTCTTATCTTTGTTATTATTTATTCATCATCATTAAATAGTTGAGGATATACTGAAATTGTTAATTAAAGATTTGTTGTGAAATATTTTTAGTTAAAATTATTGTTTATTTATAAAACACATTATTGAAATTTATACCAACAGGCTTAGGATGGTCAAGGGACATCAGTAATTTAATATCCGGTTTTTTTGAAAACAATATTGCAAACCGCTTTTCATTATACTGACAGAGAATGTAATAAAGAAAATAATAACATTAATGAAATTTATTTTCAACATTTTTATGCCACTACCATTTATTGTTTTGATCGTGTTATTTTTATTTGACTTTAAAATGTTTTTTTAAAATATACTTTAATTATTCTAACAACTTTTTTACATCAGTAACTTGATTAAAAATATATATATAAATAAAAAGTTTTTTTGAGAAAAATCGATTATTCATATCTACAATAATCTCTACTTATGTGATTGTTGTTACTAAATTAATTTCTAAAAATAGTACCTTATAATTAAGAGATCAATCTTTGGAATAATTACTAACAGTCAGACGTGAAACAAATGAAGAAAAAATTTATATCCATTTACTTGAGTCTTAAAGGGAATTAAATAGACAAGTTAATCCAATAAATAGTGGGTTCAGTAGCATACTAGTTTTCTTAAAGCTTTTCATCCACTCATCATCTTGGTCCAAACAAAATAAACAAATTAAAAACAAAAATTTAAATACATAAAATGGATAAAATCTTAAATTTTGAATTTTGATATTTAAATTCAAATTATAAGAATAACCATGATACAACAATTTTTTCAAAGTTCATTAATTATTGATTAATATTAATTCAAAAGTATGAGAGAGTTAGGTGGTAACATTGAAGCAATCTGAGTGGGCAAAGATCGAGATAGAAGTCTAATGATGGAATTTTTTTGGTGATTTTTCAGACAATCCAAGAATCCTTGAAAGACAGCGAATTAAATGACTACCAATTCAAGGGCATTGATAAAATAATACCACCGTCGATTCCAATTTCAGGTGGGTAACAGTATTAGATTCAATTTACTATATTATATGTATCAAGTTTTTCAATTCTCTTCATATATTGGTCTCAATCCTTGACCTATTTATTCCACTTTATCCCCAAAGTTACCAACTTCTCTCATTCAGCAATAGTTCACACACTAAGCAAACAATCTTCAAATTTTTTTCTTTTTCTATTCAATTTCGGGAGTTCACTATCTTCTTTCAGTTTAATAAAAAATAATGATTATATTAAATTATTATTACAAATTATCCACTAAAGTTACTGGAGTTTAATATAATTCATTTAAAATATTAATACAAGTTTAAATATAATACAAAAATTTTCTATAATTAATTGTAAAAATTGATTGATAAGTAAATATTTTTAAAAATTTGGAAGTAAATTAATATTAAAAATGAAATTGAAAAGTATGTCTCTAATAATTAGTCGATAAGACTTCAGAAAATCAAATCTGTTATTGAAAGTCGTGTGAATGAGCGTTCAATGATCTGGAAATAATAAAAATGAAATTTCTTAGAGTGCATGTTCGTAACATCAGAAACTGGAAGATTCACATATGAATCGACAAGTGATGATCCCACTGTTTGTGGAGCATATTTTATCACAGATCCTGATAAGAGAGTGGAATTATTTTTTTTATCGTTTGATGTACCCTGCGAAGGTGGAGGACTCGTTTCTGTAAGTAATATATTTATCAATTATTATCTATACTCATTATTATTATTGTTATTAATACTATTTTTAAAGTACATGATAATATAAATATTAAGTAGCATTTAAATTGGAAAAAAAAATTGGTTTAATAAATAAATGTATGACCTTTTCGGACAGTTTGTTGACGGATGGGAGTTGAATGGAGAATTTTTTCCATCACCAGAAGATCACTCTTTACCACTAGAAGAACGTGTTACGGAATTTTGTGGAAAATACGTTTCACACACATTCATTAGTTCACAAAATGGAGCAGTAATTCAGTATAGAATTCCATTTAAAGGCAAAGGATTTACTGTTATTGCACGCTATCGTAGAAATCCTACACGTAAGTATATTGAGTTTTTTTATTTTCTTTAACTGCATAAATAATAAATTATGAAAAGAAATTTAATACCCAATCAGAATCTATATACTGATAAATATTAAAATTATACCAATTTATAAAGTTTCTATGTACACTAAGGAATATATTTTTATTCAAATCACTGTAGAAAAATATTTTTCTTATTCATAAAATTATAAAGCAATATTTTTGAATTTCTACAGCTATGATTACTAATTAATTTATCAAGTAATTAAATATACTATACATTTCAATCTTTTCATTTTTGATTAATTTTCAAAATTATTTGAAAGATGAAATATGTACAGAGTATTTTGCTTTTGATGAATATTAATTAAAGTAAAAACTGTGCAGTCTTGTGCTATTCATGAATGAATGTTTTGAATTTAGACCCAGTGTGAATTTAAAGCAAAAACTTTAATTCCTGTTGAATAGCCATAAAATCCTTTCATTTTGTTTCAATTAATTTTTTCTATTAAAATTGGATACTTTAATTTAATTTTTAAAGATAATAAAAAGTATCATCTTTCGACATTTAATACATTTAACTAAGTAGGATTTTCAATATCATAAAAATTTTTATGACTTTGGAAAATTGAATTACTCACGTAACTCAATTTATTTTTCTAAATATGTTTTTAAATCGAATATTATTCTTTATTATCATAAACATTAAAAGTTTAATAATAATTTAATACATTAATGAAAAAAAAATAATCGAATTAACATTAAATGAAATTATTATTATCAATTATTACAGCCTGTAATGTACTAGTAAATAGTACAATGGATTCATTCACACTTCGCAACTATGGAAAGAGAATAAATTGCACTTTATTAGCCATTTATCCATCAGTAGTGCAGACAATTGATCTTAATGTTGGTGGAAGAAGATTAGAAAAATCATTATTACCATATATGAGACATTTCTTTTTAGAAAAAACAGGAACCATTCACCAGGTTTGCATCAATGACTCTATCCTGAACATAACAATACTCTATAAATAAATTTTTTCAATCAAAATAGTCCAAGCGAAAATTCTCTTTTGAGCGTAGAGAAAATTGTCACAAAAGAGATTTTTTTTTCACTTTACCAAGTCATGAAAAAATCTAATAGAAAATTTTATTTCAAATGATCTAAAAGTGTTTGCTTTATCATCTACACGATTTTTTATTTATAAAAGTCAATTAATTCAATTTATAATAAATAAATAATACCATTATCTAGTACTTCAATTATTTTTAAAATGTATTTTTACGTTCACTTATTTGATAAAGTATTTATCTTCAAGTCATTACATTCAAATCAATTTATCAGATTCCATTGACTGGATATATTTTGATTTGTTTCGTTTACAAAAAATGGTATAGAGAGAATGAAACTTGCGGTTAATTAGTAAAATGGACTTTGTGAATGAGAGTGATTGAAACCACGAGAAAAATAATGGTGGGATCAATTCAAACAAATAATAATTGCCATTTTTATAGTGCAATAAATTGGGTTTAGCCGATCACGTGCTAATTGGAGGCAATACTGGTTTAGATACGTCCAAAATAGAAGTACTTGATTCAATATGTGGAAGTAATAATAAACCAGGTAAAAATTATATTAAAAATGTATGCTTTATAAAACTTTTTCCAATTATAATTGTAATAAAACATATCAGTAAGCTAGTTCTAATGTTAATTTGTGATTATCCATTACAGATAGTAGCAGTCAAATAATAGGATGTGAAGTAACAACTGTGAAACTCGTATCAAGTGGATTTACTGATAATTCTGTTACAGTTTTTATTAGGCCAGCAGTTGAAGAAGAAATTTTAAACTCAAACTTAATTTGTGGATTTTAATAAAATAGAGTACAATAAGTCATTAATTTAATTCAATCTGAAACATCATATTGTGTATATTATGAATTATTTCAAATGAATTGTTGTTAAGACATAAATTATTGAAAGACGTAATTATTTCAAGAATCTCGTTGTTAAAATATATAAATTATTGAATATTTTAATTTTAATGTAAGCATTTTGCTGTATGACGTAGAAACGTAAATAAAAATCAATTAATCGCAGAATCATATAATACTCAGTGGGAAGTCAATGAACATCATTTATTTTACTTTGAGGAAACTTACTGACGTTCTTAAAATTAATACCTCTACAATCTGAAAAAGAAAAATTCATTAAAGAGAATAAAAAATTATCTTGAAGAAGTTGACTGTACTATTTATTAAGAAAAAAAACTATTTTATAAAAATCACGTCGGTGTTCAGTGTTCAAGGTTTTAATCGTTGAAAATAACCATTTGAATTATTTAAGTATCAATCAAAAGAAAAGTTATAATTCCAACATTCTATGGGGAGATTTCATGCAACGTAATGCTCTTAAATTATTAAAGTCTTATAGAATTCATTATTCCAAAGCTCGCAATATGAGCTCTTTGTTCGAGTGAGATTCCTAGAATACTAGCAAAAGCTAGTAAAATTTGACTCCAAACATAGAATAGAAGTTAAGTTTCCATGCTATTTATTCTTTCCTATCAAATAATTCAACCCACGTCATATTCAAATGTCAACAAAAATTTAACATATTTAATGTCAACAGTTATGGAAGTCATCAAGGTCTATTGAAATCAGTTTTATTCAAATTGGATGAATTAACCACAATTATTAAATTTTTTAATACTTTAATTAAAATAGATTGATTTTAAGATTTCCCCCGAATAATTTAACGTAAATATTTGATCAATATCTAATCCTGAAAATCAAAAAATAGATGTTGATACCTAAATGATGATCGTCAGTAAATAAAGCTACATGTGGGAGCATGTTAATGTACATACCATTTGCAGTTACTTCAAAACACTGAATAAACAAGACTAGATAAAAGAAATTTAAGAAACTCATCATAAAATAATACAAATACAACATTTAAACACTTTAATATCAGTTGACATGATTGTTTACTAGTTCACTTATAAATTAATTACACTTAATTGTGTTGATTAACATTTAATTGTTATGAAATTTTCCAATGAACATGGAAACATAAAAAATAAAGAAATATTAGCAAGATGTTGTTATTATTTATTTGTATGTAATTTTTTATTGTTTATTTTGATTTATTTGTTCATGGAAAACATTAAAGTTCAAATTTTATAAAAAAACACTTCTTATAACAACATATAGGTGTTCCGTCATGGCACTTCTTAAATAAGCTTTCAGAAATACGCTATAGATGTCATATCAATGTAATTCTTGGAACTAAATTTCAAACTATACATTTAGGGTCCCTAAAGGCATGTAATGTAGACGATAAAAAAAATTCCGTAGTAGAGAGAGGGAAAAACTTGTAACACACTTTTCGGAGTAATAAAAAAACATCACAGACACTACTCCGTTATTGTTCAACACATCAACCTACTGGGTGTTGGCTGTTTTTTTAGTGTTTCACCGCTAAATCAGTTCGACTCATTCTTTGAATTTACTGCAAGTAAGTTTTAATTGAGTATTTTATATTTTAATTAAAATTTATAATGTTCAAATAAGTTAATCAGATAGCAACAATACAAGAATATTTAATTAAATTATAGTGAATTGAGTTTCAGAAAAAGTTACTGAGTAAAAATATTCAAACTATGCCGGAGAAATTATATGATTGTGTATAATTTATGACTATTGATAAATATTTTTTTATACACTTACAATTGTTGCATGATTATTTTTTGCATCTGACATAATTTTTAAAATCAATCAATATTAAATGTTAAATATGTATAATCCATGACGTCACATCACAAAAATAACACCATAAATCTTGTTGCAACATCTTCACCTACATAATAACTCATCTTTTGTCAAATAAATTATCTGTCAATTGGAATAAGTGAATTAAATATTTTTCAGAGTTATAAAGCATTGACTGAAGTTCATTAATAGCTACTATCATGGCTCACCAATATTATCCATTCAAAGTAAGTTTTGCTTGCAGTAATTGTTTCGTGTTAATTGTTGATTACAGTACGTTCTAAAAAAATACCTGACGATTATATTCAATCAATTATAATAAATATTTTGTTGATTATAGTGCACGCCAACTGTGTACCCGGCTGAACCATTCGACGCCAATAACGATGCTGCAATTCTGAGAAAGGCGATGAAAGGTCTTGGTACTGATGAAAAATCTATTATTGATGTACTTACTAAAAGAGGAGTAGTACAACGCCTTGAAATTGCTGAAGCATTTAAAACAATGTATGGAAAAGATCTTATAAGTGACTTGAAGAGTGAATTATCTGGAAAACTCAAAGATGTTATTGTCGCCTTGATGACACCTTTACCTCACTATTATGCTAAAGAACTTCACGAGGCAGTTTCTGGTCTTGGTACTGACGAGGAAGCTATTGTTGAAATTTTATGCACATTAAGTAACTATGGCATTCGAACCATTGCTGCTTTTTATGAAAATCGTAAGTTGAATTGGTTATTAGTGTTATTTTTTTTTCTTTTAGACAATGAAACAAATATAAAAAAACCAAAAATCTATTTATTTTGGTAACTAGTTTGTACTTTATTCTTACTACATTATGACGTGGTTTCTATGATTATTATATCCTATTATTACAAAATAATATAAGACTAGTAAAATGAATGATGTCACTCTGTGGCCTTGAAATGTATTTTTTTATCACTAATCATTAGTATATTTTTATTGTATTTTTTAATTAGAGCTCTGATTCATTAATTAATTTAAGTAATTAGAAAAAATCATTTTGTTCTAAATTTTTTAATTGAATAATATTTGATTTTTATTATTCTAGTTTATGGAAAAACTTTGGAAAGCGATTTGAAAGGAGATACATCAGGACATTTCAAAAGACTTTGCGTTTCACTTTGCCAAGCAAATCGTGATGAAAATCAAGGAATAGACTATGCTCAAGCACAAGCTGATGCTCAAGCTCTGTATGATGCAGGTATTTATTTATTCAAATTCTCGGTAAATATATGCGTCATTGAATTTATATCGGAAAGTAAATTTGAATTTCTTACATTTTGGTTTCAAGGTGAAAAACAGTGGGGAACAGATGAATCACAATTCAATATGATTCTAGTAACTCGTAGTTATCAACAATTACGGCAAACATTTTTGGAATATGAGAAAATTGCCGGTCACGATATTGAAGTGGCAATAAAAAAAGAATTCTCTGGAAGTATCGAGAAAGGTCTTTTGGGAATTGGTAAAATCTTTTATCAAAAAAAAAGAAGAAAAAACTACATACTATCAATTACAGTGCATAAGTAGAGAACTAATTGTTATGTTTATTTTTAGTTAAATGTGTAAAATCAAAAGTTGGATTTTTCGCTGAAAGATTACATGCAGCAATGCAAGGAATTGGAACCAAGGATCGTACATTGATTCGAATTCTTGTATCAAGAAGTGAAATAGATCTAGGTGACATTAAAAAAGCATTTGAAGAACGTTATGGAAAATCCCTAGAAAGCTGGATTGCTGTAAGTATTTATAAATTATTTATTGGTAATCAGTAATGACCATTAGTTTGACTTGTATAATAAAAAAAATATTATATATTAATTAATTTAAACAATGTTTCCAGGGCGATACATCCGGTGATTATAAAAAAGCATTATTGTCTCTAGTTTCCACATAATCAATTTTACACGAGGAAAAACTAGCATTGTCAGATAAAAATTCATTGAAAAATACATTAAAGCTTATCAGTTTTTGCTTACAATGTCACTTGAAAGAATAATTGAATATATATAAAATACATAGATTCATTAATAATATTTATATTTGAACATTTTTCAAGTTTGTACACAGCATTACAACTTATATTTTTACAATATTTTTATAAAAATATTAAATAATTATTTTGTTGAGCACCAATTATTAATTGGTATATATAAAAATATATTCTTATTTTGATATTATATACACGACTTTTAAACTATCTACTGTTGCTTGTATCGCTGAAAATTTTATTGACAAATAAATTGTTTAATTCTCAAACACTATGGTTTTTTAAATTCATTATCATACTTCTTAAGTTTTAAATTTCATCCGAAATTCCATCAGCCGTTATCTGATAATATTTTCATCCAAATTATTTTCTCACTTAGTTACATATTATACAATAATTTTAATACTCACATAAAATGGAACTGTTACTTGAGGCATTACTGAAGACTTTATAATTCGAGCTGCGAACTTTGAACCACTAATTCGAGCTAGCATCAAACGCTTTTGACAACGATTAGCAACATTCTGTCCTCCAGCACTTACAAAATAAATTTCATTGTTAACATCGCATTGAGTTACTAATTCATTAACAACTATTACCTAAAACAATTTCTATTTGTTAAATTTTTCTTTTACTTAATCAGGTACATATGAAAAAAAAATATTACTGTAAGGTTGTATTTTGAAGCTATATCTTGTAAATTATCTAGTATTTGTATGTAATTTTTGAATCTTGTTGATGGGTCATCCGTTGAACAAATTAAAAATGATAAGCTATCAACTATTATTGCTCGAATCTTAAAAACAAAATTTTTTTTATATTAATTAAAAATTAAAAAGTATTTACATTCAATGACAAGTTTAATTAGAGTATATCAGTTACCGAAATGTTTTTGGAGTATTTTAAAATTTTTTTCAATTTTGTAATTGTATTGTTTAAATCGTCAATTGATTTTGGTGATGAAACAAAAATATTTTCCAGAATTTTGTCAGTAGGTAATGATAATTTCGGATGTAATTTTCGAAAGCCTTGAATAAAATCTATAACCAATTAAACTGTAAAGTTGAAATATAACTGATAACAATATATAATTTTTAAAAAATATATGAAGTGAAATAATAGTTAATGAACTAAAGATGCGTATCGATTATTCGGATCATAATAATATGCGTTAACATCGTTATTTTCTTGATCTTCAATATCCGAATCTAATTTCTCATCATCATCGTCGTGACTATCATTTTTAGTTTTTAATTTATTTTTATTCTTTTTACGTTTTCTTCTAGTTGTTTTTTCTTCTTTATGAAGGTAAGATACTTTAGCATCAATAATATCAAATACTTTAGATTTGAGTATATTAAATATTTGTAGTATTGTTGGAGAATTCCTCAGCCTTGTACAAATATAATCATAAATATTTTCTCGAGTTTTAAGATTTGTGTACAAATTATACAATAATGTACCATTATAAAATTTACTTGGATCGGATGGAATATAAATTGGACCCAGTAATGCATTTAGATACCTAATGTGTCTTAACAAACTTTGAAATTGAGCAAAAACGTGAACAATCTGTCGGTCAAATTTATCTGGATTAATTTGTAATTTTTTATCTAACCCATAATGTTCTAAAAAGAATGATAACGCTGAAATACAATTTTCAGTTGATACAGAATTGATCAAACTTGTAATGTTTACCGAATGATTTTTTTTATCTAATTTGGTTTCTGCCAAAATTTGTGTCAAATCTTTTGCGTATTTTTTCTCAAATTTTTCTTTGGATCTACAGAATCCAATTTTGTTATCAATAATTTCTAACATCATAGATAATAACAAACAATTCACGTGAATTTCTGTTTTTGGTGGATCACAATGTTGCTGAACCCAGTACAATATGGTACCTACATATAATCTCCATGTTGGTGGTAGATCTTCTAGAGCATTATCCTGTATACCAAGAGTTTCATCCAAAATTTTTTTCCTTTGACAATATCCCCAATGACGCAACTTTTCCAAGCTAATGCATGATTTAGGGATAATTAAATTTTCAGTAACTACCATTGTTTGGTCCCGTGTTACCAATGTCATCATTGTAGATTCATCATTATTTTCATTATCTAAAGTTACTAATAAACTTGAAATTTTTTGGATAATTGGAAAACTTATATTGTGTGAAGACGGTAAAGACCATTCTTCACTTTGTAATGGTAATATATATGTTCTATGAGTCAAAAAATTTATAAAAAACGGTGGATAATTGCCTTTTGAAAAATTCTCCATGAACCAATCTGGCACTAAAGCCGCAAATTCATTTTCCGGCTCTACCGTTGTCAAATCCTTTGTATCTCTTTTTTCTTTTTCTTCTTCATCATCATCTTCTTTTTCATCATTTTCGTCTTCTTTATTATTTTCTTCATTATCATCATCTTCTTCTGTATCTTTTTCATCTTCGTATTTAAAAATTTTATTATTGTTTTTAACTTCGTCGACAAACTTCTCATCAAATCCGAATGCTTCCAAAATATAAGTTGGTGTATTTAAATAACCATTGATAATTAATTCAATTGTATAGATTATATTTTTTTTTCTTTGATGAGGTAAATATGCTATGATATGTTTTAATGCATCTTTTAATGTGTACTTACTTAACCACTTGAAAACTTTTTCAATCCTATGTTGTTCAGTAGATTTGTGAACATGTTTTAGTAGTATAATACTGAAAAAATTTCTAAATACTTTGTGATTAATATAATCATTTCCCAATAAAATAGATGCTAAAGGTAATGACATTTGATTAAGTCCCTTAAATCTGTTGTATAACTTTTCAGTTTTAAAAATTTTGCATTTTCTGACATATCCTCCTTTAGTTTTTATGACATTTGGATTTAACGTGTCAATTGGAATGTATTCAACTCCATAAATATAATAATCGGAATCATAACTTAAAACTGGGCAGTTTAATACTCGTGCTAGCCCAGCAATACAATTGTCCGCTTCAAATGTACACACAAAAAATTTAATTTTCATTTTTTTCATGATACTTATAAATATTTCAGTAGTAAGCATTGAAAAAATGACTGATGACTTTGGATTAGAAATTTTACTGTTTGATGCAGAATTCAACCGGTCTTCTAAACGTTCTACAAGAGTGGAATATTTTTTATCTTCCCAAGCCCCATCCAATATTACTAATGGTTCTATTTTACAACATAATAACTCATCAAAAAAAATGATGGTTTGGTGAGCGAAATAATCATAATCGCCTCCAAATATATCATATCGTGAATACGTAGTAAACAGTTGAGAGCACAAACTCCAACCATCTATCACTAATTTGGTATTACTCAGTTCATAATTTTCCAAATAATAATCAGATCTATTGGTAATATACGTTGTCAAACCGCGAATTCCCATATTATCTTAATAATCACTTTTTCACTTCAATCAACAGCAACTATTTCAATTGTTTATTTCTTGGAATGAACTGTTATTCATTTTTTAAATAATGCGTAGTATGCATGAGAGTCAAGCACACTGTTTTGACCACATGCCGGTGTGAATAATTCGTTATTTAGTGGCCATGGTCGAAACATACAGTGGCGCTAATACTTTCGATTTATATGCCATCTAGAGGACATGTATGAGCTCCAACATATGTGGGGTTATATTAAATTATTTAAAATTAGTTATTAAAGCTTATTTTATCTACTATTAATTATTAGAAAATTATAAAGTAAAAGAATTTATACCATTAATTCTTTGGCAAGAAAATGCATTCCTTGTATCAATATAAAGCGATTGGCCTTCTAAACCACCAACATTTTCTGGCAATTGTGCTGCAATACTGGCTTGAAAGCTAAAATAATTATTTGTTTACCCTAATATTTACCCACTTAATCTTTTATTTATATACAAATGTTGTTTACCAAACTTGAGTTTTTCCTGAACCTTGAATGCCACACAACTCTGTAATTGTTCCACACTGAAATCCACCATCAAGAATATCATTCAATGATTCACTTGACGTTTTTAATTTCTGATACTGCAATTCTGCCTGAAAATTACAATTATTTATCATGTCTTAACATTATTTCATTCATTCATTCATTCATGTTGTAAAATTATTATGATATGTAAGTATTAATGAGTACCTGCCAATGATCTAATGATGTCAATGTTATGGGAGGATTTAAAGATTTTTTCAACATTTCAGAGTTAACATATTTTTCAACAATTTCTGGATTGTTGTCAATATCTTCGACGTAATAATACCCATTTTTGTGAAGATTATCAATTATTTTCGCGGATAATGATAAGGTTGTCAGTGGTCGTAACATTGTGTAGTTTGACAAAAACTCTATAGTTTCCATACACTTTAGGCTGGTTTATGTACGTACTAGTATGATTTAAATGACAAATCGACTTCGCTTACAGCACACTTCCTGCTAGTGACAAATTTATTCAAAATAAATTCAAATTCTTAAAGAATTAATAACTCATGTAAGGTTTTCGAAAAATAGATTTAATTTAAAAATTATTTTTTTTTTTAATTTATTTATTATTCATATACATATAATATTTTATACAAGAATTAATATAAACTACTTGTTACATATGAAAAGATTATTTTAAAAATATGTGTACATTGTAACATAAAATATTATTAAATTCATCCACCGTACCAATTTATTAGATTAAAAGTGATTAATTTTCTACAGGTGGTTCTACAGGAGGTTGAATAGTTGTAGGAGTTCCCATGATGTTAGATATGATATTTTTACCAAAGTCCATCAAACTTTGACTACCTGAATCATCTCCTTCAATAGATGGTACCGAAGTAGAGTTCATGAACTCTTGCCATTTAGCTCGGGCTGATTCTAAAGCTCGGTTTGCAGATTCTTGTACAGACTCTACAATTTCTTTAGTTTTTTGTGTCATAGCATCTAAAGCTTCTTGGGCTCTCTCTTGGAAAGATTTGTCTGATGAAACTGGTTGACACTATCATTTTTTATAAACAAGAAATGATATCAATTAAAAATAATTTTTTTTAATTGTACACTTGTTTTGCAAAACAATTGGTCAATTTTTTTTTTTAATTGATATTTAATAATAATTATTCACTTACTTCTGTTAAGAGCAAAACAGAAAACAAAAGAAAAGTAACACTGAAAACAAATGTCTTCATTGTAATGAGAATTAATACCTTTGTGATATTACAAAATACAAAATATTACTAAAAAAATGACAATAAACCACAGTAATATATCAGGTCAGATCATTACACAACAACGACTACTTCCTGATTGTATAAGAGATGATTCAGGCGATAATTTGTAGTCACATTATGTTG
Source organism: Chelonus insularis (assembly GCF_013357705.1). Classification (NCBI taxonomy): domain Eukaryota; kingdom Metazoa; phylum Arthropoda; class Insecta; order Hymenoptera; family Braconidae; genus Chelonus; species Chelonus insularis. Next base: position 1,347,955 of record NW_023276783.1, on the reverse strand, counting down.
TTATCATCGTCAATCTTTTATTATTTTCTTTATATGCCCTGGCGTATTTTGATAATATTTATATAAAAAAAAACAATTTTTTTATCACATATAAAATAATATGTATTCACGTGCAAATAGCAATGGCTTGAATTGACATTCAGGTGACACTTCTCTCTGAATGATGACTGAATTATCATTCCTTATACGAATCTTATGAGCTTCTAAAACCCGTTGAAAATCATTCATAGTAATGCTGTAGATTTATAAAATCCTCAATTCATTTTATTTGTAATTAAAATAAATATCGGATGTTTAACTTAAAAAAATGACTATTGATACTAGCAAATTATTTTTTAAGTCTCCTGAAATTCTATTCTTTTTCTGAGGTTTAGATTTCAAAGTTCCCTCTACTTCCGATATATTGTATTTTTCTCCCCACCATCTTCTCTTGAATATGCGCAGAAGATAAAACAACCCGCTAAACTAAACGCATTTATGCTTTCTCAAGCACGTGAAAAGTAAAGATTTTGTAGGCATAGAGATTTTGTTCAATTAATAAAATTTGTAAATATGAATGACAAACATATGGATTTTGAAGACTGTAAGAGCGATGACAGTGGTGATGATTGGGATGATACAAATGACGATGTATTACTAGTCAAATGTTTATTTTGTAATGAAGAAATTGGAGGTTATGATAATGCCATAAACCACCTTAAATTAACGCATTCATTCGATTTGCCAAATTTAATAAAAGAATATCAGTTAGACGATTATTCTTTTAGAAAGCTTATCAATTACGTTAGAAAAAATAAGTTATCACCTGACGAATTAGTGTCAAAAAAGAGAGAAGAGTGGGACTGCAATGATTATTTAACTCCAATCATACAAGACGATGCTTGGTTGATGTTTGGTGAGTGTAAATAAACAATAATATAATTATATTCAAAAATAATTTTTAATTACAATCAATTTAAATCATTTTTAATAAATATAGTAATATAGATCAATAAATTTAATTAATTGTCTTTGTTTTATTTTGCAAAGTAATATTTGAATTTTAATGTTGATAAAACTATTCATGTTTAAATAAATAAAAATCTTATAAATTACTTTGATTTATTATATCATTGTGTAAGTATTAAACATGCCTTGGAATATTTTTCTTTATTTGTGCTAAAAATATATTTCATTGTATTTTTTTACTTTCACCATAAAACTAACTATGTTAATAATAAAATTAATTGAAGATGTTGAAGAGTTGGAAGATGAATTAATTGGTTCCACTGAACGAACCATTGATACGATCGACGAAGCAGATGAATTAAATTCATCATTAGAGTGTTTAAAAAAGTCGAATTCCTACCTGGTCAATGCAGAAAACGGGTGTATAACGTTATCAGAAAAACACTTTGCTGAATTACAACGATCAATTAAATTATTAAAATTAAAAGTTAAACAACGCGAATCCGCTTTCCAATTAGCCCAAGAGGTTTGAACAATTATTTTTATTTATATTAACAGTGTAATAAATAGAATCAATAATAGTTTTCATCATTTAACATTCAGAAAATTGATCAGATGCAAAAGAAAATCAAGGAAATATTCAGCGATGATGATTGTGACCTACCAAAAAACCAATTAACTTCTGACGTAGTTAACGACGACGGTTATTTTAATACTTATAGCCATTTTGCAATACATCACGAAATGTTGACGGTAAAATTTATGCATATTTTTTTCTTAATGTTAGAAATCAGATAATTTTATTTAGAATGTATTGACTCGAACAGGATACCGTCAGAACTGAGAGCTATCGTGATGCTCTTTTGACCAATTCTCATATTTTCAAAGATTGTACAATGTTAGATGTTGGATGTGGTACTGGTATTTTATCAATGTTTGCTGCTAAATCTGGATGTAAAAAAGTTATTAGTGTAGATCAATCTGATGTTATTTATCATGCAATGGATAGTGTCAGGTATTTTACATGAGTATTTTAATTTAGTATAGCAAAAAATATAATTTTATATAAAGCTTTTTAGTGATATTCATTGTGATTTATTTTAGAGAAAATAACTTGAGTGATATGATTGAATTAAAAAAAGGTCGATTAGAGGATTTAGATCTTGGTACTGATAAAGTTGATGCAATAGTGTCTGAATGGATGGGTTATTTTTTATTATTTGAAGGAATGCTAGATACTGTTATTTATGCACGAGATCATTATTTAAAACCAGGTGGTAAATTATTACCAAATCGTTGTACCTTGAGTATAGTTGGAAGTGGAGATACAAGTAAGTGCTTTATAATAGAAATAACAATAATCATATTAGCATTAGTCTAAATGTGTAAAATGATATTTGTGTTTTTAGAACGTTATATTGATTATGTAGACTACTGGTCTAATGTTTACGGCTTTAAAATGACTTGTATGAAAGCAAAAGTGATTAAAGAACCAAGCATTGAAATTAGTAATATTAATGATATTGTTACCAATGTTTCACTTATTCAAGATTTTGATCTTTATACTGTAAATAGTGATTGTATAAACTTTACGGCGCCTTTCGAATTTACTATTAAAAGAACGGGATCACTTACTTCAATCGTTGGATATTTCGATGTGTTTTTTGACCTCGAAAATCCAATACATTTTAGCACTGGACCACATGCGCAACCTACTCATTGGAAACAAACTGTATTTTCTCTCAGCGAACCAATTAGTATTACAGAGGGTTGGTATTATATTTTTAATATTTATTTATTGAATCATTCATAATTTTATTGTTGTTTTAATTTTAGGAGAAATAATCAATGGAAAATTAGTATGTCAACGACATCCAAAAAATAATCGTGCGTTGATTATTACTATTCATATAAAAAATCACAGCCAAACTTTTTATCTAGATTAAATTTTCCAATACTGCCGGAGAATTTCGAGTTATACAAGTAGTTATAGGACAGTTTGAAAAGTTTTAATGAATTTAAACTTTTACAATTCCTAAAACTTCAATTTCGATACAACGAACTTATACTCTATCTAGTTTTTATTTTTATTTAAATATTTTTTATTAAAACTTTTTACATTAGAAATAAATATTCTAGTTTTTTAGAATATTATAAAATTTTGTAATAAAACCAAAAAAATAAAAGTTTAGAAAAAAAATGGTAAAAATATAAAAGAACATTACAAAAGAAAAAAAAATGAAAGTTATCGAATTAAAATCATAGTGAGATTTAGAAGAGTTAATGAATTGAATAATTTTGACAATATATTTTACATTAAAATAATCTTTAATTAAAATATTTCAAATACTGTTGAAGAACATTTTGAAAAGTTACAATCGAATTCATATATTACGTATTGCTTTATTACGTAATATGATTATACTTATTATATTTGTAGCTTTAGCTTACAAAAATTCAATTATATTTAGTAATAAAAATATTAATGAGAATAAAATACAAAAATTAATCTAATATTGCATTTTTTCTTTTCCTTATGTAATTATAAGCATTATAAAAATTTTTATGTGTAATCATCGTTTAATTAACGACGAAAATTTGGATTATCCGTTTGCCAACCTTTAGCATTCGGACCAAACTGATAAACCAATCGTCTTCCTAACACCGGTAGAAAGATTTTACTTTTATAATAATACCTAAAAAAAAACCAAAATAAGAATTAAATTTCTGTTGATTTAAAAAGAAGTAATTAATATAATAATAAAATACCTCATAGCACGACTCAATTTTTCATAAGTCATTCGGGTATTTCCTTTTCTGGAACCCCAACGTCGTGCAACTTCATCACTTCGAACAAACCGAAACTTAGCTTGTGAGTAATCTTCCCAGCATATCAAACTGGGGCATGTTTCACGGTTTCTTAATAAATCTCTGATAAATTCCCACAACTTTCCTTGTGTTGGTTCTATAAATTTTTTCATAAATGTACTTTCTATTCCATTTGTATTATTTATACATTTATACTTACAATAGAGTACTTACGAGTTTTTCTACATTTTTGTATTTTGCACTTTTCAGAGTAACTTTTGCGACTCACATCAACACTGTTATCAGACTCGGCATCTAAAAGTTACAAACAATGAAATACATGATAACAAATTTATATTTATTAATAAATGAAATAATTCTAAAAATATACCAGATAAAAATGCATTGAAATTCTTTTCATCATCTCTGTTAGGCATATTATGGATTGATGCAAAATGTGGCACTGAAAAAAAATTTATAGAAAATAAAATAATGATGATTTTTATAAATTCATAAATTTCAGCATACATACAATAATTATCAGTTCGTTGAGAGTGTAATAAGTCATAAAGCTTATCACCATAATCAGGATCATGAATAAGAAAATCCTGTTTTGATAATAAAATTAGGTCTTTTCCAGGAATGGCAAGAGAATGTTGTATAGAAGAATAACTTTGGCCTAAATATAATGCCGCATACATTAACCAATTAATAGTATCTTCTTGATTCCAATTAATAATCAATTTATTCGACCAATTACTATTTTCATAATAAATATCATTGTCATCACCTAATATATAAAGAGAAGAATTGATATTAAAAATTTTCTATTAAAATTATTTGAATAATTAATTATTTAAATAATTTTACCTAAAGGAAACTTCTTTTTCTTTTTGTGCTTCCTACTGTAGTTATCGTTATCCTTACGAATTTTGTCCATGTCTAATAAGTAATGGTCTTCACTGTCATGAATCAAACTTGAAGAGCTTATTGGTAATAGAGAACCCTTTAAAAAATATTTAAATATAAACCCACCAATTATCACCATAAACCATCATTATTTTTATTCGAAAAGATTTTTACCTTAACACAATTGTTTTCTCGAGAAGAAATAAAAACACTCATGTCACTATTATCCTGATTCATTATCAAATAGATTTAATGTTTTAAAATATAAAAATATAACTTATTTAATATCACAAATAAAGAAGATAATTAATAATATCTAAGAAAAAATCTCTGATTATTTTTTATTAATAGAAAAAAATTTTTATTGTAGTATTGTTCAAAACTGATCACTTGTTGAACGTTACCCAAGTGAATAAAGAAAATAAATATCGAGAAAAGAAGTACGTATCAACTCTTTGACGCTTGCAAACGATTAAAAAAAATTTGCAGGAGTATATTTCTCCATTTGTGTATGTTTAAGTGTGTAAATACCAAGTTTATCATTTACGTCATTGATATAAACGGTTAGCTTCAACGAATGATTTATGCAACTCCACATTTATAATCGTCTGCATTTAAATCTATATATATACAAATACATTTATAGAGAAGGGATTTCCCGCATTTGAACACCGCCAATCAGCAAATTCAAGTTTTTTGTGAACGACTTGATTACTAATGACGTATTCAAACCATATAACCGCATTTTTATCTATATTGAGCTAAAACTTGTTAAGCATGTTTTTTTTAAGTTAAAATAACTGAATAAAAATTTTAATAAAAATTACAAAAAAAAAAATTTTATTTTAAAAGTCAGAAATAATTAAAACTTAATAATGGATATTCATTATTAACATTGTATATTTATAAATGTCAATATTTACTCACGTCTGACTTTGCAAAAAAAAAAAATAATAAAAAGAGAAACGAAAATAAAATATTCAACATTTAGTCTTGAGTAATCTTTTTCTGTGGTCATATAAATGGTCATTACAGAGTTATTTTTTTCTGTGTAAATCGTTGACTTTTTCCTCATTTGATTACTAGAATTCATAGAGTAATGTTTATTACGAACAGTTATATACTAATATTTGTATATTTATATTATCTTACTGCTGAAACAGTGATTTGAATGACAAAAGATTAATAATTAATTATAATAATTTTCATAAAAGTCATAAAAAATCTTTTATTCATAAAAAAAATTTTAAGATAAATTTTTCATATTTACAATCATGACAGATACATGATATTTTTTTTTCATTTATTCTCTTCATCAGACACAATTTGAGATGCAAGATTGGCAAATTTTGCCATATAATCAACACTATTTTCTACCATCAAACACTGCATTGGATTTACAACCTGTAAAAAAATTATTCAATCAGTCAAAACAATAGATCTTCATCATAGTTTAATTTATAATTATAATATTTTACATCAGATGAAGAACGAATAGGCTCTAATTGAATTCCAGTCTGACTTCTTTGAGATCCTTTTATAGGTGATTCGAATTGTCCCAAAAAACTACTCAATGAATAATCAGCGACCTACGGTAATGAAAAAATGAAATCCACTTATAGACTACACTTTAACAACATTGCTCATCATTCTCACAAATACTTACTTCACTATTAAGCCACTGTCCTTCACCTTCTTTCAAAATTTGAGTAGCTGAAGTAATAATAGAATTAGACGGTTGTTCTGCTGAAACATCAGCGCTATTATCAACAATTGATGATAAAAAGTTTTGATCTTCCTCGTCTGTACTTTCTAATTTATCAGCTTCATTTTCTCTTATGCGTTGTTCACTTTCATCATTTTGATCACGTATTTTTTTACCCATTATCTCATTTATATTAATCTTACTATTTATTTCATTTCCATCCGTTCTATTTAATGCTCCCATTATTGGTATAGTCCTCTGAACGATCAAATTTCTCGGACGAACTACACGACCACGTTTACAAAATCTTGTTGTAAATTTCTAGTCAAAAAAAAAACACAATATTATTATGATATAATTCATTTCGAAAAATTAATATTTACTCACGTCTAATTGAGTCTTAAAGGCATCTTGGCTACCCATTTTATGAATAACTTGAGGAATCAATGGTCTACGGAACGTCGATTCTCTAATGGATGGCATTCTTGATGAAATTACAGTCTCATTACTGCTCAAAGTGTTGTCAAAAGCTTTACTGCTACCATAATTGTGTTTTGCTATAGATAAAAGCTTTTGTAAAGCTATACTCAAACTTTCTTCTTGCTTTTTCATATTCTTTAATGGATTCCCCGTAACTGTTCGATCATTTTCTTTCGTTCCTACATCCCACCAGTATTCTAGTGTTATTTTGGAATCTCTACCGAACTTTGAAATCACAAAAAAATTAAGATAAAAAACAATTATGACCATTTTAAATTAACTTTGTATTTTTTTAAGTACTTATTACCATCAAAAATAAATCTCCAATAGTGATAGTATTAGCTTCATCAATATTCCATCCAACCCGGATTCGATCAACAGTTTCACGTCCAGGAAAACGATTAGGCTCGTTATTAGTTCCAGTACTACTACTAGCACCTCCACCAGTGCTATTATTATCATTGGTGGGTTTGTCAACGTGACAGGTAAATAAAGATTTGTCTAAGCAATTTAAATGTGTATCTAAATTATCCAAATCACTGTTATTATCATCTTTTTTGTCAGTATCATCATTACTCCCCCTTACTGTTGTTAATTTTTTGTCTGTCTTCTTTTTTATTGTTTTTTTGCCAACACTTTTGAATTGCTGAACGTAACCAAGTAATTCAGCATGTGAACTTTTTAATCCTAATCTTTTTTCATAAGAATTTAAAGAAACACTATTACTTGTTAAATATTCACCAAGATTAACAACTGGAAGAGCAATTTTAGCTCCTTCCATTGGAGTAACACGCAATAATTCATTATCATTATACTTTTTTTCATCAAATGTATTGCCATCGATATTTGATAATGGTTTAAACTTTGTAGATTTCCATCGTTGTGATAGAAACATTAAAAGACTCGATAATCTCCGTTGAATTGGTACCAATGTTCTAACACGAGGATTCATAGCATTTGCTTGTACTTTCCACCAAGTTAAATTATTTCCTGGTCTCAATTCGACTGTGACACGTGATGGCAATTTAATTTCTTCTTGCCAATCTTCCAATTGATTTAATTTTCTTAATGCTCTACATATTGGAGTTTTTATTCGCATTGTTTTCCCGCGCAATCTTACTTGAGTTGATCCCCAGTAAATTAATTCGTTTAATTTTAATAAAAATTTCTCATGTATTCTTGGTAATTTACGACGTAATTCTCCATAATTAATTAATCCGTAAAGTTCCTGAGATGTTTTTTTTACATCTTCCGAAAATTTCAAATGTTTTGATATTTTCAACCAAGTACGATAATAAAAATGGCGAATTTGTTCTTTATTTTTTATCATATTCTCTGGTAAACCTTTTTTCTTTCCTTGATTTAAAAAATAACTTTGTAAGGCATCAAAATCTTTTCCATACTCATTCACAGCTTTAAAAAATGTATTTTTATCCTCCAATGACCATAATTCACAAGACCTTTTCAATGATCGAACTATTTTTGTATCTCCTTCTTCTTCTTTCGTGTTTTCTAAAAATATAAAAATGATGATTGTTAGACACTGATGTTCTTTAAATTCATCAGTCATATGATAACATCAATATGTGTACTTAACAATTTTAAAAATACATTAAATAGAGACATGTGTGTATAAAAAATATTACCTTTTTTTTCAATAGCTTGATTACAATCAGTTGAATCAATTCTCATTTTTTTCGTTCCACGTACGATTTTGGATTGCGAATTTTTCGCATCAATTGTCGTCTTAGTGTCCAAATTCAATGGAATTGATTCATCTTTTTTTGTTGAAGTATTTGAATAGTTTGGGCTTTCATCTTCTTTATCCATTTTTATTTAAACAATGATTTGTCAGTTCATTACTTGCAAAACAAAGAAACAAAACATTTATTATTATACTGCTACTGATGAGTTTTGTACTATATGAAATAATCCAAGACACCAATCCAAGTATTTGTTCAACGATAATTTAATGTTACTACGATGTATTGAGAAGCCAACTAAATTATTCTATTATTATCTTCACTAATTATAACGTTATATCACCAAAAAATGTAATAATATTTGTAGAAGACGAGGTTATATGTACTATTATGACAAAATTTCCACAATTCATTTATTTTTTTTCTTACGTTTATTATTGTCGTCCACTAACACTCTACGCCATCTCATGTAAGTATAAAATAATAATGAATATTATCTGTTGAAAATTAACTGCACATTACCGATAGAATGGACTTTTTTTTATTTTTCGAAAAAAGTGTTTTCAATTTTATTGATAATAAATTTTTATCAAACAATAAATTTTTCATAATAAAAAAAAATACTGAGAGCATAAAGAAACATTGTTTATTGATGAAATTTTATGTAAATGAAAAGAATCATTTTCGATTTACCATCTTAAAGAGATGGCGCCATGCCGGAATACTAAAAAATAAGATGGATGAAAAAATATATGTATACACATGTGTTAGAAAAAAAAGAATAAAACAACGAGTTTACGATCTAAAATGAATTATAAATTTCATGTTTTGTGTCTTCTTCAGTAGTGTATAAAAGTGGCCTTGATAAAACATCTGATTTCCCGTGTGAAGGAGCTAAGTGTACTTAATTATTAGTAATTTATAATTATAATAAATACAATTTCTAAAAAAATATTATATAAAAATATACTCTTTTATACTTTTCATTAAAGTTTTATCAAAACAAGTATATCTGTTAATTAACAATCTGTAATAGTTACTCTCAACAATAAACAACGTCCAAAAACTAAAAAAAAAAAACGAAAAAAGTATAACAAAATATTATACCTTTCATTTTCGAAAAATGCAATTTTTTTAGTAAAAGGAAATAATTATTTATAAATTTATTTCTAATAATAAAAAATAAATACGGATTAAATGACAGCAATAGCAGTAGTCAATGTACTAACATCAATTTGAAGATAAAATAATTAAGAAAATAAAGATCATTGAAAGTGGAGGTTAATTTTTGATATATAATGCGATCAGTAGCGAATGCCGAACTAATTGTAATTTACGGACTCCGATTTCTTTGCTGGTGTTGCACTGAAGTCAGTGCTAGTGGTGGTGCTCTAGACTCATCAGGGTATCATTCGAGGTCCAATGATGGATCATACTCTGTTAGTTCGACGACATTTTCCCCAACTTATACAGAGGGTACCGCACCAGTGGGTACTTATGATAAATCACAATCCAGTACGTATTTCATGTAAATTAAAGTATCAATTGATTAATTAATCTATTATTATCTCAAGTAGCTTAAAGTCGTTTAAACGCAGACATAAAAAAGAAAAAAAATTTGTTGATTTTTTTTTTGCAACTTTCCAGTAATATTCAATGATTGAAAGATTTTAATAACTACTTAGAATTGATTGTTTAATTAATCGATTGGTTAGTTGATTCTGGGGAATACCTCGGTTATTGTGAAATAAAATATATAGAAAGATTGATAACAGAAAATTTTTTAAAGATGTGGACACTTGCAATGATGATCTAGCATGCATTACAATGGCATCACATGATCGTCTAGGTCTAGAAGCGATTAAATCACTCCACAGTCAATTAGACGACGATGCTGATGGTGATGTAGATCTTTCTGAATCGGATGATGTAAGTAATAGTTATAAAAGATATTTCTATAATTAAAAATGTTTTTTTGGACTACTTCACTTTATGTTTCTTTACTTTTTAAGTTTCTCAGAGAAGAATTACAATATGAAGCCGGTTATGAGCGACGACAACGTGCTTTCCATCATAATGATGATATGCACATAAGTGTAAGAGAATTATGGGAAGCTTGGTTAAGATCAGAGGTTCATAACTGGACAATTGAACAAACTTCAGACTGGTTAAGTACAAACGTTGAGCTTCCACAATATGTTCCTACTTTTATTCAGCACCGAGTTACCGGAGCAACTCTTCCTAGGTAGATTTTAAATTAAATTATTATAATGTAAATATTGAAAGATTGATGAAATAATTAAACAATATCATTTTACATCAGATTGGCTGTTAATAACATGCATTATTTAAGTAATGTCTTGGGCATTAAAGATCCTATTCATAAACAAAAAATAGCACTTAAAGCTATGGATGTTGTCTTATTTGGACCTCCAAAAGGTAATAGTTATTAAAAATGATAGAAAAGAATGTTTACTTATTTATTTGAGGATAAATAATTTTAGAAGATTGAATTTATAGATTCTGGGCACAGTTTGAAGGATTTGATTTTAATTACTTTATTATTTGGAGCATTAATTGGATGCTGGTACGCTTATCAGCAGAAAAAAAGCTCACAGAAGCATTTAAAGAGGATGATGAAGGATATGGAGGGTTTACATAAAGCAGAATTAGCATTAGAAGATTTACAGGTAATTAGCTGATGTTAAAAATAATCTTGGAATTAATTGAATATACATTTTGCATTTGATTTTTCTTTAATAGAAAGAACTTGAAAGGGCGAGATTAGAACAAGAGAATGCTACAACTGCTAAGAAAAATTTAGAAAAAAGACTTCAAGATGAAACTCTGGGATTACATACATCTTATTCTGATTTAGAAGTTTCTCAATTAAAAGCAGAAATAGAGGTAAATAACATTGTCACGATTAATTTTTCAAGTAATAAAAGTATGATGGATCCATTTGGAATTTTGGAATTCTTATTGCAGATGTTGAAAATGGAATTACAACGAGCTGAAGGTGAATTAGAAGATCGGTGCTGGTCACCGCCAGTGGGACTTCAACATTGGTTACAGTTAACTCATGAAATCGAGAATAAATCATATACAAAGAAAAAGATAGCAGCAGAAAAACAATTACAACAAGCCAGAGAGGCTGTAAGTATTGTAGAGAAAAAAATTACAGTGATTCAGTTGATGAATTGTTAACAAATAATTGTTTTACAATAGTGTGAAAAATTGAGGAAAAAGCGATCTAGCTTGGTTGGTGCATTTGTATCAACCCATGGAAAATCAATTGATGAAGTGGATAGAAGTATAGTGGAAGCGAGAACAGCGTTAAATGAAGTAACTGCTGAATTACAAGAGCGAGTACATCGCTGGAAGCAAATCGAACTTCTATGTGGTTTTAATATAATAAATAATAATGGGTTAAATTATTTAGAAACTATTTTGTATCGTGGGGCACCTAACGGAAGAACTTTAGGTCTCCGAGGTACTTGAAAATTTTTTTTTTTACATTTATTTTTCATTTTTTTTTTTGTTTAATTTGCATAGCATTATTTCTCATTTTCAGGCCGTATGAGTAGTCAAGATGATTTGGACGATGAAGTAAGTTCTGTGTATACACCATCGACGTCTGGTGGAGCAGGTAAGATGGAAATGGACACTCGTGAGCACTCCGATTAGTTTTTTTTTGGTTATTCTTCCACCACGATTCTCAACTTTGTTTCTAATTACAATCAATTTAGAACAATTTGATAAAATTTAGCACTCTTTTTCAATCTTGCACCAAAATTTCCTAATAAAATTAATCGTTTTTATTGAATTTTTTTTGTGATGATTTTGAATTTGAATTTTAGAGAGAAATTAGTCAATTTTATAGCTAATTTTAGTCCATTTTGATTAAATTATTTAATTTCAATTTTTAAAATAACTGTCTTGATTTCCAAGTGAAATTTTCACCATGACAAAAATAGCTTTATATAGAAATTCTAGTAACTGTGATGTATCATTTACATGAATTTTGATGATTTTCTTTTTTTTTGCCAATTATACTCAAATTATAGGTTTTTTAATTTAATGATGTTTATTGTTTTATGTAATATTCTATTTGTTAACAAACAATTATTAAGACTATTATTGAATAAAAAAACAACAAAAGAATAAACAATAAATGGACAATTTATTTTTTATTCAAATATTCCATCCAAAAAAAATATTTATAAAAATGAAGTAACAATGATAATAAAATTACATAATCAAAAGAAATTATTTTACAGGTATGATTGAAATACCAAGTTGGAAAGAATCATCACTACCACCTGATTCGTCTGGTAGCGAAACAGGGAAAGAAACTCCACCAGAAGTTCAATTTACTGTAGGTGATGACGAGTCAACAACAACTTCATCAAAAACATCGACACGTGAAAAATCAGCAATGATAAGATCCTTCAGTCATGACACTAATATGACATCAACGGAAGATACAAGAACGCTATCATTAAGTTCATTATCGAAAAATTCTCTATCCGACAATTCGCTAGATTCTTCTGACAAGAAACTGAGGAAATCACTAAAAGAATTGCCAACATTAACATCTGTTGATGACGAAACACTTTCTACTGATTCAAATTCAACAGCTGACAACGAAGAGATGAAGAAACGGCGCAGAAAACTATTTCCAGGATTCAGAAAAAATCGAGGCAAAAAATACATGATTAATTGAGTTCATCTCTTTATGCGTAAGTTATCAAAGTTATCAGCTATATTGAAACGATAATAAATTGAATGTTAAAAAATAAATAAAATGACAATATATTTTTGAAAAAGGAATTTTCCTTCTTTCTAGTGATAATGATGTCGTTTAGTAAAAAATTTTTTAGGACATTTAGTCACATTTGATGCAATTAGATAAATTTAATGAATTAAAATAATAAGATAAATAATTAGTTGCAGTAAATAATAATAATAATATATATATATAAAATAAAAAATTGATCCGTTCAAATTTTGATAAAATATTTCTTTTTATAAAGTCTTATACAGATAAATTTTTTTAGTATACTTAAAAAAAATAAACAACATTTATTTTCATAGTAGAATATTAATGAGAAACGAGAAGTAAGAGTTAATAATCATGACAATGACAAGAACCGTTAATGAAATAATTGTGACAGATTATAATCAAAGTGACGAAGAGAAACAATGCCATGAAGATAACTGAATCTCATACAAATAGTTAAAATATTTATAATTCTAAAAAAGTTTTATTAAAAAATAAGCAATATCATTTAAAACGAAAATACACATCAATATTCATAGTTAATGAAAAATTAAATTAATGAAAAATTTTATCAATAATTGAAAAATGATAATTTATTGAATGGTCATGCACAATGAAAATCTATATGTACGCGATTTAAGAGGAAAGTTTGATGAATTGAAAAATGACTTTTTTAATGAAATTTGTACTTTTTAAATTTTAAGCTCAATTATGTACTTCCTCAATATTGTATTCTATGATAATTCAAGTAGATAATTCATAAATAAGAACGTTAACCGCAAGTATCAAAAATTTTATATTTTTAAGTATTAGTATTTTAAATAATGGAAAGTTTTAATTACTCAGGTTTTGTGTTTATTTATTATTATCGTTATTATAATTATTATTAATATATTGAAACAAATGATCTTTAGATCATTAGAAAATTTGAACATTGTGAATTATACATAAATACCCAAAAGAAGTTAATTAATCGGAAAGTTGTATAAATAACTGTAATTTATTATAGTTTTATTCATAGAACATCTAAACGAACACACACAGTGATCTTAGGTCATAGAAAATGAAATAAAATATTATTATACTTAGTTTATCGTTATTTTTTAACTTATCATTCTCTTTTAATCATTTAAACACCTCACGGAATTAAATTTTTATTCAAATATTATTATTACCGAAATAATATATAGAAAAATTTATACAATTTTATTTGGTTTTAGTAATGAATTACATCAATTCTTTCTATCGTATCAGATTTCTGGATATATTATACTTTCTTAATTTAAAATTAAGATTAAAGACATTACATGTATTTAGATTAGAATACATTTGACTGATAGCATGAATATAGAATGAAAATATTCCAACATTTATTTAGATGAACTGGCTTTTAATAATTAATTAATAAGAATGAGTATATCATTAATGTTTATTTCATTTTATAACCTTGAACAGTTACAAACCAAACAATTGACAGCTGCAATTTTAGTGCATTTTTAAACACATACCTGCTTATTTATTTGAAAATATATTACTTATTTTATGTGAAATTTGCAATTATGTTATTTATTTGTTGCTAAAAGATATGAAACAATAAAAATAAATACTTACTAATTACGAACTTTAGTTTTCTCGTCACTGATATCTACACTTTCTACACTTAATTAAACACTTTGTGCTTATGATTTATTTAATATCATATTTTTATTTTTATACACAAAATAATTATATGCTTTCAAATATATCGTGAAGAAATAGATTGAATCTTCGACAAATCATTTACCACAGGAGAACAACTCTCAGAAAATTGACGCTCTATTCTTTTATTCATACATTTGTTAATTCATACGCATATTCAACCTTGACCGAATATTTTTATGAAATCTTAATAAACAATAGTTAGTTTTTCGTTGAATTTTCTATATATACTCATATTGAAACAAAAAATATTCAAAGGAAATTAATAAACAATGACTATTGGTGTTGCGCGGGTTCCTCAAAAATTCACACTTTTATTTTAATCAGTTGGTAGGCTTTCTAACGTATATGTATAGTCATTCGTATGTCAACAAACAAGAATAAAATACGAAAATAACTGTCGTTTAATTAAATAAAAAATTATAATTTTTAATAACGATTAATAGATAAATTGTATGAAATTAATCACATAAAAAATGGGCGTATATTTATGGCATGGCAAATATTTGATATCGCATCAATTTCATCTAATAGAGAAAATACTATGTCAACATGTGTCTGATCGGTGAGTAAATAAAAATATATGTTGTTAACAATGTTGATTAATGCTTCTACCCTGTATACATATTTGTTTATATATTTATAATTCATGTTATGGAATACTAATAATTCCAATTATTAAAGTAATATATAAACATTTTATTATCTTTTAATGTATTGATATATATGTATATTTAAAAGTATTGGTATTTTTTAGTCGTGTAAAAATATTGCAAAATAATATCTTGATTATATTATTTTATTTAAATTATAAAATATTATATCATTAACTTTAAATAAAATATTAAATAGTTATTTTTATTAAAGTCAGAAAATTAATAGCATCAGTCTTATCAAGTAACAATACTTATAATACTCATAATGACTTATATAATGACTATATATAAACATTGAATATTAATTCAGTTCTATATGAAACATATTAATAGAATTTTTATGTTATTGCAACTTTTAAAAATGCTGAACAGCACTGTCATTTAGTCAATACTCTTTGAATCATCTTTAACATCATCGTCATGTTGTTCGCTCATTTCTGCAGCTGAAGGAATTGTTGTTAATAGCCGAACAGCAAGCCTCGATGGACTAGCTGGGGTTTCAGGTTCTTGAATAGCCATTTGTCGAGTAAGACGAGGTTTAGATCGAGTAACTCGTGGAGTATTACGAGAATTGATGTGAATATCTAAAGATGCACTAGAACGTGACGTCTTCCATGTACTTGTACTGGCAGTTGTCCCCGATCCAGATGAATCATTGCGCGACGTGCTTAAATTAGAATCCTGTGATGGTTTTCGAGTTATTAGCCAAGAAGAACCACGTTTCTTTGGATCCAAAAGTCTCAAGGGAATTCCACAGTGATGAGCTTGTCGCCATGAATCTGATCGTGATGATGAAAAATTCTCACTTGATGAAACTGAACAAGCTCTCTTGTGTTGTTTCTGTTGAATTTCTGCTATTTGATAAGCATATTGATCACTTCGTGTATATCTTTGTCTTTTGGTTTTCCCGCATGGCCAAAAATTTTTTACACTCCATCTCTCTGTTGAAGTTACTACCGGAATCCGAGTATTGCAAGTACATGGTGGCTGATTATCCCTTGACGATCGATCAACAAGACTGTTTGTATTAGCAGGAGTTTGGCGATTACTAAAATTAGAACTATGTCTACATCTTCCAATGCCTCGAGTTACCCTCGATTCTTCAATAGCTTTACAGATTAAAACACAATCTTTCTTAAATTGCTTTGTTAAAATGGCATATAAAAATGGGTTACAGCACGAATTGAATGGCAATATAAACACTGCAAATACTTTAGCTTGTTCTAGTGACACTAATTGAAGGCCAAATGTCGCTGTCAGTGAAAAAAAAGCTATTGGTGACCAGCATAAAAAATCTGTAAATACCAATAATGCCATTCTTTTTGCGATTCTCGAATCATTTGAATTCCACGCTTGTGATCCACGAATTGCACAATACATTTTAAGATAGCAACCCATCAAGATTAAAAAGGCAACGCCATTGATTAACATTAAAAATACAACGTAAGATAGAGATGCTATTCCACTTATTTCGAATGGTAGACAAATAGCGAATTTTCGGTAATCAGATACTCCTAAAAGTGGTAACATAGCCATACATATTGCAAATCCCCATCCAACTGTCATGATGTAGCCCGCATGTTTCAGCGATAGACGTTTGTTTAAATGCATTGCGTAGGTTATCGCATGGTTTCGTTCTAAAGTGATGACTGCCAAAGTATAGACGCTTAATTCAGAACTGAGAACTCCTAGAAATCCGGCTAGTTGACAACCAGCAGACATTTGCCATGGAATTGCATATTTTCGAAATTCCCCTAGTGTTGAGGCATCTACAATTGCTAAAAGACCTGAAATATTAATAATATACTGTGTGAGTTACTTTTTATTTTTTCCTTAAAGATAGAGAATAAACATGGAAAGATTTTTTTTATTTACCTAAATATATTCCCATAAAAAAATCAGCCGCTGCCAAGTTGCAGACTAGAAATCTTGGTACGTCCATTTTACTTCGAGAAAATATTATAACAAACACAACAGTACCATTACCAAGCATTGACAATAAAAATACTACCCAGACTCCACACCTTAAAGTCCACCAGTCAAATAAATCCTGGCATGGCAAAAACGGTCCTAAAAATATATATTAATAATAATTAATTTTACAAAAATTATGATACTGATAAATAAAATAAAATAAGCTTGATATAGACCTGGTTGAGGAAGACACTGGACATGAACTGGAAATGTAGGTCCAGTTGTAGAGGTCATCTTGTCATGTTGTTCTTCAAAATAATCTTCAACATAAGCCGGAAAATTACTTGGATATGTAAAATCCGAACCAAAGGTATTCCAAAGTTGATTAATTTGTGAGCCAAATTTTTTACTCAAATTATCTTTAATAATATTTTATTAATATTTTAAGAACAAAACAGCATTCTCATTATTTAATTCAACTAAAGTGAAAAATAACTTACTCAATTGTGGCCAAATATCTGTAAGAGATGAATTCCAAAGGGTGGTATCGAATTCATTATCAGTTGGAAAAAATACAGACTCTTTAACAGTATTTTTTTCTTTCGCGTTATTATTTATTTCTATTGATAAAAATGAGCAACAATGATAAGCATATGATAAAACCATCGTCCGAACATGAGGAAATAACTCTGGAGCTGGAAACTCTCTTAATTCAGGATTGTTAAAAGTTTTTAAATGAATTATATTTGACAGTCCTTCCACTGGCAGTGTTGAAAAAATATTGTTTCCCAAATTTCTATTAAATAATAGAAAAAAATTAATATTAATCAAACATATATTTATGAGTAAAATATATTTAAAGAAATACTTACAAATCCTTGAGGTTTTTAACTGCTTTAAAAGCTTCTGGATGAATGAATTCAATAGAATTACTTTCCAAATCTCTAAAGTTCAATGAAAATTTTTCTTTATATTGCATAATTCCGTTATTCAACAAAAAATATCCAATAACAAAATGCATATTGTTATATAACTTACAAAACTTGAAGACTATGCAATCCAATAAATGCATCAGCTGGAACTGTTTTAATTTGATTTTTAGATAGAAGTAGATCATGGAGTGATTTCATATGAATAAATTCTTGACCCTTGAGCGATGTTATTTTATTATTTGTTAAATCTCTATAGAATAAGATAAACTTTAATTATTTAGTAAATTATTATTCATAAATTTTTATTTACTTACAAAACTCGAAGATTGCGGCAGTCTTTTAAATCAGGAATAGTTTTTAAGAGATTAGATTTTATATCTCTAAATACCAGAATGGATTATATTAATAAATATGAAGCTTTCAAGATTTCAATAACAATTTAGGAGTAATATTAATATTGCATAAGCTATTTATATACTTACAAACTTTTTAAATTCGGACATTGTTTGCAGAAATAATTTGGTACAGTTTCTATAGATGCACGATCTAATCTTAAAATCTCAAGAGCTGAGCTTCCATTAAAATTGGGAAATTCTTGCAAATTTTTAACATTTGATAGAATCCTTGAGAAAAATGAGTATTTTTACATTGAATATATTTCAAGATTTATTCATTCATGAATATTTATTTCTTAAGTAATTACTTACAATTTACGTAGTTTCACATGATTTTCAAATGTACGTGAATGAATTTCTTTGATTGGATTCCCTCGTAGATCAAGGGAAATGATGTTAGGGTTTCCAATGAATGAATCTGAACCAAGGTGATGGATTTTATTATTGGATAATGATCTAAAACGTTATAAAGACATTATAAAATTAATATTCAATTAATTTTTAAAACCTGAATTACATTTTGTATACTTACAAATCTTCTAATTTGTTAATATATTGAATAGCATCTGGGACTTCTTTCAAACAATTATCATCCAGTTCTCTAAAGATAAATAGATGAATACTATTTTTAAAATTATTCAGAAAAAATATTGAATGTAGAGATTTTAGCATATTTGCCATTTAACAAAGTAAATAAATGATAAATTTAGGTATTAAAGATTCTTTAAACACGCTTACTTACAAAACACGTAAGTTGATCATATCTTTAAAAGCTTTGGGATCAATTATTTCCAAATTATTTCGTCGTAAAAAGCTAAAAGGTAATTGAATTATGAGATAATTTAGTAGATTAGAGAGATTATATTTATTATATAAATAAATTACTCACAGAACTTGAATGTTAAACATTTGTTCAAACGCATCAGTTGGAATGTATGTTATATTGTTGTTGCTTAAATCTCTAAAACAAAAAATACAGTAAAAATAAAATTAAATGTATAAAAAAATCAGATAAAAACAGATGTGAGCAATAAAATATAGTAAATATAAATGAATACGAAGAAATAAAGGAGAAAAATAATAGCAAAAAGTAAAAAGATAAGAAGTCCGGAAGCTATAAAAAAAAAAGTTAAATCACAAATTATGTCTTAAGTTTGGTGTGTTCGTGTCGCAATGTCGATATAAGAGAATGCAATAAAAAAAAAATCATTTTTTTCTCTCTATCGCACGTGTCACGAATAATAATTACTATTTGACTTTTACAACGTGAAATTTACTTTTCGTAGAATATAAGAGTCATTTTTCTAACTCACCTATCAAGTGTTATTCAATTTTGAAAAATAAATTTCTTTTCTCAACATATTAATTTTACATCATCTATTAATAACTGATCTAATAATTTTCATTAGAAATTCTATCTTGACTTAATCATATAAATCAGGTGACGACAATATTTTATTGACCCTTCATACTGATCAGAATTTGTATTACGATGATCATACAGATCCCTTAAGACTAAAAGTATTATCTCTTAGTCAAGATAATAAACTTGTCAATAAAATTTACGAGTCGAATTTCGCTTATATTAGAAAAAAAAAATGGAAAGAAAATTTTTACTGCGTTATTTTTATACATAAAAAACAATCTTGATCATTTTCCTATATCGGGAGTCAGTGAATAATATAATTACAAATTAGAACGAGTATCTTTCACCCTCCTCCTTCATTTGCCCCTTTACCACTCGTTTAATACTGTCTCACTCAAACATTCTGAATAAAATATTTAACTGCAAAGATTAAAGTGAGACTGAAAATCCTTTCACTCTTGTGTATGATGTCCATACGAAATCCCTGACGAAATATTTGCGGCCTAGTTTAAGACCCGTAATTAAATAAGATAAATAAAAAATTTAATAAAATGCCTTTTAAATACATAACAATAATAATAATAATAATAATAATAATAAAAATATACTCCAAAAACTAAACTTAAATATCTATGAAAAAAAAAACAAGAACAGACAAATGTCCTTTTTTGTTTATAACTGTAAGAGTATGAGTAATATACAAATTCAATCTGACTTATGTATTAAAGTGAGTTGCTCGCAAAGTTTTTTTCATTTATGATCATCGAGACCGTGCTATTGAATATGATGAAAAAGAAAAGAAATATGACCACGAGTAAATAAATGTAGGAAAAAGTTATCATAAAAAAATCTAGATTAGTTAGATCCATTCAAGGACCCTAAAAAATTGTTGATTTCATCTACCCTCCTTAGCCTGGAAGAAATACTCCTTTATTATGTAGTAAAATTTTATTACATAAAAAATGTTTTCAGTTGATCTATATAACAAAGAATAAAAACAAATATTACGATTAAAACAAAAAAAATCTGTATTCAACGATACTCACATTTTCGTGGTATTTATAGCCAATCTTAATTGGGTTTTTAGGCCTACTTCAATACTTTTTAATCCAATTCCACGGCAGTCAAATTCTTGTGCATTATTTGTTATAGTGCAGAACGATTTTAATGATGATAACTGATCATTAACATAAAATTGGCCAGATAGATGAAAAACTCCAAGAAAAATTAAAAAAACAATCATTTGTCGAATTTGAAACGTCCTGCTCATGCTTTAGATTATTTGTTGACTGTTTTTAATTTTAATTACATTCACATGATGCTTAATAATATCATTGCTCCAATAAATCATTGGACAGATGTTAATATTATATTTTGCATAAATTAATGTTTAATAGGAAGTATTTAGAATCTATATTAATCATGATTAAAAGACTCTTCAGAGCCGTTTTAGATCATTCAATGCATTTGAGTGAATTGTTGCACTTTCTCGATAACAAACCTATTTAGAATGCTTATTAATTAGTTAAAAATACATTTTTGTATTGTTTTCATCACTTTGAATATCACTTATTTCACAAACATACTAGTAAAATTTTGAAAATAATATCAGAAACATGTTAATGGTGCATGTGATAAGTATAAAACCCTAACAAAAACTGACACTAAATATCTCTTCTAGAATCACTAACTCACTCCGGTAACTCGTAACTCCCTCTTTCTGCTGATTTTCTGTCTTTCTTACACCTCCCAGGATTCCCCTGTCTCCGCAGTCTTCATCAACACGCATACGCATAAGCACCAACCCGAAAATTTTGTTTTACACATGGGAAATTAAATACATTAAATTTAAATCAAGATTAAATAGTTTTTTTTATCCTCTACAGTAACTTTGTCACTGCATTTTAACTGCTTAACTGGTCAATAATTGTATCGGAGTGGAATGTTTCCGCTCAAAATACCTTGTATTTTCACTTGGCCAATCATGTTGACATATTTTGGGGAAAATGAATAGTGAAAATAAAGAAAATAGAAATGAACTGAATGAAAGAATCTGAAAGAAAAGAGAATAAATGAAAATGCAGTTTAAAAATATATCATGTGATGTTTGAAAATATTTTCTGTCTCTTTACCTTTCAACTTTAAATCTTTTTCTATTTTTTTATGCGAATTTAAGTTTTTCAGTGTAGAAAATTAACACAATTTATCGAGAATTTTTCTTCGTTTGTTTATTTATAGATTTTAGTTAAAATTTTTTAATTTAATTGAAACTATAAAAAGTATAAAGGATTATCTGCAAGATTTATGGAACAGTCTAGGAAATAATATTTAAATAAATTGCAGTCTAAATTATTGAAAAAAAACTGATCTTCATTAATGAAAAAAAATAAATAAATACTACAAAAGTTTTCAAAATATTTTAAAAATCATTTTACAAATAATTTAATTGCAGTAGTGTTTCTTAGAAAAAAAATTGATGAATTCCTTTTATACAAAGTATGCAGCCAATTGTGCCATTTTATCTTTTGGTTGTCGTAATTTTCTTCGATTTCGACCTTTATTGTGACCTCGAGGTCGTGTAACTACTGGTTTTGATGCAACAGCACGATGCTTTTCGATTAATTGCATAAATGCGGGTGTACAAAATACACATCCGGTCATTTCCGTAGCTTCATTAGGTAATTTACTCTTATCTTGTTTATATTCAACAGTGACTAATTGAGCGCCACATTCATCACAAACATCAGCATCAATTGTAACTTTGTGAGCATTTTCAAAAAAGTGTATAATGACATCACATCGATTACACCCAAGCTTCCATTTTGGACCAGATGACGGATCTAATACTAAAATTCCATGATCGCATTCCAAACAACTAGATAAACCATTGGAATTCAATCCATGTGGGCAAGTTGGATGAGTACATGAATTGCAGCCTAAATTTCCTTTCTTCATGTCACGAAACGGTGGATTATTGTAGCAATACGGACAGAAAATGTAACTTTTACCTCGAGCTCCAGTAGACCATGATAATAATTCAAAATCATCTAATGGACATTTTAATTCTTTATAAATACGGATATTTCCATTTTGCGGTAAATTGTATGTTTCATTACAATG
The DNA here is from genome assembly GCF_013357705.1 of Chelonus insularis. NCBI lineage: Eukaryota > Metazoa > Arthropoda > Insecta > Hymenoptera > Braconidae > Chelonus > Chelonus insularis. Next base: position 1,324,538 of record NW_023276783.1, on the reverse strand, counting down.
AGCACAATGCAAACGTGAAGGTTTAGTTTGAATATATTTCATGTATCGACGGCATTTTCCACATCTCGATAAAGCTTTTCCTGTTGCTGAGAGCGGCGAGAATGATACTTCAAATAGTTGATCCATACCATCAATATTATTAACGAAGTAGTGGAATTTTTGTTTAAATATTTCTACAGTATGATCTAAGACTGCATAATAATCAGCTCGACCTTGTGCTATTAAGTTTAATTGCTCTTCTACGGCAGACCTCATTGTCGGTAATACTAATTCAGGGTCGATCTAGAATTCGTAAAATATTTAATGCAATATTGAATTTTAAATTTTTGAAGTAATGTAAAAAAAATTATTTATTTAATTTTTACCTTCTGATATCCATGAACTAGAACAATTCCCAATGATGTAGGAACTAATTTACGTCCAGCAACAACAGTAACATAATTCCTTGTGCAAATGTTATTAATATGAATAGGAATTGATGCATCAGTACCAATTCCATGTTTCTCCATCAAAGTAATTAATTCAGATTCAGTCAAATAATCTGGTGGCTGTGTATAATATTCTTGTAACTTTACATCATTAATATTGAATTTCTCATTGTAATTAAACTGTGGTAGGCAATTATTTTCATTAATTGATTGCCAGGTTAGTAATTTTGTATACCCAGGGTCTATTACTGATTGACCCGTGACGAAAAATGTTTCAAATCCAATTCCAAATTTTACTGTTGTACTTAAATACTTACAGTCTTTTGAAAGCTTAAAAGAAAAAATTTTATGATAAATTTTATTTCGATTCAAATTTAATTATAAAATTTCAAGCAATAGCTTTAAGTACCGTGGCAATAAAATGTCGTGTAATATAATCATAAAGTCTCCAACAATCGCCATCTAATTCATTCCTTGTAGCAGACTTCATTGGTGTAATTGGCGGATGATCTCCAGCATCATGGCCTTTTTTTGGACGATTTATACCATTGGCTAATATTTTACGTACTTCGTCAGACCATTCGGAATTATTTTGTTGAAGTCTCAAAGTTGATCTAATAAAAATATAATATTTTTGTTTATAAAATTTAAAATGTATAATATGCTAGTTAAATAAATTAATAAAATTAACAAAATTTTACATAAAATCAAAATTCTCAGGATACGAAGTGGTTTCTGTACGAGGATAACTAATATATCCTTGAGTATAAAGTCGTTCGGCAATTTGCATTGCGTGGTGCGGTCCCATTCCTAAGCCAGAACTTGCAACTCTCATTAATTCAACTGTATTCAATGCAATTGGTCTGGATTTCGTTTTTTCTGTACTTTGAATGCTGACAACTCTAGAAATAAAATTTATGCAATTAGTAACACAGTAGAAAAGTAATTTTCTTCTTTAAAAAACCTTTTTTTTTGCCATGTGAATTGTAAATTAACCTTACGTCGCTTCAGTGTGTTCTTTTACATGGTTCAGAAAAATATTAGCAACTTCTTTATCAAATGATCGTACTCGTGACCAATTGAGAGTTAATTCTTGATTATTGTGGACTTTAATTATTACTTGTAACACCCAATATGGATCAGGTTTGAATGTTTGAATTTCATCATGACGTTGAACACAAAATCCCAATGTTGGAGTTTGGCACGGACCATAAGATATCAATGAAGCGTCTAAATCACCATATTTTCCCTATAAAATTTAATATTTGATTTTATAGTAATATCATTAGTCAAAATTTTTTTTTCCAATATGTGTGAAAAATATTACCTGAAAAAATTTGGTTTGAAATCGAGTGAAAGCGCAACCAATACGTAAATCTAGTTCTTGTCGTGCATCAACACTTTTAGCTTCATTTTCATTTGGCTTGCCAAGATTATTTAAAGCAGCTTTAATATCTCGTTCAGTAATAGCTGAAAAATGTGCTCTCCATATGTCCTATTATTTATTAAGATATCTATAATTAGTAATTATATTTAACCAAATAACTTTTTATATGAATTATTGAATTGTTAAATTAGAATTACATTGAAACTAAGACGTCGTGACATTCCTGATTGGACAGCTTGAATAACTTCATAGCAAATATTTTCACCTTCTTTATCACAATCTAACCATAAGATTAAATAATCACAATGAGATCCTTCTTTAGCAAGAAATGCAGGCATTTTTAATTTTGGTACAGCCTCTTTCTTTTCAGTTGGGCAAGAAAATAATTCTGCCTGTGAGAAAAAAAATGTCAGTTTACAATCAATGAACGAAAATAATTTTTTAGAGTTCTAAATATTAAAGATTCTCTGTACTTACTGGATCAACTTTATCCCAATTATTGTATTTTCCTATAAAATCTAGAGTCATTACATGACCACAAACTGATGTCATCTTAAAATTAACTGTTTCTGATCTAAACTGACCAACCCATTCATGAACAGAGCACGATCCATTCATTCCTAGTAAAAAAAATATTTGCTCATTAGAGTATAATTAATTAAAAATAATTGATACTTTCATTAAAATTTGTCAAATAATGTGAAAATACCTTTTCTAGATGAACAACGACCATTGCTTAAAATATTTGCTAAAGATGCAGCAAGAGATGGTTTTTCTGCAACCATTAAAGCAGTCTTCATTTTGGCTATGTATTTATTTTCTAATATTCATAAAAAATCAGCCAGTTTTTAATATATTAATTTATTATTCTACTTAGAATTATAATAAAAACAATAAACTATTAATAATCACTGAACAATACTTGTTTTATGAATGAATTTATTCTTATGTTTAGGTTATAATATTGATGTACACATGCAAACTTCCCTCTATTAGGTATATAAAGTCGATCGAGAAGTAGATATTCGGCTATGAATCTCTACATCCCCACTATTCACGAATAAACCCGATGTTGAATTAATATAAACTGAATGAAGTATACCATTGAAAATTTAACCCTCGTACAAAGAACTAGAATGAATTTTAAAAAATTTAATATTTTTCTTCTCAACGAAATGTTATCTTGAGAATGGACTGTGTTACAAGGGTAAAACCTTGAGTTCTAATTTAGATCTCCAAATATGAATAGCAATTTTTACCTGTGCTATTTAATATATTCAATGAATATTTAATGGAAAAAATCTATAATTCAAATATTGTTTGAACAATTATTTATTTTTTTCCAATATATCAGAAAAAATTGCGTTATTTACAAATTATTGGTGTCGTAAACATTTTACTTGTTCATTCATAAACAAATTACAAAATTATAAAACATTATGGAAAATTATAAAAAAAATTACTAATAATTGATATGTAAATCTATTCGAAGGTGTTTTGTCTAACATTAAAAACTGATTGTAGTGGTGAGAATGATTGTAATAATTGACTTCGTGAAAATAGATGATCACGATGAACGTCACAACGTAATATGACTACTCCTGATGGGTTTACTTTCACTTTAATTTTCGTTTGTGGTGTCAAAATACCATAGTCAACATCTTCATATAAATCCTGGAAAAATAACACATTTATTAAATAGCTTTTAATTCAGACGATAAACAAATTAATTATACGATATGATTTACCTCAACTCTATAACCTCCCGGATATTGAAGACCTAATTCTTTAAGCGTGACTGATACATCTGAAGGTGTACCGTCTGTTCTTCTATTCAAGAAAGCTACTGCATAAGAGTAATAAGACTGGTAGATTGGAGTAATTGGTCGTGCCCAGATTTCAATACCTTTATGCTGAAATCAATTAACAATTAACCGTTAATAATTGTTTCAAAAATTTTGCGGATAAATGATCCATACAAACCTTGTAAATTCGTCGACCCTGAATACCCAAAGGATCTTGATCTACAGCAATAATTTTTTTATTCTGTAAAATGGCCTTGTACTCGGGTCTAATAGTTCTGAGATCAACTGACATTAAAAGAGGAGCAGCCAAAATAGCCCATAGAGCCATTTGTGTTTTACTTTGTTCATAACTAAGTCCAAAGTTGCCAACAATTAACATGTCTGGGTCATTCCAATGTCCTGGACCAGCATTTGGTATTATGTCATCTTGATGATCGCCGTAATAATCGATGATTGATTCTAAACTTGCCCAAGAATCTTGAATATCATTGTAATTTCTCCAGAGATTACAGTGATGAATAATAGCTGAGAAGTTAGGCTGTTGAACAAAGAAAATGATTTTAACTACGTCCAGTTATTTATTCACTGTATATTTACTGCAATACTTCGTATTTAATTTAACTGATTCTCACGGTTATGTAATTATTGATATGAAAAGTATTGAATACTAGATAAAAAAATTTATAACTTGCCAAGTTTTTACTATCATATAAAACTATTTATAAAGCGGAGTTTTTCAGTGAAATACATGAAATTTCAAATATTTATTCTTGGCTTCCTTGCTATTTTAGTATATACGCAATATAAAAGAAAGAATGAAATATTGATTTCTTACACTTATGCCTGCGTAAATTTGATAAACTGGCCAGCTACATGAATAAATCATTGGTCTTCCTGTCTGATTTAAATGGTATCCAAATTCTGGATAGCCTAAAAATTTACATAAATATTTACATTTTTATATATGTATAATACATATATATAAAATATGAATTTACCTCGATCCATATCTAATGCGTTTGCGTAACATCCATCGAGTTTAACATAATCAACATCCCAAGCAGCAAAAGCTGCGGCATCATTTTCCATGTATCCTAAAATTCCTGGATAACCAGCACATGTATAATTACCATAATCCCCATAAATACCGAATTTCAATCCTTTAGCGTGAATCTGTGAAAGAAAAATTTAGAAAATAATCAAATGGAATGATGATCGAATAATAAAATTATTTGCTGATAAAGAAATGTAAGAATGGAAAAAGAGTAGGACTTATAAGGATTATTACATAATCACTGAGACTTTTTAACCCATATGGGAATCTTTGATGATCAGGTACTATGTCGCCATTCGCCGCACGATTTTTCTCCATCCAACAGTCGTCGATATTAATATATTCATACCCAACGTCTGCATAGCCTTCAGCTACTACTAAGTCTGCCATTGTTCGAAATAATTGATCACTGCAATAATTAATAAACAATGTTGAATGGTTATTATTTACAATTTCTTTTTTTTTACGAAAGAAATTATTTTATTGTCACTAATGAGATTTTTATCTATTTAACAATGACTTTTATATAACTAAATATGAAAATGTGTAATTATAATTATGGAATTGTTAACATGAGAAAAAAGAATTTTCTTTTTACATAACTTATTGTTAGCTTACATATTTGTTCATCATTTTGTATATCGTTGATTTTTCTAGCACATAAAACATGTGCAATAGATATGATTGAATCAGTCATTGAAGTCTGATAAATTATTATTGTGAAAAATATAGTTAATAAGCGTAAAGACTTTTTTTTAAGTTTCATATGTTAATTAAAAAACTAGATAATTTTATATGAAGTCAAATGGAATTAACATGTTCAAGTTGTTGAACAGAAGATGAGATATTGATCAAAACACGCACGAAAGTGAAAACATTGACCTACATCAAATGTGAACTTGGTAAAATATTGTTTGAGTATAATAAATACATTGAATAAAAAAAAGAACTAATAAAAATTAAAGTTGAATTACCTAATACAATTGTCAGGATCATTTTTACAGTCTGTATTGCATCTGAACCGTTCCCACGCTAACCAACCCATGGGAGGGGTTCTTGCCAATCCATTTTCAAGAGTTAAACACCCACCGATAATAAATATGAATGTTAAAAAAATGCACCATTTATTAGACATGATTGACATCGTTGCATGAGTTGTTTTCCGTTTCAAAAATAGTTGTTGACTGGATTGACTGTTGTTGATGACTAAAATAATAGTAGCATGTCTCAGGTATTTAATTCCTTAGTAAAAAGTAGAAGGGATTGATAAAATATGAAAAAAAACACTCTCATTGGTCAGCACTATTTGATAATCACTTTTTTAGCATTTTTTAACAATTATATCCACAAACAGATGAACCGTATTAACACAAATATTTTAAATGGAAAAAATATAATGATATCAGTGATAATACCTGTTCACCTTTGGATCGACTGAAAACAACTAATCTGATATACTTAAGACTCAATTGATGTATCAAGTCGAGAAGTTTACTTTCACCCAATGCCCCATTTCATTTTTACACTCGCAAACAGCCACTACATGGTATAGAGTAAGATCACTATTAAACAGTTTTCTTTCTACTTACACACTCAATCTACATCAATACATTCTCATGTACACACAATAAATTTATAGTAGATTCCACTACTCCTCACCTTTTTCCCGGCCATTCACAAGCGAATTGTCTCATTTAAGTTCTATGAAATATAGACGTTAAACATTGAAATTTATTCTCTCTTGTTATTGAAGGTGATGAAGTAGAGTAAAACAATCCCAAGATATTGGACAACTATTACAAAGATTACCTGAAAATATTTACATTAATTAATTATTTATTATAACAATGATGATATTTTATATTAACAATTATTTCGAAACAATCAATATTTTTTGAATATATTAATTTAAAAACTTTTTTGATTGTTATTATTATATTTGTTAGATAACTAAGCAGAATTTCAAATGATTTGAATTATAGGGAGAAAGTAATTCAAATTTACTTGCAATATACTTAATTAATTATTGAGAGTTAGGTCTGATAACAAATTGTTTTAAGAAATTCACTTATAAGATGTATTTTAAATAAAAAAATGATTTTAAGAGTAATTCTGAACTTCTTTACTCCAAAAAAAGTTTCAACAGACTTCTGTTCTTCATCAAGATAACTCAAGTTTTTATAAATTATTATCAGTCATTGGCTTTACTGGAGTTAATAATCTTTTTTGTAGTCGTTTAAATACATTTATATTTACTTTCCCCTTTCTTTCTATTCAATTTTGATTTATTTTTTTCTTTTTACTTTCAATTTCCTATATATTCAATATGACATAACATTTTTATTTTCAATTTACTCAGGTGAGTTTTTTGAAAGTATTATATTCATCGTATCTCACCTAACCCCCAATCTCAGCTTTTACCTGTACATTCATTGTTTATCATTTTTTCAGTTCTCATTAAATAAATGTGTAATATTTCCACGATTCTAGTTCATACTACGCCAATGAATTGTTATCTATTTCGTCGAGACAAATAGTGAAAGTCTATACCTTGATATTTCTTGTGAGAACACGATGATAATATTTAGAATGAAATAGAATGACTATTCTAAATTACTATTTACAAATCCCATTCTTCTATTTTGTAATTAAAATGATATTCTGAAAAAGAAGAGTAATCTGTAAAAAGTAAATAAAAAACTTCTCAATAAAAACTACATAAAATACATACTGCAATGACGTAGTTATGTTCCGGTGTTTATGTACACATATACATATATACGGTATGTACATATACATTTATCGTACGAGTAATTTACCCTGGCATCGTATCCGGAAGTGTCCTTAAAATGTCTAAAAATAGACATAACGGAAATACGTAATAATCACGTGGTTTCAAATTTACCCACTCTTAAATTTTACCCACAGCTTCAATATCATTTTTCATATGAAAATAAAAAAATTGCCTGGAAAAAAGAAACAAAGATTTGCATTGATCAAAAAGAATAATTGCAAATATGTTTTTATTATAAATTTAAATGATGCATTATCTTGAATAACAATAAATCACTATATGGAAATATATATTTTTATTTAGATAAAATGAAAAAAAAGACAAAATGAAAAGTATTGAGCAGAACAAGTTAGAGGTTATGACGTCAAGTTTGGATGAAAATCCATTATTTGAGTATTTTCATGAAAGATGTCGCTAGCTGTGACTTGACAAAGTTACCCCCACTATATAAAACTACATTTCAACCCTCCAACCCCTTATAGTAAGGAATCCTTGCAACCCTAGAACTTGTGAGAAAAGCATTACGTGCGTTAGTAACATGTTCGTTTCTTCTCGGTTACTGTTTTCTTTCGAAAATCTACAAAATTATTCATTGTTTTTATGAGAAAAATTCTGCATTTGATGTTTAGTGCATGAATGTTTTATTATGTACCGAGTGAAATTAAGATCAATAAACTTGATTTTAAACTAATCTATTATGGATACAGTTAATATACATACATATATACATTAACCACTGTAATAATAATGTTATCAAATAATTCGAAATACTATCAGTGTAATTTTAGGTTTAAATCGTTCTTAAAAATAATTGAAAAATGGTAGTAAAATTATTATGACTATGGTAAGTAAAGAAAGTTGGCAATTTTTAATATTTCCATTTTTATTTCACATTTCCCTCAATCATTCAAATCTTTCAGAGCTCAGATTAATCAATTATAATGCACGAGTATTAATTATGCTCCATTAAATATAAATCTAAGTTTAATTTTTTTTTTTAATTATCGAAATGGAGGAAAAAATGATTTTTTTAAATTTCTTTTATTTTTTATTAGTTTTTAGAGCATTTATTATAGAATATTTTTGAAACAATAAGTATATGGGCTAAAAACATTTTCAAAAATTAATTGAATTAATTCAAAGGAGGAAATGCACAATACTTTTAATAAAACGCATTGAGGGGGTTGCTATATAAGTATATATCTTGCCAATTGTTCCATTGATCTATTACTCTGATGACCTATGCCATATGCTTCTTACACAAAAAATATTCAATTTCATTTTCGTTATTGATTTTCATATCTTCAAGTGCTCATTTAGTTTATTTATATTCTACATACCTGGAAATTCCATAAAAAATACTCCAATTAATTTTTTTAATAACTTTTTCCTCTTACAAAATATTAATATTACTCATGACCCTTATTATTATTATATAAATGCTCACTGATAGAGATAATACAAATAGTTAACGATGATTTAATAATATCATAAAAATGATTAATTTTAATTTTCATTTAGGTTTTATCTTTATTGTATTTTGTATGAACGAAATGGAGGGGGTAAATCGATACGTGCTACTTTCATTCATGGCTAACACCCTTACACGGAAACATTGCCATTTTTTTACTATAAAAAATTCATGCTTTACAAATTTTTTTTTTTTTTCAATAAAAGAAGAAACTTTTAATTATGGAAATTTTTTTCATGATTTCTACTTTTAACTGAATATCATATTAAATATCTCTACTTACTAAATATTAATTTATTATTTTAAATTTACTTTTATTCAATTGTATTTATTTTTTCAAATGAAAATATATATCTTAGTATTAAAAAATGAAAAGAACAAAAACAAAAAATAATGAAATAAAAATTAACATACAATAAAAAATAAAAAAATTAATCTATTGTTTTACATGAACAAAGACTTAATGATTATCAAAAACCACATTGTAACCTTGTTCGATTTCTGTTTTATGAGATACAACTAGAACACGATGATACGATCCAATTTAGGTTTCTAGGATATAATTATATATCTGCATACAATTGTCATAAGAACTTATGAGTAATATTCAATATAAATAATTATTACTGCAATATGACAAGAAGTTAAAATGAAAGTTCACATTAAAGTTCTAAATGAATTAAAATTAAGTGTTAGTTTTTTGTTCTCAATTATATTTAAATTTATTTATTATATTATTTTTTTTTATTACATGTAGGATTGTAGTTTCTTGATAACCATAATAAGTATTGATAGCCTTGACTTGATATTATAAGGTGAAAAACCAATTTTAAAAGTTTGAATTACTCTGCAGTACCAATTTACATAGTTCACGTAATCACTAACTCATATTCAATTGGTATTCAAACAATAACTATTCAATTTTTCAATTGTTTCCAACATAAATCTGTATTTTATAAAATCATTGCTCCAAAAAGCTGATAAAATGCATTTATTGATAAATTTAGAGCTCTGAGATGAAAAGGTTTCAATGGATTTTTTTTTTCAATATCCATTTAAATAGGTTGCTTAAACCATGAACTGTATTTAATGATAAAATTATAAAATGAATATTATTGCATTCCTTGATAATTCAACTAGTACTCAGTTAATCCAATAACTTTTAACAATGAAGTGACGTCACAAGCTCCATCCATCAGTATCTATACAACGATAAAAGAAATATTTTGCTATATAATACTATTTTACTTTTTCTACATGAAAAAAATTAAATCAATTAATAATATAAAATTATATTAAATTTTATATAAATAAATTGGCATAATTTTTTTTATTTTTTCACAAATAATTTGTTAATTATTTTATTCAATATACAATATTATAAATAACTTAAAATAACTAAAAATATAAACTAGTAATTTTTTCAATTTGAAAAGCCTTGATTGAAGCTAAGGACTTCTTTACCAACTCCAATAAAACTTAATTGATAGTTAAGTAATATCAGACTTCATTGAGATGAATATATTTTCCAGATACTTTAGAGAAAAAGTCTAAATGTATTTTTTGATATTTAATTATTGTAAAATAAGAAAAAAATATTTAAAACACGTGGGTATGGAATAAACTTATTAAAATTAGTGCACTGATACTAACCTAGTTATTTGAAAGGGATATCGAATGATTTCATCGCGCAGCCGCTGAGGCAATCAAGTCGTCAGTAAAATGCATCGTCAATGTCCCTCTATATGAGGGTGGTCTACAGGTAGTTGTAGAGGTATAGAGGGACACTAAGGGGGTTGCTTTTCATTAGGACAAGGAGAAAACTCGATGGTCCATCCACCTGTTTGCCTTAGTCGACCACGACATCACAACCTAAACGTATCATCGAAAGTTTCCAATAAATCTATCTCTGCAATGTTACTTTTATTCTTTTAAATATTTAAATAAATAAAGATAGCTTTTAAAAACTATTTATTAATTAAATAAACGAATTAATTAAATTTATAAAGTTTTAAATTGATATGAAATATTTTTTTTAATACAGAAAAAATAATTTAGAAAGGTTGATTTAGAAGTATTGATGGATAGGAATAAAATTTTAGACCTCATGAGTTTTTTAGATGTTTGTCAACATTATTTTCAAATTCGCAAAAATAATTTGCGAGATTTATATACTCTTTGGGCGATTGTGACATTTGTTCGTGATGAAGATTCCGCTGATTTCTTACGTTGGTGTCAGGATTGTAACATAAAACATCTTCGAGAAAGTGATGATAATAATGAATATAAAAGACGATTTAATCCACCACGAAATTCTGAAAATTTACGAATTGAAAGACGTATTTTGAAAATTTTAAAAGATCTTTTTCATTGTGGTTGTCTTCCGACTGATTATGAATTTTAAAATATTTTATAACTTCAATAATTTATTATGATAAATAAATAATTTATTTATTTATTCATAATTTAAAATTAGAAAAAAGAAAAAAATAGAAAAAGGTTTATCATTGAAATAATCTTTTAGTTTCTATTCTAACAAATGAGATAATAAAATGATAATTTATGTTCTGATTGCAGTATGTTGGCTACATATTTTGATGAGGCCATACCATCATAGCTCTGAGTTATGTCTGAAAGCGAAGGAGAAGCGACAGCTCGGTCTGTGGCCTTGGAGCAGGCATACGTCCATGAAGTTTATGAACAATGTGCTGGTAAAACTACACAAAGTCGGCATTGGCCGCGAATTTATAAATTTCTTGAAGAACTTGAGCCTGGTGCTTTAGTTTGTGATATTGGTAAATTAATTTCATTATCTGATCCAATAATAACCCATTTGCAAATGCATTATTATACATTACTGTACGTCAATTGATATAATCATTTATTAACTAATATTTAATTAATATTCTAGGCTGTGGAAATGGTAAATATTTGAATATTAACAATAGTATATTTAAAATTGGAGCTGACAGGTGTAAAAGACTAACTAGTATTGCCAGAGAAAAACAAAACGAGGTATTAATTAACTTCCTTATTTATTTAATTTAATAAATAAATTGATAAAATATCATAAATATTCATCTTCATTAAATGTAGGTACTATTATGCGACAATTTGGCATTACCATTTCGAGACGAAAGTTTCGATGCAGTTTTATCAATTGCTGTAGTTCATCACTTTGCTACCACTGAAAGACGCGTGAATGCATTAAAAGAATTAGCTCGAGTGCTCCGAATTGGAGGAAAACTAGTTATTTCTGTTTGGGCGATGGAACAAAAACATAGAAAGGTATTTATAATATTAATAATAAAGTAGTAATGTTTTATAATACCGTATATTTTGTTTTATATTAGTTTGAATCCCAAGATGTTTTAATACCATGGCCAAAAGCGTATTGCTTGAATTCAACATGTAATTGCGGCAGTAAATTCCCTTGCATTGATTCTCACCGGGATCAGCCAAGTCAAAAGTGCATCTTAAAATCAAAAACGAATTGGCAAAAGTGCAAAAGTCGGAGATATTGGATTGATCCTATTTTTAGTCCATCTCCATCAACCAGTAGTCTTTCTAGTCCAAATGAAACTTGTTACAGCTTTTTTCGTCGTGCTTTGCAGGTTCGATTATTAATTGAATCTTTATTTTTTCTGGATTATTAATAAAATTGTTTTTATCGAAAAAAATTTTTCTTCTAGAAATTAGCAGGTGGTAAGCGACATTCTGGCAATCGATCATGGTTTCTAGAGTCCTTACATGGTGGGGGATACAAAAATCAGCATCAACATTTCGATCCTGATGATAATTCTGACGTTGATGATATACCTATTGAACTTCGTCGTCTTGAAGATGAACATCTAATTATAAATAAAGGAAATGATTCATTGAGTATTAAATCTAAAAGTTTAGGTGATATTGTTGAAATTCAGAGAACAGATATTGTTCGATCAAGATCTAGTATTCCAGGTTTATGTTCAACTGTTACTACAGAAGTAGAATGTGAAGATAAATCTGATATTAATGAACTTTTGGTTACTTCTAAGCCACAATTAACTAAAAAAATGTCTCAAGAAGATAAAGAACATTTAGAAGAAGGTTCTGACACTGCCATACGTGAACTTATGAATGATCTTACAGAATTAGGAGTAAGTATATTTAGTAGTCTCATCTAATATAAAAAAATATTAACTCTACTTTATTTATTTAGATATCGTCAAATTTATCAAAAAAACGTGGAAATGTATGCAAACAAAGTTCGATGAATGAAGAACTTATGTCAATGGAACGTTTAGTGGAACGTGAGTCTGTACGCCGTAATATTATGAAACAAGCATCACTTAATGAAGAAATGCTCCGTGAAAATCATATGTTCGAAAATTTAAAGGATTCTATATCATCTAGTGCAACGACTCGACGATTTCAGTTGTTAAAAAGTGGCCTTACCAACCGGATCAAGCAATCTACAACTAGTTTGGAAAAAGTAGCATCTATTTCCATAAAAAACGGTTTTGTTAAAATTCTACAGAGCTGGAAATCTGATTTACAATATAATAATACTACTAACAATAGTGATAATCAAGATGACCAAGTTTTTGAAGACTCTAAGCTAAAAGTTGAAAAATTATCATCAACGGTGACAAAAAAAGAACCAGAAACTGAACGTAGGTTATCAAGAGAAGATGGATCAGATTCATCAAAAGATAGCAGCCTTCAAAGTGATGCTAGTGTTGATTCTGAAGATAGTTTTGTGTCGGTTATTTATGTGCCAAAGAAGGATATTCCACCAATTGACATGATGCCAACAACCTCCGGACATGAACAGTTAAGAACGACCTCTGCACCACCGTCACCTCGAATAAAATATCCGCCGGATCTTCATGGACCACGATTCAAGTTAATTTCAATTTCACCATTGTTAAAGCAATTTCCGGCTACAAGTAAGTCATTGCCACCTCCCAGTCCACCTGGATTATCTCCGCGTACGCTTAATTCATTCAATAGTCGGCTTTCTTTCAACAGTCAAATTCCTAGCTTGAGTTATAGTTTTGATCATCCAACTAACGTACCACCAGTAAAACCAGAACCAGTAACACCACCACCTGAAATAGATTCTCAAACAAATAATGACACACAAACAACTGATAAGCCAGTAGAACCAGAAAATGTTGAAAAAATTGAAGACAAAGTAGAGGATCATCCGCCTGAACCGATAACTACTAAACCTCCAATAGCTTGTAGTCCATCAACTGCTAGTCTTGTTGTCGATAAAAATGTAAAATCCACCAAAAATTCAACACCTAAATTATCATCTAACAAATTAGTTGAAAAATCCAAAAATGATTCAACTGAGGATGAAGATTCCAGAAAAACAAGATTAAACCAAATAAAAGAATTATTAAAACAAAAGCCAGGATTTGCTACAAGGTATTCAAAGCCTGCATTCCCACTTGTGAGGAGAGCATCAACTGCTACAGTTGGAAGATTAGAAACAGTTGCAAAAACACTACCAAGACTATTGTCCCTAGAACTGTTTAATCCAGAAACTGATGATTTAGATAGTGATTCGAGCGGAGTTTCTTCTCCTGAATCTGGTGATTCTGTAATCAGTGTTATATCTGATGAAAAATTCATTGTTAAGAAGAACGGTACTCTAGTTCCAGAATCCGAAGTTCGAAAATCTAATGGTAAAAATACAAAAAATAATACAGTACCCAATGAAAATAATGAAATTCCAACGTCATCACAATCTTCTAAATTGCTCGAAGCTGCAGCAAATGTTGCGAGTTCTCTAGAAAATGCTGTAGACCAAGTAATTAAAACAAGATCTGATTCAGATAGTTTACACGAAGTTTCTAAACAGCCTGAAAATGTTGTGCAATCATTCATTGAAAACCAAAAACAACACGGAAATTCCGTTGACGACAAAACATGGAATGAAGAATGTAAGCGTGATTTAATTGATTTCACTGATAAATTGAGTGAAAATTTGATTAATGACATTGATCAGTATTGCCAAAGAAAACGATTAGAATTAAATAATGATCTAGATTTTATGTTAAATGATAAAATAACAGATGTTTCAATGAATTCAAAAAATATTGAAATTTCTAATTGCAAATATAATGCATTAGTTGATAATACTATTGCTTGGCTTCAAAATTCAACTGGTAATCAGAATCTTTCAGAATATGACAATAAATTAACTCTTAATAGTAAAATAAATAATGAAGTTACTCGTGAAGAATCTGATGATATGGATTTTGTAATAGTTTCAAACACTGGAGAAATAGAAGAAAATAAAAAATCAATGAAATTTAATACTAATAATTCTTCTCTTGACTCTAGTGATAGTAAGAGTAATCTTAATAATACATTGAAAATAAATAATGATTCGGACACTAGTCATAAATCATGTAGTTCGTCAAATACATTATTTGAGTCTGCTAATGTTATGTACAATAAAAACTTGAAAGAGAAAAGATCACACGAATTTGGACAACGATCAGTATCTGAGGAAACTACAGAAGCAGTCCATGATAATCGATTTGACGAATTTAAATCTCATAATTTTTCTGAATCTTCATCTCAAGAATCATTACCATCAGACCGTGAAGGTGGGGCAGTAAAATATCATCAATATTATCATGTTTTCCGAGAAGGCGAATTAGATCAATTAATAAATAAGTATGTCGAGAATTTACATATTATTTCATCATATTATGACCATGCCAACTGGTGTATTGTCGCAGAAAAAGTTCAGGTCTGGACTATTTGACTTAGTTTTTATTATTTATTAATTTTCTAACAATAAGTAGGAAATTAAAGTTTTATTTAAAAGGAAACGTCTCTATAAGAGTATTTAGAAGAAAATGGTCGACTAGTAAAGCTTTAACAATGTGTAAATATGTACTATAAACAAATAAAGTATTTAATCGGTTCAAAGATTCCCAAATAAATTATATGTATATTCAAGTAAACAATTAAAACGCACAGTTTATTAGGTGACTCATATAATTGAGTATCATTAATATATCATTAAATCGGTTAATTGTTTGGGTATATTAAATAATAATGATAATAATAATAGTAGAAATAAGAAGAATATCAATGACACAGCTTGACCAACATTTTAAGAATGAATATAACAGATTATATACGTATTGTAATAGTATTAACACATTAATTAATACTTATCTATATGAGGTAGCGGTATGAAAATTTATAAATTAATTAATTATTCATTTATTAATCTAATAATTTACCATAGTGTTCATTGGTTTCTTTCTGTCAATAATTTAGAATATTTTATGATAAATATCATTTATATTCTTATAATATACAGTAAAACTAACTAGTATTTGTTTATATTACTATGTAAATAATTTTTATAGAGATAAATTATAAATAATTATTTAAAGAAATCATTTTATAAAAAAATTATAAATGTAAGAGTAAAAATGTTTAAACAATTGTTCGTTGAGCATATCAATAAAAGATATAAATACTATAAATATGAGTTAAAAGATAGGATCAATCAAGTCAGGGTATATTATTATTATTATATTTTATTCTTATTCAATATTTATTTAAAAATTTCAATTTAATTGAATGAATTTAATTTTCTATTTAAAATAGATACGTATTTATTTCTACATTTGTTATGTTATTTATTATGGAAATGATTTTCAAAATTTATTAATTCAGCTTATTTTTTTAAAAATTGTTTTATTGATATTTTCTACTCAATAATTGACAATATGTATATAAAATAATTAACGAGCTAATAAATTTAAAAAAGTATCACTAAAAATATAATTATTTGTAGTATAGCAAAAGAAGAATAATATAATAAAAATAATGAATGAAATAAAATTTTATAATTCAAACAATACAAACATATACGTACATAATGCGCATTTTTAAATTATGTTTTAGTGCTTAAATTGTATATTTATAATGATTCTAGGAATAAAAATTAATTCCCATCAAAATTATAGATCGAGTAATAAAAATAAATTTAATAAAAAATGAACTTGACATTTCGTGTTTAAATTGTGTACAGCGTTTTATTTCTCTTTCTATTAAAATTATTATACATACATTATTTATTAGAAGTAAATAACTTTTATTCTATATTTTTTCCTAAAATCATAAGAATTCATATACTTTCAAACATTTATGCATTTAAGACAATATAAAAAGCATTTATTTTTCTACATTAATAAATTATTCATTTGTTGCATTGTTTATTTTAGCTGTGTAAATTTATAATAGCTTAACTTTTTTCGTTCTTTTTCATAGTATTATAGTAGATTAAAACTTAATAATGTCTTTGCTCAAATATTTTTATACATATTTTTTTTATTCCCTACGCAAATTTTCAAGTCTCGCTTGAAGATCTGCATCAGCATCTGCAAGATTTCCACCATTAGTACTATCATCGCCAGCTGCTGCTGCTACAGGTTGTTTTGATCCCGCAACACTTAATGAACCTGAAGCTTGAGGTAATCCTGATAACTGGTCTGTTAATTGTAGACCCAATTCGTCAAGAACTTGCGATACAATAGCATCACTAAAAAAATGAAGTAGAGTAAATTAAATTTTCCATTCTATAAAAAAATATTCATGTTCTAATTCTGGAATCATAGCAATTGTGTATACCTTTCTTCTTCGTCTCCTTCGTCTTCCATTGCATCATCAATGGCATCATTCATAATTTCCTCTTTCATATCCATAATTTCTGATTGTTTTTCAAATTCTTGGAGTATTTTTTGTATTTGAGGTAAATTTAATTGCCTAAAATTTAATCAATTGATTAAAATGAATCTAAACTATCAAAATTTTATTTATTCCTCAGCTGGAATTGAATATACTCACTTGTTCATGCTTTGCATTGCTCTAGTAACACCTTTCATAGCTTGAGCCATAGTATTCTGAGATCTCAATGTCTGGATCTTCAATGAAACAGCTTGGACGTTAGCTTTCATTAGCATGAATTTTTTAACATATCTGCGTGTTCTTACTAGGTCTTTAGCCATTATTTTTACAGCATCCTGAAAAAAAATTATTGATGAGGAAGGAAATCAATGTCATGATATAAATTACACAATAAATGGATTGGAAACTATTGGAGAAATTGCTTTCACAAAAGTCCTAGAGTTAATAGATACCATTTGTCCTTCTTTAGCTAACTTTTTAATGTCAGCAATAATTTTTTTTTCTTGTTGTTCCATCCTAGCTTTTTCACGGTCTAGATCTCGCATTGCTTTATTTAATGCACGTTGATTCTTACGTAGCATTTCTTCAGGTGTAACCCGTTTTCCAAATAAAAACTCCATTTTTGTGAACTTGAAACAATAAAAAATAAACTTATAATAATATTAATTATAAAAATTGCAATATTTTAAATGAAATGACTCATTCGAATAACAAGATAATAATAATAACATCACTTATAACCTAAAAATTAATTTTGAGTAATATTTACATTTATTAACTTTTTGAAAGAGTATATGATAAATTCAATCTTCACAATAGTGGAATTATATTAAAACAAAGTTTTTATGTTATTTAGTCATCTATTAATATATTACAGATGTAAATAAAAATTTAAAACACAATCACTCTAAACGTCAACCATTTTTTTTTTGCTCACTGAATCTTTACTGCAATGGTGTTTACAGTCGGCAAAGAAACTTCTTGCGACATGTGCTTTGTTGTTAAAAAAGGAATTAATTAATTAATTTATCGATTGTAAATAACGAATTTTAAAAAGTCATGATGATAAAATACGATACTAGCGTCCTCATTAATACTAAGATTAGAAACGGATCGAACAATCACTCTCATACATGTTTTCTTTGCATTATTAGATGCATGTTTGTTAAAGAAAACATAAAAACATAAAAATGGATGAAAATAGAAATACAAGTGTTTTCAAATTACGTTCGTGAAATGTTTGGTTCTTTATATTACGGAGAATGGGAGGTTGCATTGGTATAACGAGGGCAAGAACTGCCTCTGTGGACGATACCTCAGCAAATTCAACTAGAACACATTCAGGTATGTAATAAGTTGAAATACAATAAAAAAAGAAAGGAAACAAACAAACTATCAGTGTAAATGTGTAAGAAAATATATCATAAAGATGAATTAATAAATACAACTTTGTACTAGAGAAGGACAAATAATATGGAAATTTTGATATTAGATAAAAGATATGTAAATTCATTTAACTTATTCAAACACAAAAAATAACATCTAACCTTGAATTTTTTTTTGCAATTATATTACGATGACGGAAAGTCATTTGTTATATTATTTTTTTACAACTGTTTGATCAAAGATTAAACTTGTAATGGACATCATTATTAAGAAGAAAGGCATATTTTATTATTGTTCATTATTATTACCAATTCATATATTGTAATGAAAATGAATAGGTAATTCAAGGAAAAATCATCCACTCAGTCATGAGATTATAAGATGGAAATCTGACGTGCCATTGACTGAAGGTCAATTACGGAGTAAACGTGATGAGTTTTGGGATACAGCTCCAGCTTTTGATGGAAGAAAAGAAATTTGGGATGCTCTTAGGGCTGGTGCAACTGCTGCTGAAGCACAAGATTATCAATTAGCACAAGCGATACTTGATGGCGCCAATATTTCAGTACCGAATGGATATTTAACAGAATGTTATGATGAATTGGGTACGAGATATCAAGTGCCTATTTATTGTTTATCGTATCCGATAAATATTGTTAAAGAAGATAGTGGACGAGATTCGCCCGCTGATTGTTCAGGTATTAACGTAATTTTAGTAAAATCAAACATTCTCTTTTTTTATCATTTGCTTATCAGAACACAGTTTATTTTTAATGATTATGATTATGATTTTAATGATTATTCTGATCACATGTTCAAATTCAGAAAATTAAAATTCTAAAAGCGAAATCAAGTTTACTGTATTAATAATACAATAAATATTTTCCTTTGTTTTTAGAACCTGTTGATGGAGGTATAGAAATAACATTGAAATTGAGACTGTCGACAACATTAGGTGACGTTAAACTTCCTGTTTATAGTAAAGATACTATAGGAATTGCTAAGAAGAAGCTTCAGGTAATTTATTTTACTTTCAAGTTATAGTAGTCATGATGCGTTTATTATTTAAATAAAATCATGACATCTTTCAGAGTCAAGAAGGACTAGAACCATCAAAACAAAGGTGGTTCTTTGGTGGAAAACTACTTGGCGATAAAATGTTAATAGACGAGGCGAAAATACAACCGGGATATGTTATACAGGTTATTGTTAATACTGAAAAGGATGACAATTCGATAAGTGGTAGTTGAGAAAGGTTCTTAAATAATAAAAAAAACTGATAAACAAAATAATACTGACAGAAAAAGTTAAAAAATGCAAAGGGATAAATTTGAATTTCTTAATTTCCAATTCAAAAAAAATTTGAACAATTTTGAATGAAAAAAACGTCCACACATACAAAGTAATAATGTACAGTAACGATGACTTAAGAATTTTAACCTAATATTTGTACAAGGAAACAAATTTAATAGTTTAATACTTTGATTTAGAGCTTAATAAAATAATTGAAAAAAAAGAAAAATGAAGAAAAATGATAAAAAGAATTTAACAAATTTGAAGAATAAAAATAAAAGAATCTTTAGACAAACAATTAAATTATAAATAAATCGGGGGAAAAACAAAAAAAAAGTAACGATGATTGTAATATTAATTTGAATAATAACTAGTATTATTTATTATTGTCTTATTACTATTATTATTATTAATATTACTTCTACTACCATTATTATATTATGGCTATTATTGTTGTTATACCGTAATTTAATATTATTTTACCTATGTATATATTGAATACTGGTATGAATAATTTAGTCGTTATTTTTTTTAACAGTTAAGTATTAGTACATATTACTTTTTTAATTATAAGGTTCGCTTAGGAATATATATACCGGGATATTAATTCAATTCATCTGAGTATCATATGTGATTAATTACCATGTTTTATAAGAATCATATGAAAAATTAGACAATTACATCAATAATCAAATTTTAACGATATTTTTATACTGAACTTTTACTAATTGCAATATTTGTTTTCTTCATTTTTCTAATCACAAAAATAACAATATAATTTATCATAAATCTAACTTTTTTCACTTAAATATTTGAAAAATAAACTGTTTATTAATTTATAGTATCAACCAATAATATAGAGTGTAAATTAATTATTTTTCTTCAACAATAAATCTGATAAGCAGTAAGGTGCAATTTGATGAGTGAATTGTGTTGCAATGATGATAATAATTTAATAAATTTAAAAATAGAAATAATTATAGGATCAATAACAGTTACAACGATAAGGTTAATGATAACAACAACTATAGTAATGATAATAATAGTGCTAATAATAAGTAAATAAAATATGATAGATCAATGAACTATTCAATGCACATCTTGACTTTGATCATCCACATGTATCCTTAATAAGGTTTGATTATTTAAATTCACTCTAAATGAATTCCGCGTGCATTTATACTTTTAAAAAAATATAAAATCAAAACTTGATCATTTATGTATTTAAGAATTTTAAGTGATCGATTAGAAATTCAGCAAAGCAAAAATTTGTATTAAACTATAAAATGATATTTATTCAATTGAAAATTTCAGAAAAAAATATTTAAGTTCAGTAAGAAGCTCATAGTTAAAGAAAAAATAATATTGTAATAATCATGATAATAATAAAGATAATAATAAGATTAAAAATGATAGTAATGATAATAACAATGATGAATATATCATACATAAAAATTATTCTAAGTCGAGTCCAATCAAGTCTGAACGTTTTTAATTACAAAAAATAAAGGGTAAAACAATCAGATTTTTCTTGAAATAATTGCAATTATTAATATTATATAAATATATTGTAAACACACGTTTGAGTACACGTTTGACATACATTTTTATATACTTTTAACATAAAATTATCAACACAAATTGTTTAATATAAAAACTAAAAAAAACTAATAAAACAACAATAAGTTGAAAAAAATAAATCTGTGATTAACTGTTCACTATTTAATCATCTTTAGTTCTTTTTTTTTAGTAGACAATCGTTCTATTATTTATTAATAATTATCAGTAAATACAAATAACTATTTACATAATTATTTCGGGAGTGCCCGAACATGTTTTAATTCATGACAAAGCCACACAGCTGAACTGAGTAATAATAAACTACCAGATTGATGTAAAGCAGCTAATGGAATTGGTACGTGATAAAGAAGGGTTGAAATACCTAGAATGACTTGTAAATAACCAAAACAAACAATTGCAAGTACTCCTTTTGCTCCCCTACCAGGAAGTTTTAATTTTCTTGACATAAAAGCTACAGCAGTTATCATCGATAGTGTTGTTATTCCCTAAAAAAAAAGTTGATATATTTTTCCAAAGCCCATATAATTAGTGGAGTTATAAGAATGCATGCAGATAAAGTAAGTTCATTACTAATATTCGATGATCAAACTGCACTGTTGTCGGATTTTCTGTAAAATTCTTCAGAAAAGGTAGTAATACGAATAAGTCATCAGGTATCCATTTATCAGCCATTTTTGGGAAATTATTGTATATTAATCCAGCATCTAAGCCAGCAACAAAAGCACCAGAAACAGCAGTCAAAAAGATCAACCCTTTTGTTGTATAAACATACTTCTTAAATTTAAGTAAATTTTGTATTAATGTATTTGCTAATTTTGGTTCATTAGATGAATCAAGGTACAACTTGTTTGCAGGAATTAAATGATCCAATGCGTTATAAAGAAAACCTGCATAAATAACTAGCGCAAGACTCAAATGTGATGCTAATCGGTACTGTGATACTCGGGGAACATCGTTTGGACCATCAAATCGATTTTCCAAGCCCGATTTAACCATGTACCATCCCATTAATCCTTGCAGGCCAATTAAAACTGCTAATCCAAAAACTTTTTTTTTCATCGGTTGAGTTAACATTCCCTTATACCAAAAATATGATGCTGGCAAGAGAAATACTGCGCCTATAAGTCTTCCCCACATTCTATGAATGTATTCCATCCACCAAATTCGTTTAAACTCATTTAGTGTCATATGTTTATTAGTTCTGCGTAAATAAAACTCGATTTGTAGTTGATATTATAATTATTAATATAAATTCACGCTAACTGTTTTACATTACCCTAATAATACTCACATTTGAAATTCTGGATATAACTGATATCTTTCAAACTCTGCTTTCCATTCATCCTCCGTTACTGGCATTTTTTCTCCTAACAATTGCCAGGTAACCATGGATAATCCTGATTCTGTTAATCTTGTAACACCGCCTACATTTACAATGTGTATTAAATTCAATCAACTTATTTTTCATTTTGTTTATAATTTTATTAAAATTATAATTCCTTAGTTACATAATTTATATAAATTATAAATATTATTAAAAATAGTTTGGAATGTATAAGGAAATTATTTTCCCCAAGTTGTATCAATAACTTCGGTGATAATTTTTTTGATAGTTTCAAGAGTAGTCGAATAAATAATAATACCTAATGCTACAGCAACGAAAACCATTCCACCACATATTAACAACCAGGAGCCAACAATTTTGTCAGATTTTTTTACAACAGATGATGAAAGTCTTGTAACTATTACAGCAGTAGTTGATCTAGTAGTTGCAATAGTTGGACTAATTTTTCCACAGTTGCTCCAAAGATTTTTCCATTTTATTACACCATTTCTATTATCTTTTAATCGGTTTGTACAAATATTTTTGAAATTCAAAGTTAATGAGTGACCATTCATTAACTTGCCGAAACCTCGAGAACATAACCTCGAGGTACAGAACATTTTTAAAGAAAAATATCTTATATTCTGTCAACTTAAGTGTTAGGTTGTTAATCGATGATTATCATCTGAACTTGGAATTGTTTTCTTTTTAGAAATCAAATTAACATTAACAATTCAATATTCTTCACTTTAAAAAGTGCGTAAAATTCTTCACTGAATTTATGAATTCAAACGAGAATGTTTTGTATCTACAAAAAATAGGTGCCATAGGAAATTAAAAGCACCCCTCCTTCAAGATCTACTTGATCGATTTTCTACGGAAATAGTATTTTCTTCCATCTTGCAGTCATTTTAGTAACTTCCAACTCAGTTCCCAAGCTCCCATGAGAACCGAGCTTCTCTGAATTCTGTTCTCTGTCAGCACGTAATTCCGGATCTCAGTTCGTCTACAAAAATGGCGACTCGTCTGTTGAGGGTTGGTTCCAGTTTGCGAACTTTTTCAGATAAAACATCACTCATTAAGGTAATTAAGTTATGAATAATTGACCATAATAAAAAACTGATTTATTTTACTGTTTCATCATCAACAGTACTCAATCTATCAATTTTACCTTCTTACGTAATGTGTTGTGCAGTCATGACTGTATCGATAGCACTTTTTCATATTTTTTATCAAATTTTTGACTATGATGATTTGTGAATAAATTTATAAATTCGAATTTTCCCATCAATACAGGACCGCAAACAATGGCGATCTACAGCTGCATCACTCAAGCAGATTCTTATA
This sequence comes from Chelonus insularis, assembly GCF_013357705.1. Taxonomy (NCBI): domain Eukaryota; kingdom Metazoa; phylum Arthropoda; class Insecta; order Hymenoptera; family Braconidae; genus Chelonus; species Chelonus insularis. Next base: position 1,299,956 of record NW_023276783.1, on the reverse strand, counting down.
AATCAACCACCAACCAAGACAACAATCCTCGACAGCGGAATGAGAGTTGCCAGTGAAGATAGTGGAGCACCGACAGCCACAGTAGGCTTATGGATTGATGCTGGCAGTCGTTGTGAAACAGATGAAACTAATGGAGTTGCTCATTTCATGGAGCACATGGCTTTTAAAGTAAACTTCGTAGTTTATAACCAATATTATTATCCTAATTAATTGTAATTAATCTCTAACATAATTATTTTTAAAAATGTTCATCAGGGAACAGCTAAACGATCGCAGACGGATTTGGAGCTTGAAATTGAAAACATGGGTGCGCATTTAAACGCTTATACCAGTCGAGAACAGACAGTTTTTTACGCCAAATGTCTGTCTCAAGACGTTCCAAAAGCTATCGAAATTCTCAGTGATATCATCCAAAATTCTAAACTTGGAGAAAATGAAATTGAGCGAGAACGGGGAGTAATTCTGAGAGAAATGCAAGAGGTCGAAACGAATTTGCAAGAAGTTGTATTCGATCATTTACATTCAACTGCTTTTCAAGGAACACCTTTAGGTCGCACAATTTTAGGACCAACAGAAAATATCAAGTCTATTACACGAAAAGATCTTGCTTATTATGTTAAAACACATTATGGACCTCCCAGGTTTGTTCTTGCTGGAGCTGGTGGTGTAGATCATAATCAGCTAGTCGAACTTGCTGACAAACATTTCGGTAAAATGACAGGACCTCATTATGATGAAATTCCACCAGTATTAGTACCTTGTCGATACACTGGATCAGAAATTAGAGTCAGAGATGATTCAATTCCTCTAGCTCACGTAGCTATTGCTGTTGAAGGAGCTGGATGGGCTAGTGCCGATAATATTCCACTCATGGTTGCTAATACTTTAATTGGCGCTTGGGATCGTAGCCAAGGAGGTGGAACCAATAATGCTTCCAACCTTGCTCGAGCTTCAGCTGAAGATGGACTTTGTCATAACTATCAGAGCTTCAACACTTGTTACCAAGAGACTGGACTATGGGGAATCTATTTTGTTAGTGACCCTCTAGTAATTGATGATATGGTTTGGAATATTCAACAAGAATGGATGAAACTTTGCACAAGTGTGACAGAAAAAGATGTTACCAGGGCTAAAAATATTTTAAAAACTAATATGCTTTTGCAACTTGATGGAACCACCGCCATTTGTGAAGATATTGGACGACAAATGTTGTGTTATAACAGGAGGATTCCTCTTCACGAATTGGAGGCGAGAATAGATGTGAGTGAATATTTATGTTGAATATATTTTTAACAGACTTATTTAACTTAACTTAAATGATAATTTTTTCAGAGCGTCACCGCAAAAACTGTACAAGACGTTGGAATGAAATACATTTACGATCATTGTCCAGTAGTTGCTGGAGTTGGACCTGTAGAAAATCTTCCAGATTACAATACAATTCGTGCTGGAATGTACTGGATACGCGTTTAAATAGTTTAAACCATTTTTAAACTTAAAATAAATAAATTAATTAAAATCTAATGGTAGTTAAATATTATTAAGTGGTTGTAAAGACTCCAAAAAAATTAAATGAGTTTTTAAACCTAGTTACGTTTAATATTCACCATATTTAACTGGTACGAAATAATTTAAGAAGTTTATGTAATAATACAAACATTTAATTAAAAATATACAAGAATGTTTTTTTAACATAATTCATTGATTAGAGATAATATTACAAAGACATCAAATCTCATAGAGAAGTTTATTGACTAGATTACTTAAGTAAAGCGGTAGAAAATTGAAAATTGTCAAAACTGTCATCAATGTTGTTCCCAAAAAGAGATTCGTCGGAGAATAATTTTAGTGAAAAATTGTTTATCACTAAAAGTGTCTATAACTATCTAGATTGGCTAGAAGTTGTGTTGGATTGTGATACAATCGAGTCTTTGCAAACTTTCGATGTCATTTCAGAGAGTGGTTCTAATTCTTTAGAGTTAATCAATTCGAATTCAGTTACAAAATAGTAAAAATGTTTGTAGCAAGTATTGACATGAGCTTCCTGAAATTGAACAAAAACGTTAATGTGGTTATTTACTTTAGAATAAATGAAAAAAAAACCATAACAATTGCTTACCGCTCCAATGGCCACAATTCTATCAAAATGATGAATGTAAACATGAACAAAAACTCGGAATAACCGAGTAAGAATTTTCTTACAGAGAGAAATGAATGTTTTAGGAAATGGCACGTCAGTAGATACTGGAAAGACTGCTTCGTTATTAATTTGTGCTTCGATCCAATCCATGAGAAGACTTATATATTGAGGAGCAGGAAGTGCTGTCGGTTTTTTGTATTTTTCACCATCAGCCCATAAATATTCAAATCTCGCACCTCCACTCATCGTTGGGCAGGAAGCAGAGTCGCAATACTCAGAAATAGTACCATAGATTAAATTTATTCTGTTAAAGAAATCGACAACTGAAAATAGAGATGTATCATAGATTAATAGCGAAAACGTGATTAATCAATTTATTATTATTCTTTACCATGAACTGCTATCCAATCATTGAGATCTTCACCAGAAGGTAGTTTTACGGCAGCACGAAGATTAATCCCTGAATTCAATGAAGCTTGAGCTTGCTTATAAAGCGAATATCTTAATGTTCCATGAGTGAATTTTTTTTTTGGTCTGAAAGTCTAGAAATGTGATATTAAGATAAAGTTTTCATTCAATATTTTCTTGAATAATTTTTCTAAAGGTTGAATGATGGCTAATAGATAAGTGTGAAAATATGCAAAAAAGATTTACTCACTTTTCCTTTTTGAAAAAATTCTACAAACCCACTGAGTGACATTTTTAAAATAGGTTATCTATGACTCAATAATTACGTGTTTCCTGTGCTTATATACTAATGAATGCCCAAGTGACAATACAACACAAACGCTTTTATGAGCAACAAAAGCTATCTATCACGACCTATCTAATTTTATTACTCCAAAATAGGATAATGGTGGTTTGAAATAATTAAAGAACATTTCGTACTTGAAAGTTGTTTTTTTCAGTAATGAGTATTTTATTTAGGTGATAATGACATCACTGTCTCATATGTTATGCACACGTTGCATGTGAAAATTATAAAAAATAATCGATATCTTCTACCATCAGACATGTATTTTCTTCTTATCAATCGTTAAATTTTTAATTTCATTTTTGTTGTGAAGGTGTCGTTGTATATGAATTCCTGATGATAGATAAGTGGTCATTTTTGTTATCGATAATAGGTCAAATAGATTTGAAATATAACACATCTTTTATTAAAATTTCTCCAAAAAAATGGTATAATAAATAACTTAAAAAATCAAAAACATATTTAAAAAATATCACTGATATGTTTTGTTTACATATTTTATTATAAATTAAATTTAATCAAACACTTAAGATGTCATTTGATTAATATAATGCGCGCGCAGTAGTCATATTATATGTGGTCATATGATCTTCGTTGGGCAGTGCTCGAGACAGTCGTGTTTTATAGGCGTTGACTTCGTCCTTCATTTCTATCAGTTCTTTTTCCAATTAAAACATTTTAAAGGGACTTTTAGTCAGTAGTTTTGAGTTTAATCGGCATTTAAATAACTAAATTAATCATGGCTCTTAGCGACGCTGATGTACAGAAACAGGTAAACTCCAAATTTGTCAAATTTATAAAGGTCCTTGAGTTTTTACCTATTGATATTTGTACATGACGAAAAATGGTCCTAACGATATATTTTTCATTTCGTTTATTGATTAATTGATATTTCTTTATTTTAAACATTTGATTTAAAAAAATCATTTTTTGATGCTAATTGTTTAAATATATTTTTTAGTAGTTGATAGATAAACAAATCTCCACACTGTATGTCATTTGACAACTCTAATTTTGGATCAAACTAATGAAAATAATGTACTTTTCGTAGATCAAGCATATGATGGCTTTCATCGAACAGGAAGCCAATGAAAAAGCCGAAGAAATTGATGCCAAAGCAGAGGAAGAATTTAATATTGAAAAAGGTCGCCTTGTTCAGCAACAACGACTCAAAATTATGGAGTATTATGAAAAGAAAGAAAAACAAGTTGAGCTGCAAAAGAAAATGTACGATATTAGAAATATTTTTCAACATGAAAATCTCTCTTAGATTATCTAAAAAGTGATAAGACTTACTTCTAATTAACTATAGCTTTGCCTAGAAATGAAGCAAGAGCTTATTCTAAAAGTATGACATTATTAACCAACAAATTCAATAATTTTGTTGTTTGATTTTCAGTCAATCGTCTAACATGCTCAATCAAGCAAGACTCAAAGCTTTGAAAGTTCGTGAAGATCACGTAAAAACCTGCCTTGATGAAGCCAGAAAAAGATTAAGCCAAGTAGCTCATGATCGTGCAAAGTATAGTGAAATATTAAAATTATTAATTGTTCAGGGATTATATCAGGTAAAACTTGATTAGATAGAAAATCATTGACTTATTGAAATCCAATTCAAATCTCTTGATAATAATTAAATTATTGCATTTTCTAGTTGATGGAGCACAATGTTGTGCTACGCGTTCGTCAAGTTGATCTGCCTCTTGTAGAATCATTTCTAGATGAAATCTCTGCGATATACAAAGATATTTCGAAAAAAGAAGTAGTTATAAAAGTTGATCAAGATAACTTCTTACCAGCTGAAAGTTGTGGAGGTGTTGAGTTGTTTGCATTGAAAGGTAATAAATTGTTATTTTCTCATAATTAAATAATGATTTTTCATGAATGAATAAGAAATAATATTACACATTATTCTTTTAGGTCGTATAAAAATTAACAATACCTTAGAATCTAGATTAGAGTTAATTGCTCAGCAGTTAATTCCTGAAATCCGATCAGCATTGTTCGGTCGTAATCCAAACCGCAGATTCACAGATTAAGAAATAATAAACATCATAACTAAAAAACATTCCCTATTCGCAAATGTTAAATCTTAAAAAGCACACTTTCAACAGGATTGAAAATTATATGCCGAACTAACAACTTCAATATTTGTTAGAAAGATTAAAAAAAAAACAATGGCGAAAAATAAAAAAAATGTGCGTTCGGAATTATGGCCTACTTAGAGTGTGGGTAACTATTGTTGTTAATATATTATTAATACATTGTATTTCATAGATATATCTTGGCAAAGTGCCGCTATGAATTTCTGTTTCATATAAATATATATTAAAAAAATATTTATCATTATAAACAAACTTACTCAAATTTTTATTTGAATATAAAAATTTTTTTAGATTTATTTTTAGGTGAACGCACATTAGTCGCAATTTAATTATTTAAAGCGCAATAAATGTATTTGGATTGTTAAATATTGTAATCATGAACATAAATCATCTTTTATCCCTTTGATTGAATATTTTCCTTATAAATAATTTGAACGATATGAATTTATAATTAAATTATACGAAAAATATAATTATTGATCAATAACAATATTCGTGAGAGTATTATAAATATATATAAATGTAATTCACTTGTAGTTAAAATGACCTAAATCTATATTGTGCATGTTAAAATTAAATAAGCGAATATATTTCTGTAAATATGTATTTAATTCGTTGTACTATACAAATCTCAAATATCATAGAGGTTCGAATACATTTGAAAAATGCACTAAGTCCAATTAAATGTGTCTCATTACGACGTTTAATAAACATAATTATATAATTTCAATCAAAAAACGAATTATATTAATTTTACGAGACTTACAAATAAGTAATAATTCTTTACTTCACTCAATTAGTATGTCATTAAATTTCAATTGATTATTGAGACTATTATTGGGAAAAAAGCTTGTAAAAAATTATGATCGTATACTTAATACCATAGGAAATCGGCAGTTTTTATTATTCCTGAGTCAACAGTCTCCAAAATTGTATCAATATTCTATTTTTATTCAGACAGAACCTGCTATCCGTACACATGAATACTGAAATAAAGCTCTATTTAGTGTTTTGAAACATTTTTTTTCTCAAACCCATATGCACTCAGTAAATTGTGCGCTGGAATCGATTTCGAATTTTTTGATTGTCTCCCTGTCATGGATTTATTTTGATTCTGTAATCTTTTACTGTTTCTTATAGCTACTGGACTATCCTTATTCGAAACTAGTTTTGGATTTGTCCATTTGAAAAAAGAACTTTTTACTGAACTTAAACTAGAGTTGTTCACAGAAAAATCTGCAATGTCATCAGAACTTGGAGTTCTTTCTATTGTACGTTTATTTTCATTAATAACACATTCATGATTTATTAGAAGATCTGATTCAACAATTTCATTATCTTGAATGGATGGTTTTTGACAGTTATTTAATGGAGTTGCTTCAATAATTTCTTCTGTTTCATTTGAATTATTCAATTTCTCATCATTACCATCGTCTTTCAATTCTACACCGGAATCAGACCTACAAAAAATTTGTTCTTTTGATTTTTTAGGAATATCAGTAATATTATTTTCTTTGTACTCATCAGGCGGAGTAAATGGCAAATCTTCATCTTGTGTTTCCGGAACAATGCCAACTGGTTGATTCGTGTCAGTTTGTGATGAATCAGGATCAAAATATTTGCTTTTAATTATATTTTGATCATCAACAACAGTTGGTTCCATGGCAATAAAAGTTCGCGGTCTTCGTCGAATTTGGCCACGAATTAAACAAGGAGAAGTTTCCTGTTTCTTTAAAAATGGATTCGATTTATTTTTCGACATTGGAGAAGGTGTTTTCATCAGATTTTCTTCTTTACTCTCTTTTTGTGTTGAATCCTCTTTTGCTGTTGGTTTTTTATTTTGGTGTATTGCATCATTACCATACAATTTCACAATATCCTTATCACTTAACTCATCTTCCATGTCTTCATATGAACGTTTTAAGGCAATAGATTTTTCTTTCAAGACTTCTGTATTAAGAATTACAGTTTTACCAGCTGTATTTGGCCATATATGTTTTTCAGGCTGTTCTTTATGAGGTGTTTTAACATTCTTTTGAATTCTAAATTCTTTAGACCAAATACTCACATGATCAGCAACATATTGAATGTCCCAAGCAGGTTTTCTTTTTCCAATATTTGTCAAGAATACATCCGGATCAAAATTGTGCATTTTTCTTAATGAGATTGGATCATAATTTCCAAGAGCCAATTGCCATGCTATGTCTTGGGGTTTCTCATCTCCTGCATGATGTAGCTGTTCCGGCGTTACGTCTGGTGGAGGAGAATTTAATCGCACTTGTTTCCGTTGTAAAGGGCAAAATACTAATTGATGTTTAAAAGTTATTAATGCTCGAATAAATGCGTCACGATAATCTTCAGTAACAACTAAAGACTTCATATTCAAATGGGAGCCTATACGACATAACGCCCTATGTATGTCAGGATCAGTATTTTTTAATATAAATTTACATGCTTTACTTAGTCCTATTCCTGGAAGTGAGGGTAAATAATCACAGCCAGATAAAATACACATGTGACGAAATTTATCTATGTCAAAAAGATCTTCCCGAATTTTCATTGCTATATGAATACGATCTTGTTCAACTAGAAGACCATTACCATATACATCCATTTTAAAAAAAATCTGTAACAAAAAATTATTGTCAACAGATTGAATTAATTTATTGTATTGAAAAATAAAGTTGCTTGAATTAATAGCTTACTTTTTTGCATCCAAAAAGAGTTAGATCGCTATCTTCGGTTATAACAACGTCAGCTATTCCAGATAAATTCAAATAAGCTAATTGAGCATCTGCTTCATAAGGAGCAACAATACAGTCAACGTTCATTTCGTGGCATTTTTTCATAAGCTGTAGTGCCATTTCATGGGTAATATCTACTGATCTTCTAAGAAGTGTTCTGCCTTCAGCAGTACGACCCATTTTAATCAATTCTGCAGCTCGTCTTTTGTTATCTGCTCTAGATCTAATATTCCATCAATTATTAAGTGTATTTTTATCTCACACTATTTATTTTTAGCCTGTAATTTAAAAATACATACGATCTTCGTTTATCTTCCGTTTCAGCCTTGGCAGGTAAATGACATCCATCAAACACCAAAATTGGTTTGATTTTATTTGCCAGCAACATGTTTACAAATTTCAAACAATATGTCACGTATCTGGAAGCAGAAATAATTTCATGAATAAGTAAATAATCATTTGTCTAGATAAGTAAGCATTTCTTGAATTATAAAAAAAATTGTCCATCTTACGCATCGGTTGGTTGACCTAAAGCTATCTTCTCTGCACAAGAAAATGCTCCCTTATGCAACCAACAGTAAGTATCAACAGCAACAGTACCTCCTGAAAATTGACTTATATTCCCTTTTTTTGATGCTTTTTCTAAGAATGGAATGAGTCCAGTGATACCCATGATATTCAATTATTAGCTTAATATTAACAAAGACTATTAAAAAACTTTCACAAGTTGTTCAATTATTTCATGTCCAACTTTTGACATAAAAGTTTGAAATTTATCCTTTCTACTTATTGTAATTAACGTAAACTTATCTTTAATGTTTATTCTATGTATGTAGAATCACATGTTAATTCACTAAAGTATGAAAAATACTAATGAAATGCTTAATTCAAAGCAAACAAGATGTTTACACTCCGAGAAGCCCCCAGAACAACGAATCTAATCTACACAGGTGGTTTTAGGTTACATATTTAGGCGCGAAAAAAAGGAAGATAGTTATAGGTTTATCGAAGGAAAAAATTTCCTAAACGTATAAGTTTAGGATTTTTGGATACTAATGATAAAAACTAATAACTCCGAAAAAGAGAAGATTTTACTTCAAATATAATACTACTTCTCCTTCAAATTATAGAATCATTTTTACCAATAACAGGTTACTTATTGGCATTAGAAAACGACGCTGGTGACTAATCACATCAATTAAAACAATGGACTATGTGTCTACAGAATATTTTGGTTGAATTCAATTGTTTGCAGTCATTTTTTGTAAACAGTCGACCTCCATACCACCAAATTGGAGAAGAATACTCATTTTGTCATTAAATTCTCGATATTATATTTTTTTGATATTAAAGAAATTTGCAACAATGGCCTCTTATAAGGTATATATTTGGATATCTATACATTAAACACAATTTCAAATATATTAATTACTTAACCTTAATAACAATTAGTTGATTAATATTTCTGATGAATTTTTTAAGCCAAACGAATCAAAGCGTGAGGAATTTAGAAGATATCTGGAACGTGCTGGAGTTCTTGATGCTTTAGCTAAAATTCTTGTATCTCTTTATGAAGAGCCTGAAAAACCAGCTGATGCTTTGGAGTAAGTTATATTCCTTAGTATTTTTACTTATATTTGCTATGAATAGACCACTACTAATTGAATTTGATTATTTTTATTAATAGATATGTACGTAAACAACTAGTTAATATGACTAAAGATAATACAGAACCTGAGTCTGATCTAGAAAAAAAATTAGAAAATGCTGAAGCTGAGAATCGGGAGCTCCGAGAAAAACTAGCTAAGTTAGATTTAAGTGTAGAAGAATAATTATTAGAAAACTTGATTATATTAACTTTGTGCCTTAAAATTGTTATGTATCATTTGAAATTCTATGGTCATAAAAACATTATATTTGTTCAATGACTAAATTAAACAGTATTTTTTTACTGTGATTCATTATTAATTTAATTAAAAAAGAATATAAGTAAATATAAAATATTGAAATGAATTCAATTACAGAACTGACAATGTATGTTACACATGTATGAAATATAAATAAACTTTATATTTATTACATTTAAGAATTAATTAATTGCTAAAAAAAATTATTTCCCAATAATAATAGTTTATTCAATTAATTTTATTAATTAAATATCAATAATGTAATTAAATATTAATCTTTTTTTTACGAAGATTTAGCAGCTTGTCTTTTCTTCACATCCCAGTTGTAGATTCTTGCCATATTCACTTCAGTCGTCGTAAATTGATCTCTCACAAAATCTAGATCATGCTCCACTTGACCTAACTTAATTTTTGCAGTTTCAATATTTTTTACCATTAATTCTTGTGCATCATCTAAAGTATACTCTAACATTACATTAGCACCTAGCCATAAACATACTTTTTCAGTAGGAGGCACAATGGCTTTTGCAAATACTTGTTCAGAAAGTAAAAATTGTGTTTCAAGATTATGACTGCTATTTTTTTCTTCTTGAAGTTTTTTAATCATTTCCAATGCTCTTTCTAGTTCAGGAATTTGTGACTTCAACCTCCTTCTTTTGCTAGCTAAATTGTATTCCATAAATTTGTATTTTCCATGGTTTTCGTCCCATTTTCTTAAAACTTTGTTAGCCTGGCCATTGTTTTCTGGTAATGCCATAAAAGCATCGACATCTTCCTATAAAAACAAAACGAATAATTATATAAATTGAAGTTTGTGAGCTCAAGAATATATTGATACCCATACAAGGGTATGGAAAAGTAAAAAAATGTTGAAATTATAAACCAATAAAGAGGTTATGTGACTGATTACTTTTTAACATAAATACATACCACAAATACAGCTTCAGGTATACCAGCGTACGTTTTTTTATCTTTACTCAATTCCAATGTTTTATTTTCTTCCTCCATTTCAGAAGTTTCTTTACAGTTTATGCAGAGAAGTTTTCTCTCTGCTTCGTAAGAGAATGAAAATTTTTCTCTCCAATAGCGTTTCTTTACAACGATAAGGCAGAATCCTACAGTTTGTTGTTCACTTCTACCAGAGAAGACTTCTACACGCTCCAAAATAATTCAATAATTAATTGATAGTTTTTCTTTGTAATATTTGATGTCTTAAGATCCATTCATTATTTCTATTACTTGGATGCTAAAAAAATTTTCAGTTTACATCCTTGCAAACTTAATAAATTTAATTATTAAATAAAAATATCCATCTGTAAATTCGAAATGAACGCCATGTTACGTTCAATAAAGTATTTATATTTTATAGCGTAAGGGGGCGTCTAAATGGGTTTCTATAAAGTTGCGCAAACGCAATACAGGCAGCTCACACGCACGGCTTGATAGACGCCTATTAAAACGCTTTGTTACCGCCATAATTGTGGCATTGTGAAAATTAATATATTGCTGCTCACATCATTATTTATGCAATTATTCAATGAAAAGTACAATTTAATAATTATTTATTGATTTCTTTATTTATTCTGTCGTGAATTCCGTACTTTTACGTTCGATATTTATCGTTTTTTTATCTAATGCACCCGAATATTCATAGGTTATACACGAAATTTTAACGGAAAATTTCGTGAAATCTGATCAATACGCGTTTGGAGTTGAAGGTACAGTAATCCAACATTATCCTTCAAATCTTAAAGTACATTTTTATTGTCAAATAAAAATATTGTATATTATATTGAGTTTTACATTTATTTCATTATATTTAATGGTTAATTTTTTTTTTTGAATTTTTTTAGATCGAATGGATCCGCCATGTTAATGCACTAAGCAAGCACAGAAGAGCTAATCTCAAGTATTTTCTATAAAATAAACATTAAGTCACGATGTATCTATATAATTTAACCCTCCAGCGTGCCACCGGAATTACTCATGCAGTCCATGGTAATTTTTCCGGCACGAAACTCCAGGAGATTCTTGTCTCAAGGGGTAAATCATTGGAACTTTTACGACCCGATCCAAATACCGGCAAAGTACATACTCTGTTAGCTGTGGAAGTTTTTGGAATTGTGAGGTCCCTCATGGCCTTTCGACTAACTGGAGGAACAAAGGATTACATTGTAGTTGGCTCTGACTCTGGGAGAATAGTTATTCTTGAATATATTCCTGCAAAAAATATTTTTGAAAAAGTACATCAGGAAACTTTCGGAAAAAGTGGATGTAGAAGAATTGTTCCAGGTCAATATCTAGCTATAGACCCTAAAGGACGAGCTGTTATGATAGGTAAAAATTAATCTTTTTCATTGATTAAAATTATTATGAATATTTATTAATTTTTCAAAATGATGATTTAAACTGTCCGTGTTTCACCTGAAATACATTGATTATACTCATCAGTTACTGATATAAAATTTATTAACTTTTTATGTAATCTTAGAATTACTTTAGTAGATTATTAATTGAATTTTTCATATCATTTTCAGGTGCGATTGAAAAACAGAAGCTTGTTTATATTCTTAACCGAGATCCTGAAGCTCGCCTTACGATTTCATCGCCATTAGAAGCTCATAAAAGTAACACTCTAGTATACCATACAGTTGGTGTGGATGTTGGATTTGAAAATCCCATGTTTGCTTGCCTTGAAATTGATTATGAAGAAGCCGATAATGACCCCACTGGTGAAGCTGCTATTAAAACTCAACAAACCTTAACTCTCTATGAACTAGATCTTGGTTTAAATCACGTCGTTAGAAAATACAGCGAACCCTTAGAAGAACATGCAAATTTTCTCGTCTCTGTTCCCGGCGGAAATGATGGCCCCAGTGGTGTCCTAATTTGTTCTGAAAATTACTTGACGTACAAAAACCTTGGGGATCAACATGACATTCGTTGTCCAATTCCACGACGAAGAAACGACTTGGATGATCCTGAAAGAGGAATGATATTTGTCTGTTCAGCCACACATAAAACAAAGAGCATGTTTTTCTTCTTAGCACAAACAGAGCAAGGAGATATATTTAAGATTACTCTGGAAACTGATGAAGATATGGTTACAGAAATAAAGTTAAAATACTTTGATACTGTCCCCGTAGCTACAAGTATGTGTGTACTAAAGACTGGTTTTCTATTTGTCGCTTCGGAGTTTGGTAATCATTATCTTTATCAAATCGCACATCTCGGAGATGATGATGATGAACCTGAGTTTAGTTCAGCAATGCCTCTTGAAGAAGGAGACACGTTCTTTTTTGCTCCAAGACCTCTTAGAAATTTAGTCCTCGTCGATGAGATGGATAGTTTATCTCCTATTATGGCATGTCAGGTACTTGATAAAATTTGATTTGTTTAAGAAACAACTATTAGCATCATCAAGTAGGGACTTGATATAATTAATATACAATTCTCTGTGAATTGATGCAAGAATAATTAATTTTCGTCGCCTTTGACTTGTTTTTTTGCTTGCAAGCCGAAGTGAACTCGATTATTGACAGTTTATTTCATTTTTAATTAATTTTAATTGCTTCAATCAAGCAGAAAAAATATCACTTTAAATTTTTATTTCAAAGGTTGCTGATTTAGCCAATGAAGACACTCCACAGCTTTATATTGCTTGCGGCAGAGGACCAAGATCTACTTTACGAGTTTTACGACATGGTCTTGAAGTATCAGAAATGGCTGTGAGTGAACTTCCGGGTAATCCAAACGCTGTCTGGACCGTAAAAAGAAGAGTTGATGGTTAGTTATCACAACATGATTTTTGCAAGGTTTCGTAGATTAATTTGAATTTTTGTGTATTGCATAAAAATTTCTATAAATTCAACGAACCAAAAAAAAAAGAAGATAGTAACAAATCTGGTGGCTTGATACACTCTTATCAAACACCAGTTATCTCTTTCAGGCCTCCTACGAGCTAATGGTTGACCAGTCCAGTCCTTGAATGATCCTGAGGTAAGAGTGAATTGAATCAGCTCGGATTATCATTATGGTTGGTTCAAAGAGACCAAATGTGATAGAGCTTTCAGCAAAGATGTACAATATAGTTACAAAGTTGATAATATTATTGTTTTTGATATAAATCTACTTTTTTCTTAATCTGGATGATAAATATGGTTTGGGTTACAGAGAAATATGATGCGTACATCATTGTGTCATTCGTCAATGCTACTCTTGTCCTTAGTATTGGAGAAACTGTAGAAGAAGTAACAGATTCAGGTTTTCTTGGCACTACGCCTACCCTAAGCTGCTCTGCACTCGGAGAGGATGCTTTAGTTCAAGTGAGTAATTATTAAAAAAACTTGTTAACAAGTTTCATTTGAAATTGAAATAATTCAAGCGTAAAAGAATAAAAGATGTATAAGCTAATTCGATAAAAAATTAATTGATGCACTGCGGTATCTCCGGCACCTGGTTAACCCACGTGACGGTCGCATTTATGTGCTAAATTATTTTTCAAGTTATTGCATCGTTGGAGAATTGTCTATCCAATGATTATTCTCCTGGTAATCTGACTTGTACACGTGTCAATAGTTAAATTCTTTTTTAACAATTTTTTTTAAACTCTTCAGCTGGAAATTAGAGTCATTCAGCTTTATAATTTAAACTTATTTATTATTTCAGGTGTATCCGGATGGGATTCGTCATATCCGTGCCGACAAGCGTGTGAATGAATGGAAGGCTCCAGGGAAGAAGACTATTGTTAAATGTGCAGTAAATCAGCGGCAAGTCGTCATAGCACTCACCGGTGGTGAATTAGTCTACTTTGAAATGGATCCGGTAAAAATAGCTGCTATTATAATAAACAATGCCGCATTATTGTTCTCTTTAAGATTTCAAAGTAACCTTGGAGATGTATAAAATGCGAAAAATATTTGTCACTCAATAATTACTATTTTTAACTGAAAACTTTTTAAAGTTTCTTAGTTTCTTTACGGAGTGAACAAATAAACTTTAACACTTTATTTGTAAATAATTATTTGTAAATTGTTTAAGAATAAATTGTAAAATTTTTTTTTTGCATTCTCAGACAGGACAATTAAATGAATACACGGAAAGGAAGAAAATGCCGTCGGAAGTAATGTGTATGGCATTAGGAAACGTCGCAACGGGAGAACAACGATCTTGGTTTCTTGCAGTTGGATTACAAGACAACACAGTAAGAATTATTTCATTGGATCCTTCAGACTGTCTTTCATCGAGAAGTATGCAAGCACTACCAGCAGCTGCGGAAAGTTTGTGTATTGTAGAAATGGGAGCATCTAAAGATGTTGATAATCCAGACGATAATGTGATTCAACAACAAGCTAGTTTGTACCTTAACATTGGATTACAAAATGGAGTCTTGCTTCGGACGGTTCTTGACCCAATATCCGGAGATCTGGCAGACACTCGTACTAGGTACTTGGGTTCAAGACCCGTAAAATTATTCAGAATACGGATGCAAGGTAATCAAGCCGTGCTTGCGATGAGCAGTAGATCGTGGCTGAGTTACTATTATCAAAATCGATTCCACCTGACTCCCCTTTCCTATGAAAGCTTGGAGTTTGCTTCCGGATTCAGTTCAGAACAATGTCCTGAAGGAATAGTTGCCATATCTACAAATACACTGAGAATTTTGGCACTCGAGAAGTTAGGAGCTGTGTTCAATCAAGTAAGTTTTCCGCTTGAGTACACTCCACGTAAATTTGCTGTCCATGGAGATTCCGCTCATCTCATTATCATCGAAACCGAACATAATGCTTACACTGAAGAAACAAAACAACAAAGACGATTACAAATGGCCGAAGAAATGCAAGAAGCAGCTGGTGCTGAAGAGGCGACAGTTGCTAGAGAACTTGCAGAAGCATTTTTATCTGAAGAGCCTAATGAAGCAGTTTTCGGTTCACCTCGAGCTGGTCCAGGTTTGTGGGCGTCTCTCATCAGAATTATGGCACCTACTACAGGTCAAACATTTGAAGTACATCGGCTTGAACAAAATTATGCAGCTTTATGTCTATCATTAGTCAAATTTGCGAATCAAGGAGATCAATTATTCCTTATTATTGGTGTGGCTAAAGAATATCAACTTAATCCACGGCTTAGCAACGGCGGATTTTTGTATACATACAAGTAAGTTAAATACATTATGAAATATTATTTTCATTTATTTTCAAAAAAGAGACTATATACTACTTTTTTTCATTCATTATATTAAACAATGATGACATTATCACACTATCTGTGAAATATTGATGATATTCCTGCAGTACTGAATTCATACATTCAGTCTATTTATGTTCAAAAATCGGTAAACATGCTTTGATTATTAAGAATTTTTTTTCTGTTTGCACAGAGTAAATATTGAATGTACGAGCATTGAATTAGTACACAAAACACCTCTAGATGAAATTCCACTGGCAATATGTCCTTATCAAGGCCGAGTTTTAGTGGGAGTTGGGCGAATGCTACGATTGTATGACATGGGAAAGAAAAAACTATTGAGGAAGTGTGAGAATAAGCACATTCCGAATGCAATTGTATCGATTAATGCTGTAGGCCAACGGATTTTTGTTAGCGACGTACAGGAATCGGTTTATGCAGTACGGTACAAACGCCAAGAGAATCAATTAATTGTATTTGCTGATGACACGCATCCAAGATGGATTACGACGACTTGTGTTTTGGATTATGATACTGTTGCGACAGCTGATAAATTTGGAAACATTGCGGTCGTACGACTTGCGAGTGGAATTAATGATGACGTTGATGAAGATCCTACTGGGAATAAAGCCTTGTGGGATCGAGGGTTGCTGAATGGTGCGAGCCAAAAGGCTGATACTGTCGCCTGCTTTCATGTTGGAGAAATTGTTATGTCACTTCAAAAAGCCACTCTTATTCCTGGTGGATCTGAAAGTTTAGTTTACACAACTTTGAGCGGCACTGTGGGAGTACTTGTTCCATTTACCAGCCATGAGGATCACGACTTTTTCCAACATTTGGAGATGCATATGCGTTCAGAGCATCCACCACTTTGTGGCCGTGATCATTTGTCTTTTAGATCGTATTACTATCCCGTTAAGAATGTTATTGACGGTGATTTGTGTGAGCAATTCAATTCAATAGAACCGACCAAACAGAAAAGTATATCAGGTGACCTGGAGAGAACTCCATCCGAAGTTTCCAAGAAGTTAGAAGACATCCGAACACGTTATGCATTTTAAATAAAGTTAAGTTTCATTTCATTTGATAAACAAAATTTTTATTTTCATCATTCACAATTGAATCATATCTTATTTTACAATAAAATTCTATCATCAGTAAAAAAATTCATTCAACAATTATTAATTATGTTTTGTAAATACGAACGGACGGTACACTTTAAGTGATCAATATAAGATTAAAAAGTTCTGTGTATAAATCATTTTTTTTAGGTTACAATTATTTATTGTAATAATAACGAATGAATAAAAACAACAATTTAACAAAAACTGTGTTTTTTTCAGAAACTATAAATTAATTCTAATTGCATTGTCATCCTATCTCTTCAAACTCACTTGACCTTATTTCCCTGTGTAAATAAGTGTATGATAAGGAATTACAGAGCAAGAATGATGAGCTGTATAAAAAATAAGGAATATCTTGATTTGAAGGGAAGAAAAATGTTAGAGGGTAGCGGAGACGTTTACAAATTCCATTAGGAATAATGGATGTGTGCGTCTATGTATATAAGCAGCATGTGTGTGTGGAAATGGTAGACAGACGATCGATTCTTCGTAACCAGAAATTCGAGATAGTTTGATGCCTCGTGGTTGAAATTCTAGCACAGCCATACATATCCTGATGATACCAGTATGTTGCTGATAAATAAAAAGGTAAAAAAAATTATTACATATCTAGTTTTTCCACTATTGGTTCCAATGCACTTGGGACAAGAATGCAATTCCGACCTGTAGCCACATTCGTTTTAAAATTTATACGACACCAACTGAATGCAAAAATGCATTCGATGAACAAGAGGGCAAGTACAACCGCATCCGCGTTTGGGGATAGCTACGCACACACTTCTCCAAGAGTTGTTGGTCGAGTGGTGCGAACAAATTTGCACAAATCTGCATGAAGGGTAGTAGGTGGTCCTCACAGGTGCACGAGTACACGTACACGAGGGTGGCTTGCCATTCAGTCGGTGGTCAAGTTGGCAAAGGCCGTCTGCGTTGGCGCAAGGGTGCTAGAGAAAGAGAGCAAAAGTATTCGAGAGGGGAGTGAGGAGTTTATGGGGAGCATCGAAAGAGACAGCAGCGTTAGTCTCGCCCCGGGTAAAGTTACGGATGCTGCGACCAACGTGCACAAGTCGTGATAATACGCGAGTTCTCGAAATGAAGATAGTGATGATGATGAATTTGACAATACAACGTATAGGGTTGTGCTACTTGAGCAATAGCCATATACCAAAGCAACATTACTGCCTGTGATGAGAAGTACGCCCACTTTGAAATATGGTAAATCTGTGCTAAATATTTCTACTCTGAGTGCACGAGATGTCGAATGGGTCGAGGAGTTATGACAAGAGGCTTGGTCAATACCCGGTATTGTGTGCCTTGATGTTTTAACGTTTGTTTTGTCGACTCTGTGATTTGAATTATCGTCAGTGTGCATTACCCTGATTATAAAAATAAATATTAATCATTAATTCAAAACTTTGCACTACTACGGTTAAACCCTTATAATGTTTAGTTATCTATAACACTACACGTGTTCTTGTGTGCTGATTTTTACACGTGTGAAAATAATGCCAATGTCTCGTGAATTAGATTACAAATTGCACCAATTTCATCAATAATTCATTGTATTTTTTATACATATAATAGAGTAGGATAATAATTAATGACAAGTAGTAGGTAAATACAGGAAGCAAAGTAAAGTACTCAGGTAATAATAAATGTTACATGTACAAGTATATGAGGCGTAATAATGTGACAAGATTAGCCGGTAGATTGTTACGACCTTCCATTTTTAACGTCACTCGATATTATCAAGGATTTATTCCACTGAAAGAGTTCCCTGTATGCCTCACAGGAAATGACGACAGCTGATGGGAAGGAGGTGTTTGAGCCGACGAGGAGAAAACGCAGAAGAAGGCTGAATGTCAGACCAGCATTAAGATGGAGTTGCGCAATGCTACTGGTTTTAGCAATCAAAATACCAATGGTAATGAGTAATTGTGAACTCGCGGAATTGGCATGCCGTGATGGTCGATGCATACCGTTGGATGCTTATTGTAATGGTCGTGACGACTGTGGTGATGGCAGTGATGAACCAGCTCTTTGTACTCCTTGCAATCGAACGTATCATGGACAGGAAGGTCGAACATATGAACTGGATTTACCACGACCAAATCAAGTGAGACTGCCATTTCTCTGTCATTTGACCTTTACAGCTGGTGGACCAGGTCATGGAGAATTGGTTCAATTGCTCTGGGATGCATTTAGCATCGGTCGCCTCGAGACAGTCAATGGCGATACCAATGAACCATTTTATTCAAGCTGTCCAGAAGGGTCTCTTCAACTGGCAGAACTTGGGAAACCTTTCACAGGCGGCTCATGGTGTGGTACCGGCGAGGGACGGGCTTCTTATTACAGTGAGACTAGTACAGTCACGGCATCAATTAGACTTTTTCATGCACCCTCCGACGTGCCGTTTGAATTCCGATTACGTTATCGGTTCATTGGTCGGAATGATGCCATAGCACGTCTCGGTCAACCAGGCTTAACAATAGAACGTGGTTCACCGGTTCCAGGTACTTATTGTTCACGTAATTTTTATGAATGCCATAAAAAACAATGCCGCGTTCAAAGCCCCAATTACCCGGGGGAGTATCCAAGAAATGCAAGTTGTCTCATTACTGTGAGGCAAAAATTCGTGCCGACATGTAAGCACGCGATGATATCCATTAAAGCAGGCAGTGGACCGAGTACCATTAAAGCTGGATCATCAATTCTTCAGGGTTTCACTAGCACTTCTTTATCGTCTTTCAACAACAGCTATAACTATTCTACAGCCACTGATCTCCATGATAATAGTTCATTAGCTACAAATAACTCGAGCAAACTCAGCGTTTGGCAGGATTGCCCTCCAGAGAAGGATCGTTTAGTGTTTCGTGATGGCCCGAAACTTGAAGATGCCATACTTCTTGTCTATTGTGGCGGACCATTACCTAGAATTACAGCACGGGGACCAACGATGTTAATTGAATTCCGTAGCTCACCTCTTGCCATCCCTCTTGGCTCATCACCCTTGCGTATTGAACTTGAAGTTCCTGTTGTTTATGTTGATTCTGACGGTCTTGATTACGCTCGAGGTGATCAAGGATGCTACTTCTTTATCAATGCCACTGTTAAACGAAGTGGAATTCTTCGTGCACCTCAACATACCCTACCACTTGGTTCTATCTGTACCTGGAACATTAGAGGCACTGTTGGTGACCGAGTTTGGCTGTATTTTTCCTCATTTATTCAAAGAGATTTAACCGGCGGTCTCGATAACAATGCAAGTACCTTTCAACAAAGTGAAAATCTTCAGTGCGCTATTAAAGTGACTCTCTGGGATGGTCCACCTAATACAGGTGTCTCTATTGTTAGTCTTTGTGATGGAATTCCTAGATTGTGTGCTCATGCAGCTTTAAGAAATTCTACTAGGTCCACTAGACCTTGCACGCCACAGGAAAGCTATTTAACTATCACGCCAACCCTTACATTGAGGATGGAAGCTCCTCTTGGAACTGCTCTTCGTACCGTCAATTTTCAGGTGAGCTATAAATATATCTGTATTGAAGTGTGAAAGAGGGATCAGTTGATCTTCAATAAAAGTTATCTATCTTCAATTTATTTATTTTCCACACAGTAGAACCTTTATTATCGCAATTCAACAATTTTATTATATACTTATATTTTTATACCTCATTTATTGATGTTATTATCCCAAACAAACAAATGATCAATTTTTATCTATTGTATGTGATAAAATAGTAATAATTCACTTTTAATTTTCAATAAAAAAAAGGTTTAACTAAAATTAATACTTGAATGCATTTCTAAAGCATCAAGTAGCTTTAACTCTAATTAGCGGTAGATATTCCGACCAAATCAAACTCTCTCTTGAAATAAAACTAACGAATTTGTATTGTTATGAAAATAATAAAACAAATGACTATCGTAGTCACATTTAAATTTTAGTAATATGTAATTATGTTAATTTTCATAATGAGTATTACCTTAAATATCTATTCGTTATTATCATTAGAGTCAATGTTAATTCTGTGTGGTAAAACATTGAAAGTTAAACATTGAAATATTAAAAAACAAACAAAACAAGCTTATACAACTCTTCAAACTTTATTTTAACGATCAAATTTCATGAATAACATAACAAAGTAGTGGGAAAATAGCTTTTAAACTTCTCATAAAATTCTACTTTTTTAATTCATTTTCTTTTGTCGGTTGAAAGTAGACTCTAATCGCTTCATAATATAACTGACAAATGAAATTATACTTTCAGGCCCGTTATGAATTTATATCAACTTTGCAAGGCGGTGAACCTTGGGGGGATGGAGTGTGCAGTAGAATTTGGCGACGAGTATCAAATGGGGAAGTTTCATCACCTCGTGATGTTCGTCTATTTGGAAGAGGTGGCCAGTCTAAAATAAGCTGTACTTATAGAATAGAAGCTGGTTCTGGTGAACGCATTAGACTTACAATTCATAATGTAAGTCTCGGTGATGCGACTAATTGCATTAGCGAATTAGATCCTCATTCTGGTCGACCAAGATGTCTCGCTGATGCTGGAACTCGAGATGCAAACTTAAATCTATATGAAGTACCATGGCGTGATGTTAAATTACCGCGAGCTTGTCTCTGCGATAATACTTCTCACTTGCCTCTAACTTACATATCCGTTAGCAAAGCTTTGGAATTAAAATTTACAGTGAGTGAACAAGCCCCTTATGAAGACTTCGAGACTCTGTTCTTCTATGCGAATTTCGAGCTCATTCGGGTCCCTGAATGCCCCAGAAAGCAACGACTACGAGGAGAGGGTAAGCCTATTTGAACTTCATCCATATTATATTTTTATTTGAAGATATTAGCGTCGAGAGCATTGAATAGATTAATGGAAAACTGTCAATACTCGGTGAACAAGATACTTATTGATAAACCACTTAGGTGTCAAATAGCATTACATGTATTACCTATATAACTATATTGGTTAAATCCAATCTTCCACTTCTAGTCTTTAAGTTATCATAAATATACTTACCAATAATGCACTTTAAATACATGCCACTTTAAACTGATTTTATTAGATAACCCAGGATCGTTGCTCTACAATATGTAAATTAATGTTGAATTCTCTCTATTTAGGCGGAGAGTTGAAATTTACGGCTCCACCATTGTCCAGGCCAGACATTTACTGTGAAGGAATGCCATGGCTCGTTGAAGCCAGAGATAACAGATCTCTTTTTGTGTTAACCTGGGGATGGTTTCTACCTATAGACTCATCATCAGGAACATCATCAGCTGTCGCTGCATCGTCTTCACAACATCAAGTACCTTCATCAGATTCATCAGAATCATCAACTAAGTGTCCAACATCAAATAGACTTCTCCTTTATACTGGATGGCCAACAAAACTGTTGAAAGTCGTTTGTCCAGTAGACCCAAATACTCGAGAATCTACAGTCCATGTTTTCTCTGAAGAATGGAGAATCGCTGCAGGTGATGCTGATGAACATTGGCTAGCTCCTCCAAGGCCAGCAGCACTTGTTATTGAATTTATTGCTCGTGAACCTGGACAAGCTACTGCATCTTGGTTAGAAATATCCAAAAGTCGGTCTGCTTTGCATCGACAATTACGTCTTCCTGGAAGAACTTCTGATAATGATACAACTAGTACAGATTGTCTTTATACTTGTCCTGAACTTGGTGCTTGCATAGCTGAAGCTTTATGGTGTGATGGACATACTCACTGCCCCTCAGGTCACGATGAAGCAAATTGCGGAAGTGGAGCCCGATTGTTAGGTCTACTTCCACCAGGAATGTGGCTAGTTGTGGCCGGTGTTGCCGGAATTGTTACTGCCTTTGCGTGTCTGCTAACAATACTCATTTGCAAGTGAGTTTGAAGCCATTTATTACTCTTTGATTTGACTAATTTGTCGTTGCTTACTGTTTTTTTTTATCTTGGAATCTTGTTAAAAAATTTATTGCTTTACAGATCAAAAGCTCGTGCCAAGAGGCTTTACAATGACGATCTTAAGAGATCTAATGGTAGGCCACGAAGAGCTCCTACTGAAGAATCCCTCCTAGGCTCTTGACAACAATCTCCCGGCTTCGTGGAATATATTCACGTCGACCGGGAGACAACGGTTTAGTGTGTAACTTTTTACACGTCGTTCCGTGCAATTTTGCCGTCCTGTAATTTAACTCGGCGTATGTTCACGATAAATAATGACTTGTCACGACGAGGATCATAATTATGGATTTGCACGAAACGCATATGACATGTGTATATGAACCCTCATATAGATTTTGAAGGGAAAAAATGCACTTCCAGAAAGAGATATAAATTTTCCACCAACATAATTTTATTTAGAGTTTAAATAATACTTACATAAAAGCCCGTGAGTACTTGAGAATTTTTTTTTTCTGTAAAAATAAACCGTGGAAATAATTTTTCTGTACATAAAGAGAAAAATTTTAATACATTTAAATCTCTTCTTGAAGTAGAAGATTTTAATTTATATTGCATTATTTTTTTGTTAAAAATTAATTCAACGAAATAAGAATTTTATTCTTTCTGGAAATGTCATTATCTGTCTCAGCACATCGTGTCAGAATCATTTTCGCCTTATTCATCATCCATCCCTTATTCTCTTTATCATAAAATCATTAATCGTAAATAAATAATGACAAGTATAAATTACTGACGAAAAAGAAAGAATCATTTTTTCATCTTCATTTTCTGAAACAAAGAAAAGCTTTAAGACTAACTGTTGTGGTACAAAATGTCTCAGCGTAATAATACTGCAGTTGAAAAATGTGGTTTGAAACGCAGTTTATATACTTGCCCCAATCATCTTTCGAATAAATACATTATTAATATACATTTTAACATACACCACAACACATACATACACTATAAACTTATAAAATATTTGCGTGAAAACAACTCTTACACTCGTCGTTATTCCAAAACGTTGGAAAGTATCGTAGAGATTATCGTTGAACCTCTTACCTAGTTCTCCTTTCTGTCTCGTGCTATTAGCAAGCATCTTATAAAACGTAAGTAGATTCGTATAAATGACGTACATCAAAGAAAGCCATCAAATGACAGAGCTTTAGAAAAATTTCATATATATATATTTAAGTAGTTGTGCGGTTAAATTATTGAACAAGTAGATATAAATGAAGGTATAATCTACTAAACCATGGATTTGATGTCTTTGTCATGAGATAATTAATTATTAAATTCAATAATACTTTTACATGGCGCTTATCATTCTTTATCATACTGAATATTATTTGAATTTCTTAACAACTTTTATTCTTACACAAACACAAAAATGGTACCAAAAAGGATTTAATGAAAAATTAACATTTGTATAAATTAAACTAAAATATGTCAGTATAAAGTGCAATACAAATCAAAAGTTGATGTAATTGAGTTTAATTTATGTAGAGTAACTTTGTCATAAAGTAAAAGTTGTTAAAATTTCAGAATTGATTTGTTTTCATATACAGAATTATTGAGGAATTTGGAAAGAGAGCTTCTCAACTTCTAGCTTGCATGAGTATGATAATATTTGATATATGATTTAGTGATGTGATTTTGTGTAATTGTATCATATGATAATATGTATTTTATAATTTAATTATATATATATTATGGTATGAAATTAATTAATATCAATAATAAAGAGAAAAAAGGTATGTATGTAAGAAGTATTATTATAAGAATGAAAGAATCATTAATTTAGTTATAAAATATTATTTAGTAATATTAAATGATCTATAGAAATATGTTCACAGTTAAAAAATATTTATAAAAACATAATGTACGTGTGTGCCTACGCGTCACTTTATGTAAATAGATTTGGCTGTGATAAAAAACGAGTTACGAATGTAATTAATTAAATGTACGTATGCAGAATAGTTAATAATTATCGTTGGCTCTTCCTTCTTCTATTGTCATCATTCAAAAAATGTTCACTAAAATTACATAAATTAATATTAATTCATGTAACTGCACCATTCATATATTTATTAGAAAGAATAGAAGAAAATTGAGAATATAATGTTATAATAGAAGAATTCTACAATTATTATAAGTATATAAAAATAGAAAATTTAATAAATAAAAAAAAAAAATATTTGATGTTAAAACCAAAAATCTATACGCTCAAATAAAATATATGTTAATGAGAATTTCACAAATAAACTCATCTTGATAAAATGTTTGATCAAAAATCTTCATGTCACAAGAAAATATTGATAGTTAAAAAGAACAAAAACAAAATTGTTACCTTTTCAAAGTATTATTTAAACAAAGAACAAGAAAATATTATTGACGTTATCTTTGTGAACTCAACGGCTCATCTTTTCCATTATTGAAAGAAAAATTTCAAAGAGATTATTATTATAATAAACAAAACATAAATAGCATAAAATAATGCTATAGAATAAATATTATAAATATAATATAATTATATTTGTAGATTAAGTAAGTAAATAAATTTATTCATTAAAAATAAAAAGGAAATTAAATAATGAAGATATGTAACAAGATCAAAGAAAAAAATGAAAAGTAATAAAAGTTCAGGAAACTTTAAAAAAACATAAATAGTTTAAAATATTATATTAGTATCTATTGTAGATTGAGGTGAACATACATCAATTTTTAATCAACAAAAATATTTAGTTTATAAGTAATTAACAACAAATGGAAATTAATTTATTTTGTAATGAAATGGAAAAGGAGATTAATGAATGACATTCTATCGAAATCAATTTTCAGTAAAGTGCTTGTCAGATTGATGAAGTAGGCTATAACTAATTTTTTGTAAAACTCCATTGAAGTTCGTGAAAATTATAATTACATTTCAATAGACTATTACTCCTTTTCGATTTTTTTATAATCTAAATTAATAAATCCGTAAAATCTAAATAATAATGACTGCCATATAAAATAATTCTTTTAGTGAAATCATCAATAGTAAATAATGGAGATAGTAAACAAAATAATATTAAACTCGACATTTTTCAGCGCACTTTATGTTATATTTCTACCAAATAAAAGTAGATTTTATCATTTGATAGTTCTGCACACACTTGTTGTATGATAGATACTTCAAATTAAAAATTTCAAATAAATAACATAATTCAACGACTTTGCTAAATTTTTTATTGCGTAGTTTCTTTTGAACACTCTTCCATCACTCAATTAATAAGTTCCTATGTATCTGTAATTTTATTACCCGCTGAGTAACATTAAGAATGAAGTTAATTAATAGAATTGTTCAATTTACATATATAAATGTTTAATGTTTGTAGAACAAAAAAATGCTCCAGGTGAGGCTCGAACTCACAACCCCGGCATTGCTCACGAACACTGTCTTATAAGTACCGTGCGCTAACCAATTGCGCCACTGGAGCTATACGGAGTGAAGCTCCAACAATTCAAGAAAAGCATACGTCGCTTATTGAATGATTATTATCTTATCTTATCAAAATTTTTCAAATATTTATACAGTATCTATTTCTATTTATCATAAATAATCGAAAATACTATTCTATTTGAAATTTTTAAGCACATTTAAGTCGTCGGTGAAGAAGAAAATTAATGATTATTTATCGATCATTGTTCTATCTCAGTTGATAAGTAAGTTTATTATTAACAAAACGAACAAAAAAAAATGATAGTAAATAGTTACTGATAATCAGGTGATCTTGTACATTTTGTTACGTTTTTTACGTTAACGTTGTATATAAATACTTGCTGTCAAACATTAAATTCCTAAAATTACCATTTTTCATGGATTTCAAAAGGTATTGAAAATATATTAATAACAATTCATGCTTGTTTATAACGTTTACAGAATGATTTTATTGCCTGAACAATGATGTATTTATCATTATTAGGTTATTTTTTTTGACTATTATTTCCTTTTGTATTTGAAGACAATATATTTTTAAATATTTACTAACCTCTCATTGTTATCGAATAATTTATTTATTGTTTTATAATGTATTTGTGCAGATGTAAAACATTACGATGAGTTGGTTTGATGCTTCGGGATTTGCCAACTTGGCAAAATCAGCACTCAAAGGAGCTCAAAAAACTATTGATAAGGCTTTAGATATAAAAGAAGAAGAACCAAAAGTAATTTCAACACCAGTGATTGACGACACCAACTTTTTCGCTGCATGGGGTATTAAAAATGAAAGCACCAGTAGCACTCAACCTGCGTTGACTAATATTAAACCGGATACTAGTATATGGGGAAGTTTTACAGGATCTTTTTTTGAAAATCCAAAAGGAACATTGGATGATTTAAAAACTAAAACATCATTAAGTTCTGGATCATTATCAGAAATATCTAGTGAATCAACAGAGTCTACAAGTGTTATATCTTCTAAATCATTACCAGAGAAATTAGCTTCTTTTCAGGATAAACCATCTGTGACTGAAAGTTCGAAAGAACAATTAAATAAATTAAAAAATGATGATAATTTCCAAAGACAGAAAAATGTTAAACAAGAAGGTTCTGGATACAACTCTAAAAATGATTCAGAAGTTGATTCATCGAGTAACACCGGTGAAAAACAAGAATACAACATCAAGACAATAAATAGAGTATCAATTGTTTCTTCTGAAAGTGATAAAAAAAGTTCTGAAAGTGTAGAAATTCTTGGTTCAAGATCTGCAACAAGTACAAATTGTACCACAACACCAGACTCTGAAGTTGTTTCACCAAGTGATTCCCTTAGTCCATCAACGTTAGATCCAAAGAAAAATTCAGATTCAGTAGAGGTTTTACCCGATAGTTTAGTAACTTCGCCTAGTTCTGTAGAAATTCTTGCAGATGGTTCTAAAACAGAAAGTCCATTTTTATCGCCGATGAGTTTTTATCATGAATCTCCAGATGCAGCAACTTCTTCAATTGAACCGGAATCATCATCAATCCAAGATTCTTCTTCAGATATTTCGCCATATGCATCACCAATGGAAGAATCTAAAACACCAAGACTTGATGAAAATAATGAAGTTTTATCTACTAGTCAGATATCGCTTCCACTTTCATCAATGCCAGGAAAAGCATCGCCGCTAGTTAATTTAGATAGCGCTCAAAATATTGATGAATTAGATGAAGTAAGTCAAGCAGAAGATTCTTATACGTCAGCTTCTGAAAGTACAGTGATGACTATAATGGAAACCTTGCATCAACAATTTGATCAACCGAAAGGTAGAATGTATGATAGTTATTCAGAACCATCAAAGTCAAGTAATCTTACTTCTATACCAACTAGCCAGTTAGAAATAAATTTAGATTCTTTAAAGGATGTTAAACAAAGCCTTCATTTAGCTATTAAGCCCATCACTACGCAGCCTATTCGTAAAACAGAAAAGACAGAGTCATTTGATCCAGATTCAGCTAAGAATATGAATATTGACCTTACGGATTCGAGTACTAGCTGCTTTGATCAAGATAAATCAATAAATCAAGAATTTAATACAGCTGACCAACACTCGACGGCAATATTAACTGATTCAAGTTGCGAAGGAACTCTTGTAGACACAAGTTCAGATAATAATGTTACGATGAAAAATTCTAAAAAAGTTAGCTCTGGTGATGGATCTTTAACATCAAGTTCATATGTTAAAAATATGCTTGCTGATGCGATGGTAGAAAAATGTATCAACGATGGCGAGACTTTAGAACAATTAGAACGTCATGATATTACTCACAGAGAACATTCACCTATTTCGTCAGAGAGGTAAACATTTTTTTTATGCATAACAAATCTTATTTTGGCAGCTTATTGATTTTTATAACATTTTTCAGCCGGTCGGATTTAGTGAAAATTGGATCAGACCAAGCCAGTGGTCACACAAGTGGTGATGAGCTTGAAACAACGACTTCTAGCGATATTGAAATTATTTCAAGGTATTTATTAATCAATTTGAAAACGTATAAATATTATACATTTTGATTATAATAGTATAAAATTTTTCATTAGTCCTAATGGAGATTCGAGTTCCACACAATCACGACAAAGTCCAGCGAATCTTCATTCCGGTAAAAGCGGTGATTTATTAACAAAAACATTAAAAACTCGCGGACATTCACGTGAACTCAGTGAAATTAGTATAGGATCAGATGATGGAGGATGCAATGAGGTTGAAAAGTTACGCAGGCGAATTCAAGAGATGAATGAAATATTAGAAGTTCGTGAATCAAAATTAATTGACGTGAGTAGGATAAATATGGATTTACATGAGCAAAATAATCATCTAAAAATACAATTAGAAAATTGGGAAAAACGTGCTCAACAGCATCAAGACTTTCATTCAATAACTGATGAATATACTCAAAGAATGTCAGCATTAGAAAAAAAATTCCAACAAACTATAAGAGAACGTGATGTACTTAAAGAACAATTAGAAATGTTAAAGCAGGACTTATCGTGTCAGTCATCTTTAGCAAATGCTGAGAAAGATGAAATTATTAAGCAACTTAGAGAAGAAGGTGAAAAATTGAGTAAGCAGCAATTACAACATTCAACTATCATAAAAAAATTACGAGTAAAAGAGAAAGAAAATGAAGCCACGGTAAAAAGTTTAACTGAACAATTAGAAGAACAATCTTCCGAATTAGATAGATTAAAACGTTCTTTATATGCTAAAGAAGAAATTGAACGAACCCAGATTGAAGCAGTTCATACCCTCACAGCGAGAGTTAAAAAGCAAGAGAAAGAATTTTCCACATTGCAAGAGAAGTTTGATAATACGACGCATAAAATGAATGCATATAAGACGAGTCTTGATGCGGCTAAAACAGAATTAGCTGAAACTAAATTCAATTGTAGTGTAGCAGAAGAAGAATTGAAACGAGTATTAGAAACTGCTGGAGAATCTTGTCGCTTATCATCGCAAGTTGAAGATTTGAAAACCAAGATAAAACTTGATGAAGAGAATTTTGTTAAAAAAATTGATTTATTAAAGCAAGAAAATAGTGATCTATTAAAACGATTAGAGGCTGCTGAGGTACGAAGTGAAGAACTTTCAGAGTCTGTTACTCTTGCTACAAAACCACTACTTCGACAACTTGAGCAGTTGCAAGCTAATTTAACATACAAATCCAATACATTTATGAAACAAGAAAAAATTATGTCAGATAAAATTGAAGAACTTCAGACAAAGTTGGAGAACATGGCTTCCACTGATAGAACTCTGATGGAAGAAAATGTAAACTTAAAAACTAAAATTTCAACTTTGGAATCTCAGGTGAAACGAGTAGAGTTAGACAAATCTAAAGTAGAAGAATTATATGAAAAACAAAAATCCGAAAATGCTAAGCTTATAAAAGAGATAGAAAAGCTTCGGTTGAAGATAGAAACCCTAGAGAAATCTCATCATGATGAAGTAAGGGAATTAAAAAGAGAAATTGAATCACTTAAAGATAAGCTTTCCATGGAAAAGGCAGCGGCTGATGCTGAAAAGAGAAAAAATAATCCTGTATTAGAACATCAACAGAGTACTGGAGAAGAAAATAGAATGAGTCCAACTTCCAGTGTAAGAAGAGATTCTATTAGCAGTACTAATAGTGTTTGGCTTGCGGTAAGTTATAATCTAATTATATTTACAATTATCATTGGAAAATATGAAATGATGTATTTGTTTTTTTTTTTTATAGTTTAATGATTCAATCTTTGATACAAGTTCCGGGCGTTTTCCAAATGTTTACGATGGACTTAGAACGAATACTAATACAACGTCAACAATTGAAACTCTTCAAGCTCAATTAAAAGCTCGTGAAGGTATGTAAATTAATTGGAAAATTTTTTTTTCCTGAATTAATTTTCTATTTTATGTATTTTATTCAAATAAGTTGATTAATAATCAATTTTCTAGGGGAAATTCAAACTCTCCAATGGGAAATGCACAGGCGGAATACGGAAAGAGACGCATTGAATATGGAGCTTTCAAATTTATCGATGAAGGTGGAAGAGCTTACGACGAAATTAACCGAAGTTGAAGCATTAAATGCCAATCTTAATGAAATTCAAACAAGATATGATGCATTATTACAGATGTATGGGGAAAAAGTAGAAGAAACGCAGGAACTTCAATTAGATCTCGAAGATGTGAAGGAAATGTACAAAAATCAAATTGATCAACTTTTAAAAAGAGAATCGTAGAATATTTAATTTTTGAAACATTCCTCTTAAATATTTTTCATTAATGAATAGATTTATGTGCAATATTTTATCGTCGCAGGTCGGCTGAAAACATTCGTTTTAAATGATGATTGATCTTATTCTGTACTAACTGTGGTGGTTTTTGTTCTTTTAGACCATTCAATATTGAATCGAGTAAAAGTTCGATCCAAAACACGAATTATTATTCTGCATGTAAGCAGTAAAAGGAGACTGAGAACTAAAAAAAAAAATTATAAGTATTGGCCAAGTTTTAGAAGTTGATAATTGTAAATAAAGGTATTATAATATAATCGAATATGAATAATAAAATGAAAATTCATTGTTGTTAAACGACATTGTCTTTTACCATCTACTCGCATATTACTGCATATTTTATAATTAATTATTAATTATAAAATAAGAATGTATTGTATAAAAGAGATATGAAAATAATTAAGCCCTTAAAATTTTAGATAATTTTATTTGTAATGATTTCAGCGGCGTCCAGTAAATCTATAACTTATCAAATTAATAAAGAAATTTGTTTTCATATAATGCTTAAGTATTTTAAATTCATGTTATTCAGAAAAATCATAATTAATGTACATGTTTTTAGATATTTTTTAATCTGATGAGTTACATTTTTTTTTTTGTTTTTGTTTAATTTAAATCAGCCACTGTAAGTAGTTTTAAAATTTTTTATTGTTAATTGTTGTTTTTTTTACTGACAAATCGTTTGAAAAATAAATAACATAAATCATTTATTTACTTATTACGCTACTATAATAAATTGTGTCCATTTACTAAAATGTAGCCATCCAGAATAGTTTTAATAAATTTTGGCGCCGCAATGATTTTACAACAGTTTTAAAAAAAAATTTTTTTCGATGTAATAAAAGAGAATCGTTCGAATATATACTATAGGTCCAAATATTTAGAAAAAAAAAAAAAAGAAAATATGTTTAGATTTTTATCACACGTTATCCATTTGCATTATTTCAGAAATATAATAATTAAATTAATTGACGCTATCGATATCGTTCAGCTTTAATTATTCTCTGATAAACGGATATAAACACTCAGACAAATTGTCACGAGCAAATAAAATTAAATAACATGTGCGATATCGATAAGTATTAATTTTTTTGAAATATAACCGATTACTTGGACTTCTAACTCCTAGAGGAGTTTTTAATCCACGTAATGAAACCTTCAAATTCTAGACTGAATTAGTTAATGTCCAATTCACGAATGTGAATTTGTGAGCATTTCTTATGAAGCTTTTCAACATTATATTTATCCGCGTATTGAGATGCGGTAGATCCTCGACCGTGTTTTTATATTCAGCTTTCGTCGATATGTAATGTGCAAACATTTGCACATCTGGCCAATCGATTTGATTGCCACTACGAGATGGTAGGGCTTTAATTAGGTACAGTATTTAGTACAATTTTAAATAGAGAGTCGAACCCAACGACGCGGTTGCGCCGGCATCCGCGCGTTCACACCCACGGAGTCCAACCCTCATACAGCAGGGCCAAGTTGTCCATATTTTGTGCTTCACGGATCACATAATCTACCTGCTCAGCCGTTGTATATTTTCGTGATGGATTCGGATCACGACCTTCCAGTTTCATGCGTACACGACGCCAGACATTAAGAGCATACACGTTTCTTTCTTGCACAGCTAAAAGAAAATTTTTTGTTTATTATACTGTACAATAATAGACAATAAACGTTAATAATAATTTTATGAAATTTACCTTTGCCTGTGGTAGGATCTCTGGTCAATGGAATTCCCTTCCGCGGGCTGAGACACATGTTCGGATCTTGTCTCAGCAAATTATTTTTTTTCTTATTAATCACCTGATTCTCATCCATCTTATTTTTGTTTGATTCATTCGCAAGTTCTAATAATTCATCATAGATCTTTGGCACTTTCAATAATAAAGTATTCAACAGGCCTTCTGCTTCAATAACTCGAAGAGGTTCCAAATTTTCGGATTCTAAATCCTTTACTAAAGTAGAAATTCCTTCGGTGAATATCCTATATTCTGTTAAAAATTCACCAAGTCCGGATATATTTTCTTGTTTCAGCATGGTCTTCAACAAACCTCGAACATCAGTCATTAATCGATGATGATTAGTAAGAATACCTTGTAAACTACCAATATATTTTCTCAATCTTTCATTTGCTATTGCATGCATTTCTTGTTTTTTCTGTAATATCTTCTGATTTTCAATAATAGCATCTGATATCAGACTTTCAGCACGTCTCAGCCAATCAGCATCAATATTATTTTCTAATTGTAGCATCTCTATAAGATTTTCTTCCGCTAACGAGACGCTAACTGATAAATTAGATCGCAGTAAGCGGCTTTCTTCCCACTGTTTCAGTAATTTAATGAAATTGGTATCATGAGTAATACTCTCTGACGTTTTCGTTCTCAAAGCTTCATAATGAAGAATAGAATCACAGATTGCGGTAATGATTGATGTAAGGTATTGTTTGCGTGTTAATTTTTCATTAGATAAAAGTACAGCATTGTTAAATGCAACCATCACTTCTACGAGAGCTGGATTAGCACCAATTGCCCACTTTAGACGTTGATCTACACTATCAACAAGACTTCGTTGTTGATCTTGAATTTCATTAATACGAGATTGTAAACTAGAGAGTGCTGTTGCAGATTTGCGAAGTTCAAGCATAAATGCTGGTCTATTAAGTAGGTTAATAGCATTTAAATTAGTTCTGGCAAGCAAAATACTATCCTCATGAAGCCAATAATGAGCTGTTAATTGAAGTTGTAATCTTTGAAGTGTGGCTCGAGTTATTTCAACACTTTGTTGAGCCATTCTGGCACATTGCTTTCTTCTCCAGATGTTTTCTAATGTATTTTCAAGTGAACTTGCTTGTCCAAGAACTGAACCTGAGAAGACTCCAGACTTTAAACAAGTGTCAACCATTTTTCTGCATAATTCTTCAATGGATACTTTACTTTCAGCACCAATATCTCTCTGTTCAATTTCTCCAGTGACATTCAACCCCATACGTTGGAGCAAAAGACATAGAGCTATGGCAAGCGTTTGGGAAGTCACACCGAGAAGCTGACGTGAAACATAGTCGGCAATAAAAGTCTTGACAGGCTTATTCAATCGATCGTCGTCATAAATCGTCACTGATGTGTCGGTACTTTTAAAAGAATTTGCAATATCTCGACACATAGTAAAAAATTCTTGGATGGTCTGCAGACGTTTTATTAAGAAAATATCATTCAAGACACGACGAGCATTCTCGTGGAATATTGGAACTGCAATTTCTTTTGCTTCTCTTATTTGATCTATTTTTTTCCAGCATGTAGGAATATCAAGAGTTGCTAGAGAAGTTATAAGAGTATTTCCTTCAACATGAAGTTTTTCAAAAAGACCATTAAAGCCCATTAATAACATCTGTCCTGGCATGAGAGATTCAGAATCTTGGTTAATATCATCAGTTGATCTTGATTGTAATGCTTCAAACCTTAGTCTCATATTTGCTACTAGACTTTGAACGATTGCATGTGGGCTTTCCATATCCATTAACGTAAATCGTAAGTGCATTTCCAATTGTCCGAGAATTTCTCCTAATGGTTTTTCAGCTGAAAGAATAATATCATCTAGCTCATTTATCATCATTATAACACTTGGCTCTTCGGTAATAATTGTTTTTAATGCTTCAGGGAGAATTATCATATGGAAATTATAATTAAGCTCTTGAAGACCTTCATAAATAGCATCCGCACTTTTTAGACATTGTAGAGCACGAGAAATTAATATTTCATCGTGACATTCATTTTGGATAGACATTGAGTCAACTGGTATAAGATTTGTAAGTTCAACAATTAGGGAAGACATTAAACGCATTTCGTCAAGAAACCAATCACCTTCTCGTAAAGTTAAATCCACTAGACACTCGCCAGCACATTTAGCTGCTCCTTCCATCATCAGGTACCTTTTATTTAAAGCACATAGCGCGATGATATTAACTGACTCCAATGCTTTATCTGCTGCCTTTTCCCTTCTTAAAAATGTTTTCATTTGTGAAATAGTATCATTATATATCTTATCAATCCTTGTTTGTGCATCAGGCAATCCTTCGTTTGTTACCATTCTTTCATAATACTTTTTACATTTCTCATTTACGTCATTTATTATAGCTTGTATCTGGAAAGAGAATGCTATTACCTGTTGAACTCTTGAGTCATTCGTTGTTATTGATTGATAGTTAGCTTCAAATTGAGCTATTACTTCATTGCATGTATCAACAGTTCTTGTATTTAGTAATTTAGTAGCCCATGAATGATAAACTACTGATCGATGTTGAGCTAAAGTACTCAGAGGGTATAAATTACAAATAGAAGCATATTGACTCAATAAATCAATACAATTACGAATTAATAGTGATTCTTGTGTTATTAATTGTGTTAATTTATTCTCTGATTGTTCACACTCGACTACCATTGAATTTTGACCAGCATTTTGTAAAAA
This sequence comes from Chelonus insularis, assembly GCF_013357705.1. NCBI lineage: Eukaryota > Metazoa > Arthropoda > Insecta > Hymenoptera > Braconidae > Chelonus > Chelonus insularis. The sequence goes on along the minus strand of NW_023276783.1, from coordinate 1,264,288 downwards.
TTCTTTAACCAAATCAAATACCATGTGATCTTCTCGTGTTGATGATGATGTTTCAAACTCTGTTAACCATTTTGCCAACTTCGGGCCTCTGAGAACCGTTAAAGCCATATTATGTATATTTATTTGTTTCTCACATTCTTCTATTTTTTTTTGAAGTCCACATTTGGCTTTTTCATGCGCATCTCTTGCCTTTTTACAAGCATTATATCTTTTGACAACAGAATATAAAGAATGATTTTTTCCTATAGTTTGAGCTTCTTTCACTAAATTTAATTGTTGATGACGTTCTTGTAATGAATCTTGACATTGACGTAATGAATCATTTGTCTCCATCCATTCAGCCAATTGATGAGAAAGCATAGGCAAAGTTTTCATCATTACATTTCGATTTGTTATCCACTCAGTACGCATCTCAGCTATTCTCACAGAAAACATTGCTCGAGTTAATTCTTTTTCCAGTTGTTTTCTACCAATTCCAGCGCATCGAGCTCGAGCTTGACAGGCTCCATAACTTGCAATGCTATTTTCCGCTCCAGCTCTCCAATCAACCAATGGATCATACACAAAAGCCTCTAGTAAAGTCAATAATGTTTCTCGGCCACGTCGCATCACTCTTAATGTATGTTCACAAGCTGACCTGAATATTCCTTCAACTCCAGTAACTCCTAGAGCTGTTTTGATATTTGGTGTCATTCTAAAAGGAACTTTTTCAGGTACTCGAAGTGTTTTTCCCTTTTCAAAACATACATTATAATCAATATGAACAACTTCTCCAGTATTTAAATCTACAAGGACATTATCCAAATGACGATCACCGAGACCAATTATGTAGCCTATAATTGACATTACTGCAACAGAGTAAGAATAACTTTTTGTCGCTTGCCACCAATTTCCAGCGTGAATACTATTGCACCAAATTTCTTTTGCCAATAAATCTTTTGGAGTTTCTGCCATCAATTCAGTTAGTACTTGTTTGAGATTTGTAAGAGGCCATTCTTTTCTATTTTCTAATGAAATCCCTTGTTCTTTTAATAGTGGACCAAGTTTATTATAAAATAATTCAGATGGTCTCATAATAGCTGCAGAATTTCCAGTAGCTCCACGAGCGCCAGCCATTGAACTTTCTCGTTGCTGCCAACGTTTATATAGAGCAAATAAAGGTGTTACTCCATCCACCCATTGAATTAATCCTGATCTTGGTCCTAATGGAATTACCGAATAATGTCGAGCTCTATACACTTTTCTGGTATCATTATTCTTTGACATCATTGTATTACAAATACTTAAAAATTGCATAATTCTTTCATCTAAATGCAGATCTTCAAGCCCTTTAAATAAATACGTGTAGACATGACCATCTGAACCGTGGAATATTAATTTTTTTGGTTTAGTCTTTGTGGGAAGGATCTGGACATTGTTGTCAACAGATTTTATTGTAACTATTCTATCACGATCTGTAGCAAGAACACCTGGCATCGCTATTTGAGTATCTTTCATGTTTGCCAGAACTGGACTAATATCTTTCATTGAAAGTGTATAAGTTCCTCTTTTATTTATTCTTTGTGCTAATTTGGCCTCTAATTGTTTCAATGAAATCAATAAAAATTGTGGTCTTGTTGGATTTTTAGGATTCTTTAATCTTTTTATTACTTCTTCAATATAAGGTCCAAACTTTTCTTGAAAGAATTTCTCATGTGGAGTTTCTGCAGGTACTGAAGTTATAACCCAAAGGTTTTCTAAAACAAATACTATTGGCTTTAAAATAATTCTATTTTTTTCAACTATTAATTGTTCTTTTTCTTCGCTTGTTAGCCATATGTTGTCTTGTACTTTTTGAATTTCTGCTTCCAATTGTTCAAACTTTTTTGAAAATTCAGAATGATGTTGGCAAAATGTTGCAAACCACAATTCGTCCCATAATAGTGTTATTCGTCTGAGTTCTTTTACAAGTATTTTTACATGGCTAACAGAATCATGATTATTGTTAGAGAGACATTCAGCCAGTTGGGCAAAACATGCATCCATAAAATTTTTATTTTCATCATCATGAGAATCAATCTCTCCACTGACATTTGATGAAATAACATTTTCACTATCATCTTCATCAAAATCAAACTCATTTGGAGAATTTTCATACCTAGTTGGAAGTTCTTCAAGGACTTTTCGATGATCAGATACAGCTCCTACTACAGTTGGAAAAGTTATTAGATGTGGACTATTTTCTGCAACTCTACATAAGAGTTCTGATACTCTAGTGCGAACATAAGACTCTGGATGACTCAATCTTGAAAATAATTGAGGAATAATTTCTTTCCAAGGCCGTGTAGGTGTTGTGGAAAGTCCAGTTTCCAGAACATTTTGTAACTCTAACGCATGTTTCACAATCAGTCTTAAAAGTCGTAATGTAGCAGTTATTGTAGCACAGTCATTGGATTCATTACTTGATAAATCAAGAAATTTAAAATAAGCTTTGGCAGCAAGCTCATAATATGAATAAATTCTCTTTTGTGCTTGTCTCCAGATATCAATAAGCAATCCAAGATGTTGACTAGTAGCACCTGATAATGCTGGTATTTGGCGTAATTGATTTTCGATCATATCTGAAGTTTTCACGTCATTTGTTTCAATATCACCTTCATCTTCAGGAATACTTTTATTCTGGCTGAGAATCAAAAGTGTTGCATTTGAGTCAGCCTCCGAAATATTCTCAGGAAGTAAAGCACGTATATTATTCACATCAGCATCAGTCAGTTGTCCCGAGTTTGAATTATCGACGATTTTTCGTCCCCACTTGTAACACCAACCAGCATAGTTTGCCCAAGCAGCTGCCAAATCTGGACATTGATTTACTCCTAATTGCATCAATTTACCAAGCACCATGTCAGAGTGAGGAATTAATTCAGTTGTTTGGCCAAAAATTTTATCCATTAATCCATCATTATGCAAAGCTTCAAATTTTAATAATTCATTTAATTGTGAATGATCTGAAATATTTATTTCCTGCTGTTGAATCCATTTTCCCAGAGTAAGAATTAATTTTGTTCCTGTTTCTCTTAAATCATCTGACAGTACTTGATCAGAATTAACAATAGCTTTAGATATTCCTAATGCAGTTACGCTGCAAACTTTTACAGCATCTTCAATAAGATCCATGTTGTAAAGTAATTTTGACATTTCTTTAAATGCTCGCATATTATTCTTCGTCCAATTAATATTTAATGGTTTGTCTAAGATGCTCGACGTAATTTCAGAGAATTTATGGTCACCAGTAATCTCAGTTCTCAAAAGATGTTCTGTAGTAAAATATTTTTCTATCTGTCGTTTAGCAAGTTTGAAATTACCTTCTTTTCTTGCACTTTTAGCTACATCTAACCGTAAACTAGACACATGATCGATAGATGATAAATTACTTTCTGACGATCCAGAAAAATATTCCGACCACCACAATATTTGGTTCATGACTCCACAGCCAAGATTTTTTATCTTATTCACTCGCAACA